>NC_138104.1:20326775-21526775 GCF_964146895.1 Miniopterus schreibersii | reverse complement strand
AAGCCACCAATTATGTGATAATTTGTCATAGTAGCCACAGAAAATTAATACAGATGGTATAAGTATGAAAGGCTTTTGGTGCATAGAAAATAACTAATGAATATTAAACTGAACCCAAATAAAATGACAGATTAAAAGTATGACATGTCATTTGTTTGTAAGGAGTAGTTATCATATTTAGGCTCCTTATTGTTTATTTTTGGGAATTCATGTTTAGTTAGTGAAAATATTGCTCCAATGATGCTGGGTTGTTTAGTCAGTGGAGGCATAGGTTTTCAAGAGGGTGCTAGAGTAGGTGGATCTTTCTAGCACCTCCTCCCTGAAGCAAACTGGAAGTAAAAATAAATTGGGGAACAATTACCCTGAATTACCAACTGAAAATAATCTGAAGTGAAAACTTTTAACCAAAGACTGGCAGAGGAGGCCACCTCAAGATTGGGAGGAAGGGTGGAGACACAAGGGGCCTGGCCCCACTCCCACAGACAGCAGCCCAACATTACAGAGGGATCCCTCAGCTGTTGAAGGTTCCCCCTGAGAGCTATGAAGCCTAGACCCCAGATCAGGCTCCCCAGTTCTGAGCGCCAGAAGCAGGAACAGGTACCTGCATAGTATCCAGCTGTGAAAGGTGGCGGGAATTCTGCCTGGCAAGGAGAGGCTGAGCCAGCTGGAGAAAAAGCCACTTTTTTAAAGGGCTAATGTGCAAAATTTTCATTTGTAACCACTCACCCTGGGCTTTGGTGGGGGGTGAGGTGGGCAGTAAGCACTGGAGTTGCCTGAAGAGAGTCTGGAGTGGGTGGATTTGGGGAGAGACACTCTTGAGCAGCTGCAAGGATCCTTGTGCTGGATCATCCTCTGATACCAGCAGCCATTTTTCTTGAGAGGAACAAACCCCTCCAAGCAGCATCAGCCTGGAGAAAAGCAACTACCACACCCTCTGGAAACCTACTTGTCCCACCCTGCATCTTAAACCCTGCTAAGGATACAGCTGCATAGGCCAGGGCATAAAAGACTGGGCAGACTCAAGGGTGTCATTTACTGGCTTTGTGGCAGGGCCATTCTTCCTATTTTCCCAGGAACCTGACTTGTGCTTCCCCTTTATGGGAGAGCCAATAGAAACACCCTCCTGGCTTCCAGCAGACCCAACCTCTGGGCTCCAGAGGTCCCACCAGCCAAACTACTAGGGGCTCTGCCCTACTGAGCTTCAGACAGGCTGCCTAGGGCCTGGCAGGGAGAGCATCTGACAATGGCTTGCACCAGAGAACCTCCTGGGAGGCCTTGGAACAGAACACAAAGTGACCAACTTCAGACAACATTGGTGGGTTTTGCATCACATCAGAGCTTCACCCAGGTAGACACATAAGTGGTACACCCAAAAGAAGATTTCTGTAAGCACCAGACCCTGTTGTGAACAACACTGCCTCAGAAGGAAGCCCCTGCATGGAGACTCATAGATGGTGATCAAGGTTTATCTTTATGGTCACCCAGCCTGAAACAATAACTATATCCATAGAAGGGCCAACAGCATTCAAGACTCAATGACAACAGGAGGGTTCACATAACCCACAAAAAACATTCCTAGAAAACCAAGCTCAGGTGATCTGGAAGACTGTGCCACTGAGCCCAACAAGACACCTATCATAAAGTCATCATAACAAGTTTGGGAGACATAACAGATCTACTTAATACACAGAAACACAATAGGGGACAGAGAAATATACCCCAAATGAAAGAACAAGAGAAATCTCCAGAAAAAGAATTAAACGAAGTGAAAGCAACCAAAATACCAGATGAAGAGTTTAAAACAATGGTTATAAGGATGCTGAGTGACCTTAGGGGAAGAATGGATGATCTTAGTGTGAACTTAAACAAAGAAATAGTAAGCATTAAAAAAATATAGAAACCATAAAAAAGAACCAGTCAGAAATGAAGAATACACTGGAAAGAATCAACAGCAGGTGCAATGAAGCAGAAGACCAAATCAGTGATTTAGAGGACAAGAGAACAGTAAACACCCAAGCAAGGCATCAGAAAGAAAAAAGAATTTTAAAAAATGAGGATCCTGGGCAGTGTGGCTCAGCAGTTGAGCATCAACCTACGGTCCAGGAGATCGAGGTTCGATTCCTGGTCAAGGCACATGCTCGGGTTGCGGGCTCAATCCCTGGTGGAGGGCATGCAAGAGGCAGCTGATCAATGACTCTCTCAACACTGATGTTTCTATCTCCCTCTCTCTTCCTCTCTCTGAAATCAATAAAGATATATTTTTTTAAAAATGAGGAAAGTCTAAGGAACCTCTGGGACAACATCAAGTGTAACAATATCAGCATCATAGGGGTGGCAGAAGAAGAAGAGAGAGAGCTAGGGACAGAGAAACTGTTTGAAGAAACATGACAGAAAATGTCCCTAACCTGTTGAAGGAAAAAGTCACACAAGTTCAGGATGCACAGAGAATCCCAATCAAGATGAACCCAAAGAGACTGACACCAAGACACATCATATTTAAATTGGCAAAGGTTAAAGACAAAGAGAGAATCTTAAAGGCAGCAAGAGACAGTTACCTACAAGGGAGTTCCCATAAGGTTATCAGCTGATTTCTCAACAAAAACACTATAGGCCAGAAGGAAATGGCATGAAGTATTCAGAATTATGAAAAGTAAGGATCTGAAACCAAGACTACTCTATCCAGCAAGGCTATCGTTTAAAATTGAAAGTGAAATAAAGAGCTTCGAGGGGAAAAAAGGGTAAAGAAGTTCATTACCACTAAACCAGCATTGCAAGAAATGTTAAAGGGACTGCCTTAAGAAGAAAAAGAAAGAGAGACAGGAACATAGGCATAAAGAATAAAAATGGCTACAAATAAGTACTTATCAATAATAACCTTAAATGTAAATGGATTAAATGCTCCAATCAGAAGACATAGGGTAGCTGAATGGATGAGAAAACATGACCTATATATAATATGCTATCTACAGGAGACCCACCTGAGAGCTAAAGATTCAGACAGGCTGAAAGGGAAGGGATGGAAAAAAATATTCCATTCAAATGGAAACAAAAAGAAAGCTGGGGTAGCAATACTTATACCTGACAAAATAGTCTTCAAAACAAAGGCCATAACAGGAGACAAAGAAGGCCACTACATAATAATAAAGAGGTTGCTCCAATAACACTGGTAAACATATATGCACACAATATAGGAGTACTGAAATATATAAGAAAACTCTTAGTGGACATTAAAGGAGAGATCAACAGCAATACAGTTATAGCAGGGGACTTTAACACTCCACTGGCAGCCCTGGATAGAACTTCCAGACAAAAAGCAACAACAAAACAGCTACCTTAAAAGGAACACTAGATCAGATAGACTGAATTGATATTTACAGGACATTTCATCCCAAAGCAGCAAAATATACATTCTTCTCAAGTACACAAGGAACATTCTCAAAGATAGACCACAAGTTAGGAAACAAAATAAGTCTTATCAAATTCAAGAAGATTGAAATCATATCAAGCATCTTCTCGGATCACAATGGCATGAAACTAGAAATAAACTACAATAAAAAACTCAAAAACATTCAAACACATAGAGACTAAATAGCATGTTATTTAACAATGAATGGGTCACCAGTGAGATCAAGGAAGAGATAAAAAAATTACCTGGAAGCAAATGAAAATGAACACACAACACTACCAAATCTATAAGACACAGTGAAAACAGTCCTAAGAGGAAAGTTGATAGCATTACAGACCTATCTCAAGAAATAAGAAAAATCTCAAATAAACAATCTATTACTACAACTAAAAGAACTATAAAAAGAATAATAAGAAAAGCCCAGAGTAAATAGAAGGAAGGGAATGAAATAAAGATCAGAGTGTAAATAAATGATATAGAGACAAAAAACAAACAAACAAATAAAAATCAATGAAACCAAGAGCTGGTTCTTTGAAAAGATAAACAAGACTGATGAACCTTTAGCCAGACTCATCAAGAAACAAAGAGACAGGACCCAGGTAAATAAAATCAGAAATGAAAGAGGAAAAGTTACAACTAACATCACAGAAATACACAGGATTGTAAGTAAATAGTATGAACAATTATCTACCAAAAAATTTGACAACCTGAATGAAATGGACAAATTCCTAGACAAATACAGTCTTTCAAAACTGAATCGGGAAGAATCAGAAAACCTGAATAGACCAATAACAACTAAAGAAATTGAAGCTATAATGAAAAAAACTCCCATCAAATGAAAGTCCTGGACTGGCTTGACTTCACAGGTGAATTTTACAAAATATTCAAAGAAGAACAACCACCTATTCTCCTCAGATTATTCCTAAAAATTCTAGAGGAGAAAAGACTTCCAAGCTCTTTTTATGAGGCTAGCATTATCCTAATTCCAAAACCAGATAAGATACTATGAAGAAAGAAAGTAATAGGCCAATATCCCTGATAAACATAGATACTAAAATCCTCAACAAAATACTAGCAAACTGGATCCAGCAATACATTAAAAATATCAAACACCGTAATCAAGCGGGATTTATTCTGAGTATACAAGATTGATGCAATATTCACAAATCAATAAATGTGATATACCACATAAACAAAATAAAGGATAAAAATCACATGATTATATCAATAGATGCAGAAAAAGCATTTGATAAAATCCAGCACCCATTTATCATAAAAACCTCAGCAAAGTGGAAATAGAGGGATTATACCTCAACATAACACAGGCCACGTATGATAAATCTACAGTCAACATCATACTCAATGGACAAAAGCTAAAAGCATTTCCCCTAACATCAGGAACAAGACAGGATATCCACTTTCACCACTCTTATTCAACATAGTACTGGAAGTCCTAGCCACAGCAATCAGACAAGAAGAAGAAATAGAAGACAACCAAATTGGAAAGGATTGAATAAAGCTGTCATTATTCACAGATGACATGATATTGTACATAGAAAATCCTAAAGACTCAACTAAAAAAACTTCTAGATTGAATAAATGAATTCAGCAAAGTAGCAGGATACAAATTAATATCCATAAATCAGTGGCATTTTTATACACCAATAATGAATTCTCAGAAAGAGAAACTATGAAAACAATACCGTTTAGCATTGCAACAAAAAAATAAGGTTCCTATGAATAAACTTAACCAAGGATGTAAAATATCTGTACTCGGAAAAGTATAGGACATTGAAGAAAGAAATAAAGGAAGATACAAATAAGTGGAAGCATATACATGTTAATGGATCAGAAGAATTAACATCATTAAAATGTCCATACTATACAAAGCAATCTACAGATTCAATGTAATCCCTATTAAAATACCAATGGCATATTTCACAGATCTAAAACAAATATTCCAAAAATTTATATGGAATCAAAAAAGACCTTGAGTAGCCTCAACAATCTTGAGGAAGAACTAAGTTGGAGGGATCACAATACCGGATATCAAACTACAATAAAGACATTGTAATGAAAACAACCTGGTACTGGCAAAAGAACAGGCATATATATCAATGGAACAGAACAGAGAGCCCAGAAATAAACTCATGCCTTTATGTCAATTAATATCTGACAAAGGAGGCAAGAACATACAAGGCAGTAATGATAGTTTCTTCAATAAATGGTGTTGGGAAAATTGTACAGGTACATGCAAAAAAATGCAACTAGACCACTTACTTACACCATACATAACAATAAACTCAAAATGGATAAAAGACTTAGATGTAAGTGGCAAAACCATAAAAATCCTACAAGAAAACATAAGCAGTAAAATCTTAGACATCTCGAACAGCATTATTTTTGCCAATATATCTGCTACGGCAAGGAAAGCAAAGAAAAAATAAACAATTGGGACTACATCAAACTAAAAAGCTTCTGACAGCAAAAGAAGCCATCAACAAAATGAAAATGGAACTCACTGTATGGGAGAACGTATTTGCCAATGATACATCTGATAAGGGGTTAATTTCCAAAATGTATAAAGAACTTATACAACTCAACAGCAGGAAGACAAATAATCTACTTTTAAAAAAATGGACTAAGGACCTGAATAGACATTTCTCCAAAGAGGACATACAAATAGCCAATAGACATAGGAAAAAATACTCAACCTCACTAATCATTAGAGAGATGCAAATTAAAACTGCAATGAGTTATTATCTCATACCTATCAGAATGGCTACCATCAATAACTTAATAAACAAGTGTTAGTGAGGATGTGGAGAAAAGGGAATCCTCGTGCACTGCTGGTGGGAATACAGACTGGTACAGTCACTGTGGAAAATGCTATGAAGTTTTCTCAAAAAATTAAAAACTGAACTGCTGTTTGACCCAGTGATTCCACTTCTGGGCTTATATCCTAAGAATCCTGAAACATCAGTCAGAAAGTATATGCTCACCCCTATGTTCATAGCAGTGTCATTTACAATAGCCAAGATCTAAAAACACCCCAAGTGCCCATCAGTAGATGAGTGGATAAATATCTGTGGTATCTTTACACAATGGAATACTATGCAACTGTAAAAAAGAGGGATCTCTTACCCTTCATCACAGCATGGATGGACCTGGATATTATTATGCCAAGTGAAACACACCATTCAGAGAAAGACAAATACCATATGATCTCACTTATATGTGGAATCTAATGAACAAAATAAACTGACAAACAAAATAGGACCAGAGGAATGGATACATGGAACAGACTGACAGATCTCAGAGGGGAGAAGGTGGGAGGTACTGGAAGAAATTAGCCAAAGAAGATATATGCATATATGCATAGCCCATGGACATAGACAACAATGTGGTGAAGGCCAGGGTGTGTGTGTGTCAGGGGCTGGGGGGGCAAGTGGGGGGAATGGGGGACATCTGTAATAGTGTCAACAATAAAAAAAATAGTGGATGCAGTTAAAAGAATATTATAGGTGGGAGGGAGTTTAATATTCAAATTATTTATGTGAATCTTGGAGTGATGTCCTCTGTATTTAGACTGATTTGATCCATCAGGCTTCTAAAATATAATCTATGAAGTTCCACAAGAGTTAATGTCCACGATCTCTAAACTGCCCTTACATCTAGGGCAGTGGTTCTCAATTGATGGTAATTTTGACCCCCTTCCCCACAGAACATTGGTGATATCACATTGGTTGTCATAATATTTTTTTTCTGTGTGGAAGCTACTGACATCTTAGTCACTGGAGGCCAGGGATGCTGCTATACAATGCACAGGACTGTCCCACAACAAATAAATATCTGGCCTAAAACATCAAGAGTGCCAAAGTTAAGAAACCCTACTTTGGGGCAGAAAAAAACCACAAACTAGTAGCAGCCTACCTCTTTCCCTCTGTTTTTTAATTTATTTCTTCTCAATTAGGAAAGAGCATTTTTAGAAAGTTTGTTCAAGGCTGTGGAATTTGGTGGGATAGTGAGCTCATTAGATCCCTTCTCTGGATGGCTTCATTGGCTTACAGTCAGTGGAAGGAAACGTTCTGTATCTCTTTCCAAAGTTCTTAGAGCAATGAGTGGTTCTCCTGGGAAGAGGGGCTGAGCCATAGCCTAGTGTTTTCCTCCATACCAGGGCTTGAGTCTGTAGCTTAATTCCCTGACCCCTCCAGGTTTTCATGCTCTAACACTCACCAGCGCCCCCAATATATTATTTGGAATCAGAATATTTGTTTACATGCCTAGACAAAATGGATCTGGCATTTCTGTTGTACTGCAGTAAAAGGTTAGGGCTTACATAAGCCAGATAAATGCAAAGTCAAGGTGACTTTATTTTATGTATCACATTAACACAGAACTGCAAATCCTTGGGGCACATTTCAGGAATCGATTGAGGCAGTAGCTCCACTGCCTAGAAAAGGAAAAAAGGATGCATGCAATTTGTAGAAATAATATGGGTAATGAGAACTGCATAGAACCTTGGCATCTCTCCCATCTGGAATTTATTTCTGTTGTGGAGCAGTCTGTAAAGGAGATTTGGCAGCACCAAGTTTGATGGATCAACTGTATCCACTTCTCTCTTTCCACTATTGTCTCCTCTATCCTGACCAGAATGTACTTACATTGTCACTGACTTATTTTTCCTGCTTTCCAACATTTCAAAAACAGTGCAAGCTAGAACTTTCCTTGGCCACCCAACTCACTTTCAGGAATTGCTACACTAAACAATCAGCTTTGTGAGGGGAGGGATCCTAGTCTTACTTCTTTATTAAATCTTCAGTACCTAGCACAGCGTCTGGTGCATAGTAGGTGCTAAAAAAATATTTGTTGGACAAAAGGATAAATAAACTTTTTTCCTCAAGCCTTTTTTGTTGTGGCAACTGAGACCTCTATTGTCTGGTTTGTATCTTTGGTGGCATTATTGATCAGATGACCTACCTCCATCTACACATATCCATTGACTATCCCCTTCAGAATAGTTTTCAAAGTTAATCATACATCAGAACCATGTGGAGGGCTTCTTAAGACACAGATTACTGACCCCCACCAAAGAGGTTCTGATTTAGCCAGTCTTGATGGAGCTGGAGAATTCCCATTTCTAACAAGTTCCCAGGTGATGTTACTATACTTTAAGTTTCCCAGAGGGAACATTGAGAACCACTGCACTAGGTGTATGCTATGATTACGTATAATCGACACGATCTGGTCACAACTGAGAACACAGTGCTATTGATTAGCTCTTTTGGTGGAGAGGAAACAATATGAAGTAAAAATATATGTTCAACCTTAGAAATAATTTTTAAAATGCTAATTTAAAAATGGAGTTCCCTGCCTAGAAGATTGGTAAAGAAAAAGGAGACTATCCCATATTGGTAGCAGAGTGGGTATTTCACTGTTCACTTGGGGGATTCTACTTTGGTGCAGCGTTTCCCTCACTGGCTGTTTCTTTCTTATCCTTCAGAACTCAGTTTAATTGCACCTTCCTTAGAGAAGTCTTCCATGCTTGCTTAAACCAAAGACAGATTGTTCTTATCCTTCACAGTGTTTGGCATTTTATAAATCTCCCTATATATTTATTAATATGTTTACTGGTTTATTACATTCTGTCCCTACTAGATTATCACCCCTGGAGGGTTGGTTCCATAGCTATTTTATTCATTGATGTTTCTCTAGCACCCAGTACTATGTTTGGCACCTAGTAAGGTCTCAATTTTTCAGTTAATATCTGTTGCTTAATGCTATTTGTAGTTGAGAAAAGTTTTAAACAATTTAAATGGCCAGCAATAGGTGTTTGGGTTTTTAAAAATGTGATAGATTCAGTCAGTAAACTGTTTTGCATCACTAAATATATTGTTGTAGAAATATATCTCTTTACATGTAATGATGCCAAGAAACATAGGGGATTGTAAAAGGTTCCAAAACAGCAGTCTGGCATAATTTGGGGGAAAATAACATTTCTCATTGACTCTTAAATGCCATGATCTTAAGACACATCATCTATATGATAATCCTAACCATATTTGTGAGGGCAGCACTACCACATCAATTGTGAGCATTCATTGGAAGACATGGCCCAACTCCAGAAAAAGGAGCATAAGAAAGAAAATGCATGATATAATATAATATCCATAGAACAGGGCCTAGAATATTATATACCACGGTGTAAATAGTAGTCATGCTCTGAGAAATATGACATTAGGCAATTTCATCTTTGTGTGTGAACATTATAGAGTGCACTTACACAAACCTAGATAGTATAGCTTACTACTGTAATTGTATGTGCTATACTTTTATAGGACTGGCAGTAGGTTTGTTTACATGAGCATCACTACAACTGTAATTGAGTAATTGTAGTATAAGCCCTGACAGTTGACTTTTCTTTTTGCAATGCAAGTACTTTGATTGTCAAGACATCCACTTCAAAGATGACAATCTCAAACACATTACCAACCACTCAACCAGATAAAAGAGCCAGGCTGCCTCCCCCATGAAACTCTAGGCTCCCATCCTTGACTACAATAAAAGCAGAACCCAGGTGAGCTCCTTCAGCTCAATTCCTTCTCTCCCTCTCTCTGTCTCTCTGTCTCTCTGTCTCTGTCTCTCTCTCTCCCTCCCTCCCTCCTTCTCTCCCTCCTTCTCCCCCTTATCAGAATTTGCTGTGTGAACCTGATGTGCCTAGTCCACTCCAGAGCCAGTAAGTAATAAACTTATTTTCTTCAAAGTTTCCTAATGGTTATTGCTGAAGGGCATCTTGCAATTGTAATAAGAACCACAAAGGTGGGTCCAATTGTAACATTAATTTAGAAAGGGGAGATGTCCCTGGGAAGCTCACCTGGGCCCAGGTGAATGCCCCCAGTCATTTCTAGCTTGTAGCATTACTATCAATAGACTGAGAATGGGACAAAACAGTAAGGCATTGTACTACAACATTGAGATGGCTACAATGTCACTAAGAGATAGGAATTTTTCAGCTCCATTATAATCTTAGGAGACCACCATTGTTATGTGTGGTCCATTGCTGATTAAACATCATTATGTGGCATATGACTGTAATTTTTCTGGACAGGTATCTTTGGGTGTTTGTTTATTGGTATTTTGATTTTTTTCTTCTTTTTGCTTATTTGCAGTTTCTGATCTTTCTGTAATGAGCATGGTTAACTTCTGCAATAAAAGAAAACCTCTTTAAAGATTCTCTGCTTATCTCTCCATCCTTGGAGATTAATCAGGGGTAAGAGGATACCTTCATCCCTGCCTCCTGTCTTGGAAGTAGAATGCTTAGCACCAAATGGCCAATGAGTGAATCACTGCAAAGCTGAGAGAATCTTACCTTTCTGCCTCCAGCCTTGGTGCATTAAAAGAAGCACTGGATTTGAAATGTCTAGACCTGCTTTTGAGTCCTTTAAAAATATATGTAATCTTGCTGTTTTTCATCTTTGAAATGGAGGTCATACCTCCCTCAATTGTTTATAAATGGCATGGTGCATGTGAAAGCTCTCTGCAGCTGCAAACTACTCTTTAAATGTGAATTATTATTATTTGTGCACATAGAGCAGCTGCATTTCATCTTGCCTAATAATGCCAAGTACCAAGGGACTGCCTGGTCTTAATGACATTCTTGTGTACCTTTTTCTGATTTGGTTAAGAAATTTGTGCCTTTTTTATGTCCCTCCCTTCCCCCCAAAATCAATCTGGAAGCACCTCACTGCAGGGGTCACCAGGGCAAGGACTGAAAGAGAGAGAGAGCATATTTATGGATTAAAATATATTTCTAATTTTAAATATAACATTTTTGGGCTGAAGTATGAATGCACAGAGAGGCTATTTAGGTATAGGACTGGGCTTGAGATGCTATGGGGACCGTGGTGGTGGGACATTTCCATAGTCAAATAAGCTTGGCAAAAACAAAACAAAGGAAAATACTACATAGTTTACTGCTATAACACTCTCAGAGATGCACAACATACATTAGAACATTAAAGGCTATGAGAAGTCCTACGGTAAAGGTGCCTTTTGCCTTTGTTTATCCCAGCATTTTCCAGACAGATTTGATTTTCCCCTTATAACACTTGTTAACATTCTGGATGAACACATGCTGGGCAATATTGCCTTGGATGATTATCCTAGAGACGATTGGTCTCCCACATGGTATGATATAAAAGACAAGGTAATAATCAATGCCCTGGTTTCTGCTTTCCTGGATGGCAATATTGGTTTGATGAAAGCAAAACCGAATAACTGTGATTGAACAAATATCTGTGTGTGACTTGAGGCAGAGGAAAATGAAGGGCTGTGTGTGTGTGTGTATCTTGCTGGAAAAATCTATAGAATTGGAAGAGGCATTGATAAGAACATTTAGTTCAGATATTTATACATGGAAAAACCAAGATTCAGAGAAAAAAAAGTCACTTGTTCAGGACCAGAGTTCTCCCACCTACCACCTACCAGTTTAGTATTTTCTTCTATGCCATTTTGTTTTCTGACCTTCCCATGTAGAACAGAAAGGGTTAAGGAAAGAACAGAAGAAATATTTTGCCATGTCTAACAGCACTTTGTGGGGTAAAAAGGATTCTGTCATTCATTATTTTATTTTAGTCTCATAGAGTCCCTGTCAAGGAACAGAACAGGGGTTCCTATGTAAAAATTCCTAAGTGGGTCAAGAATCAAAAAGTAGGTTAACTGATTTGCTTAAGTTCCCGTGGTTAGTAACGGCACCAGGACTAGAACCCAAGTGTGCTGCCTACTCTGTTTGCCAGCTCCAACACATATATGTATATAGCCCATATCTAGTTGGGATCAGCCAATGGGAGTTTCCAGCAGAATACTGAAGAGTGGGAAGAGATAGAGCTCAGGATATTTCTTCTCTGCTTTGGTGCTATTTCCTTGGTGCTGTGACTCCAGCTTCTGCCAGGAAGCTACCCCTACAAGGTTGTACTTCTTATTATTTTCCCCTCTTATTTCTTCACCTCTAGGGTTAACAATGGGACCCTGGTGTTGCTAGTCTCTGGGTACTTCATTATCTCATAGTCCATTCCCCTTATTAGAATCTTTTGAGTATCTGGGGGGAATTCTGTTTCCCGCTGAGACCCTGACTGATACAATGTGTCTCGTCAACTGAACATATGCTGCTTTTCTCCTCCACCCTCTACCTTAGTAATACAGAGTGAGGATTGGAGGTGTTTACCAAAGCAACCTTCATCTCCTACAAAGTTCACAGAAGTTCAGACACAGAAACTGAATACTTGTGGCAAAAGAGATCTTTGCATTGCTCCATCTAATCTTGGAGACATTTTTGTCAGAAAACCCATTTTTACCACAATTTTAAAAATTGTGGTAAAATTCACCTAACATAAGATTTACCATATTAACCATTTTTAGGTGTATAATTCAGTAGTGTTAAGTACATTCACATCACTGTGCAACTAATCTCCAGAACTCTTTTCATCTTGCAAAACTGAAATTCTATACTCATTGAACAACAACTTCCCATTTTCCCCTTCCTTCAGCCCCTAGAAACCACCATTCTGTTCTTGTCTCCAGGAATTTGACTACTCTAGGTACTTTATATAAATGGAATCATACCTATGTGTCCTTTTGTGTCTGTCTTATTTCACTTAGCACAATGTCTTCAAGGTTCTTCTATGTTATAGTATGTGTCAGAATTTCCTTCCTTTTAAGGCTGAATAATATTCCATTGTATGCATATAGCACATTTTGTTTACCTATTCATCTGTCAATGGACATTTAGTTTGTTTCCACCTATTGGCTATTATGAATAATGCTGCTATGAACATGGATAAACAAATATCTCTTTGATGCCCTGCTTTCAATTCTTTTGGTATGTACTCAGAAATAGAATTGCTGGATCATATGGTATAGTTCTATTTTTAATTTTTTGAAGAATCTACATATTATTTTCCATAGTACCTGTACCATTTTACATTCCCACCAACAGTGTACAAGGATTCCAATTTCTCTACATCCTCTCCAATATTTGTTGTTATTATTGTTTGATAGTAGCCATCCTAATGAGTGTAAGGTGTTAACTCATTGTGTTTTTGATTAGCATTTATGTAATAATTAGTGATGTTGAACATCATTTCATGTGCTTGTTGGCCATTTGTATATCTTTGGAAAAATATTTATTCAAGTCATTTGTTCATTTCTAATGGGATTATTTATTTCTTATTGTTGAACTGTAGGAATTATTTATTTATTCAGTATATCAATCCCTTATCAAATATATGATTTACAAATATATTTTTTCCATTCTGTAGGTTGCCTTTTTATTCTGTTGATTGTGTCTTTAGGTGAATAGACGTTTTAAATTTTTATGTAGTCCAATTTGTTTCTTTTTGCTTTTGTTGCCTTGAGCTTTTGGTGACATATCCAAGAAATCATTTCCAAATCCAATGTCAAGAACTTTTTCATGATGGTGCATATCTTTTTCTAAGAGTTTTATATTTTTAGCTCTTACATGTTTAGGCTTTTGATCCATTTTGAGTTAGGTTTTGTATATAGTATAAGGTAAAGTGCCAATCTTTTTGTATGTTGATATCCAGTTTTTCCAGTACCACTCATTGAAAACATTGTTCTCTCCTCATCGAATGGTCTTTACAACTTTGTAAAAAATCTTTTGAGCATATATATGAGGGTTTGTTTCTGGATTTCTGGGCTCTCTATTTTATTCAATTAGTCTATGTCTGTCCTTATGTGCCAGGGAAACTTTTAAGGACAGGTCAAAATATATATACTTTTACCATAGTGATATTGCTCCTCACCCATTGAGTTATGAAGCTGAAGGGTGGGGTAGCAGTAACAGAGTAAGGGGAGGAATCAGACGGAAACACCAGGCAATTTGAAGAAAACATGTCAGCTAATGGTAACATTAACTGTAGGGGACTCAAGGATAATGCAGTCTAACTGGAAAAATGAAATAGACACACTTTACAAAGGAGCTCACAAATGTTTTAATGGTTCAAATTCTGGAAGTTGGCATTTAAATCAACTTTGGGAACTTGGTTTTCATTTTTCTGTAAAGAAAAGCCACATCATAAAAGAATATTTACCCCAGAACATGTTTGAAATTGCAATTATTGGTAATAAAAATATGGTAGTCTAGAATACCATTTTATTCTTTGAAAGACAGTAAACGGAGATATTAATTTGTTTGATTATCTTAAAAGTAGTTCTGGAGTAAAAAAAAAATAGTTCAAGGAACAAAATGGAGATTGGTGAAGATTTGAAGACTCTATAGGGACCTTCCCAGATTTTGGAGCAGAGTGGTAAGGAAAGGACTTTGAGATCAGATAATCCAAGTTTGCGACTTTCTAGCTATATGACTTAGATTCTTTGAACTTCAGTTTCCTCATCTATAAAATAGTTATATGTTTTCAGGGTTGTAGTGTGGACTAAATGAAATTCTGTATACTTAGAACCTATCATAGCACTTGGTTCAAAGTAAGTGCTTAATAAATGTTGTTCCCTAACATTTAAAGGCTTTTAGAGGTTAATGACACCAGCTGTAATGTTTCTGTGTCAATAGCACCATCCCCTTAACACATTATTTAAAATTAATAGAGGAATGGCTAGTTGGGGCTATATGGGTAAGTGGTGGAAAGTTTTTTCTGGAGTTGAAAGCTGTGCCAGGGAGAAGATATAGGAAGGGTGTGGAAGATTGTGTGTGTGTGTATAAAAGAATTTCCTGGTGTGACTAAGTGGAGGAAATGGGGAGCACTACAAATGTACACTTACCCTGAGGTTGGAGAGAGGAGTTGACAGGGGAGGGGTCATGGCACCAAGTATCTTTCTTCTCATATATGAGAGGGCTTAACATACTTAACAAAATTGTTTTTAAGTAATCCATTAGGTTACATGTATCGAATTAGCTCACATTTATCTTGCTTACATGTGTCTAATTGATGTACTAATTATAATTTTACACAAATTTTAATAAAGCAAACCTGGCCAGGCTGCTTTTTGTAATATTTTGTGACTCACTGGTTTAGGTGGACACATGCAATTAAAAACAAGCTCCATATTCTTCAAATTTATCTTTTTCTTTACTCATTAGAATGCTCAACTAATCTAAAAAATTGTGAGGTTTGACTCTGGACCAAAGAGATTACAATAGCTTGAGGTGATGTGGGAATATAAAGTAAAAAGGATAAGGTAGAAAAATATGGGGATATACCTCCTGGAGACAATGTGTTGTGAGCTGGGCCTTGAAGAGAGTGATATGGATTGGTAGTGGAGGGGGATGAAATTGTTATGGGAGAGGAATGTCATATTAAATAATAATAAAGGCAGGAGATATGTTGTGGTTGAAGGGCTCAAGAAAGTATCTTAGCACACCAAAATGAGGTTGAGGTGAGGGTGCTAGAGACTAAACTAATGTGAATGGATTTAACTTGGTAGGCAGTATGGAGGCAAAATGGAGCTACTATGCAATATTGCAATAAAGAGTGTCAGGATGTGGGTAAAAAGATTATATAATCATGATCATGGCCATGGTATACTTTGGTGGTTCCCAGACCTAGATTAGAAAATACAAATGCCTAGGTGGCATCACCAAAGATTTGAATTAAAGGAGTGGGTTTGGCAGAGGTGAGCCTAGGAAGTCAGGGGTGACATGTGAGAGAGGTGCAGACCATGGCCAGAGCTAAGGATCAGAACCCAGAAGCCTGCCTGTCTCCAAAGTCTATGAACACAACCACCCACCCTTTTTGACAGTTCTCATACTGTTACCTCTTCCTGGGATGCCCTTTTTCTCCATCTTCTAGAAAATTCTGCCTGTCACCATCACTTTAATATTATTATTATTACTATTATATTGCTATCATTATTCAAGGCCCAGCTCAGATGTAGCCTCCTATGAGAAGCCCACCATGGTCCATATCTCCCTTCAAATTGCTGTGACTTCTCTTGTGGTTACTATGGGGAAAGATAGAACTAGAGTTCAGAGGGTAATTGGAGGAACTCAGCCAGTCCCAGGCTGTGAATACTAGGGGAAGGATCTGAAGGGCAGGATGGAAGTTACAGAACAAGGAGAAGTTGATGATACAATCTTCACTCCTTCATTTACTCTCTGCATTAGTGAAATGTATTAGTTTGTGTGTGCTTGCTTATGTGGAATTAAAGATCATATTTTCTAGATTTAACTAACCTAATCCTGACAACATGAGCAAATACTTTAAAATTTGTCCTGCAAACAAACCAAGCATTAAGGAGAAACCTAGTGTAAGCACATGAGACCAGTAAGAAAATGGCAGAGCTAATGCCATTCCGTTCCTATTAGGTTCTACTCCTAGAATGAGCTCATTGTCAGGCATTTTACCAAATCAAAACAGCAACAAATTAATTAATAAACTGATAGGAAGTAGTCCAAAAAGATTTGCCAAAAGTCTTTGTGAGGTATCTTTTTTCAGGAAGGCTTAACACCAATAATTGAAACCACTGAACTTAGAATTGGAACTTCATAGCATTGTACAATGAAAGATTAAACTAAAATTTTAAAAATGAAGTTTATTAAACATGTTGCTGTCTATACTGACATTAATTTAATATTTTTTAGTGAAAGCAAAAAATATTTTGGAGTTATTAATGTATTTATAAATTATTTTAAAATATGGTTAATTTCATCTTTATTGCATACTTTTAAATTTAATTTTTGTGTTTTATAATGTATACAATGTATTAGTTTGAGTTATGCAATGTTGATAACCAATGATCTAGCTGTGTGATGCTGAGTTAATTATTTTCCCTCTCTGAGCCTCAGTTTCTTCAGTTATAAAATGAAAGAAGTTGAGTTAGATGATCTGGAAGGTTCTTTCCATCCATAGCACAGTATGTTCAATGTGTTCTGCTGCTTAGTGATGTATGAAAATTCTCTGCCAGGCAGCCTGTGCAGCTACATTTTACTGGCTGGTTTTGGCTCATTTTCTTGAGAAGGTTGAAGGTATATGTTCATTCTAACTCTGTTTTTAGAGAGAGACCACTTCTACCATTAATTGCACTTTCTTCCTCTTGCCAGTATCTAGCAGGCATCTTTAAAGTGGGGTAGCAGCATAGGCAGATTTTACAGCCAACCCAGAGTGGCAACTACAATTGTTTGATTATCCTTCATACGACTATATGCTCAACTGAATACCACATTTATTCATTTAACTTGTAAATTATTAAAAAAATGTTTTCTTTCCTGGCTGCTCCAGTCGATAGCTGTGAAACAAAAGGTCTAGCTTCAGCAGTTTGAAGGCTTCATCAGAGCAGCTGAAGATCTATGAACAGTGTTTTTTGAATCTATTCACTTTCAGTCACAAAACTTCATTAGGTCTCCTTTAGATGGTCTGCCCAAAATCTCAGAAGAGTTCCTGCTTCAGCTGACAAGCAGTAAGCCCTAATTGGAAGGCAAAAATATAGTGAAATAAATGATGTTTTCTTCTCAAAGTTGGGGGAGGAGAGGGAAAAATGGGTAGATAAGTAAATAAACCAAGTAAGCTTGCTCTTCCCATCAATGACTGATGTAATAAAGACTCATAACCATTTAGCTAGCTATGTGACCTTGGACTAATGACTTTCCCTCTCTGAGCATCAGTTTTCTGAGTTATAAAATAAGTTCATTTGGATTCATAGACCTTAAGAAATATATAGAGAACACTAGAGGATTTTTTTTTTCTCACTGATTCCTTGTTATTATTCCTAGAGACAGAAATATGAGCCTCCTTTCAGGTAGCTGAGTCTTCATGTAGTTCAGGCTTTCCTCTAAACTACCAAACCTAGTCACCTTATTTTTAAAAACAGAAATATGTGGTAAGAGTTTTTGCAGCATTTATTGGTTCTACATTCCTAAGTGCCTAACTACTTTGCCAGAAAATATTTTACCCAATTCAATTTTCTACAGCTACAATTATACCAATTTCTGGTCCATAACTGACTTTTCCATAACTGAGAACCCAAAGAGCTATCAACCATTCAAGTTGGATTCAGGGAGCTGGCAATTATTAGACCAGTGGTTCTTAAGCAAGTTTCTCAGTGGACAAATGAATGAATCACTTGGGGAGCTTATTAAACTGTAAATTCCTGATCCCCACTAGCAAAGATTCAGATTCAATGGGTTTGGGTAGCACCGAGGAATCTAACATTTTAACAAGCACTCCAGATGATTTCACTGTAGGTGACCAGTGGAGTGGTCCGCCATTGGAGAAACATTTCTCTTGAAAGATGGTAATGGAGAAAGACAACTAATGCCAGTTGCTGCTTGACATTTCTAAAGCCCCTGGCCTATCTTTTTTCCCCCAGTCCAATTTGTTGTATTCTAGATTAGTAAACAGGCCTAGAGAGAAAATCTGATGAGCCTAAAGTCACACAATGGGTTAGCAGTATGAGGGCAGAGACACTGTCCACTATATGTACTACCTTAGTCCTGTGAGTAGCTCTGAGGGGTAACTTCAGCATGCCCGGCTGGAGCCAGTCTGAGCTGTCCTGCTGAATTAGGAAAGTATATGTGCAGGACACTGATTCCTAGTCAAGGTGTGAAACACATCCATTAATTTTGTTGTTTTGTAACCATGGATCTAAGGAGATTGGGGATGGCTTATACCAGCTTGTCAGCATCCTTTTAAAAAATTATTAAAATATAGCTAACATACAATATTATATTAGTTTCAGGTGTACAGCATAGTTATTCAACATTTGTATACCTAAATAAATGATCACCATGTTAGGTCTAGTAACCACCTGACACCCTAGAATGCATTACAATATTATTGACTATATTTCCTATGGTACATTACATACCTATGACTTACTTATTTTATAACTGGAAATTTGAACATCTTATCCCCCTTCACCTTTTTTGCCCTTCCGCCCACCCCATTCCTATCTGGCAACCATCAGTTTGTTCTTTATATCTATGAGTCTGTTTCTCTTTTGTTTTGTTTGTTTATTTGTTTTGTTTTTTAGATTCCACATAAAAGTGGTATTGTTTTCTTTATTGATCTATAATATCCATATAACATTATATAAAGTTCAGGTGTACAACATAATGACTTAGTATTTGTATATATTGCAAAATGATCACCACAGTAAGTCCAGTTATTATTTGTCACCTTACATAGTTACACAATTTTTTTTCTTGTGATGTGGACTTTCAAGATTTATTCTCTTAGCAACTTTGAAATAATATGCAGTACAGTATTATTAACTATGGTCACTATGCTGCACATTACATCTCCATGACTTATTTTATAGGTGGAAGTTGGTACCTTTTTACCCTCTTTAGATCTTGTTCCTGCTCTCCGTGCAGTGTCTTTGAGTGAGAAGGGAGAGCTATTATAAATTCTATTTTCTCCTAGTTCAGAGAAGGGAAGTGACTTCTCCAGAGCCCACACCCAGTGAAGAAGGAACAATATTAGAGTTTCCTCTCTTAGCTGGACTTTTTAGAGCAGTCTTACCCTGTCATTCAGCATGATAATAGGACAGGATAGAAAGCAAACCAATGCACCAACCTTAGTTCTTTTACCTCCCAGGTGGTCTGTGTAATTCCATTGACCAGTGTTAGGTTTGTTAAGGAACAAAAGGAAACAACTGATAAATAAAACATTGCCCTCAGATGCTTGCTGCACCTTTCACTGCTAAAGGATGATCTCTACTCTCCCTTAGCATCTGGAGTGAACAGTTGAGCTGGGGGTAAGAGACTTTATTTCCATAACTCTGGTGTCATAGAGTTAAGGCAGAGTAGAAAGGACCACTCTTAGTTTTGGGGACTAAGAAGACCTAAGATATATGTAGGGTATCATTCCCTTATACCAAGGTTTAGGTAAAATGGAAGCATTACCTGATCTAGAAAAAAAGGTTGTGCTATGAAAAAAAAACTGCTTGAAAAATCTATGATATAGTCCCACCATGTCATTTTATGGATGGGAAAACAAAGATCCAAAGAGGGGATGTGACTTACTTAAGTTATCTTCAGATCTTTATTTTGTATTGATTTCAATTCTTACTGTTAATAGCTTATAAGAGGAAGGCATATTAATAGCTAATTTATTTGTATATGCATTACATGCCAGGAAGCTGTTCTATGTGCTTCATATTTAATCCCCACAGCAGCACTGTAGGATAGATATTATTATCAACCTCATTTTACAGATAGAAAAACTAGAGAAGCAAAGCACCCACAGCCTCATAGAAAGCCTTACATTTGGGATTAGAACCCGAAGAATCTGGCTCCAGAGCCTATGAGCTTAACCACTATGCATCCCCTCTCTTAAACACAAGGGGCAGGATTACCAAAATAGTCTTCATCAGAGTCTCTTGAACCTGACAATTCCCTGCTCAAAAATCCATATTGTATTCTGATTGTAACAATACTGAATTTTAGCTGCTTCACTGATGTTTGAGGAATTCCAACCATGGTAAAATGAGTGCCCCAACTCACTAACCATATCTTGCATTACTACTCATGGACTCCACCATCTCTCCAAGCCCATTCTGCCTTTCTGGATAGTTATTCATCATTAATAAAACATGTTTGGTGCTATCCTATGCACAACACATGGAATGATGTCTGCCATCTAGGAAACTTTACACCTAAAGCATTCTGCAGCTGCTATGAGCAGTGGAGCTTCTTGTTTGCATACTATTATTTGGTTGCTGTAGTCTCTGCCACATGATGCAGTTCCATTTCTAGAACTGTCCACATTATTGATGTAAAACCCATTCAAAGAGTGTGGTTCAAGGTATGCATTCAGTGGGCAAGGTAGCTCTCTGGAGCTTCTAAATTATGCTAGAGTTTAAGGGACAGAAGTTTAGGAAGGTGTAGAAAAGAGAGTCCAACAATCAAGTCAATGATTCTCTGCTAACTTTAGAACTCCATGCCCATCCCTATTAGACTAAAGTGCCTGTTTCTCAATTTTCAGGTCTGACAATCTCAGAACAGGACCACACTAGGGCATCAGTTCCATACTGTCCAAAATACCAGAGTAGCTGTCACAGGGAATAGGTCGGGACTTGATAAATGAAAGAAAAGAAAATTTACGAAGATGTTTCAGTCAAAGTAGGACCATGCAACGCTTTTATTCTGGAGGATGGAATAAGAAGAGTGGTATTAAGGTATGAGAAAATTGGTTTTTACTGAACCTCATTTAGATCTAATCCTTAAGGAGTTTTGATGGATTTGCAATGTTAAGTACAAAATGACCAAATCATCTATCTGAAAAACGCTGAGGACTGATCAAGCCCAACTCTCCCCTCCCCTCCCCTCCCCTCCCCTCCCCTCCCCTCCCCTCCCCTCCCCTCCCCTCCCCTCCCCTCCCCTCGCCCCTCCTCTCCTCCTTTCTCCTCTTTCTCTTCTCTTCTTAACTAGGGGCAGAAAATGAGGTTCCAAAAGTTGAGTCCAAAACTTAGGAACTTATGTATGCTTGGCCAACATGTGGTTTGAAAAAGTTTTGAATATAAGACCTATGATTGGGCATTTTCTCTCCTGATCACCACAGTTCTCAACACTCCCAATTGTCTTGTACCCAACCATTTTACACGTTTATGTTATCTGCCTGGTCCCTGAAGATATTTAAATTTGCAAGCCCTGCCAAACTTCCTCAGAGTGATGAAATTATATATTGCGTGGGGAGGGGTGGCTACTCAGGGCCACATGCAACTGCTCTGAACTTGAAACAAGAGGGAATAAAATATGTTACTCTTGCAAATTCAAGTGAGGTTGTGAATACTAGTAATATGTCTTCTGAAGGATTTATAGTCAATACTACTGAAATGTATATTTGAAAGTTACCAAGAGAGTAAATCTTAAATTTTTTATCACAAGAAATAAAATTTGTACCTCTGTATGGTGACACATGGTAATTAGACTTACTGTGGTGATAATTTCATAGTGTTTACAAATATCAAGTCATTATATTATACACCTGAAACTAATGTAATATGTCAATTATACCTCAATAAAAATGTTTAAGCTAGACTATGACTGAAAAGATATCAAGCTCTTTTGTTCCTAGAATGAACAAAGTAAAAAATATCCTTCTAGCATAATCAAAACATTATTTAATGTTTTCTGCACTAAGTACCTATTTCTGAAATCCCTTTTAAAACTCCATTCATTACCACTTCAACTTGAGGAAAGGTAGGGAAAGGAAGTTAATGAAGATAAAAACCAAGTCAATAAATATGGGTAATTTTTAGTGGATGGCATAGGTATAAAGTTTAATTTATTGAGAAGGATGAAATAAGCATGTTTTATGTGAGAACAATCTCAATATTGATGTACATGAAGGTACATCAGTGTAATATATCATGTATGAGAAAAGATTGGTTTGTTAGTTGCAATTTGCATTCTCTTTGAACTCATGCATCTCTGGTTCCCCTGTAAAAAGGGGAAGATAAAATCTGTCTCTCTTTGTTTTCTTATTTCGTGGACTCTTAGACGAAAATGTCTGATGGCTTAATCTTGGCTTTCCCATGTACTCTCCAACTATTGGCCACTTCCAAGACCTTAATATTCTGTTTCCACTTTAGAAACTTCCTTCTAATGGTGAGGAAAATAATTCCTGATTTGGTTCCATCCTGATTTGTGTCTTATTCAGCTTGTAGACAGTTGAAGCTGTTCAACAACTGTTTATTAATTTAACACCCACAGGGGTACTTGGATTGTACTGAGCTCTGTCTACTTTGTGGTCAAGCTCAATTTTGATCAAATCTGTACTGAATGCAACAGGGCAGGTGACCAACCAGGAAAAGAGTGTTGACAGAAATCTTCATCTCCTACTGAACACCAGAACTCATTCCTGTCAGATTCTCTATGCTGTACAAGCACTGAGGGTGTACTTGTGGATAGTCCCTGGATAGTAGAGCAGACTTGTTTCATTGAAAGGCCAGGCACAAGGTGAGGCTAAGGGAGAATGGAAAGCCATGTCTGAGGAGGAGTGCTGAGGGAAAAACTGAAGACCATGATCTGACCTAAGTGTGGAACCTGAAATGAGAGCTAAAACAAAAGAAGAAGACCTGGGTGAAGACAGAGCAGGTGAGAAAGCAAGTTGCCAGAGAGTCTCTGGCATTTGGTATAGGGTTAGGACTGTGGTTCCACACTCATCTACTTAATCTGAGCCCTATAAGGATGCAGGAAAGAGCAAGTTTTACCAAAGCAAGCAGCTTGCTCTCTCTCTCTCTCTCTCTCTCTCTCTCTCTCTCTCACACACACACACACAAGAAACACACAATCTTGTTATATCCCAAGAGTGTGTGTGTGGTGTGTGTTCATGTCTGTAGGGGCTCTAGTGGTACTTGGAGACACAACAGGGAGGAAAGAGTGTGAGAGGGAGGAAAAGAAAGTAAAAGAAAAAGTCCAGAAGTACATTCTTCTGAAGCTAATCCACCATTTTGCTTTCTTTATACTAACCTACAATATGTAAGGAAACCTAAAACTCCTAACTGGAGGTTATTAAGTTTTGAAATAGTTCTCCTGTTTAAAACCAGAAACAGTTTATTCCAATGACATACTGGTTTTTAGTTTCCTTTATGAGTTATAGTCATCTTTCTCTTTCTCCTTTATGATATAGGCTTTCTTTTTTTTCTTTTTTCTTTTTTTAAATATGTCTTTATTGATTTCAGAGAGAGGAAAGGAGAGGGAGAGAGAGAGATAGAAACATCAATGATGAGAGAGTCACTGATTGAGCCCACAACCCGGACATGTGCCCTGACCGGGAATCGAACCCCGATCGCCTGGATCCTAGGTCGACGCTCAACCTCTGAGCCACGCTCGGCTGGGCAATATAGACTTTCTTTATACCTCCAGGCCATTCCATTTAATCAGCAAGATGTGCTTTTCTTCTAGATTTGGAATTCAATTTTATTGTGGCTGAGATAACCAACTTATTTTACTTTTGCCCTGTTTCATTTAGACAGTTTCAATGCTTACTGACAGTAAATCTCTCCTTGAACAATAAGATTTCTAACAGTAAATATGCTGTTATAAAAATAATTGAAAAAATATGTATTGCCTTCCTATCATATACAAGGCAATATGTTATTTCCAGGGTATGAACTGAGGGTTGAATAGAAAGAAATATAGGACCAAGTCTCTGCTCTCAGGAGCTTAGTCTACTTGAAAAGAGAAAATGTTTAGACAGGAAACTATGGCTAATAATCACATAAGAAAATAACTTAAAAAGGCCAATTGTAAAAATTTAGACACTACCTTATGAACTCAAACAACTCAACATCAAAAAGCAATCTAATTAAAATGATGAATTTACTTCCTCCTTTCCAATTTGGATGCGTTTTATTTTTTCTTCCTGTCTGATTCCTGTGGCTAAGACTTCCAGTACTATGTTAAATAAGGCTGGTGAAAGTGGACATCCCTGTCTTGTTCCTGTTTTTAAGGAGAGTGGTTTTAGTTTTTGACCATTGAATATGATGTTGGCTGTAGGTTTGTATTATATGGCCTTTATTACGTTGAGGTGTGTTTCCTCTATTTCCACTTTGCTGAGAGTTTTATCATAAATGGGTGCTGGATTTTATCAAATGCTTTTTCAGCAACTATTGATATGACTATGTGGTTTTTATCCTTCATTTTGTTTATGTGGTGTGTCACATTTATTGATTTGCAGATATTATACCAACCTGGCATACCTGGAAAAATCCCACTTGATCATGATTTATGATCTTTTTAATGTGTTGCTGGATCAGTTTGCTAATATTTTGTTGAGGATTTTAGGATCTATGTTAATCAGGGACATTGGCCTATAATTTTCTTTCTTTGTAGTATCTTTATCTGGTTTTGGAATTAGGATAATGCTGGCCTTGTAAAATAAGCTTGGAAATCTTCACTCCTCTTGAATTTTTTGGAATAGTTTGAGAAGGATAGATGTTAGTTTTTCTTTGAATGTTTAGTAAAATTTATCTGTTTTATTTCTTGGGAGTTTTTTGGTTACTACTTCAATTTCATTAGTTGTAATCTGTTTATAAAGATTTTCCGATCTTCCTTATTCAGTTTTGGATGATTGTATGTTTCTATGAATTTATCCATTTCATCCAGATTGCCCAATTTGTTGGCATACAGTTGCTCATAATATATTCTTACAATCATTTGTATTTCTGTGGTGTCAATTATTACTTTTTCTCTCTCATTTCTGATTTTATTTATTTGGGTCCTCTCGATTTTTTGATTTTTTTTGATGAGTAGGGTTAAATGTTTGTCAATCTTGTTTTCTTTTCAAAGAACCAATTCTTGGTTTCATTGATTTTTTGTATTTTTTTAGACTCTATTTTGTTTATTTCTTCTCTGTTCTTTATTATTTCCTTCCTTCTACTTACTTTGGGCTTTGTTTGTTTTTATTTTCCAAGTTCTTTTAAATATAAAGTTAAATTGTTTGAGATTTTTCATGTTTCTTGAGATAGGACTGTAATGCTATGAATTTCCCTCTTAGGACTGCTTTCACTTTGTCCAACAAATTTTGGGTTGTTGTGTTCTCATTTTCATTTGTTTCAAGGTATTTTTTTTTAAATTTCTTCCTTGTTGTCATTGTTAACTCATTCATTGTTTAGTGACATTTTGTTTAACTTCCATGTGTTTGTGTGTTTTTCAGTTTTTTTCCTTATGATTGATTTCAAGTTTTATTCCCTTATGGTCAGAGAAGATGCTTGATATGATTTCAATCTTCTTAAATTTATTGAGACTTATTTTTGCCCTAACATGTGCTCTATCCTAGAAAATGTTCCATGTATACTTAAAAAATGTATATTCTGCTGCTTTGGGGTGAAATGCTCTGAAGATATCTATTAAATCTAACTGATTTGGTGTGGTATTTAAGACCACTGTTTCTTTGTTGATTTTCTGCCTGGAAGATCTATCCTCTGATGTCAAAGAGGTGTCAAAATCTCCTACTATGACTGTATTATTGACAGTCTCTCCCTTGATGTCCATCAAGATTTGCTTTACATATTTAGGTGCTCCTATGTTGTGTGCATAAATGTTTACAAGGGTTACATCTTCTTGTTGTTTTACTCCCTTTATCATTATGTGGTGTCCTTCTTTGTCTCTTATGATAGCCTTTGTTTTAAAGTCTATTTTGTCAGATAATAAGTATTGCTACCCCAGCTTTTTTTTCTTTCCATTTACTTGAAATATCTTTTCCATCCCTTTACTTTTAGTCTGGGTGTATCTTTTGTTCTGAAGTGGGTCTCTTGTAGACAGCATGTATATAGGTCTCATTTTCTTATCCATTTAGCTATCCTATATCTTTTGAGTGTAGCATTTGCATCATTTACATTTAAAGTGATTATTGATAGGTACATATTTATTGCCATTTTATACTTTTAACTATGTTCCTCTCTTCTTCTCCTTCTCCTCCTCCTCCTCTTCCTCCTTCTTTTTCAAGCAGGCCCTTTAACATTTTTTATAATGCTGGTTTCATGGTAACAAACTCCTTTACCTTTTTCTTGTCTGGGAACATCTTAATTTCTTCTTCAGTTTTAAACAATAGCCTTGCTAGGTAAAGTAGTCTTGGTTGTAGGTACTCGCTTTCCATCATTTTGAATATTTCATGCCAGTCCTTTCCGGCCTCAAATGTTTTTGTTGAGAAATCAGCTGACAGTATTATAGGAGCTCCCTTGTAGGTAGCTAACTGTCTTTCTCTTAGGGCTTTTAAGATTCTCTTTTTGTCTTTAAACTTTACTATTTTAATTATGATGTGTCTTTGTGTCGGCCTCTTTGGGTTCATTTTGTTTGAGACTCTCTGCGCTTCCTGGAATTGTGTGTATTTTTCCTTCAGCAGATTAAGGAAGTTTTTGGTCATTATTTCTTCAAATAGGTTCTCAATCCCTTGCTCTCTCTCTTTTCCTCTTGGCACCCCTATGATGCAAATGTTGTTATGTTCCATGTTGTCCTAAAGGTCCCTTAAACTATCCTTATTTTAAAAATTCTTTTTTCTTTTTGCTGTACTGATTGATTTTTTTTTCCTACCTTGTCTTCCAAATCACTGATTCGATCCTTTGCTTCATGCAATCTACTCTTTATTTCTTCCAGTGTATTCTTCATTTCAGATATTGAATTTTTCATTTCTGACTGGTTCTTTTTTATGGTTTGTATATTCTTTTTCATGCTGTTGAGCATCCTTATGACCATTTTTTTAAACTCTATATCTGATAAATTGCTTGCCTGCATTTAATTTAGCTCTTTTTCTGGAGATTTCTCCTAGTTTTTCATTTGGAGCTTATTTCTTTGTCTCTCCATTTGTGCTGCTTCTTTGTGTTTGTTTCTATGTATTAGATAGACTTGCAATGACTCCCAGTCTTTGTGGGGTGGCTTTATGTGGTAGGTGTTCTGTGGATCCAGTGGTGTTATCTCCTTGATGACCTGAACTGAGTACTCTTGGAATGTCCTTTGTGTGGGTTATGTGGGCCCTTCTGTTGTATTTGAGTCTTGATTGCTATTATTCCTTTTGTGTCTAGGATTGACCCTCAGATTGACTGACTGTGAGAATGAACCTTGACCATGGTGTGTGAGCTGCTGTGCAAGTGCTGATCACATGAAGCAGAACTTGCCTCAGCAGGGTTTGGTATCTGCTGAGATCTCCCTTTGGATGCTCTACTTGTGAAGCTTATTGGAACCTACTCTGATATTTTCTGAAGCTCGCCAGTGGGTGTGTTGGTTTTGGGTCTCATGGGAGGGACTGTGGTGCAGGGCAATGTTAGACACTGCCTGTGATTGGTCCTGGGCAACCTGTTTTGAGCTACAAGTGATCTGCACCAATGCTACCTTTTACCAGCAACAGGCCTGGGGTCAAATCAGCAAAAATTTAAGGTGCCCTAAGATCTGCTTCCACCTGCCTCCACCTGCTAAATGCCTGTTAAGCTCAGTAACTGAAAGTACCTCTGAAGATACCCAAGTTGCATGGTGTAGGTTCACAGTGAGTTACCAGGTAGGGGCATGTGGTTGCCCTGTGAGGGAGAGGTGCTGATCAGGCTTATGGGAAGGTGGTAAGTATGGCCCCCACCTCAGAGCCACACAACTTAGTCTGTCCCAGATTTTACCCAGAGCTTGACAGGGCATAGGCACTAGAAGCCAGGAGGGTGGGGCCTCTGGAGCCTGGAGGGTGGTTCTAGCAGATCTCCTGTGAGAAGCCAGCACCAGTCAGATTCACAGGAAAGTGGAGAAAATGGCCCCACCCCAAAGCCACTCAACTCAGTCACTGACAACCTCTGTGTCTGCCCATACCTCTACTCCCTGGCCAAGGTAGCTGACTCCTGTGCATGGCATAAGCTCCATAGGGTGGGGAAAAAGGGAATCCAGATGGTGGGTTTATTGCTTTCCCCCCAGGCTGATACTATAGGGAGGAAAGTGCTCCACCTAAGAAAGATCGCATCAGCACTATGGGAGAATGACTCAGCACAGGTATCCTGCTGGCTGTCCCTTCAGCTCTCTCTCCAGAACCACAAATGCCAGACTCTCTCCTCATGTGATTCTAGTCCACTCCATCCTTTATCCACCAGAGCCCAGGGTGAGTGGCTATAAATTAAATTTTGTGCATTGGCCTTTTAAGAGGGAGCCTGTGTCTCTAGCGGACTTTCATCTCTCCCTGATGGACAGAAACTCTGCTGCTTTCATTAGCCAGATATTATGTGAATGCCTCTTTCTGGCTCTGGTGCTCTGAGCTGGGGAGCCCGGCTTTGGGTTTCAGCCCATGCTTCTCCTAGGGAACCCCTGAAGCTTCAGAGGCTGCCAGTGGGAGAGGGGCCAGCGCTTTTCACGTCTCTGCCCTTCCTACCAGTTTTGATGTGTCTTCTTCTGTAAATCCTTGGTTATAAGACTTTGTTAAGTTAGTCCTCAGTTGGTTATTCAGGATGATTGTTCTATAATTTAGTTGTAATTCTAGTTTGGTCTTGGGAGGAGGTGAGTGTACTTTCCACCTAATCTGAAGCCATCTTTGATTCTCCTAACTTTGTTTCTATCATTGTATCTTGGGACTCTGAGGCTTGAAGAGACCTAGAGAGTCTAAACTGGTATGTTTGAAATCTGGACTTTAGCCAGGGCAAACACAAAGTATGGCAGATCAATTCTATTGTGTACTGATTCACCTCTCTTGTTATTTTATTCAGATTTCAAGTCTGTTGGTTTTTTCCAAATTTTCCTATTTTAGGCAATACATTTAGGGATTGAATAACGTATTCATTGGCATGCCTTCCTTCTCACTCACCTGTGAAGCACTGTCTCTCTGCTTGACATTAGCACATGCCTTCATGCTTATTTTTGGGCTTTATGAACTACAGACATCTCAGGGATTGACATTTGCTACTTTTTTATGTAACTGAAGGCACAAACCACAGAAAACTAATGATGCCTTTATTTTTATTTTGTTAATTTAAATAAAGGAGCCCCTTTGTCCACAGAAGCACAGGAAGATTGTATTTATTTTTTTCCTTTCTTTATAGGGGCTTGGGTTTAGTAGTATATGTTTGAATAAATTCATTGAAGCAAAAGAGATACCAGAGGAAGATATATGAAAGATTAAAAGAATAATATCAGGTAATATATAAAAATCTACTTAGAATTTTATGTGCTTACTTATTCCTAAGCCATTTATAATAATTTAGTTTGTCCTCAAATCAGAATATTCCCCACTCAAACACATGCACACACCAAAATAACAAATTTCTATGGTCACTCCTATATATTGGAAAGTAAATGGAGGCAGAATAAAATACCATTTTTGATTGGAACCATGATAGGTTGGAAAGTAGAGTGCAATGATCTTGGTGCTTGAAATTATAATATATTTTTACTATGTATTTTGAAAAGCATTTTCATGCACCTTAGTTCATTCCATTCTCACACTTTCTTGTGAAGTAGATCATATAGATGTCATTATTTCCTAAGCAACAGAGAGAATAAATTACTCAACCAAGGTCACTGAGCAATTTAGCATTGATACCCTTTCATTTTCTTCTTCTTTTTCTCTTTTATATTCCTTACAAGAGGAAAGGCTATTGCCAAGTTTTACTCTGGGTCTCAATCAACAATCAGTCATCAGGGGCAGGGAACAGCTGGAAGAAAGATGAAATCCCTCCTGCAATGTAGGGACCACAGAGCTGTGGAAGCCCCACATACCTCTGTCTGCTAACTTCAGAAATGGGAAGGAAGCACCCAGGGTTTCTGGCTCAACTCCCTTAGAATGGGAGCCAATGCTCCATCTTATCCATATCAATGATTGATTTTCCTTAAGTATCTAGAAATATTGTATGGGAATAATCTCCCTACCAAAGTTTAGATAATGGGTCATAGAAAGGCAAGGTATCTCTTTTTATCTGAAGACCCAGAAAACTCCCTTTCAGCATAAGATGAATCAAGTGATGGTCTAGGTGATTTCTAAAGAGATCAATTTCATTTACACACATGGTTTTAGTGAATTATTTGTACAGCAATGAATATCAAGTTTAATCTCCTTCTACCTCTCTCTCTTGAACTTAAGATCTATGTGTCAAACTGTCTACTATGGTATATAATTCCTCTATACATACTTCAGACTCAACAGATCTAACACCAAATTCATTGTCACTCTTATCTTAATCTACCTCATATATATATTTATATCTATCTGTTTTTGGCAGCATGACATATCTAGTTTCTTAGGCCAGGAAACTGGGAATTATCCTTGAATACTCCTTTTCCATTACTCTCTCACATCCCATCACCAAGTCTATCAATACAGACTCTAAAACAGCTCTTATCTCCATTCCCTTCTCTCTATTCCTACTGCTGTTGTTTGGGTTCAGGACTTTGCCATCACTCTACTGGACTACTGTGACCTCCAGTTTTGTGCTCTCTCTGACTTCATGCTCTCCTCCATATTTCACTCACTTTATGAGATTTCTATAACACAAATCTGATCATATCTTTCTCCTACTTAAACATTTGCTAATGATTTTACTCTGGCTACAGGATCAAGTTTGAATTGATCAGTAGGCTGCTACCAGATCTCCAAAAGTATCTTCTGTTACTCCCACTCACATATCCTAGACTCCAGTCACACCAATCTGCCTGTCCCCAGCACACCTCTGAATTTCCTCATGCTTTTCTCTTAATCTGGGATGCCTCCACTTTGGTGCCTGTTTTCTGCTTGTGAATACCTAATTATCCTTCAAGTTTCAGCTCAAAAATGTTATTTTCCATCTCTACAGCTCTCCCTGACTTCTCCAGGCAGAACCAAACCCTCCTGCTACTGTGCTCCCATGGTCCCAGAGTTGTGTATAGTTCTGTACATACATTGAAAATAGTTCCTGTCTCAAGGTATTGTGATTATTTGTTTCTACAAATAAAAGATGATTGGAGGTAGGGAAATGGGTCTTATCCACCCCTCCCTCATCCTAAACACTTTGCATATTACTTGATACTTAGATGGTTTTCAGTGAATACTCATTAAATTTGTGTTTAATTAATTCATGTAATCATGCAATCCCTATGTTAGGTCCTTGGCATTCAGAAATGAGCCAGCAAGGCCTGGTCCTGCTCCTCATGGAGCTTACCATCAGTGCTTAGACTAGTGGGGGATACACACACAAAAAAATGCAGAATTCCAATACAACATGATAGGTGTACAGTTTGAATTTAAGTTGTCAGACAGCATAACAGAGTTTAAGAGCATGATCTCTTCTCTGGAATGGAGCTAGCCTGAATTCGAATCCTGGTTCCACCACTTACTAGACGTGTTGCTTGAGGCAATTCACTTAACATCCTTGTATCTTGCTTTCCTCATATGTAAAATGAAAATTATTATGGTCTTTACCTCATAGGGCTGTTATGAGAATTATGTGAGTTAATATTTGTAAAGTAGTGTCTAGTATATACCAAATGCTAATAAAATAAATTAAATTCTAGTGGAGAGTACAAAGGAACTGAAGTTGCTTGGCTTGAGGGATAGTGTGTCTGGCCTTGTTCCCTCCTTACCAACTCTGATTTTACCTCCTCATAATGACCTTCCCCATTCCTGTCGCTTTAAGTTCAGGGCTTGTTTGGGGAAAGGAAAGAGGAAGGTATGGTGGAAATATGCCTGCATGGTGGATTTCATAGCCCAGCATCCTGCCACTCTGTCTACTTACTTACCTCACACAGCCAGAGCCTCAAACTTATTCAGGGCCAGTCACCTCTGTGTGACTAGGGCTGAATCATGGGGCACTGACAAGTGGGCCTTAGGTACTTCTCTGTCCTATTTCTCTTTCTTCCCTCTTAGCAAGAAAAAGAGTTGAGGAATCTGAATTCTACTATTGAGCTGATGACTGATCCTTAGTAGCAGATCTTGTATGCACGTCCTAAGGAGTTCATCTTTTGAACAAGGACTGAAGCTTAATAGAGCAATGCTCACCTGATGGAGACATGGACACCAAGGTCAGCTGGTAGTGGGGAGAGGAAACTATTTTAAATATGAATCTAGAGCTCTCTATTTTCAAATACTGCTCAGTTGCTACAGGAGTAAAGAGAAAGATGTGAGGTTCTTGCTTCTGACATCTGCCTGAAAGGGGCTCAGTCAGTGCTGCTGCCTTTCTGGATAGTGAGCAGCAGGAAAGCACACACATTAGCAGAGTCTCCACTGCTGGGACCATATGGGACTCTCTATTCTGGGTAGAAGACCAACTGCTCCAGGAAAATATAAATGGGAAGAGCCCTGGGTTAGAAGTAGAGGGCCTTGCATTCTCATTCCTGGTTTGCTGTTGCTTCATTGAGTAAATGCCTTTACCTCTCGGGTCCCTTTTCTTATCTGTAAAATGGGATGAAGCTCTCTCAAGTGGAAATTGAATGTCTAGAGAGTACTGTATACATTTTGCACACAGTATCTTGTTTGATCGGCAAGTCTTATTTAAACTGAGGATGAGGAAACAAGCTCAGAAATTTTATGTGACTTGCCCAAAATCATGACCAGTAAGTGGCAAAGCAAGCCCAATTTTGTTCATGTGTCAGGGTCATTATATGTTAAATGGAAATGATGATGTCGATGATAATGGTGATGATGACAATAATGGCAGCTAATGAGCACTTATCATAAGCAGGCTCTGTGCTAAGCACTGTTATTTAACCCTCACAATAACTCTATATAAGGACAGTACTATTATTATCCTCATTTTACAAACGCTAAAAACTGAGGCTCAGTGGTTGAATGTCTTGCTTAAGGTCACACTCATAGCAAATAGCACAGCTAGTGCTTAAACCTAGGACTCTTGACCTCTAGGTTAGTACTCTTGATACCATACTAGTATGCTTAAAATACTAGATGAAAAAGTGCTTTGGGAATGTGTGGTGCTATCTGATTGCAAACCGATCCTCTACAACATTTTATCAGGCCCACCAAATGAGCCTGGAAGCCTCTAAGGGGAATGCACACTTGTGTGAGCACCAGGCCAGAAGGTCAGAGCAAGATGAATCAATGCCTACCCGAAACTCCCTTTCACCAGCAGGGGGCTCAAGCTCTCTGAAGGTAGTGTGTACAGATCCTCAGACCTATTCTGTTGTGTCAGCTGATCTGCATTTCACTGAGGGCTCAGTGGGCACCTATTTGAGAGCAAATGTTGTTCCATTTTTTCCTTGCCACCTTGACTCCTAAAGTATTTGTTCCCTGCATCTCTGGCCTTTTCAGGCAACTAGGGAGACACTTCCTTTTTCCCCACCACTGCTCTGTCTTTAGTTTGCCCAGATAAGAGTTGGGCTGTTATCACTGTCACTTTACCTCTTGAGTCTCAAGGGAACCAAAGATAATACACCAGCTGTTGTAGCATTTTATTTGGATCTATGCTGGGACACCATAAAGCTTGCTTCCTGCATCTTGCAAATTAAAAGGGATTTTGTTGGATTCATAGAGTCCTGATAGGTACTGAACTATCTCAAGCACTAGCCCCCATTTTTCGGCAGTATCACTCTCTCTCCATAAGTCACAGCTTCTTTTTCTCTCAGAGCTTTCCAGTATACTGCCTGTCTATTATCATGTTGCAAAGAGATTTCAGGGAAAGAAATTCAGAAATGTCTGGGGAGGCTGTGCTATCATGAAAACTCGATACCACACCAAGTAGGACAAAGATGAGCAAGCTGCAGAGACTGCTGACAAGACAGTGGTTCCAGAGACAGGCTAGTATGGGATCAAGTTGTTGCTAGTGGTGGCATTGTATTTTCTAAGGTTTTCAACACACCTGCAAACCCTGACTCAATTCAACCCTCTATTTCCTAGATTTTTTCCCCCAGGCTTTCGCATACCTCTAGAGCAAGTCACATGGCTATGCAGTTTGGTCCCCAAAAGTTCATATTTTCTAAGCTCTGCTAATCCCATAGCACTATTCCATACAAGTCTCTCTTTTGAATTCCTTGGGTTGGCTTCCTTTTGAAAGTCCTATAGGCAGTGATCCATCCAGTTTCCCTGTGCCCCCATCTCCCCACTTCACACAGAAAAGCTTGTCTCCTACCACACAGAAGAAAGAGTCTTTGAACTATAAACCCCCTCTGCTCCATGGCAAATACATTTGTATGCAACATTGTTTTTTTGAGGTGTTCATACTCATTTCTAAGGCTAATTTCTCCATCTTGGCTCTTGATCCCCCTACCTCCTACCTCGTCAGTATGTTCTTCCATTTCTTTTTTCCCTGATGCTCAATCTTCTCCACTCAATTCTTCCCTTCTCAGCCCTTGAATGTGTTTGAGTCTTTCCATCCACAATTAAAATCCCCTCCTCAAGCTACTTCCTACCCTATCCTCAACACCACTGTGATAATAGTTCCCATTTGTGTAGTCTTCATGTCTAATTCCTTTTGCTACCCATTACAGTTTGACTCTGTCTCCTTTGCTCATTTCTACCACATCTGAACATTAACAGCAGCTAACATTTATTACTATGAACCAGGCACTGTGTGAGGCACTTTATATGAATTATTTTATTTGATCTTCACAACAACCCTATGAAGTAAGTACTATCATAATCTCCATTTTATGCATGATGATGGTTAGAGCCTTTGAGTGACTTGTCCAAGGTTACATAGAAGAACTTGGATTTAAACAGAGGTAATCTGACATTAAAGCCCATACTCTAACTTAGGGGCCCACACTTGTTCTATAAAGGTCTAAAGAGTAAAGGTTTCAGACTTTGAGTGCCATAAGGTCTCTGGGCTACTGCTCAACTCTGCCATTGTGGTATGAAAGCAACCATAGACAATATATAAATGAATGAGAGTGACTTTGTTGCAATAAAACTTGATTCATGGACACTGAAATTGAATTTCCTATAATTTTCACATGTCAATAAATATTCTTCTTCTTTTGACTTTTTCTCAGGGATTTAAAAATGTGAAGGCCATTTTTATCCCAAAGCCCCTACAAAAACAGGTGGTGGGCCAGCTTTGTCCCATGGCTGTAGTTTACTGATGCTTGCTCTAATCATTACACTATTCAGGGCTCCCCTAATTGTCAAATCCAGTGGTTACAGCTTTTAATGCTGATGATTCAGCCCCCCTTTTTCCCCTCTGATGATTTTGAAGAAGTCAACATTGACTTCCAGTTTTCCATCTATTTTTATACTCCCTTAGTCTCTTCTGATAGTCTTTTTCTTCTACCTACCTCTCAAATGTTGGTATTTCCAAGGATCAGTAGTTGATTTATTTTTTTGTTTACTCTGCTGTAGTAATTGATTCTGCTTCCATGACTACACCTGCTGTTAATGTAGTAACTTTGAGCATGGGCTTTGGAGTTTTACTTGCCTGGGTTTAAATCCTGCTCCAATAGATACTGTTTGTGTGACCTCATAGGGTTGTTGTGAAGATTAAATAATTATTTGAAAAACTCTAGAACCATGCTTCTAATATAATAAAATATTAGTGTCATCATTGTGCTACTATTATGGGATGTTGACTTCCTAATCTATATCTCCAGTTCAGACTTCTATTTTTGATCCCTAGACCCAAATATTGAACTGGCTATTTAACATCTGTACTTATATATCCCACTGGCACCTTGGCATCAACATGTCCCAAACCTAACCTATCACCTGTCTCCCACTCCCACATCCCCTCATGCTAACCTGCTATTTTTCCTCCATCATTCTTTATTCCTGTTAACAGTAGCACTGTCCCCTCAGCCACTTAACTGAGAAAGCTGGGAGTCCAGTTTCATATCAGAAAATAAATGACATTAAACTTATACCTTTAAAGCCAAGATGAGACTGAACTTTTTAAATTCCCCTGAGTTGGAACTTGAGATTAGCTACGAGGTTGATTTGAAAATTGTTCATCTCTTCCCTTTCCTAATCTTCTCCCCTCCACTCATGTCAGACTGATATCCTTTCTCTCCTTTAAACTTGATGTGCCCATTTCTAACTTCTCACCTTTGATCACACAGTTCCTCTCATCTAAAATGTACCTCCTGATATATTTCCAAATGTCATCCATCATTCAAGAGCTGAAACACCTATGAAGCTTCCTTGACTTCTCTAGTCAACAAAATAAGGTATATTTTGGAACTGAGAGCTTATATTTTAAAATTGAATTTCTTTATTACATATTTCATACTTTATAATGCTTTCTGTCACAAGTCTCTAAGTCATATTGTTTCAATTAGATTATAAGCATCTTAAGTTCACAGAGCACAGAATGTTCTTGTGAATTCTCCATAGTGCCTCATACAGGTCTCCTTTTGACTTCAATCACTCTTTTTCTGGCTCTTCTCCCTCCAATAAATGTGGACTACAAGATTCTACTTTATCTGTTTTCTTCTTCTTTTGACTTTCTTTCTTGAATATTTTAAATATATTTTTGGAGACGTTTTAAAAATAGTTATATCTATGACTTTTCATATTTTCATCTCATAAACTAATCTCTCTCTTGATCTCCATTCCCACATCTCAAAATTTTTGGTGGACGTTTTCATGAGGATGCCTTGCCTGCCTTCCAACTTAATACTATATCAAAATCTCAACTCATCATTTTCTCATCTTACCACACCTTGACATTTCCTATGGCATCATCAATTTCTGTTACCTGGATAAAATTTGTAATTGTCTTGAACTACCTTCATCACACATATACAACCATTTGCCATAATATACTACTATTCCTTTATGGTGTCTTTGATGTCTCTTTCTTTTCAGGTCCACTACTAAAGTAATAACAACAACAATAACAATTATAATGGTAAATATGAATCCAGCATAAAGTACTATGTATGAAATAATTTCATCCTCATAGTATTCCCATGAGGTAGGTATTCTTACTATCCTCTTTTCATAGGTGAGAAAACTAAGATTCAGAATGGCAGAGCTAGAATCATACCAAAATGGGTTTGGATGCAGATTCTCACCTTAACTACAGTGCTATTTACTCCTTGTGCCTAGATTTCTACAATTGTTTACTAACTAGTATGCCTGCCATTGCTTACTCTCCATCAATCCTTCCTGCATACTATTTCCAGAATATTCATCCCCAAACATTGCTATCATTATTTCATTTTTCTTCTCAACATTTATTGCTATCTCTCTTTCATCCACTAAATTAGATCTATCCATAACCAAATATACAAAGTCCTCTACAATCTTATAACAACCTAAATTCTCAGCTTTATTTTTATAAGTGTATGTGTTCCTTGCTACTGAGTTGGCTCTGACTTCTGGTGACTCTATGAATAAGTGGTGTCCACAGTGTTTTGTCCTCAACAGCCTACACAGCTTCTGTAGACTCATGCCTATGGCTTCTTTTATGGAGTAAATCTATCTCATATTTGGTTGTCCTCTTTTCCCACTGCCTTCTATTTTTCCTATCACTATGTTCTTTCTGAAGAACCCTACTTTCTCATGATGTGCCAGAAGCAAGAGAGCTTTAGTTTTGTCATTTTTGCCTCCAGCAATGTTTCAGGCTTAATTTTCTCTAGGACTCACTTGGTTTGTCTTTCTGGTGGTCCAGGGTATTCGTAGCATTCTCCTCCAACACCCTATTTCAAATAAATCATTTTTTTTTTCCCTAGGAGCCTTCTTCACTGTCAGACTTTCACATCTGTACCTGTATATATTTCCATGAATAAATTAATCCACACTGCCCTACTTTGCCATACTTTGATTTCATTTCATGTTTACCCCTATCATCCTACTCTCTTCTGACAATGTTGTGAGCTCCTAGAGAGAAAAATTTGGACATGCATGTTTGCAACCCATAGTGCCTCCCAACTAGTCTACACTCAGTGAATATTTGTCAAGTGATTGATAGTAAGAGTTCAGTTACTTGGAGGATTGGATTGTTTAATTATACCTTAACACTCTCTTTTTTTCCTTCCCATTATCCCTCTCATTTTTTTTTTCTCTTCCTTGGCACAATCACCCCACCACAAATGTGAAAATCTTCTTTTCTGAAACATTAAGATCTTAGGAAAACCTTTACCTATGCATCACCACTTCATCAGCTTTCCCCTCACCTTATCCCCAAACATACCTTCCTGTCAATCTTTCTTCATTTCTTGGTATTTATCATTAGACTGAAAGTTACTAATATAGGAAAAGTTTCTAGAGATGACCACTGTGTAATGACAACAACACAGTCTGCAGAATAAAGTTCTCTGGTTGCTCTTGAGGTGAAATATTTTACATAAGCTGCAGAATTTCAGGCCATATTCAGCAATGGCCAGAGCCCCTGAGCCATTGTATCTAAGAGATGGTAATGGAAGTGACAGCTGGGAAGCCCCCTTCCAAATCCAGATGTCATAAATCTCTAGATGTTCTTGAATCACAGAGAGAAAACAATCCCATTTTATTGGATTTTTTAGCTTGTCTTTGGATCCTTGCTGCTTTCTAGGCATTGCCATAGATTAGGGACCACAATGCCAAGGAACAGCATGGAATTCCCTTACAGTTCAGAAACATTAAGGTTTTTATGTTTAGGGGAGATTCATTTATTTATAAAGGTTATTTGTAACATCTGGTCAGTGATTCTGATCATTCAAAGTTTTTTGACATAAATATTTTGGCAAATAAATATCAAACTTTTTGACAAAAAAACCCAGAGCAAGAAAAATTTTTACATTGCACCCAATATACACACAAATGTGCACATTTGCACATGCACAGACACTCACACACATTACTGAACAAAAGTTTCATGAAACAATGTTTACTCTTAATACATGAGATTCACATTTTTCTCTTTTAATCTATTTTATTTAAAAATAGTGGTGGTGATGAACTACTAAACTGATTTCACAGTAAGTAATGAATCATTTCCCACATTTTGAAAACACTGGTTCAAAGGGTGGAAATGAAAAAGATGATCATATGTTCTATTTTGTGCTACTAGAAGGCCAATAAATATTGCATGCAGCTGCTATGCTGGGAAGAAGTACTTAAGTTACAGCTAAAGAACAATATTCATAAAAGGATAACAAAAATAATTAACTGTGGTGTATTGGTTTTATTAAAAGCTTTATTCAATCCTTTGTTTAAAACAAACTTGTCATCTTTTGCTTTCTGTGCCTGTTTCTATATAACGCATTACACAACTATATGGTGCCCTGTTTCAATGTTTACAACTATGCGAGTTCCACGTTCTTTTTTGCAAGTTAGATGGAAAGCTTTGTCAATTTCAAAGATTAATTATAAATAAGATATTGGGCTTATTTATACTAATATATAATTACCTCATTACTATAAGGAATAATAATAACTATATTTCATGAATTTGTTATGTTTTTTCCCCCCAGTGTGTGAACTGTGGACATTTTTCCCCTCCCCTCCCCTCCCCTCCCCTCCCCTCCCCTCCCCTCCCCTCCCCTCCCCTCCCCTCCCCTCCCCTCCCCTCCCCTCCCCTCCCCTCCCCTCCCCTCCCCTCCCCTCCCCTCCCCTCCCCTCTCTGTCTCTGTCCCTGTCTTCTCTGTCTCTCATGTTTGTACTTCCTGGAATTCCTGGATTCTGGAATGTTCAGATAAAATTGGTGGTATATATAACAGTACTGAGGCATTAGGGTTATATAATATATGCAGTATTCAGGTGAGCATCATGGAGCCAACGGGACTATAAAACATTTTAGAAAGTGGGCATAATCATGAATTGCTTGGATAACTGATTGGTCCAAAGGTCTGTTCTTTAACACAGATGTTAGTTCTTCCAAAGTTGCACTGTAGAGGGAACACTACAGGAGGACAAAATGGATTTGAGCTGTAATTTGAGAAATTTTGTTTTGATGTAAAGATTCTTCATAACATTAATTCATAGTTTCTTATATTTTCATCCAGAAGTTCTGGAGGAAAAACATAAAATGGGGGCTGGGTTGTGGCAATAAGGTAGATGTGAAACAGAATAGGAGCAAGCTTTTTCACTGAATACCTTTTTATATATGTATTTTGATTTTTTTACCATAGACATAAATTACCTAGTCAAACATTTAAATACTAAAAAGAAAGCACAAGACAAAGTAACAACAAGGAAAACAAAAATAACAACTAAAAGAGCTTTCTGGCAATGAGGATGCCAAGGAAAAATGCAAGACTTGGAGAAAGAGAGATGTATGTTCTAATCTTGACTCCATCATTTACTAGCTGTGATTTATGAGGCATACCACGTAACTTGCCTGATCTTGTTTCTTAATCTATTAAATGGGGACAATAACTATCACATAGAGACTGTAGTGAAGATTAAGATAATGTATTTGTACCACTAAACACATAGAAGATTGTGGTAGGCAGGATGATGACCCTCTAAATATGTCAATACATCCCCAGAACCTGTGAATCTGTTAGGTTATATGGCAAAAGGGATTTTTCAGATGGAATTAAGGTTGCTAGGGAGATTATTCTGGATTATCCAGTGGGTCCCATGTGGTCACATGGGCTCTCAAAAGCAGAGAGGGAGGCAGAATAGTCAAAGAGAGATGCAAAGGAAGAAGAGGCAGGAGAGATTCAAAGAGTGAGAGGTACTCAATCTGCCTTGGTGGGATTTGAATTTGGAGGAATGGGGCCATGGGCCAAGTAATGTGGGTGGCCTCTAGAAGCTAGAAATGTCCTTCAACTTAGAGCAAGCAAAGAAATCAGGACTTCAGTCCTACAACTGCAAGGAAATAAATTATGGCAACAACTTGAATAGGCAAGGAAATGGATTCTCCCTTAGAGCCTCCAGAAGTGAGTACAGGCCTGCTGACAACTTGATTTTACTTTAATTATCCCTGAGTCAGACTACAGAACTATAACAATAATAAATTCGTGTTGTTTAAAACTGCTAAATTTGTGGAGGTTTTTTACAGCCACAATAAAGAACTAATACAAAGATGTTCAATAATTGAGAGCAATTGCTATTTTTAATTTAAGGTGATCTCAGAAATCTTACAAATTAGTGATTTATAGTGTCTATTATAATATTTTTGATGCCACACTAATCTTATCCTCTTAAATATCAATGCATGTCGGGCAACCTCAGTTCCAAATGAAGCTGGAGGTCTCAAACATGCCAAGGGACTGGGACCCAGAGTTTGTGGTGTCTTTGCAATCAGGCTGACCAGATTACATATGCCAATCAATAAGTCTTTAGAGATTATAGTGCTTAGTGATCTTATTGAAATTTATTAGAAGTTATAAAATTATTATAATTCATAGGTACTACACCTATCATATTTTGCAAGTGAGAAAATTGAACAAGTAGAGAGAACTATGGGCTGGGAGGAAGTAAAATCTGCTCACTTTTTTCACCTGTAAAGTAGTGATAGGTATAGTATTTACCTAAATTGTTAAATTATAAAATGAGCAAGTTATTTAATAATTCCTTTGAGCTTCAGTTTTATCTGTAAAATAAAGATGATAATGTATCTCATGGAGTTGTGAGGTTTAAATGAGATACTGCATATAAAATGTTTGGCACGTAACTGAGCACTCTCTTAGGTGTTAACTGTTGTTGTTGAGCTGACCTTTGTAAGATATGTTGATAAAGTAAAGTATTTCTTATCTAACACCACCAGTTTCTCGAATAAAAATCATTGTAGCTCAGCTGGAGATTTTTCTGCAATATTTTTGCCCCTTTTGTGAGCTCAGATTAAGAAATATTTATTGAGTTTCTCTGCTATGCTCCAGAAGGGGGCATGCAGGAGGCAGCTGATGGATGGTTCTTTCTCATCTATGTTTCTCTCTTTCCCTCTCTCTCCCTTCCTTTCTCTCTCTCTCTCTCAAATCAATAAAAAATATTTTTAAAAAGAAATATTTATTGAGTTTCTCTGCTATGCCTTTACCTAAAATTTATTTTTAACCCAAATATCACCTCACATTCATCTTGTGAAGTAGGAGTTATTATTTGCCCAGTTTTACAGATTGTTAGGCCAGAAATCCAGTAATATTTACTTCTGCACCTAGAATACTATTTCAGCTTTGATTTTTTTTTTAAAGTTTGTCTTTTGAAGAGTGTGTGTGTATGTGTGTGTGTCTGTATGGGTCTGTATGGGCATGTGCTTCCCTGCTGCATATATGTGCAAACATGCAAAAAGAGCCTCACTACTAACTTTCTAACTTGATAATTTTGAGACATGTCATATAGAAGTATAGGGTCACTTCTGACTTCAGTCTTATGCTATGAAGTGATTAGGGACACCTCTAATTCTTCCTGAATAATATTTGGTTTTGGACCTCCACTCTGTTCAAATATATTTTACTTTTGTGTCTCTTTCTCAGTATTCTACCTGTGGAAAGCACAATGTGATTCACAACAATTAGAAATAGATGTTAGGTGCCTCAAGAGATCACATCAAGTGATGAGTTTTCTAGCAAACTAAAATTATTGGCAAAATCATATTAATTATAATATCTTCCATGTTTTCATTCTTCACAGTATATTAGTGTCTTATAATGTCTCATTTAATGTTATTAACATCTCAATGTCAGTGTTAATCCCTTTATACTGATCAGGAATCTGAAGCCCAGAGATAAAGTACCTCATACAAGTTTACAAAGCTAGTTATTTGTTAGCATGACTAGGAATTATTTTGAACTCAGGTTTGTGTGAGTCCCCCAAACCCAGATCCTTCTGGTAAATAGAACAATCCTGTGGTCTGATTCCCTTTGACTCACTCTCTTGCCTACACTTAATGCTTTTATGCTGGATAAGGGGAGAAGTGAACCTGGGGGAAGTTTATATTTTCATTTTTTAATGATAAACTTCATGAATCGTCCCTAAATGCCAAGCATACATTGTTTCTTTTCAAATGACTTTCAGATGATTTTTGGGATAAGCTCTAGCCCAGTGACTCTCAAAGTTGAGTATGCAAACAGATCAGAGGATCTTCTTAAAAATCAGATTCCAATTCAGTAAGTCTGAGGAAAGATATAAAATTCTGCATTTATAAATAGCTTCCATTGGATGGTAGTTCTACTGGTGTGACAACAACACTTAGAATAGCAAGACCCTAGACCACTTCGCCCTAACCTCTCTTCCTTAACCTTGTGATATCCTCATTATAATATAAAAGTTCTTCATATCATCCTTCTGGCTGTAATAAACATGTTTGCATCAGCCTATTTTTCTCAGGTTCTAAAAGAAAGTATGGTGGGATTAATGGAAACTAAGCATCGAGGTTAGGGAATGGAGTTAGGAAGCAACACCCCCTCCCCCACCTCCTCACAAACCTCCCTTTTGTCATAGTCTACTATAAAAACCATCTCACTTGTCTTTTCTATTTCCTTTTTTAAAAATTTTTCAGACAGTGTGTGAATGCGTGTGTGTGTATGCATGCACATTTATGGGGGTCAATTCTGAGACTGAGTATATAGAACCAGAGCCATAGTCACTGAATTTCACCAGCTTCCATTCCTCAAAACTAATAGGGAGCTGCAGAGACTGGATTTTCTAAGCACCTTGTGAGACAGATCAGCAAGAAAAGTGTGAGCAGTTAAACCTTTGTCATGTTTAATTCTGCCCTCCACCTGAATATGCTAGTTGTAGGCATATGCCATGTTTTCTTAGCTAGCAAGATAAGGGTGTGTGTGTATATGCTGGGGGCAAGTGGTGAGTGAGGAGGCAAGTCACAAATATATGGCAATAAATATGTAAATATCAACATGTAAATATGAATATATGGCATGGAAGTAGAGGGCTGTGATCTTGGTAAACTTTGCTTTAGTTTCCTTTTCATTTCTTGGAAAGATATACAGAGAGCTTTAGGAAATTTGTTCAGTACTAGCAGGCAGTCCTGAATTCTTGTTTTGGTTCTGTCATTAGGTAGTTTTGTGATTTCATCATTTCTACTTTCTAGACCTCGATTTCTCTATAGATGAACGAGGAGATTGGACTCCGCCGCAATCCCTGCATGTTTCCCTCCATCTGCTCTTTCTTTACTTTTGCTAAGGCAAAAAGCTGGGGCAATTGCATCTAAGTGCCAACTCTATAATGGGTGATAGAGAACCAAATATAGGGAGCTTGCAAAGTGCTTTTGACCCAGTAAACTGTAATTTTTGCTTTGTCCCAGCAGGTATTATTATTATTATTTTGAAATAATCTGTTGTTACTCAGTTGAACATGATGTACGCATTTGTTTATAAGACCATAGATGAGTCATTCAGAATTCAATCTTTGCTAATGGGATGGGTTGGTTAGTCTCACTGGACAAAGGGCTTAAGAGACCCATCAACAGGAGGAAAGCCACATGAGTTTTAGAAAGGATGACACTATGGAAACCTCAGCTACTAAGCTCTGGGCTTGGTGGCTAGTGTCAATTTAGGCCTAATCTGTGGTTGATTAGCTGCAGTTTATGCCTAGAATGAGGTATCATTTCTGTGTGCAGGCTGCAAACTCTTTCACACCCCTCCCTGAAAACCTGGAAAGTGACAAGGCTAGATCAGGTTGGTGGCAACTCAGGGAGAAGTGTCCTGCCCCTCATATTCCCCGGCTAACGAGAGACTTCTGAATGGTTTAGTGTACTTAGCTGAAAACGAGAAGCTTTGGCAGAAGTAAAGCAGGCAGAAATGTTTTTGTCCCTCTCCTTCAGTGGTGGAGCCATGAAAAAAGACAAATTTGAATATTTGGAAGCAGGCTGAACAAAAGCATGACACATTTGATGTATCCATTTGATAATTAAGCACCTGCATGGCTCATAGATAGGAATTTAATATGCTAAGTAGTGAAACAAGATGCAAAAGTGAAAATGTACTCCAACATGTCCAGTTCTCTGGTTCTAAGGAATTCTATCACCGTTTACTCAGTGTAATTTTAGGCAATCTTAGGGTGCTTCAATCTGAATCAGTTTCCTGGACTAATTCCATCCCCAGCCAAAGCAAAGGGAAGCAAACACCAGGATGGTTTTCTCTCCATGTGTTTCAAAACATCTTTGTGTTCTGTCCTATTCCTCTTCTTCCTTCTGATTGTATCTTTAATTTTCTGACCCAGCCTTCTCTAATCACTGTGGTTCTGTGTATCATTCTTGTTTTGGTTGTTAATTCTAGGAAGAATGGAATTATAGGGCTATAGGTCCTACAGCTAGTAGAGATGGCAGATCTGGTCTAGGTCTCTATGTTGGAGCATACACCAAAGCCAAGTGACCTGTGTCAACACAACTGGCGATATCATTGGTTCTGGATCCCTGCACTGCCCACTTCCTTGTCCCTGAAGAACCATGGAGCAGGACCCACTGCGGCAGCCAGATACATCACCAAGAACAGAGCAAAGACCTACACGTTAGGCTTCATCCCTGTTCACACTTTCAGTTCTTCCGAAGTATGAAGCTGAGAGTTCTTTCCTACCTGTCTGCACTCTCATCTTTGCTATTCATGGGAAAGTGTAATTTTAACCTACCTAAGAAGATATTTGCTTATGATTTCCTAAAAAAGTAACAGAATGTAACAGAATGGGCACCTTTTCAGATCCTGCTTGAGTAATCCTCATTCTGTTCTGTCCCTCAGCAGTCAGCATTAGAACAAATTGCCTGATGCCACATAAACAGTTCCACTTAATGCAAAATCTGTTCCTCTCATTTGCTGAATTGGAAGGAGGTAATTCATTGTATTCCAGTAACATAGTAATAAACAGAAAGTTTAACAGAAGAGCCTGGGTGCTTTGGCACAAATTCAAATGCTCTCTTCTCTGCTATAAGAACACAGAGACCAGATTTGTAGTACGGGGTTGATCCGGGTCCTTGAAAAAATACACACACACATACACATACACACACACACTCTATATGAAAGCATCACACACACATACTATATGAAAGCATCACACACACACAGTATATATGGTGAAACTTCATGAAACCAGCATCTCCTGGGGACCAAACATAAATTTCAAGTAGCATTCAGTTTTTCCTTCAACCTCGCAAACAGAGCAGCCGAGGTTCCTCTTAGCCCTGTGGATTTCTTTTATCCCAGTCCAAACGTTGCTTTGAAACCTACTTGGTACTATGTGAATGTATTTCCATGCCTTTTGATTTAGAATAAGCAGATGTTAAAGATTGATTGAAAGGTACCGTTTGACATCATTTATACCTCAGCTTTTTAAGAGTCTATGGGAAAGGAGACATGATATAGATAATCTATAGAACACCAAAAAATGACTGACAATAGACAATTATGAATGCTGCTATATAAACTTGCCATATTTGCTAAATGCTATGGATATAAATATATGGCAAGCGGGTCTGAGTGCCATGTCAGTGGAGTAATTATTTCTCATTTGAAGCCAGAGCTGACATGAACAATATCTAAAGACAGCATTATTGATTAGTCTGTGTCTCTCCTAGTCATATAATAAACTCAGGTAAAGTTCAGAGCTCCTGCCTTTCAGGCTGGTTTCCAGACTCCAGATGTCTCATGAAAGAGTGATAATGTTGCTAGCCATTCAGCCATTACCATGCACCTGACTATGGCCAGAAGAGCCCAGGTTGGAAATGCAGAATAAGTCCTCCCAGTCTCATTCTTAGAAACCAGGAAGAAAGATCAGAATCTGTGAATACAGCTCAGTGCCTGTGTGTGTGTGTGTGGGGGGGGGTGAACATGACTGTCCAAGTCAGTGTGTGTGCTTGCTGGGAAGAGGGTGTCCACTTTGGAGCAGAGATATGACTGATGCCCCCCAATCTGCATTTCCTATTTCGGTTAAAGAAGCCAGGAAGATGAATCTGGCCATTTCCTAAGTTTGAAGAATACAAAACAGAAAGAAGTTCCTTCTTCTTGTCCCTGAACCCTCAGGAACTCACCCTCTGCATCGTAAAGGGGCTTTTGGCAAAAGGGCCAGTGCCCTTATTGCCATGCCCACCGCCCAGGGTGATTTTAAAGAGGCCTATGAGTAGGTTCCTGGGGAGCTTAATACCTACCCAGGAACGGAGCAGATAACTGTACAAAGGTAGGGCAAAGCTCTGGTTTAGGACAACATCCCAAGTGAAAATGATGTTTTTGGTTATTTCCAAGAGCCACATTATCTTAATGCCCCTAGAGCTTCCTCCTACTACATCTCTACCCCATATCCAAAAACTATCTGTTGCTGGCTTTGCTCTGCTCCTCACCACCCCAGCCCACAAACAGCCGGCCAGTGTTTGCCAACCCTCAGCATCCCTATCTCCACACCTTCTCTCAACCCGCACGTTTCCACCCCTTGGAAGCGTTCCTGCAGCAAAGCAGAGGGCACAGGGCCGCCTGTCCACTTACCCCTGGTCAAGTGATTTATTCAGATCTGCGTCGTCTGGTATCCCTGAGCCAGGGCTTTCAGTGCAGCCACCTTACAGGACTTGTCACCCGCGGAGTGCAAACAGCCGCCTGGGACAGCGCTGGGCCTCCAAGCTGCTGGGCGGTAGGATGCTGAGCACAGCGAAAGGGGCGGAGTGCTGTGAGGGAGGCAAGTGCTGGCTCCTACGTTGGTTTCTCTCTTTGCTCCTCAATTATCTTCAAACTTCCCTTTTGTTGGCTGGCCCTTCTCACCTTTTGCCTTCATCAGAGCCCTGAAACTCTTTGGTCTACCTCTCCCTAGCTTCTCCTGGCTCTGAGACAACTCAGGCCCCTTCAAATGCCCAGCTCCCTTCAGGCAATCAACCACACAATACCAGGAAAAGCAGAAACTGACACCGGGAAATTGACAGGGATAGCGGACACTGGGAGGGAGGGAGGGAGGGAGGGAGGGAGGGAGAGAGAGAGAAAGAGAGAGAGAGAGAGAGAGAGAGAGAGAGAAGGACCGCATTCACACTCTTCACACTCTTACATACACAAATGCACACTCAAGCCCCAGCTACTAGGTAGCAGCTGTTGGGAGCCCCAGCCGCCCCTCAAAACCGTTTCAGAGTAGGTTTCTGTCCGCTTTTGCGGCTGCTTCAGGAAAATGCTATATACAGGGAAGGGGAGAGAAAAGCAGAGAGGGGAGGGGAAATCAAGGAGGCACGCTCCCTTTTTCCTCCCCACCCCTAGCTCCAAAAATGTCCAACCCTGAGCTCTTCCCTTTTCCCTCTATATGCTTCTTGCTTATCTCAGCTCCTGTTCTTTCTTCCTCGCTTTGGGTGGCTGTGAGCTGCGGAGAACCCGTCGCAGTTTGTGTGTGTGTGTGTGTGTGTGTGTGTGTGTGTGTGTGTGTACGTGTGTGTGTGTGTGTGTGAGAGAGAGGAGGGAGGGGGAGACTGCGAGGCTGGTGAAAGCACCTCTCACCTCCCCCCATCCTAAGCTGGTGCCTCACAGCCCGCTCTCAGCAGGGGCGGGTGGGGCGGGGCGGGAGAGGCAGGGCTCGGGTAGGGAAAGAGGGAGGACGGGGCAGCCTGCAGGGGCAGCAGCTCCTGCCTTCTCTGCAGCTCGGTGGCCAGGGGTGGAAGGAAGCCGCAGCCGCAACCCCAAGTCAGCCCCAGCTGCCCTGTCCCACCGTCTCATCTCTCCCCCCTCGGTACGGAATTTTCTGTTTCATTCGTTTGCTCTCCCTGGGCCTCCCCCCGGGTGGTGGCAGAGACTGGGGGGCTGAACGCGGGTGTGGGTTGAAGGGACCGGAGCGCCTCCAGGTGCCTGGCTTGCAGAGTCTCTTTTTGCCCGTTGCTCTGAATGTCCCCTGCTTTGGACAGTGCCCCCCACCTGTCCCTTCATTATCGGCTCGGGGCAGGTGGCAGCAGCCACATTCATCCCTCGGCAAGGCGAGTTGAGCCAGCGGGATAGCGGGGGAGTGGCAGGTGGACAGCGGGACAGAGGGACCCTGAGTCGCTGGGGGCAGACTTGGTATCCTCCTGGGCGGGCTTCGATCCCTGATGGATCTAAGTGTAACCCAGTGCAGGCAACCCAGAAGTGCAGCCTAATTCTTCCATCCCTGCCCCTATTACCCATGGGGTCGGTCTCCCCGGATCCAGCCGAGATTGAAAGGGAGTGAGGACGGATAGTGGTATAGTAGGATGAAGGAGTAACTTGCTTAGTGGTGGCAGTGGCGTCTGTGTGTGTGCGGCATGGGGGGCTGGGGGGCAGAGCTGTCACCGGACCCTTGGGCACTCTGATCTTGGTGCCACGTGAGACACCTCTCACCCTATACTCTGTAACTCAGTATGCCGACCCTCAGGAACCCTCCTGAAACTGATTGAATGGCCCCTCCCCCACCACAAGCCTGAGATTTCTACCTGTAACCCTGGCGCTTAGATCCGCTAGTTGGCAGCATCTCTTGACCTGGTCACACAGCCCCAAAGCTCTGCTTTGTCTTTTATCTCCCTCATTACGTCTCTCTGGAAAGGGGGTGGGTGGGAGGATCTGCATTTCTGGACTCTGGGCTGGTACCTGAAACCTTTTCCCTACCCATTCTCAGAACAACCCTGAGCTGAGAGAAAGCTCCCTTGTTGCCTTAAGCCCCTGAGCACACATTGGGAGCCTAAGTAGAGCTCCAGAAAGAGCCAGAGCTGTCTCTCCTGCTTATGTGGCCCAAGATTCCCATTCCCTTCCTGGTGAAGGGTAAAGCTGGCATAGTTATGTTTAGTGGCTGCGCTAGCAATGCTCCTAGGCTACCTTGGGAAATCCCCTCCAGACACCAAGCAAGAGAAGTTTTTCTGTTGTTCTCAGGCCCCTTAGCCCTGAGGTGGTCCAATGTTCTGGAAAATATTGAGCTTTTGTATGGGAGCAAGGCATTGGGAAAAGGTACTGCTTTGAGGGATTGAAGAGTTTGTATTTCCGTGTGTGTGTGGCAGGGAGGGGGCAGGGAGGGCGGTCAGGGGTGAGTTTGGAGCCTCTCTTCTATACTGTTAAACACTTCAGGAAGTGTTTGTAAAGACGGGCCAATGATGTGGGTGAAAAAAACACACACACTAGATTCTGGAACTTATCTGCTTTTTTCCCATTCAAAGGCAGTTTCAACTGTGGCCAGCAACCTCAAATGTACAGCCTCCCAAACAAAAGAGGTCTATGATATGATTAAGCTGGCCCCTCCTTTGGTATGAAGGGTGAATAGGATATGTGGCTTAGGACAAGACTTCGGTGCATGTCCTTTTCTCTGACCAAACTGCAGTCCAACTAAGGTTTCTTTTCCAAACCTCGGACACAAGCAGGAGTAGTGCAGAGGGAGAAGGAATGCCCTATTTTTGTGAGCTGTCTCCTTCAAAGGCCCTATATACAGTGCAGTTGTCTTTAACATATGAGGATTATGGATGTTTTGAATTTGGGTGCTTTCCCAGTACATTGTGGATGAGACCCAAAATTTTCTACCTGCTTCTTCCCTACTCTGCAAACCTCTTCAGGAGATCAAGGATATAAAAAGGAAAACCCTTTCCAAAGTTAAAAGCACCATGCAAATGTCAGGTATTGCTATACAAATTCCTGGACAAACCTACTGGAGGATCTAGTGCAATTAAGAAGCTGATTTGGACAGGAGCCCAGAATTGCCTAGTTTGCCTCTGCTATTGCAGAGTGGCTCATCTTCTCTGTGGATATGGAAATATTTAGGTTTTCTACCTGGTGGCTGTGAGTATATGTGTGTTTGAAATCTCCCGGGGGAGTTTGCAACCAGAGGCCACATCTGCAAAAGTGGTTCAAAGTGAAAAATGGAAGTGACTATGAATAATTTAAGCCCAGATCTACCTGGCTTCTAGGCAAGGTTTACTCACATGGATTGGTCTATTCAAACACCATCTAAATATGACTGTCAAAATGTAATTGAGACTTAAAAATTCAGGGACAATCTCTTTACTCTTCTTATAGCCTTTACTATAGTAGTAAGTGGAATATATAGTCTGGATTATAGTGTAGTATCACATAGGCAAAGAGAGATTGATATGAGGAACCCAAACATTAAAGGCATTTTCTTTTCCCCATTAGCAGAGTTTCTCAACCTGGATACTATGGACATTTTGGGGCAGATGATTCTTTATTGTAGGGGACTTCCTGTGCACTGTAGGATGTTTACCAGCATCCCTGGCCTCTATCCAATAGATGCCAATAACAACTCCCATCTTGTGTCAACAAAATGTCTCCAGATATTGCCAAATGTTCGCTATAGGACATCTTCTCCTTTGAGAACCACTGCCATTTAAGGTAGTGTTACATTTCAAGACAATATTTTACCATAATTCTACATATATGGCATGTTCATAATATGTATTAAACAGAATCTTAGAAGATGTGGGATATATTTTGTGAGGAAACAACATAAAAAGGAATCCTCATGAATTAATAAATTTTACAAGTGATTGAATTCATTATTGCCAGCTCCTCATCACAATCTAACTTTTGTTGAGCACTCACTGGGAGTAGGGTATTGATTATAGCAAAACTAAAGGCATAATCCCAGCCTTCAATATACTAAGACACTATCAACTTTTATGTCCCCAAAGAGGAAAGGTTACAGATCTTCATGGATAACTAGGTTCTGAATTGAATCCATCCTAGCTTTGTCCTTCTTTTATTTCCCCTTTGTCCCCAAACAGTGACTTATTCTTTAAGATCCTGCTTTAGGGAGATTGTTGTTTGTCTTGCTAATTACCACAGCCCCTGTTGAATTTTTTGTGACTTCCCTATAACTGGTACTTATGCCATAACAATGTATCCAACATTGAAAAGACCACAAAGTCTTTAACATATTGAGAAGTTTGAAGGTAAATTTTTATTTATAAAGGAAAAGGCTTCTAGTTACCTTCTTGTTAGAGAAATACTTGACAATAGCTAAGGCAAACAAAATGGAATGGAATGGAATGGAATGGAATGGAATGGAATGGAATGGAATGGAATGGAATGGAATGGAATGGAATGGAATGGAATGATTCTTCAAATACTGTGGAGTAAAGATTTCAACCAGTGTACCACAAGAATTTTTAAAACATGCAATACCTTAATTGAATTGTTTGTTGTTGTTGTTTTTTCTGTTGAGTTTTATAAGTTCCATATAAATTTTGGATATTAACCATTATCAGATGTTTTGGGAATATGTTTTCTCATTCAGCAATTTGTCTTCTCATTTTTTTGATGGTTTCCTTTGCTGTGCAAAAACTTTTTAGTTTGATGTAGTCCTATTTGTTTATTTTTCTTTTGCTTCCCTTACTCAATAGGATATATCAGAAAAAATACTGTTATGAGGAATATCAGATTTTACTGCCTATGTTTTCTTCTAGGATTTTTATGGTTTTGAGTCTAACATTTAAGCCTTTAATCCATTTTGAGTTTACTCTTGTGTATGCTGTAAGAAGGTGGTCTAGTTTCACTTTTTTGCATGTATCTGTTCAATTTCCCCAACACCATTTATTGAATAGCTTACCTTTGCTTTATTGTGTATTGTTCTCCTTTGTTCAATATAATTTGACCATAAAGGCATGGTTTCTTTCTGGGCTCTTCATTCTGTTCCATTGATGTATATGTCTGGGTTATTTTGCCAGTACATGCTGTTTTGATTACTATAGCCTTGTAGTATAGTTTGATATCAGGTAGTGTGATTCCTCTACTTTGTTTTTCTTTCTCAAGACAGCTGTGGCTATTTGGGGTCTTTGTGGTTCCCTGAACACTTTTGGAATATTTTTTCTAGTTCTGTGAAATATGCACTGGTATATTGATAAGAATAACATTGAATATATAGATTTCTTTGAGTAGTAAGGGCATTTTAATGATGTTAATTCTTCCTATCCATGAACACAGTATATGTTTCCTCTTATTTGTATCTTCTTCAATTTATTTCCCCACTGTCTTCTAATTTTCTGAGTACAGGTCTTTTACATCATTGGTTAAATTTATTCCTAGGTATTTTTTGAAGCAATTGGAAATGGGATTGTTTTCTAAGTTTCCTTTTCTGATAGTTCATTGTTGATGTATAAAAATGGAACTGACTTCTAAATATTTACTTTGTGTCCTGCTACTTTACTGAATTCATTTATCATTTCTAGTAGTTTTTTGATGAAATTTTTAGGGCTCTCTGTATACAGTGTCATATCATCTGCAAATAATGACTGTTTTACTTCTTCCTTCCCAATATGAATGCCTTTTATTTCTTCTTCTTGTCTGATCGCTGTGGCTAGGACTTCCAGTACATATGTTGTATAAGAGTGGTGAAAGTAAATATACCTGTCTTGTTGCTGATCTTAAAGGAAACACATTTAGATTTTGCGCATTGAGTATGATGTTGGCTGTGGGTTTGTCATATATGGCCTTTATTTCATTGAGGTATGATCCCTCTATTCCCACTTTGCTGAGAGTTTTTATCATAAATGGGTGCTGGATTTTATCAAATGCTTTTTATGCATCAATTGATATGATCATGTGGTTTTTATCCTTCATTTTGTTTATGTGATGTATCATGTTTATTGATTTGTAGATATTGTACCAACCTTACATCCCCAAAATAAATCCCACTTGATCATGGTATATGATCTTTTTAATGTATAGCTGGATCTGATTTCCTAATATTTTGTTGAGGATTTTAGCATTTATGTTCATCAGAGATACTGGCCTATAATTTTCTTTCTTTGTAGTGTCTTCATCTGATTTTGGAATTAAGAGAATGCTGGCCTCATAAAATGAGCGTAAGAGTCTTCCCTCCTCTCAAAATGTTTGGATTATTTTGAGAAGGATAGGCATTAGTTCTTCTTAAAATGTTTGGTAAAATTCACCAGTGAAGCCAACTGGTCCAGAATTTTTGGTTTTGGGGAGTTTTTACTTTTTATTACTGCTTCAATTTCACTAGTTGTAATCTGTCTCTTCAGATTAGACACTTCTCCAAAGTACATACAGATGGCCAATAGACATATGAAAGGATGATCAACATCACTAATCATCAGAGAGATGCAAATTAAAACCATAGTGAGATATCATCTCACATCTGTCAGAATGAATATCATCAAGAAATCAACAAAAAACAAGTGTTGGCCAGGATGAGAAGAAAGGAAAACTCTCATAGACTGTTGGTGAAGATACAGATTTGTGCAGCCACTGTAGAAAGCTGTATGGAGTTACCTCAAAAATTAAAAATGGAACTACCTTATGGCCCAGCAATTTCACTTCTGGGAATATATTCAAAGAAACCTGAAACACTAATTTGAAAGAATATATTCACCCGTATGTTCCTTGCAGCATTATTCACAATTGCCATTTTGTAAGCAGCCCAAGTGTTCATCAGTAGATAAGTGGATAAAAAAGCTGTGGTACATTTACACAATGCAATACTACTCAGTGATAAAAAAGAAGGAAATCTTACCCTTTGCAACAGCATGGATTGAGCAGGAGAGCACTATGCTAAGTGAAATATGCCAGTCAGAGAAAGACAAGTACCATATGATTTCATTCATATGTGGACTCTAATGAACAAAATAAGCTAATAAAATAGAAACAGACTCATAGAAAGAGAACAGACTGACAGCTCTTGGATGGGAGGGAGGTTGCAGGGCTGGGTGAAAAAGGTGAAGGGATTAAGCAAAAAAACAAAAGAAAGCTCATAGACACAGACAACAGTATGGTGATTACCAGAGGGAAAAGGGTGATAAGAGAGAATATGGGGAGATAAATGGTGATGGAAGTGTTACCAAATAATCAAACTCCACCATCGCTTGTGGGAGTGAGGTGGAGATTCTTGGGGATACCTCTGAAATAAGAATTTTCAGAAGCCCCCACAGGAGAATGAGAGGTGGTAGAAGATTTTATTGGCGTAGAGTTACATTCCTCAGTTTCCAATGTCCCATTTCCCTTAAGCCAATCCTAATAGAGGGGCAGTTGGGAGTTCAGCAAAGTCAAAAGCAAGGCCAATGTCCAGAGATTCTGTTCCTTGTTGCAGACAAGTGTAGTTCAGCATCCAAGTGAATTAAAGTCCAATAGTCCACTGTGGAGTCATACCATGGCCATGAGCCACGTGGGCCCAGGGAAATACAGCTCCCTGCAAGAGGAGTCCCAGGAGCCCAGCACCCTGGAACCAAGAGAGCAAAGTTCTTTGTTTAGAAGTTTAAATATTCAGGTTTCTCTCCAGCTTGCAATGGCCACACCCATTCTGGCCACTGACTGGCTCCCAGATATGGCTGACAGACTTTTTCAAGTCACTCAGACCTTACTAGGCATGCATCTAAAACTGTCTTTGTCCAGTCCCTTCCCCCAGGGATCAGTGGGGAAGGGACATGGAGAGTGTTAAATGCAGCTTTTTGGCAAAGCTGTATAAATGGCATGCCTATGTTATTTAGCCTTCCTTTTCCTCCTTTCCTGTTAAATAATAACCAGGTTATAACAACAGCATCAGAAGGAGACTTGACTTGGGGTGGTGAACACACAATACAATATACAGATGATGTATCATAGAATTGTACACTTGAAATCTATATGATTTTATTAACTAATGTTACCTCAAAAGATTCAATAAAAATAAAATAAAACATGCAATAACTGACTATTTAGTCAGAGATACTGACCTCTTTTTCTGTTAGATTGTCAAGTAAGAAAATGGACAATAGCCCACACAACAATAGCCATTCAGTGTGAATGAATCAAAATTATACCTGTTTTTGTTTTTTGGTCAGATTGGCAAAAAATGTAACATATATTTTGGTGTGCTGCGGATTTTTAGTGCAGTCAAACTTAGTTCTTGAACATCTCCCATCTTGAACAATTTGATTCTTGACCAATTTGTTCATGGAAAAAGTATCTCGGTTGTAGAACAAAAAACTTTGGTTTTCGACCCAACAACCCTTTCATGCTGATACCTGTATGATCAGTCACTTGTCTCTCAGGTGACAAACAAAGGAGAGAATGTATGAATATGAGTCAGTTTACTGCTAAACCTCATATTGTTAACATCCCAGGAAATTGTGCTGTGAATGTTTTTGTGTGTTTTTGCTTTTGGGGGTCTGGAATGGATTAATTCAATTTACATAATTTCTAATGGGGGAAAAATGATTCAGTTTTCGAACAAATCACTTCTCAAACAGCTTTCCAGAACAAATTAAGTTCAAGAACTGAGGTTCCACTCTAATTAGTTTATGTGTTCCATGAGATGAAAAAGTTTGAAAATCATTGCTGTGGAGTGTTGAAAAAATGGGTGTGATTTGGGTTTTTAACACTCAGCGATATCTCTGCCCCAGGAAGTCAAACAACAGTAATATGCATTGTAGGATCCTGATTAGAAATTCAGCAAAGGGAAATGCAGGGGATGTGTGGGATATCTGTTCAAAATAGGTGAGTAAGCTCCTGCCTTAGAAAATAAGTTTCCAGTGAGTCAGACCTACATCAGTGTCACTTGTTTTGAATAACTCCTAGCCCAATGCCATGCATAAATACAGAAACATGTCACTTGTAAAGACAAACACAGGGACCAACAATCAGAACATTCAAACTGTATGTTCATAAATTATGATTCTCTTGCCAAGGCTAATTATTTATTTAAATAAAAAATTTGCCTGAATTGGAACCATGAATGGCTTTAATTGAAAATATAATTCACATTTGAAAAGTAGGTTTAAATTCTTATGTCACGACAGGATCCCTGTAACCAAGGCATATGGCCTTAAATAGTGAATAATCTTAATAAAAGAAGTGTAAACAAAACCACACTTCGTGGATTAGCTAAAGACTTTGCTTTTCTTACCATTAATAGGAATGCAAATGGGGCTGACCCTGAGCACATTTACAAAGAATCACAGAATATCAGAGAACATTGGGCCTGTGAGAAGGTCCTTGCCTGACGTTCCATGATAGTGACAGAGACAAGACTCCAATCAAAGTTTGCTGCTCTGTGACAGACAGTGTGGCCTCAGGAAGGGCAGGTTTTTTCTTTTATTCTGCCTTACCCCCCCTCAGAGTATTATCATCTGCCCTTGTGGAATGATGTAATCTGCCCTAATCAAAATACCAATGTGTTCCCTCTCCCAGTGGTAGCTCTGTCTTCAGCCTTTTTTCCAACTGTGGGGAAAAAAATGCTCTAGCTCCTTAATAAAGAGAGTTAAAGCATGAGAAGACAGGTATTTTTTTTGGAATAAAGACTTCCTGAGGCCCCTGAAATCACCCCAATTACAGGTAGGAGTTGTAAATCTGTGGAAGCTGGGAACAGAACAGAGAAAGTTTGCTTCTCCTGCCTTTTCAAGAATAGACAATTTTATTTATTTTATTTTTTTTACTTTATTTTTACTATTGACATTAATACAGATGTCCCCATCCCTCCAGACCCTTTGCCCACGTCTACCCATCCACTGCCCCGTTCCCTCTGGCCATCACCACACTGTTGTTTGTGTCTATGGTTATACATATATGTTCTTTGGCTAATCCATTCATCTTCTTTCATCCAGTCCCTCCCTTCCCCTCTGACAGCTGTCAGTCTGAACAATAGACAATTTTATTTTTAAATTCAGGGAGATATTCATACAAAAATGAAATTTTAATTTGAATATTTTTCTCTGGAGGGTTTGTTGGTGTAGAATATTATGAGCTGTGCTTTATTCTTGATTAAATGACACAGATCCTTATGGACACAGTAATGAGGGGCTAGCTATAGAAGGCTCTTGATGAAGGGGTTGTAGAGAGTTCAGGCTTTGGAGTCAGGCAGACTTGGGTTGGATTTCCAGCTCCATGTCTTATTAGTTGTGAAAAATTAAGTTATGCGAATCTCTATTTGCTCATCTCTAAAATGGGGATTATGACTCACATAGTTGGTTAGTGGATTTAAATGGATAATACATAACCTCGGCAGAGAGCTTAATCTACAGCAGTAGCTCAACAAGTGATAATTTTCTTTCTTCTCCTTTTCTTCCTTTTTTTGTATTGAGGTGACACACATAACACAACCATCTTAAACTGTACAACTCAGTGGCATTTAGTATGTTCGCATGTTGCACAACATTGATCTCAATCTAGTTTCAAAACATTGTCATCACCCCAAAAAGGAGACCCTATACCCATTAATCTAACTCCACATTCCTCCCTCCCCTAGCCACTGAAACAATGAATTTGTTTTTTTTTCTCTATATTTCCAGCTATTCTAGATATTTCATATAAATGAAATCATATAATATGTGTCCTCTCTGCCTGGCTTGTTTGCTTAGTATAATGTTTTCAAAGCTTTTCTATGTTGTAGCATATATCAGTACTTCACTCCTTTTAATGACTAATATTCCATTTATGGATATATATATATATATATATATATATATATATAGAGAGAGAGAGAGAGAGAGAGAGAGAGAGAGAGATCTATTTAAATATGTATGTATGTATGTATATATGTATCATCTGTGTATCATTTATCTATACTATCTTACTCAGTTGAGGCTGTTATAACAGAATACCATAGATTGGGTGGCTTAAATAATAACCATTGATTTGTCACAATCATGAGGTTGGGATTTCCAAAATCAAGATGCCAGCAGATTCTATGTCTTCCTGGTTTGCCAGCAGCTGCTTTCTTGCCATTTTTTTTTTAAATTTATTAATTTATTTTTATTGTTGAGAGTATTACATATGTCCTCCATTTTCCCCCCATTCTCCCCTCCACCTGGCTCTTGCCACACCCCAAGCCCTTCACCACACTTGTTATTACCTGACTTGTTGATAATGGCCACTCTAACAAATGTGAAGTGGTATCACATTTTAGTTTTGATGTACATTTCCCTAATAACTAGTAAAGTTGATTATCTTTTTATATACCTGTGGGCTTTTGTTTGTCTTCTTGGGAAAGGTGTCTGTTCAGGCCCTCTGCCCATTTTTTTAATGTATGATTTTTATTTTTACTTTTTATTGGATTTATTGGGGAGACATTGATTCACAAAATCATACAGGTTTCCAGTGTACAACTCAAGAAAACATCATCTGCACACTGCATTGTGCATCCATTGCCCCAAGCAATGTCTGTTTCCATTCCCATTTTCCCTCCTTTGGCCCACCTCCACCTAGCCCCCACCTCCTTTCTTTCTGGCTATCACCGTACTGTTGTCCATGCCTATGTGTTATGTGTAACATTCTTTCTTCAGCCCCCCAACAGTCCTCCCCTCTGACAGCTGTCAGTCTGTTCCATGTATTTATGCCTCTGTTTCTATTTTGTTCATCAGTTTATTTTGTTTATTAGATTTCATATATAAGTGAGATCATATGCTATTGTCTTTCTCTGACTGACTTATTTCACTTAGCATAATAATGTCCAGTTCCATCATGCTGTCACATGACCAGCAATCTATGTTAGTTAGAAGGATCACTCTATCTATGGAGAATGGGTTAGAAGGGAAGAAATCTAGAGGCAGGAAGACTAATTAGTAGGATATTGAAATGATATAGAAAAGAAATAATGGTGGCCTAGAATAAGGCAGTCACAGTCAGGATGTAGAGAAGCAGACAGAATGATGAGATAGCCAGGAAATATAATCGACAAGAGTTGCTGATGGATTGATCATGGTGGGTGAGGAAGAAGGATGTGCCAAAAATAACTCTAAAGTTTCTGGCTTGAACAAGTAGGTGAATCGTGATACTATTTTACTAAAATGGCAAAACTAAAGAATATGCATAGTTGAGGAGAGTAATATGAGTTCAGGTAGAATTGGAAGAGTTTAAAATGCCTGTGAGGCATTTAAGGGAAGATGTTAGAGAGAGTTAGTCATGCAAATCTGGAGCTCAAAAAAGATGTCAAGGTTGGTAACAAGATTTGGAATTTTTCAGCATATAGACGGTATTTAGTGTCATGTGATTCAGTGATATCACCTAAGTATTAATTGAGGAAGGCAGAGGGCTGAGCCTTGGAGTCCACTCTTTATAGATCAGGCAATGAAGTAAAGGCCAACAAAGGAGATTGAAAGTACTAGAGAGATAGGAGAAAAATCAGAATAGTGTGATGTTCCAATAGAAGTTGAGTAATGTGGCCAAGGAATAAATGTTTAAAGAGGGAGCAATCCACATTATCTGATGCTACTAAGGACAAAAAGTGATTGATCATGGGGGTTAATGACCTGATAGTCATGGATTCCTTGATTTTAGTTAGAATGCACTGGACTGAAGAGTGAGATTTGTCAGAAAAGAGGAAATGAAAGAAGAGACTAGTTGGTAGAATATACAGGGTCAAGTGATTGGCTTCCTTTGATTATTTTTAAGATATGAGAGCCTTTGAGATGTTCAAATGTTGACAGGAAGGGACAAATAGGAAAAATCAGAAGGAGAAAGGAGATAATATAGTGGGGTCCCCAAAAAGGGGGCAAGATTAGCTTTAGAGAGAAAGGAGACACCTTTTCTATTGTAACATAAATGAAGGAGCAAAAATATCACTGTGAATTTAGGTAAGATTGTCATATATGGATATATTTTCTTGGTAGAAGCTGGTTCCAGAACATTATTACATCTATTATCTATTGCTGCTTATTACACCAAAACTTAACAGCTTCCAAACAGCAAACATTTATTATATTATAAAGCTTTTGAGGGCCAGGAATCTAGGAGTGGCTTACCTGGGTGGTTCTGGCTCAGAGTCCTTCAGACCTTTGTTGACAAGATGTTGGTCAGGCTGTGGTCATATCAAGGCTTGACTAGTATTGCAGAAGCTTCTTCCAAATTCACTCACATAGTTGTTGGAATACCTGTTCCTTTCTCCCTGGCTGTTGTATCCTCATGACATGACAGCTATCTTCCCCCAGAGCAAGGGATCAAAAAGAGTAGAAACAGAGACATAGAAGGAAGCCACATACTTCTATAACATTATTGCAGAAGTATCATATCATCACTCTGTCATCTGATATTTGTCATGCAGACCAACTCTGTTAGAATGTGGGAGGGAACTACACAAGGGTGAGAATACCAGGAAGTGACAATCATTGAGAGCCATCTTGGAGGCTGGCTACCACAACAAATATGCATATATTGCATGTATAGAAATGAAAAGGAAAAAGATAGGCATCAAATTATCAAGAATATTTGTCTCTGGGTGATGAGATTATGGGTATTTTTAAAATATATATATATATTTAAATCTATTTTTATATTTAACATAATTTCTGATGTTTGATAAAATCAACAGGCAATCAATACATTTTACTAAATGAATGAATGGGAGTTGAAGAAATAAAGAAAGTGTGCACAGATAATTTTTTCAACAAGTTTGGTAATCAAGGGAAGGCAGAGAGATAAGATTTTAGGAATAGGCATAGTGAAAGCATGTGGATTTTTAATAGAAAAAATATGACTGTAGACTGAAGGGAAAGATCTGGAAGAGAGGCACAGGATAGAGATGGGAGCATTTATAGAGCTCTGATGGATGTGGGAGAGAGTACACTCCTATGTAGAGGTGGAGGCCATTGTTATAATCACAGTAAGTAATAATGAAAGTATAGATATGTGAAGGAGTTGGCTTGGACATGACAACCTGTAAGCCTTTAGACAGGGAGTATTACTGGCCAACAACAGTTAGCCATAAATTGGAGTGGGAAAACTACCTCTGAAATATGAGAGGAGAAAAGGATGGGTGACATTATTAGAAATATTAGAGTATTAAGGCAGGAAATTTGATGGAGTTCACACTTAGTAGCACTTTTTTTCCCCTCTGATAAAGGCTATGGTGAGTTTGACTATGATGGGTAAAAGACCTATAGAGGGTTGTCCAAGCTTAAAACACCTGTTGTTTGGAATGGGAAAGAAAGCCAGCCAGGGAAAAGATTTTGGAAAAATCTTTTATGGTCTCTTATGTGTCACCTTTAAACTCAAAGAACAACAGTACCAGCTCTAATGTGTATTAGTGTTCATCTGTTGATCATAAAAGTACTTGCTGCCTTTCACGTTCAAGGAAAACTGTTTCTCTACTTACGATACTTTTGACACCAAATACATGGTCATCCCCTTCCCAATACATACTAACCAATTTTCCAATTCTCTGGATGCTAGGTGGATGCCCTATAATAACTCAGTCCTGACACTAATTACCCAGATTTTGTATCAGACTTCACATATTCGCTTCTACAAGACTGCCCTCACTTCAGATGCCATTGGAAAGTAATAGGTCCCTAGGATACCATACTTCTGTTTGACTTGGCTACAATGTTGGGGGTGCTCATACAACCCTCCTTAGTTTTGACAATTTGCTGTAATGGCTTGTAAGACTCAGTGAAACATAGCTTGTTTATTACAATGGATATTATAAAAGATACAGATGGACAGCTAGATGAAAATGTACATACATAGTATAAGGTCTGGAAGGATCCTGAGGGCAGCAGTATCTGTCTTCATAGACTTTTGCTGCACCATATTCTTGGCATGTGGATATGTTCACTAACCCACAAGCTCTCCACACCCTATAGTTTAGATATTTTTATGGAGAATTCATCGTGGTGGCACGATCAATTATTAACTCAATCTCCAGTCCTTCTCCTCTCCTCAGAGGATAGAGCTGAAAGGTTCAAGCTTCTAATCATGGTTTGATCTTTCTGGTGACAACATCTGGGAGCCTACCAAGTGTCTCCTAATTAAAACAAAAAAATGCTCCTATCATCTAGGGAATTCCAAGGGATTTAGAAGTGCTTTGTATGATGTTCCTATCATCCTCATCACTATTACATATATTACTATGCACAAAATGTAGCAGGGCACCAAGAATGATAACCAACAGACACAAAAGACAGTAGTACCTCCAAAAGGCTTAGATATTGGATTTATAAAATACATTTTATTTTTAAAATTATGTTTATAATACAACTGTCTTATATGTTTATGCAAATAAGCAATGAGTTTAAAATATCTCTAGAGAACAGGAATGTATAAAATAAATCAACAGATTTAAATTATAATTAAATATATTTTTTAGAATTAAAAAATGCTGTCACTAAAGTTTAAAACTATGTGACTAAAAACTGACTATGGAAGAAATAGAAAATCTAAATGCCTCTATATCAACTAAAGATATTTAATTTATAAATAAAAATCTTTGGTCAAAGAAAATACCAATTTCAAGTGAATTGATTGGTGAGTTCTACCAAAATTTTAAGAAAAATCATATCAAGCATACACAAACTCACTTAGAAATAGAGGAGGAGGGAGTATTTCACAGCACATTTTACAAAGCAAGAATTTCCCTGTTATAAAGATAATAAAAATAAATTAAAAGACAAAGAAACTATAAGCCAATATACCTCATGAACACAGACAGAAAAATCCTTAACAAAATTTTAGCAAATAGAATCTAACAATACATAAAAAAAGATAGTACTTCATAGTTTATTTTCATCCCAGTATTGCAAGATTTATTTCCCATTCAAAAATCAAAATATGTCATTAAAAACACAAATAGATTAAGGATAAAAATCATATAGAATCATTTTATTAAATACTGTAAAAACATTTGACAATATTCAACACCCAGAGACTTCTGCTTATGGCCAAGATGGAGTAACAAGGACTTGATTTTCCCTTCTATCTAAAATAACCAAAAAACCTGAGCAAAACATATAAAACAATGATTTTCAAGATGTTGCATATCAGTAAAGGAAGGCTGGCAATACCTGAGAGATAGAGAAAAAAATTAAGTGATTCCCTAGATTACTGCCTAAAGAGAGTATTCAAACCATGGTACAAGGAGAGTAAACCAGGTGAAAGCCAGTAAACTCTGCAATTTGAGGAGATGAAACTGTGAGTCTGGGGAGCAAGATAAAATTAGACTTCATAAGAATAAGTACTGAAGAGGACAGAGCTATATAGAGGGAAAACCTATGGATATATGTAGAGTGTCACCCCTGAATATTTAGGGTAGTACTGATAAAGGCATGCATGTGATGAAACTATCTATACAAGGGAAAGAACCATATGAAAGGATTAGAGAAAATAGGAATAGTTACACTTTTCACCAGTCAGAATTTTAAACCTTATTATTAATAGGTCTGGGTAGATTACTTAGAAGTCTTTGCTTCAATAGTGGGACAAATTTAGCCAGAAAACCACAGATCTGGTCCTGCCTAAGAAAATGTGACTCAAGATTCTACATGATAAAACTTTTTCCAATTAACTTTACCATGTTCTAGAAAAAAAACCCTCAAGTATATTTATAGGAATACAAAACTTTCTAGCAACCAAAAAGGTAAAATTCACTGTATCTGAAATCTAATGCAAGATTATCAATCATGCCTGCAAAGAAACAGTAAAATAAGACCCACAATGAGAAAAACCAAGTGGTTGAAACTACCCAGAAGTGACATAGACGATAGAATGAGTAGAAAGGGTATTAAAACAGTTATAACTATGCTCCATATGTTTGGAAGCTAGAGGAAAGATGGAAGCTATTAAGTAGAGACATGGAAGATATTTTTAAAATAGCTAAATCTGATTTCTATAGAAGAAAGCTAAAATGTCTAAAATGAAAAATGTAGACTGAATGTATTAATTTTTTTTTAATATATCTTTATTGATTTCAGGGAGAGGAAAGGAGAGGGAGAGAAAGAGACAGAAACATCAATGATGAGAGAGTCACTGATTGAGCCCGCAAACGGGGCATGTGCCCTGACTGGGAATCGAACCCTGATTGCCTGGATCCCAGGTTGATGCTCAACTGCTGAGCCATGCCCGGCTGGGCTAATTCTTGATATTGTAGAAGAAAATGTTGGTGAACTTGAAGATACACCAATAGAAGCTGTTCATTATGAAATATACATTGATAAAAGACTCATAGCAAAAATGAAACAGCATTAATGAGCTGTTGAAACAATCTCAAACAGCCTAATATGTATGTAATTGGGGTCTCAAAGAGAGGAAGAGGTGCAAAAAATTTGAAGAAATAATGACAAAGTTTCAAATTTGAAGGAAGTTATACAAGAAGCTCAACAAAACCCAAACCTAAGAAACATGAAGTAAACTATGCCTAGTATGGTAAGCAACCATTTGAGATACATACCTTAATGATCTCTACCTCCTGAAATTCATATCCTTGTGTAATCTCAGCCTTTTGAATGTGAGCTTGACCTAATAAATAGAATATACAAAAAAATTATCGGTATAATATCTGACATTTGGTTACAGATGACTGTGATTTCTATTTTCCTGGCACACTCTTGCTCACATTGATGAAGCCAGCTGCAATTTTGTGAGCTGCCTTATGGAGATGCCCACATGACAAGGAACTGAGGCTGTCTGCTGACCAACAGCCAGTGAGGGACTGAGGAACTAAGTCTAACAACACACAGGATATGAATCGTTCCAAGAATTACTAAGTGAGCTTGGAATCAGAACTTGGCCCAACTGAACCTTGAGATGACTGTGATCCCAGCCAACAACTTCATTGTAGCTTGGTGGGAGACCCCGAGCCACAGATGTAAGCAAGCTATATTCTAATTCCTGATGCACAGAAACCATGAAATAATAAATGTTTCATTAAGACCTTGAGTTTGGGAGGTAATTTTTTATACAGTAACAAATAAGTAATACACAAAGGTATATTATAGTTAATCACTTAAACCATTGATATGATAAAGAGAAAATATTAAAAGTAGCAATAGAAAAAACACGCAGTACTTATATTTAGTATCCAGAATGGAATAAGACATAAAGCTTCAAAATACATGATGTAAAGATTGATAACACTGCATGTGTAAATAAATAAATCCATGATTATAGTCAGAGATTCAACATTCTCAATATTTGATAGGACATGTACATAGAACAATTGTAAGAATGTAGAAGACTTGAACACTATCAACAAATTTACTTAATTGACCTTTGTAGACTATTCCATCTAAAAACATCAAAATACACTTTTTCCCCCCAAGTGCATACTGAACTTTTACCAAGGCAGACCATATTCTGGAACATGACAATTCTTTATAAATTTAAAAAGAGTCAAGTCATACAAAGTATGTAATCTGATTATGATGAAATTATATTAGAAATCTATAATAGAATAATATTGAGAGAATCTCCAGTTGTTGAGAAGGAAAATGACACACTTTCAAATGCTCTAAGGCCCAAAGGAGAAATAAAAAGGAAATTTGAAAGTATTTTGAATTAAATGAAAAAACACACAACCTATCAAAATTTGTAGAATGAAGCTAAAGCATTAGTTGAAAGTTTATAATATTAAATGCCTATATTGGAAAACAAGAAGGATCTGAAATCAGTAACTTCAGATTCTATCTTAAGAAATTATGAAAAAAGACAATAAAATGCAAAGTAAACAGAAAAAAACAAAATCATGAATATCAGAGCAGAAATCAATGAGGAAAATGGAAAATTATAAATATATATATTTTTTGTTGAAAGCAAAAGCTAGTTCTTAGAGAATATAAAATATTTGATAAACTTCTAGCTAGACTGTTGAACAAAACAGAGAAGACATGAATGATCAATATTAGAAATGAGATAGGCAACATCATTAAAGAGTTTCTACAGATATTAAAATGATATTAAAATAATTTATGCAAATAAGTTCAACAACTTAGATGACCTGGACAAATTCTTTGAAAGATATAAAATACCAAAACACACTCAAGAAGAAGTAGTCTGATACCTATTAAATAAAGAAATTTTAATTGAAAATCAGTATACAGATGTTGTATTATAAAATTGTACACCTGAAACTTATATAATGTTATTAACCAATGTTACCCCAATAAATTTAATAAAAATAAAATGATGTTTTTAGAAAGAAAATTACAGGGTCAACCGGTTTCACTGGTAAATTTTAACAAATATTTAAGGAAGAAATCTTAAATAAACTCTTCCAGAAAATTGAAATGGTGGGAATGTTTCCCAATTTATTCTATGAAGCCAGCATTACCCTGACACCAACACCAGACAGGCATCACAAGAAAACTACAGACTGATATTCTTCATGAACATAGATTTAAAAATTATGAACAAAAATTTAGTGAATTGTCTTCAACAATATATAAAAAGGGTAATAAATCATGACAAAAGAAATTAAAGAGTCACTTAACATTATGTCTATCAATGTAATTCAGCATATTAACAGATGAAAAAAATCAAATGATCATCATAATAGACAAAGATCAAGCACTTGACAAAATCCACCATCCATTCCTGTGACAAATCTCAGCAAACTCGGAATAGAAGGAAACTTTCTTAACCTGATAAAGTGCACCAGCATAAAAATAACTATTAGCTAACATTATATGTAAAGGTGAAAGATTCAATGTTTTTGCCCTGAGATCGTGAACAATGCAAAGATGTAGTTATTTACCACTTATATTCAACAATAGACTTATAGATCTATCCATTGCTATAAGGAAAGAAAGAGGAATCCCGATAAGAAAGGAAGGACTGAAACTAAGACTGTCATTATTGTTAGATTTAATGATCTTCTTTGTAGAAAATCTGAAAGATCTACAAAAAAAGCTACTAGAGCTAATTAAGTGAATTTATCAGAGAGTTGGGATAGATCAACATACAAAAATCAGTTGTACCATGCTTCTATGTCTCTGGAGCTATTTTGTTCACCAGTTTATTTTGTTCATTAGATCACATATGAGTGAGATCATGACTGACAAATCTCAGAGGGAAGATGAGGGTAGGGGGTGGGGGGAGAGTTTAACCAAAGAACTTATATGCATATATGTATAACCTATGGACACAAACAATAGTGTGGTGAAAGCCTGGGGGTGGGGTGGGGAGATCAATGGGGAAAAAATGGGGACATCTGTAATACTTACAACAATAAAAATAAATTTTAAAAAATCATTTATATTTTGTATGCCAAAGACACTCAGAAATTGTAATGGAAAAAACAATGCCATTAATAGTTACATCTAAATATGTTAAATACTTAGGGATTAATCTGACAAAAGATGTGTGAGACCTGTATAATGAAAAAAATGCTGAAAAAAGTTAAAGGAGGCTTAAGTAAATACAGAGATATATTGTTTTCATGAGTAAGAGGAAGATATGATATTATTAAATATTAATCATCCACAATTTCATCTACAGATTCAGTCTCAATCAAAATGCTCGTATATGGGTGCTAGCTGGTTTGGCTCAGTGGTTAGAGCATTGACCCCCAGACTGAAGGGTCTCAGGTTAGATTCTAGTCAAGGGCACATACCTCAGTTGCAGGATTGATCCCTGGCCCCAGTCAGGGCATATGTGGGAGGCAACCAATTGATGTGTCTCTCTCACATCGATGTTTCTCTGTCTCTCCCTTCCACTCTCTCTGAAAAGAAATGGAAAAAATATCCTTGGGTGAGGATTAAAAAAAAAAAAAGCTGGTATACGGTTTCTTTTGGGTGGGGCGGGGAACTGACAAACTGATTCTCAAATTTACATGGAAACAAAACAAACCTAGAGTAGCCAAAACAAGTTCAAAAAAACAAAGTTGGAGGATTTGCACTGGTTGATTTTTCCAGTTTTATTATAATGCTGCAATACTCAAGACCATGTGGACATAACATTAGACAACCAGATCAATTTTTGCCAGTATTCATGAAACTGGCAGGGTAACTTGTCAGTTTGCAAGTAGGGTAAAATCTCAGACCCTTCACAGTTCTTGACAAGAGGGTCTTGAAAGGAATTTGTAATGATATATTTCTTAAACTGGGTTGTAAGTACATTGATGCTCATTTAATGTTTCTCCATATCTTATACATATATTATATTTGTATGCTATATTTAATAATAAACATTTTTAAAATACTTAAATTATTTGGAAAAATTCAGTAAATTCATGTCACTAAAGATGTTGCTGTCAAACCAAATGTGTCTACGGCTACTGTAAATATTTGGGAATAAGAAAATAACATCTAGGAGTATTCTTCACTCAGTATACTTTACAAGTGTCTGTATGTTCTTACTCCATGTTAAGGGAACTGGAACTAGAAATCATTGGTGACAACTATGAGTGAGTTTTACACAAGAAAAATGAAAATCTAAGCCTTGGTCCTACATAAAAGTATTGTGAAATGAATGTACATTTATGATTTAAGTTAAAACAAATTATCTAATTTAAGATATATGTATCATTTTTATTGTTTTCTGATTTAAAGGAGATTTTAAAATCAGTCAACATTTTATTTGTCTCTGTTGCATTGATAAGAGGGCTTGTACCATATGCTAATTAATTAAGATAGCAAACAAGACCTGGGGTAAATATTGGCCTTTCATTTAAGTAAAAGCTCCAGAGCTTGAATAGAACTTCAAATCTCCATGGCACCCACAGACTTATTTTCAGTTCTGAGGACAACAGGAAACCTGACATTGATTTTGGCTGAGACTGGGCTATCCAATGGGGCAGGGTAACTTTAGAAGTAATTGCGTATTTATATGTCAGATTTCAGGTGAAGATGCAGAACTTCTCTAATGAGACCTGGTATTCCTTGAAATTTGATGTAACAAATGCCTTCCATTTTCCCTTGAATATTTATGTCTTAGAATCTTTCAAGTTGCTCTGTGTTTCCCTCTTTTCTGACAGGTGGATAGCAGGGAGGACAGATATAGAATGAGAGAAAGCTAAATATTAAAGAGAGGAAGGGAGAAAGAAATTGTAAAAGAAAGAGGGGATGTAAGAAGGTGAGAAGGGGCCAACCAGGAAAATAAATAGACATAGTGGGACAGGGACAGAGAGAAACAAATAGAGGGAGTGAAAAAACAAAAACAAACAAACAAACAAAAACAGGAGTAGGAAGACTGTGCCTATAGTGATTATAGTGATTTCAAATAAGAATTTTTACTATTTATTATGCCTTTTCAATTTACCATGCACTTTGCCTTATACCCTTCAATTTATACAACATTATGAAGTAGCTTTTATTAGTTCCATTTTATAAATGAGGAGACAGAGGCCCAAAGAAGTTAAGTAACTTCTGGAGTGGTGGAGTTTGGATTTGAATCCAGGTCTGTATATCTCTAGAGCCAATACGTTTTCCACTGTATCAGCTAACCTGTGTATGTTACTGAAGCAGGTTAAAAGACAAAAGCTTATGCTAAACAGGTTATTTGGCATCATATAAGCAGAACACACATGAAATAATCTAGCTTTTGTTTCTCTTCATTACCTCACCTTGAGCTCCCAACGAGGGAGATTAACAGGCAAGCAGATAGAAAAATAAAGCCCTAGGCTCAGTTTTCATTTCCACTAGAGCTTTCAGGTCATGCAGACAGCTTACTTCTCTTTGATATCACAAAGGGCTTAATGCCCACTTCACTTGTAGAAAAGGTCCAAACCAGTTTCCTAACCTTTTGAGAGTTATGGACTCCTTTGATACTCTGATAAAAACTAAAGACTTACTTTCTAGAAATATACATATATGTGCAAAATTTTGTATAACAATTCAGGAGCTTGATAGGCCCCCTCAAAGTCCTGAGATCTGCATCTGAGATGAAAATCTCAGGACCTGGAACTGCAAAGAAAGTGACAGTGAAATTTGAGAGAGAGCATGAGCACCAAACCTAACATCCTGACTCTATTAGAACTTTGACAAGTCCTTTTCAAATCAAGGTTGGTTGTGGCTGACTTCTCTACCATTTTAAGGACTATGCTTATGAAACATTTGATGAGAGAAGCTTAAATTTCCATTCCTATGTAAACTCCTACCTGATTTGCATTAAGAAAAATGATAAGTGCCATTATAGTATTAAATACTTTCTATACTCTGGTGCCCACTGGTGGTCAAGGGAAACTCTTTTGCCTTGAATATTTGGATGTTAGAGATGGCTATTAGTTCCTGTAGGAGGAGAGTTCACTCTGAATTTTAGAACAGGGTCTTCTCTCTAGACATTACTTACTTTCAACTTTGATTTTTTCAAAACTCATGTATTCTACTAAAATTTTGATGAGGCATTGTTGGAATTCATGTTGAAATAGTGGTATGTAGGAAAGAGTGTTGGACAGAGTCAGGACCTGCCACTAACTTGCTGTGTTATTTTTGCTAAAGTTAAAGTGCATTCCCTTTTTGTCCTCAGTATTTTCATCTGTAACATGAGGAGATTGTACTGTTATTGGTACTTTACAAACCCCTTTAAATTTATTTTTTAGAAATGAAAACTTTATTTGAACATAAATCTTGCACAGAATGTAAATATGTAAATAAATAGGAAGAGCTGCTCTGGTTAAAAAAAAGTGATGATGGTGATGGTGAGGGGTCTCAATCCCTCCACACTCCCTCTTCACCACCAACACATCCATGAAGTACTTCCATAGAATATAGTTGAAAACAGTTGATCTAGAGAGCAATATCATGTAATGGTCAAGAGCATGTGCTTTGGAGTCAAGCATATAAAGATTGTAGTCTTGGCTTCACCACTTAAAAGCTCTGAGCTCTTGGACAAATTGCTTAATCCTGATGTGCCTCAGTTTCCATGTCTGGCAAATGAGGATAAAAAATAGCTTTTATTCCCTAGCCAGCGTGGCTCAGTGGTTGAGCATCAACTTATGAACTAGGAGGTCATGGTTCAATCCCCGATCAGGGCACATGCCCGAGTTTCAGGCTCGATCCCCAGCAGGGGGCATGCAGGAGGCAGCCGATCAATGACTCCCTCTCATAATTGATGTTTCTCTCTCTCTCCCTCTCCTATCCTCTCTCTGAAATCAATAAAAACATGAAGAGAAAAAAAAAGCTCTTGTAAGACAGTTGTGATGATTTAATTAGTTAATACATATAAAGTGATTAGCCCAGTGCCTGGCACATGGTAAGTGCTCAGTAAAAGTTTGCTATTATTATTATTATTTATTATTTTACGTACTTTTAAATAAAGGCTTGGCTCATGAAAAATTAAGACATTTAGCTTTCTCATTCTTCTCTCTTGCTCAATAAGTCCTTTTTTCCTGTTCCATGCTAGAGCTATTGTAACTGGAATAGGAAGCAGGACCTCCCAGTCTCTCTAATGTTTTAGCTACACTACATTAACTACCATAAATGGATGTAATGAAAAAAATTAGTCACATAGTAGATTGTTAAAGCTATACCTGTGCTTCTCCTTTTTCAGTTGTGGAATGCTTTTATTTTTTCAAATAAATTATTACTCTGAAATTCAATATATAAACAGATAAGAGTGGAGTTACTATAACTGAAGCAGGATCAAAGAGAGAGCATTACCTCCTATGACTTCTCAACCTCTATAACACCACCTTCCTTATGGACACATACACTCTGGGGAATCAGAGGAACTCCAGTGCTCCAGAGAGCAATATTTGCAAACTTCCTAACCACTAAGGCTCTTCCAAATCTTAGGTTCAGTGGAATTAATTCATTTCAGACTTGGACAAACAATTGGAGATTTTCCATACTCATCATTTCAAGGAAAACATAGGTCCTAGAAAAGGATATCTCACCCCTACAGATCATTCTTACACCCATTGGATGGGAAAGTTAAGGCTCAATGTCCTACTACTGTGATCCATCTTGAGCCAATCTGCTTTGAAATCCCATACTACTTTAAAAAAACACCCCAAGTTTATGAAAGCATAATTGGCATACAATAAACTACATATTTAAAGTATACAGTTTAGTATGATTTCATATATGATGTCTACACCTGTGAAATCATTACTACCATGAAGAAAATGAACATAGCTATCATCCCCCAAAGTTTCAACAGGACCCTTTGGAATGAAGTCCTTCCCAGCCCCAGGAAACTGCTTTCGGTCACTGTACATTAGTTTACATTTTCTGGATAATGGATAAACGAAATTATATAGTATGTTCTCTTTTTATGTCTGGCTTCTTTAACTCAATGTAATTATTTTGAGATACATCAAAATGTTGTGTGTATCAACAATTTATTCATTTTTATTTATGAGAAGTATTCCACTATATGGATACACCACAGTTTGTTTATACATTCACATAAACATGGACAGTTGAGTCATTTCTCGTGTTTGGCTATTACCAATAAACTTGTTATGAGGATTCAAATACAAGTTTTTATATAAATACATGCTCTTGTTTCTTTTGGATAAATACCTGGGAGTAGAACGGCTGAAGCATATTATAGTTGTACGTTTAACTTTTAATATTTTAAGAAATTGACAAACTGTCTTCAGAAGTGGTTGTACCACTTTAAATTTCCAAAAACATTGTACAAGAATTCCACTTGTTCTATATTCTTGCCACACTTATTAAGGTCAATCTTCTTAATTTTAAGCATTTTAATAAGTGTGTATTGATGGCTTATTATGGTTTTAATCTGCATTTCCCTAGAGAATAATGATGTTGAGCACCTTTTCATGTGCTTATTGGTCATGTCTGTTTTCTTTGTTGAAGTGCCTGTTCAAAATTTTTGTTCATTTAAAAGATTGAGTCAATATTTTTCTTGTTATTAAGTTTTGAGGGTTATTTAACAAATATGCTTTGCAATAATTTTCTGCCAGCCAGTAGTTTGTCTTTCCATTCTTTTACCAGTGTTGTATAAAGAAAATGAGTTATAATTTTGATGAAGTAAAATTTATCTGTTGTTTTGTATTAATTGTCATTTTGTTATTGTAGCCAAGAAATCTTTGCCTAGCACATGATCACAAAAATATTCTGTTTTCTTCCAGAAGTTTTAAAGTTTTAAGTTTTACATTTAAGTCTCTGATCCATTTTCAGTTAATTCTCATTTACTGAAAATACTATCATTTATCCATTGAATTTCTTTTGAACTTTTGCCAAAAATGTACTTAACATGTATGTGTGGGTCTGTTTCTTGCTGTCTATTTTGTTCTATTGACCCATTTTTCTATTCTTATATGAATACCACACTTAGGTAGTTAAAGATAACTTTAACTTCATAAAAAGTCTTGCAATTTCAGTGTTTGAGCTCTAACTTTGTTAACTATGTTCTTTTCCTCTAAAGTTGTTTTGTTATTCTAGGTTATTTTCATTTTCAAATTAACTTTAAAGTCAACTTGCCAAATTTTAGAATCAGCTCTATTTACCACAAATATTGCAAGGTTTTTCAACTATTAAAAAATAATACTAGGCTTCCTGACCAGTTGCAAAAATAACTTATAAGATGCCCATCTACACTTTGCCCAGGTTTTCCTACTGATAATATCTGATATAACCATGGTACAATGATCAAAACTAAAAAATTAACATTGGTACACTATTAACTCTAGGCTTTATTGAGATTTCTCCTGTTTTCTATTAATGTTCATTTGTTGTCTTAGAATCCAAACCAGTATATCGCATTCCATTTAGTTGTCATCTCAATCTGTGAAAGTTTTTTAGTGTTTCTTTTCTCTTGTGACCTTTACATGTTTGAAGAGTAATAAGTATTTAGTTGAATGCCCTTCAATTTGCATTTGTAAGATATTTTCTCATTATTAGACTGAGGTTATGGATTTTGGGAAACAGTACCATAGAGATAAAGAGCTCTTCTCATCACATAATATCAGGGATTACATGATATCAAAATGACCTATCATGGATGATAACCTTGATCACTTGGTTAAGGTGATGTCTGCTATACTTCTTTATTGTAAAGTTCTATTTTTCTGTTTATGTATTTTGTTCATTAAAAGAAAGTCACTAAGTTCATCTAGCACTCAAGGGGAGAGAAATTAAACTCCAATGAAAGGATAAGCATTGCTTGGAGAAGTGTCTGATTTTAGGGCTGGGACAGGGAAAACATAAGGTAGGGCTGGAGCATCTTGTAATGCCAAAAATAAAGAAGTACTTATAAAAATTAATATACATTAATCTCATAGCCCAGTGCCTGGCAAATAGTGAAATTTAGTAAATGATGACTGTAGTATTGAGATTGTTGTTATGATTACCATATTTCTCATTATACAAATACATACTTTTTAAAGACTAAAAAAAAGCAACTAAGACTGCTCTATCCAGCAAGGCTATCATTCAAAACAGATGATGAAATAAAGAGATTTCCAGACAAAAAAAAAAGTCTAAAGGAGTTCAGTACCACCAAACCAGCACTGCAAGAAATGCTAAAAGAACTGCTTTAAGAAGAAGAAATATTAAGAGAAAGGAACATAGGCATAAAGGGGGAAAATGGTGTTAAATAAGTATATATCAATAATAACCTTAAATGTAAATAGAATAAATGCTCCAATAAAAAGACATAGAGTAGTTGAATGGATAAAAAACAGGACCCATATATATGCTGTCTACAAGAGACCCACCTCAAAGCAAAAGATTTACACAGGTTGAAAGTGAAGGGATGGAAAAAAATATTCCAGGCAAATGGAAACAAAATAAAAAGCTGGGGTAGCAATACTTATTTCTGAAAAAATAGACTTCAAAATAAAGACTATAACAAGAGACAAAGAAGGTCACTACATAATACTAAAGGGATCAATCCAACAGGAAGATATAACTCTTATAAACTTATATGCACCCAATATGGGAGCACCTAAATATATAAAAAATTTCTTGGTGGACTATAAGGGGGAAATTAACAGCAACACAATCACAGTGGGGGACTTTAATACCCCACTGTCATCATTAGACAGATCATCCAGACAAAAAATCAACAAGAAAACATAGACCTTAAATTACTCACTAGATCTAATGGATGTAATTGACATTTACAGAACATTTCATCCCAGAGCAACAGAATACACATTCTTCTCAAGTGCACATGGAACATTCTCAAAGATAGACCACATGTTACAACACAAAAAAAGTCTCTATAAGTTCAAGAAGATTGAAATCATATCAAGCATCTTCTCAGACCACAGTGGCTTGAAACTAAAAATCAACCACTATAAAAAAACTCAAAAATATTCAAACACATGGAGGCTAAATAACATGCTATTAAACAATGAATGAGTTACCAACAAGATCAAGGGAGAAATCAAACACTTTCTGGAAACAAACAAAAATGAACAAACGACAACCCAAAATCTATGGGACACAGCAAAAGCAGTCCTGAAAGGAAAGTTCATAGCGTTACAGGCCTATCTCAAGAAACAAGAACAAGTTCTAAAAAGCTATCTGACACAACAACTAAAAGAATTAGAAAGAAGACATCATGAAAGGCCCAGAGGAAGTAGAAGGAAGGAAAGTATAAAGATCAGAGCAGAAATAAATGACATAGAATCTAAAAATAAAAATTAAAAAAAAAATGCAGAAGATCAATGAAACCAAGAGCTGGTTCTTTGAAAAAATAAATAAAATTGATGAACCTTTAGCCAGACTCACCAAGAAACAAAGAGAGAGGACCCAAATAAAGACTAAAAAAAAGAAGTGCTTCGAAAAGCAAAAGATAGAGCCATCTCAAAGGGACAAAGTAGCTGACTTGAAACAGCTTCCAATGTTCAAAACTTGAACAATTTGAGCAACAAGCGAAGTAATGATAGTATTGGATTATAACCGAAATAATAATATAAATATCTTTGAATCCAGACTAAAATAAATAAATGACCAAATTAATCAAGGGGAGAGAAGTAATAAGTCTTCCTTACAGAATAATTCAAATTAATGAATGTAACAGGAATGGGGAAAATAGAAAAGAACTGTTATAACGTTACGGTAACAATTGCTGCAGGCAAACTCCACTGATAAATGGTAAAATTAGTGGCTAAAACTTTAAGGAGAAACAGGATATTTACATAGCCTCCAATTATATTTTCTAAAATATTTATTAATTACTGTATTGTTTTTAACATATGCCCACATTTTTTTGATACTGTTCCATCAAGGAGATGGGGGGAGAGGTTGAAAACCCCTAGCACTTATTACCTCCCTCATTTGACAGTTTCCCTTATTGTACAATGTTGCCTAGGGCCAATCCTGATTTTTAATCTCAATTTTGACCTATTTTTAAGGTTCATGATGCTAGCTTCTTCTGACTTTGCATGTAAGCCTGTTCTTCCCCTCCTTCCCAGTGTCTGTGGTTTACAATCCAATTTCTTCCTGTAGCAATAAGCCATTCATCACCAGAACTATTGTCCTGAAAGGTTCTGTGCAGGAGCTCTTCTTTACAATTTTTACAACAGGTGATATTTTTAACCTCTTTATTTATAGCATTCTGCTTAATTTCAATATGCCAATCAAGTAACACTTGTTGGAATATCTTAATTATTGCACATTCATCATGGCCATCGTTAGGAACAGTACTTTTGATTATGATAAATCTTTTCTTTAAATCTTTTGTAGACTGGAGAAATCAGTTTTGCCATGAAAATAATACTTTCAGAGAGCTATATTGATGTTTAATTTACCTGTCAGTGTTGAGGTGGTGTGAAAAGCAGTTTCTTCCCAGACTCTCTATGGTCTTACCTAGATCATGGGCTTCAGTTGGGAAGGGGGATTCACAGAAACAGGCAGGGGATGTTGAGACCCAGTCAAGTCTTGTCTCTAGTCAGTTTTCTATTTTCATTTATATACTCTACATATATTTGCTAAAGGCCTACTGTGCTGGCCACTTTTCTAAGTGCTGGAGATAGAGCACTGGATAAAGTAAAGTTCCTGATTCATGGCAATGACATTCTGTTGTTTAGTGTGTGTGTTGAAGACACTTAAAAATGTAAATAAGTAAAAATATTATGTATATATACATACAATTTAAAATAGTGATAAGTGCAATGAAAGAAAGAAGAGGGCTAGTGGGATAGAAAGTGCACTGGGAGTGAGGGCAAGGCTATACTGCTTTACTTAAGAATGTCTAATGAAAAGTAATTGCAGGAAGTTTTAAGTAGAGGAATCACATTTTCTGAATAATGGATTTAAAATGATCACTCTGGACTCTGCATAAAGAATGATATATAAGGTAGCAAAAGTGAATACAGGAAGATTAGCATGCAGATTGTTGCAGTAATTTAGGCTCGGGGTCATGGTACCTTAGCCTAACATTTTAGCAGTGCAGGGATGAGAAGTGGGTGAATTTGTGAATATCATGAATTCTAGAGGCATAACCAATAGGACTTGCTGATGGGTTGGATATAGAATGGGAGGAAAAGAGAAAAGGTGCCTGGATTTTTGGTTAGAACAAGTGAGAAGATGCTGGGGGCATTTATGGAAATGGAGTACAGTGGAAGGAGGAGCAAATTTGGGAGAAAAATAAAAAATTCTATTTTGGTCATATTTATTTTAAGATATCTATAATAAAATGGAGATACTGGATTGGCATCATGACTCTGGCACCAGGAGGAAAGAGGTCTGAGCTGAAGATATACATTTGTAATTCATCAACATATAGAAGGGATTTAAAACAATGGGCCTGAATGAGATGCTTTGGTAATAAGTGTAGAAGAAATCAAAGAAGAGATCTAAAGTGTGAGCCCTGAAGCAATCTAAAGGTTAATGGTCAGGGAAATAAGGAGGATGCAAAGGAGACTAAGAGGGAACATCCAGGGAGGTAGAAGACAAGCCCAGTGAGTACCTTTCCCAAAAATATAAATGAAAAAATGTGAATCCAGAGGAAGGAGTGGTCAACTGTCTCACTCTGACTGGTGAGGCTGAAAGACCTGTCCTGAACAAGTGTGATGTAGAGAATAGAATGCTGCTTTGAAAAGCAAGAAACTTGAGTTTTAAAAATTAACTGGAACTAAGTATATCATCATAATCATCATCATAATGATCATCATCAACAAATCAACAAACCACAAGTGCTGGCGAGGGTGTGGAGAAAAGGGAACTCTAGTACACTGCTGGTGGGAATGCAGACTGGTGCAGCCACTATGGAAAGCAGTATGGAGTTTCCTCAAAAAATTGAAAATTGAGCTGCCATTTGACCCAGTAATCCCACTTCTAGGAATATATCCTAAGGAACCCGAAACACAATCAGAAAGAACTTATGCTCCTCTATGTTCATAACAGCACAATTTATAATAGCTAACATCTGGAAACAGCCCAAGTGCCCATCAGTAGGTGAGTGGATAAAAACTGTGGTATATATACACCATGGAATACTATGTAGATGCAAAAAAGAAAGATCTCTTACCCTTTGGAACAGCATGGATGGAACTGGAGAGTATTATGCTAAGCAAAATAAGCCAGTCAGAGAAAGACAAGTACCACATGATCTCACTTATATGTGGAATGTAATAAAAACAAATAAACTGATGAACAAAATAGACCCTGAGACGTAGAAGCATGGAACAGACTGAGGGATCTCAGAGGGAAGATGGGGGTGGGGGAGTGGGTGGAGAGACATTAATCAAGGAATTTATATGTTTATAAGCATTACCCATGGACATAGACATTGGTATGGGGAGGGCCTGAGGGTGGGGTGGATGCAGGGTGGAGGGGGATCAATGGGGGAAAAAGAGGGACATCTGTAATACTTTCAACAATAAAAATAAAAAAAATAAATTAAAGAATAGAATATATGTGAATAGGACTAGGCTCAATTAAAAATCAAATAACTGAGATATTGGACATAGTGTGCATATGGGTTTACTTATATTTTAAAAATATTCTGAATATATTCATCACAAATATACTACTCCAAATTTCCTGATAATTGTAACATTTAATACAAATTTTATATCCTGAATTTCAGTTTTAAATTATGTGCAATGTATAGGGAGAAACTGGGTTAATTGAAACGGCCAGTGGGAGGACATCTCTCCTATAATCTGCAAATAATGCAAAGAGGAATACAGAAAAGAATAAAGACTGCCAATTGTCAAGATTGGAAAGATAGCACATAAAAAATCAGAAAATGGCATATTTATTTTAAAAACATACTAAGCATCCTGTAAGTATGATATCATGACAGATTCTGACTAAGGCTAGGTCAGCATCAAACACTGACATAACAGTTCATGTCACAGGATACTTGACTTTCGAGAACATTTGGAATACTTACCAAAGACATGAACCAACTTTAAAAGTCCCATGGTAAGGTGCATGTGAATAACAATAGGACTTTGTAATTTAACTGGAAATTGATTTTAACCAGGTAGTATTATGGGTCACACTTGAATGCTCCTGTATGCTGAAGTTTAGAAAGATTTAGACTTTTTTTCTCCATAATAGGTACAGATCATAAATTGTATCTTGGACTAGTATATTTCCTGAGTGCTTGGTAGACATTGCTACTTTTCTGATAGAGAAAATGAGGTTACAAAATTGCTCTCTCTCACTTACTCTTAGATGGAACAGGTAAAAATCCTTCGGAAAATCATGTTAATGGGCTACAGGTTTTTCAAAATTTAGCTATATGCTTGGAAAAAGAGTAGAATGCAAACTTCAGATTTGAGCAACACCCGCATTCCACTTTTTATAATGGCAGTGTGGTTTGGTGAGGTATTTTAAAATTTTGAAAAGCAGAGCCAGAAAATATCTCCTTTTAAAATAAATATATCCAGCTGAAAGCAATTTATTTTTCTTTTTACCGGTGCTCAATATAGGCTTTTTGATAAAGGGACTGTTCAAGACAGCTATAGTTTCTTTTATGGTGATTAAGACAAATTCTTATCCTATGAGATTAGAATATGTTAAGATCTCAAATAAAATTCAGTCCACCCTGAATCCTATAAGAAAAAAAAAATAGTAGTAGTAATCTATTTTTCCATATCTAGTATGTTTTAAGCACTGGCCTAAGTGTTTGAATGCATTATCTCAGTGAATTTTCAAAGCAATAATATGAGGTATATGTTACTATCACTTCCATTTTACAGATGGGAGAATTGAGGCTTACAGAGATAAAATCATTTGCCCAATGTTACACAGTGTCATCTGGGGTAAATTATTTCCCTTTTTGAACCTTAGTTTCCCTCATCTGTAAATTGAGTGAGTGGATTAGTTTAAATTCTTTTCAGCAATAGTACCCTTATCTTAAACAAAAGCGGATGCAAAAACTCAATATATAAAACAGTAGACTTGCACTATTTCAAACTTGGTGTAGGGTCTGTAGTTTCATACCCTGGGCTTCTACCCCCCACTCTCTGTCCTATTCTTTGCAAACCACTCAACTGGATGGATTCTATGTGTCCTTTGGCTTTTAAAACTTGAATTTGTATTCTTGCCTGCCCTCACCCTTGTAATGAAGCGGTGACATTACAGGGTTATTGATCAGGGTTAGGATATTCTTCTGTGCTCTGGACCACATACCACAGAACCATCAGTACCTGTGGGATGAAGTCATGGTCACTTGCACTTCAGTAAACTGGCCATGTTGTAAAGTCCTCACTGCCCCAGTTTGGAAGTAAATATCTGTATGAATAAGGCCCAGCACTATGCCTTGAAAAACTGGTCTTCAATATGTGCTTGATTTAAAAATAATTAAGTAGTCTTTGCCATCCTTTTAGGAAACCTTTCTCTACATCCTCTAGTAAAAGTTAGACTTCCCCCTCCCTGTGTGTTCCCTGCACCCTCTTTGAATTCTCACTATAGATTTTTGCCACATTGGGTGGTTATTTATCATCTGATTACCCATGTCTCTCTATTAGATGGAATTACATTCACCTTTCTGTCCTTGACACTAGCACGGAGTGTCCCCTCCCAACAGCCACTGTGCTGATCCAACATAACATTGAATGGGTAAGAGACTCTCTATTTTGGGAGAGGATGGCTGTAAGAACAGGAGGAAAATTATTTGGCAGACCTCAAGGGAGTCTGGTGCCTCCTGTTCATTTGGTGTTCAGTGAAATGTTTGTCTCTGGGAATTTGCTCTGTATGGTGAGATAGGCTTGGAATCCCTTAGAGACTATTAGCATGTCATCAACAAGGAGTACATGTGTTCCACTTCTCCCATTGTGATCAGACTGCTATGTGACACTTAAAAGGTACAAAATTTTGGATTTGGTTTTCCAACTCCAGCTCTCTTAATGGAAATGAAATATAGTCAGGCAAATACAGTGAACAGCTTGCAAGGGAGAAGATTGACATTTGTCATAATGTGCTTCCAGGGGTGGGGCACAGCAGCCATTTATTTATTCATTTGTTTGTTTATTTATTTATTTTTAAACCAACACAAGTGACTTATTTTTTCCTTTCTATTGAATTTATTGGGGTGATACTGGTTAACAAAATTATACAGGTTTCAGGTGCACAATTCTATAACACATCATCTGTTCACTGAATTGTGTGTTCACCACCCCAAGTCAAGTCTCTGTCTATCACCGTTTATCCCCCGGTGCGCTCCTCCACCTCCCCTCACCTGCCCTGCAATTACCACAATGTTGGCCATATCCATGAGTTTTTTCTCTCTTTTTTCTTTTTTTTTCTCAGTCTTTCTGCCCTTCATGTCCCCTCCCAACAGCTGTCAGCCTGATCTCAATTCCTGTCAGTACAAATGGAAAATATTCACTGTAAATAGCAAGTAATGCCAAGTCTTAGGATTTTGACCTGTTGGTCAGAATTGAAACATTGGATGAGGGTACATTTCTCTCTTCAAATAAAGTGTATTGGTAGAGCAGAAGGAATGGAGTCTCTGCATCCTATTGACCTAGGTTTGAAACCCAATTCTGTTTATTTCTAGTCATGTGACTTTTGGAAGTTACTCAGTTTCTCTGAGTCTTAGTTTCCTCTTCCATAAAATGAGGATAATAACATATACCTTGATAAGTTTGTGTGAGGATTTTAGGTGGTTATATAAAGGACTTGGCACGCAGTAAATTCTCAATTTGGAGTAGCTTAAAAAATTAAATTAGTTTTATTTTTCCCAGAGTAATCTCTGCATCTCATCCTATTGATGTGTCTTACCTGCTAAGCACATCAGGTAGGGTGATGATAACACATCTGAGGGCAGATAAGGAAGACAGCCTCCTTGCCCTTAAGTATCTCAATACTTCCTGCACCTTTCAGTGGATGGAGGCATATGTATTTTTATTTGTTTAGCCATTTAGTTATTCTATTCTCTTAGAAATAAAAAACTCTCAGCCAGTGATTTCTTTAGTGCAGCTTACCCTAAAAGATTATTCTTTTTGATTGATTGATTGATTGATTGATTGATTGATTCATTCATTCATTCTTTTCACAGATTTAGTTAAGTGCCTACTTATGAGTGAGACCTTTTTCTAGGTACTAGGATATAGGGCAGAGTAATACCCTCACTTTCATAGAGCTTACAATCTTTCTGAGAGAAACAGGCAATAAATAAGGCAAGTTAACTATATCGTTGAATGTTAGATAGTTCTAAGTACCAGAGAGGAAAAGCAGGAAAAGATGATAGGAAGTATCAAAGTGACAGAGTTTCAGTTTTAGGCAAAGAGATCAGGGATAGGATCATCGAGAAGGTGACATTTGAGTAAAGGGCTGAAGAAATGAAAAATCTGGGGTAGAGGATTCTAGGCAGAGGATATAGGACAAGTACAAAGGCCCTCAAGCAGGGGACTTGCTTATGCATATACAGGGTAGCAAAGGGGCCAGTGTGGCAGGAGTCTAATGAACAAGAAGTACAGTAGTAGTAAATGAGGCCAGAGATGTAGCTGGGGAGTTGGAGGCCAGAGGGTGAGGGCCTTGTGGGAAATAGCAAGTACTCAGTATGAAATGCGGACCTATGGAGAATTTAGAAGGATCTCTCTAGTTACTACATGATGATTAGACTTTTGGGTGGAAGTGCAAGTAAGGGCAGGATATCAACTTGGGAGGTTATTGCCTATTTTACCCACTGTCATCAGCAAATAAAGTTGTAGAAAGGAAAAGTTTTTCTTTGGAGGAGGACTGTGGCCTGTCAGTCATTCTGAAAAAATCACCACTTGAGGATGTAGATGCAGAGCAGTAAAAGGAGGGTAGAGATGGGTCAAAGCACAAACTGATTTAACAATTTTGCTGTTAGCTCATTTTTCCTGGCTGTGAGTGGGTTGGGGGGATCTTTCCAACCTCAAGGCATTGCCTCAGCTCAGCTGCCATGGCCATTGTGACAATAGCATCATCTTGAGTTTCACTCTGGCCCTTGAAAAAAGCCCAAACTCATGGTGAAATGCCAAACTGCAAATACCTCTTTCCTGCTATGTTTTTTCCCCCCATTATTTTTTCCCCCTCAGATTTAATCTTAGGCTTTTGCCATGCACTCACCACAAGTTCTTTAATATAAACAACTGGATGTCTCAGAGATTCGGGAAATTTGTTACATATGTTCTTTCCTCTCTGTATGAGGAAATTGTGGGTTACAAGTTCTCCAAGGCTCAAAGCTTTAATATTGTCAGTTTTCTTAAATTACATTTACTTTGAATATCTAGAAATATGAGCATGGGGCTGTTTCTAAGTTTCCTGCTATCTGAGAAATAGTCGAGGTACTAATGGCAGGATGTCACATCCTGCCTACTGCTAATTGCACCCAGAGGCAAGGAGCACATTTGGCAAATTTAGTAAATAAGTAAATAGGCTCCAAGAAGAATGAGACAGTGCTATGTTTTTAGCAATCAGGTGGCCATAATGAGGGCAAGGCTAAGGTTATTTCTGTGTAGGCCAAATGATGTGATTGTGGCAGAGCTAATCCATTGATATCCACTGCCTTGATCTACTGCTTTCCTCCCAGGGCAGTTCTGTGTACCAAAAGAGATGACATGGACCAGACTATTCCACCACACACAACACAGCTCATCATTTGCCTCTTGCCTTTCTAATACAAGATTGTTAATATACTTAGCCCTTTTTAGGTTATTTTTACACATACGCCATTTCATTATTATGAGATGTGCAGGGCAGGGATTGTTATGTCTATTTTCAGATGAAGAAATTAAGGTCCAGAAGATGGAAAGAGTTGTGCCCGTAACTAAAGAGTAAACCCATACCTCGAATCTAGGCTTCATTGCTCTTTTCTAAACATGAATCACAGTGCCTGACACAGAATTATTAAACAGATTTTATTAAACAGGCATTATTAAGTGTCCATTTATACTGGATGCTGTATTAGGCATGAAATAAAAAGTACACAGATTTGTCATCTCTAAATCTTCATTCTCTGTTTGCAAAAGGTATACATACGATAAATAAGAACACAGAGACTGCCCGGCCGGGTGTGGCTCAGCAGTTGAGCATCAACCTAGGATCCAGGCGATTGGGGTTTGATTCCCAGTCAGGGCACATGCCCGGGTTGCAGGCTCGACCAATCACTCTCTCATCATTGATGTTTCTATCTCTCTCTCTCCCTCTCCTTTCCTCTCTCTGAAATCAATAAAGATATATTAAAAAAAAAGAACACAAAGACAAAACAATATCAAATTTGGTGACATTGAATCTGGGTTGAAGTATGGGTACTGTAGGGTAGAAAGAAACGTGAGTTTATAGATATGGTCTGAGTGACAACTAGGGTGATGAACTCAAACAGAAAACATTTTTGAGACAGAACTTTCAGGGCTAAAACCAGGAAAGACTTATGCAAACCAGGACAAGTTGTCACCTTAGACAACCAAGCTTTTCTTAGGGTAAAATATGGAAACAGAAGGATGTCATGAAAGGAGCACTGAGCTTGGAGTTAAAAATCTAGGTTAAAATTCTGACTCTATCATCTACCAGCTATGTAACCTAGGGAATGTCATTGTTCTTCTTTAGTTCACAGTTTACTCATGTGGAAAACAATATCATTGGTGCACATCTCATAGAGTAGTGAGCATTAAGTGAAATAATCCTTATAGGTAAAAATGCAAACTGTGAATAACTATACAAATGTAAGGCTTTATTTCATGATGGCTTCAAAACAAACTCAAGAAAAAAATGAGAACAAGATTTCTGCTTATTCTCATTTATCTGCTGTATATATGAAAATAAAGTTTCAATGAACCTGAAGTGATCTGAAGAGTCAAGTAAATCAGCAAAATTGTCCAAAACAAGTTTGAGACTGTGCTACGTATCACTGTCTTTTAGATATCTGGAGAATAAAATATTAGCAATTATAGATGATACTTTTCTCCTCTACCAAACTGAATATGAGACAGCATCCTTCTTCTACTTACTTCTGTTGACCAGTTTTCTCAAAATCTGTGGCTAGACTTCACATGAATAATGACCACACAATATCAAAAGTGGAAAGTAAAATATTCATGTTAATTGGGGATTTCCTTCCCTATATGTTCCTACTTCTATTCCAAATCCTCAAATAGTGGTTTTGAGGAAGTTACCTATTTTTTAAACTGCTTCCCCTGCATTGGTATTAGGACAGTGTAGGTAAGAAAAAGAAAGATCTAACTTTTATAAAGGTATTTTTTTAATTCATTTAGTTATTAAACTCACATTTATCGAGAGTGCACCAGCTTACCATCAGTGCACTCAGGCACTAACAATACAAGTAGTGAACAAGGCAGACCATGTCTCTGACCCCTCATCTGCTTTCATTCTACTGGAAGGAAGCAGATGTTAAATATCTTTTTAAAAATAAATACATGATAATTACACATGTTGAATGTTACTAGGAAAGAAAAGGACCGGGAACTCTGACAAAGAAAAATAGGAGTTTTAATTTAGATTAGAATGCTTGACAGTAAAACTTATACTTCAAGGTCTCATCTGACTTTGGAATAGAAACAAAATGTATGATTAATATAGATTCTTTTCTTTTCCCTTAAATTGTCAACAAAAAACTCAGTTTGGGAGCTTTGATATTGAGCTCTCTGCTCATCATTTTCTGCTCATTGTTTATGCAACAAATATTTATTGAACACCTACTATGTGCTAGGCTTTGTGCTAGGGACTGGGATAAGGTACAGGGAACAAAGTAGATGGAGTTCCTGCCTTCATGGGGCTTATATTCTAATGGGGGGTGGGATAAATAAATATATGCCAAGTGTTGAGACATGCTCAAAAGAAAAATAAAATAGGGTAAAGAAGGAATAGAAAGCTGGGGTGGAGGTTAGTCACTTTTAAATAAAGTGGTCAGAAAAGACCTTTCTGATAAGGTGATGTTTTAGTAGAGACCTGAAGAAAGAGGGAACCAGACATGGGGATTTATGGTAGATTATTTCTACATAGAGCAAAGGACCAGTACAAAGATATGAGCCTGGAGTGTGCTTATATGTCCTAGGAACAGTGAGGAAGCCAGTGTGTCTAGAGCAGCATAAGAGAAAAGAATGGCAGCCCGGCCGGCATGGCTCAGTGGTTGAGCATCCACCTATGATTCAGGAGATCCCAGGTTGATTCCCCATCAGGGTACATGACTGGGTTGCAGGCTCGATCCCCAGCAGGGGGCGTGCAGGAGACAACCAATCAATGACTCCCTCTCATCATTGATGTTTCTATCTCTCTCTCCCTCCCTCTCCCTTCCTCTCTCTCTAAAATCAATAATTTTTTTTTCAAAGATAGAGGAGAATGGCAGAAGATGAGATCAGCATAGTAAGTAGTGAGATTGATGGGGTGGGGTGCAGGGGGATGCAATCATGTAAACTTTGTAGTCCATTGCAAGGAGTTTGGTCTTTAGTCATCTACTTGAAAAAAAAAATCATGGCAATATTTAAGAAAATATCTCTAAAACTTGGCAGAACTATTCTACTGTCCCTATGAATAAAAGACTATGTGCACTGTCCAGGAAGTTAGAATGATCCACTAATTAAGTCATCCATGTTATAGAAGTTATAATATAGCTTGGTAGCTTTACTTAGAAATAAAAATTTTAATTTGGAACATGAAAAAGAATATGAAGACCATGAGACAGGAAGAATTCCAAGTGTGGCTAGTATCTTGGTGTATAAGTAAAGGAATTGGTGCCAAGAATTAGGTTCTTAGAATGGATTTATTAATCAGGTAGTCTTTCTGAAATTGGAGTTGGAGGTTTCTTTATTTCTTGAAGGAGCTGATAGAATGGAGAAGGCAAGTAACCTTGAAGAGATTAAAGGATGTGACAGACACCTAGGTAGTGGAGCTCCAATTAGCTATCCTAACCAATTGCTCCCGACTGAAATGAATTATCCCCACCACCTACCTAGACATAGCTACTTTTCTTTTACCTTTCTCTCCCCCTTGAATCTGCTGAAATTATGTCCTGTAGTGTCAGCACACAAAAAATTAATGTTGAACTTTTTTTGTAGTAAAAGATCCCATTGAGAATCTGATAAAAGTATGAAATATCTTTTCTGAAAGATCTATAGTCATGTGAATGTGAATTTTTACCTATTTTCATAGGTTCATGGACCCCTTGCTGCCCATCCATGGATACTCAAGGGAAACATGGAATTCACGTTAAATAACTCTATACTAAGAGATCAATCAGGGATTTTGCTTTAATAAAGGCAAATGTGGGATGTGGAGAAATCTGAGAGGAAACACTCAGGAACCATTACTCTGATAGCATTAATTGAGATTATTTTCCTACCTACATATTTTCTCTGGATTCTGAAAAGCGCTTTGTTTCTGCTCTTCTCAGGTGCTGATTATCTGGTTTACACAAGGGATTTATAGGGATGTCAGGCAAGAACTCTGCTTTCTTATCATCCCATGGGAAAGGGATTTGCCTACATTGTCTGAAATAAAGTCAAGAAAAAGAGCAGTTGGGGTACATCAAGGAATCCACATCTCCCTTCATTTTAAATTCTCCCAAAAGGAAGGATGTCATTTTCAACCAGGTTGAGGCATACAAGACAGCCCCAGGCTGACTGTGAATGCTGACGTCAGTACATGGTCTCACAGACATTTGCCGCATTGTCCATATTTTCTTTGTCTGGAAGCTTCCTTTTTGTGCATGATGTTTAATTCTTTCAGCAAATATTCAATGGAAAAAGCTCAGGGCTAAGCCAAAGGCAATTTTGAAGCACTTATATAATTGAAGACTGACAAGTAGTAATTATTTGAAGATGTTTGCTTTCCTTACCTCTTCACCACTCTTTTCAACTTCATCCCCACGACTTCATATGGACTGACCTTTCAGTTTATCTTGGCTCATTACCAAAAGTTTGCCTTTATTACTTCTACATAATGTGGAGAAATATCAGTAATAAAGCTATTTGGGCTACTTTTCCAACATTGACTTTAGTTAGAAGTCTGATGATTTCATGCCAATGCTGAATGTCTTTTCACTATTTCCTTTCATTAGCCATTAGGATAAGGAAGAAACAGATTTGATGGTGTTCAGTATGCCTTCTATGTTTCCCTGGAAGCAAAATGAGTTTAATTCACTTCTACAATCTCACCTTTTGTTCCCTTCAGCAAAGCAGGTGTTCGTGCTGCTTTAATCCATTCAAAGCAATGACTATTCAAACTATTTTGCAGCACTTCTGTTCCAAACCTTGACCTCATAGCTTCTCTGAACACAAAATCCCCATGTTAACATCCATACAGGTTTACAAATAAAATGTCAGAGGGAAACAAAGGAAAAGAAAGTAGCCCTTGTGGTACAATACAGTTTTTAATGTGATTCTTGAGCCTTTGAGCAAATCCATAAACCAGAACAGCATTTGGGAGGGAGTGATTCTTCCTATTAGCTTTCTAGCCTTCCAAGGACCAGTCAAAAACAAGGAGATACGGTTATAGCATCTTGTGCAGGGCATTTTCTTCTTTAGTTGAAATCAGAGTTCTATCTTCATAAGCCTAAGAAGATCAAACACAACAAAAGACTACAGTTGTCCCTAACACCTTTACAAGATAAAGTACTTTTGTGTTAGGGCTATAAATGGGGCCAGAGTAAGGGTGGGGGTTCCCAATTTTTGCCCAGTGTTCTGCATTTTGGAATATGTTGAAAAAAATAACTTCATTCTTAGCTCCAAATTTTACTGGTAAATGGCTAACATAGATTTGGAGTGTACTTTGAAAGGCATTTAGGAAACTAGAACTTGAAGAATAAAAATTATACTTCACCAGACTTTAATCTCCTTAAAAGTGAGTCCTGTGACTTTTTATGTTCACTGTTGTATCTCCAGGGTCTAGTACAGTGCCTGGTTCTTGATAGCTTTTTATTACATATTTGTTGGATAAATAAATGACTGCTCTGGTAGCAATTTGACTTTATCTCCTCTCATGTCCAGACATACAGGTATATAGGGAAGAAAGACATATATATTTTTTGTAGATTAACCCAGTTGGGTAACAGTCCTATTAAAGAAGGTTGGAAAAAGTGTTTTTTGACCACTTCTATATCCTGTAAACTTTCTGAAGTCTTTTTTTCCAACAGATTTATACTACTCTTATCTCTACTAGAGAATTAGACTCCATAAGACTTTGGTTCTTTATTGTATTTTTCTTCAATAACATTCGAAGTCTTTTCAAATTGTTTGAGACTGATTTTTCTGTTACATCAAAGTCTTACTGGCTTTAAGGAAGATACACACAAGGAAGTTGGATTAGCTTGTTCATGTCTCTAAAGGTCCTTAAAGATCCTGTAAAAAAGCTTACCAAACATTGTCCTAGTCATCTGAAAGCATTCAATAGCTACCAACATACTTAATTTACAACCAGATACAATTGTTATGTATCTGAAGTCCAGACAATGGAAAAGGTAAAATAAACAGATTTCTTTGGCATTTTCTGCCCACTACTTTGATGAGAAACAGTAAGCAAACTGACATAAGGAACTGATTTTTTAAAGCAACATCCAAGGACTGGTTAAGACTTGCTGCATATTCAACCTAAGTTTCTAAATTATATTTAGAATACTGGATGATGAGAAATCGTATTCTCCATTAGGACATTAAAGCAGTAAACAAGGTTCAATCACTGAAGAAAAAACAGTCATTCTCAAAAGAGTAGATTTGCTGTTTTTTATGCTATTATATCCTGATTGTTTGAAAAAATCATAAGTTATATAAAGTAGAAAGAGGTAATAAATTTTCATTGCCCAGAGTAATCAATTAACAAATATACCATTTCCCAATCAAACTGAATAAATGAAAGTTGATTGTTGAGATATTTCTGTAATTGTTTTTATATTTTGATGTATTTAATAATCAAGACTTCCCCTCCCCCCCAAGATAATTTGCCTGCAAATATTTTGATTATGGATCCAAGACCCAAACAATCAGGCTTTCTGTAAGCTAACATAATAACAAAGAAACACACACAATTTCCCATACAAATATTTATTTCCATAGAAATAAAACTCTAACAGGAGAACATCAAAATATGTGAAGCAAAAACTGATAGAAATGCAAGAGGAACTAGATGAATCCATCATTGCAGTTGGAGATTTCAATATTCCTCTAACAGAAATGGACAGATCGAGCACAGCCAGTGTGGCTCAGAGGTTGAACATCGGCCTATGATCCAGGAGATTGCGGTTCTATTCCTGGTCAGGGCAAATGCCTGGGTTGCAGGCTCAGTCCCCAGCAGGGGGTGTGCAGGAGGCAGCCAATCAATGACTCTCTCTCATCATTGATGTTTCTCTCTTCCTCTCCCTTTGTCTCTCTGAAATCAATATAAATATATATATATAAATATATATAAATATATATATATATATTTTAAATATATCTTTATTGATTTCAGAGAGAGGAAAGGAGAGGGAGGGAGAGAGAGAGAGAAACATCAATGATGAGAGAGTAATTGATCGAGTCCGCAACCCGGACATGTGCCCTGACCGGGAATCGAACCCCGATCGTCTGGATCCTAGGTCGACGTTCAATCGCTGAGCCACTCCCAGCCGGGCTAAATATATATTTTTTAAAAAAGAAATGGACAAATCGAGCAGGCAGAGAATTATTGAAGGCATAGTTGAACTCAACCACATCACCATTCAACTAGGTATAATGGACATCTATATACTACTTCATCCAACAACAGTGGAATTCAATTCTTCTCAAGCTCACATTTGAACATTCACTAAGATGTATACCATATTCTGAGCCATAAAACACACCTTAACAAGTATAAAAGAATAGAAATCACAGAATGTCTTCTCCCACACAACAACGGAATTAAACAAGAAATCAATAACAGAAAGAAAATAAGTGATTATAGCAAGGTTGCAATATACAAGGTTAATTATATAACAGGCAATTGCTTTTCTGTGTACCAGCAATGAACAAGCGGAATTTGAAATTAAAAACATGATACCATTTACATTAGCACCTAACAAAATAGGTACAAGATTTATATAAGGAAAACTACAAAACTCTGATGATCATAATCAAAGAACTAAATAAATGAAGAGATATTCCATGTTCATGGATAGGAAGACACAGTATCATTAAGAATTCAGTCTTCCTACCAGAGGGTACGGACTTGATTTCTTCTACAAGGACCACACTGCTGTCATGTTTAGTTTAATGCAATTTGTGCATCTTCTAATCATATATCTGCAAAAGTTTCTTAGTTTTTAAAAGATTTTAAATTGATTTTTAGAGAGAGAGGAAGGGAGAGAGGGAGAGACAAAGAAACATTGATGGGAGAGCAAGACATTGATTGGCTGCTTCCTACATGCACCCCACTGGGGATGGAGCCCGCAACCTGGGCATATGCCCCAACTGGGAGTCTAACCAACAACCCCCATGGTGCACGGGACTGCACCCAATAATCCAGGCCACACTGGCCAGGGCAAAAGTTTCTCATTTTTGTAAAACTTTGAAATCATGCAAGGAAGCTAAATGTTGAATGTATGTAAAGTAGCATTTGGTAACTGTGCTACAGAAATGCATTACTGGTAAAAAAAAATTTTTTTGATTTGGTTGGTGAAGATATCATTATGACCTCTTCTGGGTGTCAGGCTCTAATATTTGATTGAATAGAAAAGAAATAATGATTTTTGAAAATCAATATATTGTGAATTGAGCTGCTATGCATTATCCTTCCACAAAATACATCAGAGCTATTAGTGCTTTGTATATTTACACATTATTTTATGATTGTAAAAGAAAAATATACTGAATTTATAGAAAACAAGTATACTCCTAATTAATAGTTTAAAATTTTATCCCTACCAATTAAAATTACAATAGATTTTGGTAAATAAAATAATTGGAATATGGCTCATTTTTTTCACACCTATAAATCTTCCCCCTCCTTTTTTTAAATTTTAAGAGGTTTCTTGTTTGTTTGTTTGTTTGTTTGTTTTAAAGGGATTTTCTGTTAGAATCTTTATAAGAACAATTAGATGCTTGTTTGAATTTGATGGTCTATAACATTTTTCAGATCATATTAAAATGGGAAAAAAAGAACAGAAAGAGAGAGAAAAAAAAGAATTCAGTCTTTCCAACTTGATTGATAGATTCACTGTAATTCTGATCAAAATCCTGGTAAGTTATATATGGATATTGACAGAGTGATCCTAAACTTCACAATGGGAGAAACAATACCTAGAATAGCCAACCTAATATTAAAGGAAAACAGAGTTGAAGAACTGAAACTACTTGACTTCATGACTTAATAAAGAGCTGCAGTCATCAAAACCATGTATTATTGACAAAAGAATAAACAAATAGATCAATGAAAAATAATGGAAAACCCAGAAATAGATTCACATAATTCACATAAATATCATCAACTAATCTTTGACAAAGGATTAAAGGCAATACAATGGAGCAAATATAGTCTTTTCCACAAATGGTACTGTAACGAGACACCAACATTCAAAGTAACGAATCTGGACACAGACCTTACATCCTTTACAAAAATTAACTCAAAATGGATCACAGAACTAAATGTAAAATGTGAAACTATAAAATCCCTGAAGATAACATAGGATAAACCTTAGATGACTTTGGGTTTGGTGATGGCTTTTTTAATATACAACACCAAGCAAACTGAATCCAACAATAAGACAAATCAGTTTATCCAAAGGCACTAACTGAAGAACTAATAATATGATACATAAAATACATAATTAATAAGCTGGACTTCATTAAAATTAAAAATTCTGCTCTGCTAAAGACACTATCAAGATAATAAAAAGATATGGCACATAATGAAAGAAAATATTTGCAAAAGACACATCTGATAAAGGACTGTTACAAAAGGACTCTTTATAAAATATATAAAGAACTTTCAAAATTCAACAGTAAGAAAACAAACAAAAGTAGCCCAATACCTTAACAAAGATCTTTCCATAGAAGATATATAGATGGTAAATAAGCATATGAAAATATGCTCTACATCATATATCATCAAGGAAAGGCAAATTAAAACAATGATATATCACTACACACTTGTTAGAATGGCCAAAGTCCAGAATACTGATAAACATCAAATGCTGAAGAGACTGTGGAGCAATAACTCTCATTCATTGCTTGGGGAAATGTGAAATGATGCAGCCACTTTGGAAGATATTTTTTTTTCAAAACTAAACATACTTTTATCAGCCATCACATTCCTTGGTATTTATCCAAATGATCTGAAAACTTACATCCATACATAAACCTTCATGTGAGTGTTTATAGCAGTTGTTTTTCCTAATTACCAAAACTTGGAAACAACCAAGATGTCTTTCAGTAGGCAAATGGACAACCTATGGTACATCCAGACAATGAAATATTATTTAGCACTAAAAAGAAATGAGTTATTAAGCTATGAAAAGACAGAGAAAAGTTAAATGCATATTACTAAGTGAAAGAAGCCAACCTGAAAAGGTTACACTCTGTATGATTCCAAGTGCATGACATTCTGGAAAAGGCAACACTATGGAGACAATAAAAATGTCAGTGGTTGCCAGTGATAGAAGGGAAGGGAGGGATAAATAGGTAGAGTACAGAGGACTTTTAAGACAGTGAAAATACTCTCTATGATACCATAATCATGGATACATATCATTATACATTTGCTTAAATTAATGACTGAATGATCACTAATGTAAAGCCTAGTGGACTTTGAATTGTATGCATGTGTCAGTGTAGGTTCTTCAGTTGCAACAAGTGTGTCACTCTGGTGTGAGAAGGTGTTGATAATGAGGGAGACTATGCATGTGCGGAGTCAGGGGGTATATGGGGAATCTCTGTACTTTCCTCTCAATTTTTCTGTGAGCTTAAATCTACTCTAAAAATAGTCTTTTAAAAAGAAAAACTACTTAAGTATGTATGTTAACAAATAGGAAGTGAACCCATGAAGAAGGAGTGGGGTACAAGAAACAGTGGTGAGGACAGAAACAATAAAACACGTTGAATACTTAATTAACTATAAATTATATAAAATACTGGCATTAATGCATTTATAACAGAAGATATAGCTAAAATTCTAGAAAGCAATCACAGGAAATATGTAGATATTTGTTTGATGATATTCAAAATACTAAAGTCTTTGCTAATTTAAAAAGGTAGATGTACTGGGTGACTTTAGACTTTGTTAGATAAGTCTGTAGTTAATGTTTGTTAGAAATTTAAAGATACTCACTAAAAATGTAAACAAAACTTATAATTTGCAACCAGATGGGGGTAAGTGGAATAAAGAAAACTTTGTCAACTCAACAGTAATTAGGAATGATTAAAAACAAAAGCCAAATAAAAAATGTTGGTAAAAGGCCAAAAACAGATGGCAGAAACAGGTAAAAAGAAATCATTAATCACAATCAATGTAAATTAAACAAAACTTTTATAAGACAGGACCATCCAATTTGGATTAAAAATAATAAAATGTAGCTGTATACAAATTATAAGAGACACATCTAAAATAAAAACACACAGAGAATAAAAAGAAAGGAATTAAGAAAAACAAATGAAGCAAACACTAGGCAAAAGAAAAGCTGCTGTGGTGATAAAGAAAGAGATCACCTAGTAATAAAAGGAACAATATGTTTTACAGATAAACTATTGTTACTAATAAGAGAGTTCAGCAAGTTATCTAGATACAAGATAAATACTAAAAAATCAAGGAAATAATATGTACCAACAATTAAACTTAGAAAAATATGATGGAAATCCATTTTATAAAAATAACAGAAACTGTAAGATTGCAAAACATTTTATGAAGGGAGTAAAAGTAGTACTGAAGAAAAAGACATGGATATAGCATTCTAGTAACCAAAATACTTGACATCATAAAGACCTAAATAGGAGGCTGGCTGGAGTGGCTCAGTTGGTTGAACACCATCCTGGTGAGTTAGATCCCCAGGTGGAAAGCAACCAATTGAAGTTTCTCTCTCACATTCATCTCTTTCTCTCTCTGTCTCTCTGTCTCTCTGTCTGTCTCTCTCTCTCTTTCTCTTCTTTCCTCTCTCTAAGTATGTCCTTGGGTGAGGGTTAAAAAAAAAACAAAAACTAAATAGGAAAGAAAAATTTTATAATTTTTGTGTAGGTGAATCTATAACCTCAGAGCAGGGAGGGATTTCATAAAATATGGCATAAGGACAAACCATAAAGGAAAGTGTTGATAAATGCATTAAAATCAAATATGTGCATCAAAAGACAGTTCACAGAATGTGAGATGTTTGCAGTGCATTTAGCTGACAAAAATGATCCAGAACATATTAAGAATATGTACATATTATAAGAAAAGAGCTAACAACCCAATTTGAAAAATTGGAAATGTATATAGGCAGGCAATTCACAGAATAGAAAACCAAAATGGTTAAGAAACATGCCCATCTCCACTAGTTAAGAGAGAAATGCAAGTTAATATATTTTTGGATACCACTCTTCATCTGTCACAATGGCAAATTTTAAAATGTCTGACTATTCCAAATGTTGCAAAAGTGGGGAAATGGTACTAAGGGAGTGCAAATTGGCACAGACATTTTTGGTGAGCAATTTGCCAATATCTAGTCAAACTGAAGATGTTCATATTATATGATCTTGCTGTTGATAATGATGCTTCTTTCTCACTTGGACATTTCCTTCCACACTGACGGAGTCCCACCGATGTAGAACTTTTGGCCTCTCTCTGTCCCTTCACTCAACTCCTCCTCGGAGGACAGAAGTGATTGACTTTTATTGGTGAGTTTAGGAGGAACCAAGCCTGTGAGGCCCAGCCCTTCCATCATTAACTTCCTCTTGGGACGATCACGTGAGGTTGAGCACTTGTCCTCCTGTACTCCCCTATGTTTTAAGTTTTACTGCTGCTTGTGACAGGAGTGGATATAAATTTGCTTTTAGAATTAGAAAGTATACTTGGCTGCAGATATAAACAAATTCTTTAATGTTAGTTTTATTTGTTAATAATAATCTTTCCTATTCACAAAATGATACCATATATTGTGCAAACACATAGGAAGAGGAAAAGTAAAAAATAAATATTTTTGAATGATTATACCTATTTAAGGGCATGGATTGACCTTTTGTGGGTCCGGGTAAGAATGGAAATAAGATTGGAGAAGCATACCAAGAGACTTTCAACTGTATATGTAGAGGTGTATGTGTTTCTTAAAAAGAACTAGAGCAAAGCAAGCAGGGTATTAAAATTAATGAGATCTAGGCTATGGGCACATGGTTGTCTGTTACTTTTTTCTGTACTTTTCTCTATGTTTTAATCCTTTAATAACAAATAATATATCCCAGAATATCATTTTTACTATACTAACCTCAATTTCTCACTGAAATATTTAAAAATATTTTGACTCTGAATTCAGGATATGAGCTGTTGAGTGAACTTGATTATTTTCTGCCATGCTTTATGTATTGTATTATATTGTATTGTCTTGTTTTGTTTGTTTTAAATGAAAGTTTAAGCATATCCTTTGTTTCTCTGGTCCTGAATTTCCTCATTATAAATCAAAGGAGGTTGGGCTAAATGATCTCTAAGTATAGTTCCATATAGTTCTCACTCTGATATTCTGTGAGTTTGGAATGTTTTTCTCCAGGCAGATGTTGAAAAGAAAGAAAAATTACATAGCAGTAGCCTAAGTCTTTGGGAAAACTGTAATCTCCCCACCTCGATCCTAGGCTTCTCAGATGTTCTCTTCTTTTCACCCTCTGAACAATACTTAGCTGGTCTAGTACAGGTAGGTAATGACAGAAAGGTGCTATGTATTTGCCTAGGCAGCAATGACCTCCCATGCCTGTACTGGCAAGTGTTGTGTTCCTCAGACAAACAGTGCACATCTGGCAATCTTTTTCTGTTTATGCAAGGAGTGCTTCTCAAACCTAGCACAGAAATTCTCAACACTCATGCTTTCCTGTGCAGCTTGCTGAGCTGTCATCCCTGTTCTCTGACTAGTCCCTATTCTTCAGTTAGTCCTTTTTACCTGATTTGAAGCCTCACCCTTGGTCCTCCCATTAAATGCAGAGTCTGCTCCCCACCATGCACTTCAGCTCAGTCTGGCACTGTGAAAACTGACCTTTGCCAGGTTCTTCTGCCGATGTCTTTCCTGTAGCCTGTTCTCTCTTAATCAATGGGACCCTATTGACTTCCCTGGACCCTTTCCCTGTCTGCCTGTGGCCCTACTGCACTTGTAACCTCTCTTGCCTTTACCACACTAACCTGGCCCCACCTGTCCTGACCCATTGCTTCCTAGGTGGCTGCTTTGAAGGGCAATGTGAATATAATTTGGTTTCAAAAGTTATAGTAATTTTAGCATAGACTAGAAACTCTTCTAAAGGAGCTAATATCTTTCCAAAAACAAGTAATTTTTAGTAAATAGTTAATAGACACTCAATATGATTTTTAAAAGTTTTAAAAATAAATGAAAATAATGTTTATTATTTAAATGTAGAATACAGACAAGCAAAAAGAAGATAATAAAAAATATTTGCTATCCCACTACTGAGAGAGATGACTACTAATATGTTGGTGTGTTTCCTTCTCAGTCTTCACTCATATATATATATTATATTAACAAAAATTTTACCTTAATATGTATTTATAATTGAAAGTCATTAAATATGTGTGTACATATATGCATATATGTATATACAACACACATACATGTATATATATATATATAGATACACATACACACAATTAGAATTTTTTTACTGAACATGATCAGATTGTATATATTTTGCCAGTTAGTGATATATGATAACCATTTTTCCATGTCATTATACGTTTTTCTATAACATTTTTATTAATTATTATTATTATTATTATTATTTAAAAATATATCTTTATTGATTTCAGAGAGAGGAAAGGAGAAGGAGAGAGAGATAGAAACATCAATGATGAGAGAGTCATTGACCCGCTGCCTCCTGCACGCCCCCTGGTGGGGATGGAGCCCACAACCCAAGCATGTGCCCTGACCAGGAATCGAACCCTGATAGCCTGGATCCTAGGTCGATGCTTAACTGTTGAGCCACGCCCAGCAGGGCTACAACATTTTTAAATGGCTGCATAGTATCTATTTTGGACATACTAAGATGTAATTTAACCATTCTTCAGTTGTTGGACATATAAATTATTTGCAGATATTTTTGTTATTATAAATAATTATGTAATTAATCTTTCTGTGGATAACTCTTTGTGTCATTCTCTGAAAATTTCCTGAGGATCAATTCCTAGAAATGAAAACACTGGGTAAAAGAGTATGCATTTTTTGAAGGCATTTGAAATGTATATCCACACTGATTTTCAAAAAGTTTGCACACTCTAACCAGTGTATAAGACAAAGACTATTTCTGGGAACTCTTGTCACACTGGATATTACCTATCTTTTAAATCTTTAATGATTTGTTAAAAAAATGCTATTTTATTCTTGCTTGGCTGTTCTATTCTTAATTTGCATTCTTTGATTACCATTAAGATTTTTATTTTTATTTTATCATATGTTTATCGGTCACTTGTATTTTTTTCTATGAATTGCCTTTTTGTACCCTCTGCCCATTTTTCTATTAGTGCATTTTTCTTTGTCACAGTGATTTGTAACATCTTCTAATGAGATTTTTAAAGCATAGATATGAAGTAGCTTCACTATAACCATCACAGGCAATTTTAGTTATAGGCAGGAAGAGGATCTTTTGCTCATTTATTATTTCAGCATCATTGTAAATCAGGACTGGAGCCCAAAGGCAGGATAGACATGTCTCAAAGCATGAAATTAAGTCCCAGAGAGATTCAGTGGCTTAGCCAGCATTACTGTGGAGTTCAGTGTCTGAGCTGAGATGTGATACTCATCTTCCCAAATATTGTCATGTTAAGTCCTAATCCCGTATTCCAAAGAGATCCCTATAAGAAATAGTAAAAATACCTCTCTTGATGTCAATGTGTTTAGATTTAAATGAATCCAAACACTCAATTTTACACAGGGTATTTAATAATTGACTGGGCAAAATAAAGCAAATATTTTATCACTTTATTCACTTTACCACTTTATACCTCATCACACAAACCTCTAGTAGCTCTCCATTTTTTCCAGGCAAGTTCAGACTCCCCAGCTTAGTAATCTGCTTCCATGTGGCTCCACTCAGAATGGTCTTCTCAATGATATCACATATTCCCCTCTCTGTAGCAATCCGTGTGACATCACTGTTCTCCACATCTGCAATGCTCTTTCTCCTCCCCTTTTCTGTGCCTATATAAATATGTCCTGCCTTCCAGGATCCAGATAGAAAGCCACTTCCATGAAATGTCCACATCTCAGCTTTTATAGACCCTTTCCTTCTCACACATTCTGTTGCTTCACTGTAGTCTTTCCTGTGCTGTGTGAATTTGGTTTTGTCTTGTGTCCCCAAGTAAAAGGTATAGATTTTGTGGGGTTGGGACATAACTTCAATACATCTTGCCTATTGGTATAGTATAACCTAGAACAGAGGTTTATAAATTGGTAGGTGTTGATTGGTGTTTACTGAGTTGACCATTTCATTGAAACACATATCGAGCACTTATTGTGTGCCTTCACTTGGCTGAATGCTGAAAGGGTTGCACCTTTAAGGAAGTCACAGTCCACTGAGGGAGGTTGACCTCAGTTCTAAACCTGTCTCATTAGCAACTTAATTATTTACCATGGGAATGTCATGTAATCATCTCCTTCATTCATTCCACAAGCATTTACCTAGGTGCCAGGCAGTGTGCTTGGCATTGGGAATACAGAGATAAATGAGATGAGTCCCTGCCTTCCAAAAGCATGTATGTTGGAGGGACTTGGAGAAAATTATGCTAAGTGAAATAAGCCAGGCAGAGAAAGGCAAATATCACATGATCTCACTTATATGTGGAATCTAAAGAACATAATAAACTGATAAACAAAATAGATTCAGTGATATAGAAGCATGGAACAGACTGACGAATCTCAGAGGGAAGGTGGGGGTGGATGGCTGGGGATGGATGGCTGGGGAGAGATTAACCAAACAATTTATATGCATGTATGCATAACCCATGGACACAGACAATAGTGTGGTGAAGGCCTGGGGAAGAGAGTGGGTTCAGGGTGGAAGGGGTCAATGGGGAAAAAAGGAGACATCTGTAATATTTTGAACTATAAAACAAACAAACAAACAAACAAACAAACAAACAAAAAGCATATCTAGACACAGCTCCTTATGATACAATGTGGTAAGTGCTGTGGTAAAAGTATGTACAAAGTGCTATGGGAATTAGAGGGAAAGTCATGCTTGAGGGCTTTCGAGATGACAGATACTATCTAAATGTTTTCAGCTTGAGTAAGGGTGGTGCACTGAGGCCGAGTTTAGGGGAGAGCTTTGTGGAAGGTGAACATTTGAACTGGATAATTGGTTACTGACTTAGAAGGTAGAAGGATAGAAAAAGCATGGCTGTTCAGAATATGTTACAGGAACTGAGGGGTGTGTGGCTATATGTGTCTTGTGTGTGCATGTTGGGAGGAAGAGAAAGAGTGGGAGAGCTCTGAGCTTAGGAATGGATTATGAAAGACTTTGCATGCTCAGGAATTTGAGGAAAGAAATAAATGTTTGCAATGTTAACTGTGTGGAAGGAGGAAAGAAATGATAAATAAAAGGGAATAAAAAAAGCATGTTCTCTTTTTTTTAATTTAATATATTTTTATTGATTTCTGAGAGAGGAAAGGAGAGGGAGAGAGAGAGATAGAAACATCAATGATGAGAGAGTCATTGATCAAGCCCGCAACCCGGGCATGTGTCCTGACCAGGAATCGAACCCCGATCGCCTGGATCCTAGGTCGACGCTCAACCGCTGAGCCACGCCCGGTCAGGCGCATGTTCTCTTTAAGACATTTTCATTCAAGGGGAACTCCCTCTTATAGGTCTCTATGTGGTATATGTATATGCAGGAGCTTGGTAAACTGTAAAATCTTGTGGTTGTATTGTTCTTGTTGTTGCTTAAGTGGAAAACGTGATTAGACACATAACTTATAGTGATCACCTCAATAAATCTAGTACCTATCTGACACCACACATAGTTATTACAATATTATTGACTATATTCCCTATGCTATAATTTATATCTTCATGACTATTTTCTTACTACCAATGTGTACTTCTTAATTCCTTCACATTCTTCATCCAACACCCCCAGACCCCCTCCTATTTAGCAACCCTCAGTCTGTTCTCTGTATCTTTGCCAATTGTTATAGCCTTTGTTTTAAAGTCTATATTATCTGGTATGAGTATTGCTACCTTAGCTTTTTTGTTGTTGTTTCCATTTTCATGAAATATCTTTTTCCATCCCTTTACTTTCAGTCTGTGAATGTGTTTCAATCTAAAGTGAGTCCCTTGCAGAGAGCATATGTGAGAGTTTTGTTTTCTCATCTGTTAAGCCATCCTAATTGCATTAGTTCTTAACATGTCAACACCAAGGATTTATCTTTTTGGTAAAAGCACTCCCCTTTCTCTGCCTTCCTTTCTTCAAAATACTAATACCTCTAAGAAAATAAACAATAAGCCCCTCACCCTTCAGTGTGAATGAGTTTTAGTTCTAGTTTTCCTTGGGGGAAGCAGAAAACAGCATGAGGTGAGAAAGCCCTGGAAGGCAGAGAATATAAAGCTGTCCCTACCATCAAAGTAGGTAGGGACTTGTTCAAACACATATAATGAAACAATAGTAACTACAATTTGTTGAGCACCTACTATCTGCCAGGAACTGTGCTAAGCATATATATTTTATTTTTTAAAAACTAAATGCACATACACACAGTGTGAAATGGGTATGGACATTTTCCCCATTTTACAGATGAAGAAACTCAGGCACATAGAAAGTTTGTGTCACTTGCTGAAGGCACATACATATTAAGGGGTCTATCCAGAATTAGAACCCAGAACTTCCTATTTCTGAAGCCTATGATTTCAACAATAACATTAACAACAACAATGTTACATCCCCCAAAGAATATTCCCTGAATGAGATGTCAAATTGATATTGCAGTCATTTATTCTGGGAACCTTCCATCAAAAAGTACTTAGTGAGCTTTCACTATGTCCCAAAACAGTGCTAGACCCTAAAGAAATGTATAGTCTAATAGGAGAAGCAAGACCTATAGTAGAAAGACTTTAGGACAAGGAAGGTTACATGTGGCTTCTATGTATTCACTCCACTATCTCATGACCATCACCAGACGTCAGTAAACTACCACTTCATTTGTTCCCTTTAAGCCTGGACTCAGATTCAGTCCTTTTCAACATAGATTTCCAATCAATCACAGCTAATTAGAGTTGTTGGCAAGATGAAACTTATTTCATTTTCTTTTTCTGGGAGGACAAAGAACAAAGAGTTCATAGGGGATTGGCACTGTGAGAAAGAGTAGATTTAGATTGCGATGATTACTATAAATGAAAGCATAGAAATGAGAAATAATCTGGTGCAATTAATTTTTTAAAATCCTCACCAGAGGGTATTTTTTATTGGCTTTTTAGAGAGAGAGGAAGGGAGAGGGGGAGAGAGAGAGAGAAACATCGGTTGCCTTCTGTATTTACCCCAACTATGGGGATCAAACCTGTAACCTGGGTATGTGCCCTGACTGGGAAGCAAACCTGTGACCTTTTGGTGTATGGGATGATGCTCCAACCAATGAGCCACAATGGCCAGGATGAGCCTGGTGCAATTAAGCGCTGTAAAGCTCTTCATGAACTAGCATGGCAGATGCCCATGTGCAGTATGGAAGGGAACATGGTTGGGGAATAAAGATGAATCAAATTATAAAAGCTATTGGAAACTGTGCAACTTGTATTAAAAGACAGCCTACTAAATGGGAAAAATATTTGCAAATCATATATCTGATGAGGGGCTAATATTCAAAATATGTAAATAACTCATACAAATCAATAACAAAAAAGATCAGATTTAAAAATGGGCAGAGGATCTGAATAGATATTTTTCAAAGACATACAGAGAACCAATAGACATATGAAAAGATGCTCAACATCACTAATCATCAGAAAACTGCAAATCAAAACTGCAACGAAATATCTTATCACATCTATTAGCATGGCCATTATCAAAAAGACAAGAAATAACAAGTGTTTGTGAGAATGTGGAGAAAAGAAAACCTTTGTGCATCGTTGGTGGAAATGTAAATTGGTGCAGCCCCTATGGAAAACAATATGCAGATTCTCCCAAAATTAAAAATAGATTTACCATACAATCCAGCAATTCCACTTCTGGTTATTATCTAAAGAAAATGAAAACACTAACTTGAAAATATATATGCACCGTCATGTTCATTGCAGCCTTATTTACAATAGCCAAGATATGAAAACAACCTAAATGGCCATCAATGGATAAAGAAAATATTATATATATGTATATATAATGGAATATTATTTAGCCATAAAAAATAATGAAATCCTGCCTTTTGTAACAGCACAGATGGACCTTTAAGGCATTATGTTACATGAAATAAGTAAGACAAAGACAAATGCCATATGATCTTACTTATATGTGGAATCTAAAAGTAAAAACAGGACCAAAAACCAAGTTCATAGGTACATAGAACAGATTGATGGTTGCAGGGGTTAGAGGGTGGACAAAATGGGTGAAGGGGGTTAAAAAAAAGTACATACTTTCAGTTATAAGTCATGGGGATGTAATGTATAACATGGTGACTATATTTAATAATAATACTCTATTGCATATTTGAAAATTGCTAAGAGAATAGATCTTAAAAGTTCTCATCATAAGAGAAAATATTATGTAACTATCTAAGGTGACAGATGATAACTAGACTTATCTTGGTGATCATTTCACAATATATACAAACATTGAATTGTTGTATACCTGAATCTTATATAATGTTGTATGTCAATTATACCTCAATTTTTAAAAAAAGGAAAAACAAAAAACTGCCTAGAAACATTTAGACGTGATGTTCATGACAGTAAATGTGTTAGATCTTGATGGATTTAACAGAAAAAATGACAGGCTGAAAAGGTGCTTTAAGGAATGTCAGGCTGGCACAATAATTAGGGTTGGATTGGCCTAGCGTCAGATAGCATAGGTCTGACAAATGTGGAAGGAAAACAGATGATTTACTAACCGTATAAGCAAAAGGAAGAGTCATATGTATGCAAACCATGTCTTCTGGTTTAAACTAGTCATCTTAGGATAGTTTTTAATATCTCCCCCTTCTATTCTCAAGTGTCGAGATTTAGACTGTAAATTATCTGGTCACCCCTAGAGGATATTATGCTAAGTGAAATTAGTCAGACAGAGAAAGACAAATACCATATTATTTGACTTATATGTGGAATGTAAAATAAACAAACAAAACAGAAACAAACTCATGTATACAGAAAAAAGCTGATGGTTGTCTGAAGGGAGGAGGGTTGGGAGGCTGGGTGAAAAAGATGAAAGGATTAAGAACTACAAATTGGCAGTTACAAAATGGTCACAAAGATGTGAAATACAGCATAGGGAATATAGACAAAATATTATAATAATTATGTATGGTGCCAGGTGGGTAAAAAAAATATCAGGGGATCACTTTGTAAATTATGATTGTCTAACCATTATGCTGTACATCGGAAACTAATATAATATTGAATGTCACTATAATTTAAAAAAATTTTTTAAAAATTTAAAAATTATATGGTCATTATGGTTTTATGCCTAAGAGAATGGAGTGCTTTTGACAGGGGTAGACATCCGAGGGAAGATGAGTTTTGTATGGTGAAGGAAGGTTATGATGACTTCATAAGGTGAGTTTGAGGTGACAGTGAGATATGCCCAGTATACTGCACCCGAGAGCCAAAGATTACCCTCTAGTCTGACTCTTTGTGTAAGTCCAAACAGATTCTAGAATCAACATCCTTGCTTCACTTCCCAAGCCTCATCCATACCTGGTCTCTTCACTCTCAATTGCAAATTCCTGGTCTCCTCTTAATGTTCATTTAATAGTTTTCATGAAAAGAAAACAGGTTCTAAAGAGAAGACTGGCATAAACCATGCAGCATAGCAGAAAATCTTACAGACTCCCCTCCAATAAGTCCAGTCACTTACTATTTATATAATTGGTGTCTACCATGAGCATAGCATCATCCTAGTTACTACTGGAGGAAATAAAATAAGCAGAAGACAAGTTTCTCACTTTCAATCATTTTAAATCCTATTAATAGCTTATATGCAACCTTTGTATCAGTTCAATTGAACTTTACATTTTAGAATGAGAGACTAAATACAGACTATGAATGTGACATTCCTATTGTCACCTAAAGCTTGAAAATTTGAATATTGAAAAGGTTATCCATCCATGTAAACCTGATCCTGCAATTTGTATACTCTGGCATTAGGTAGTTAGTACATATCTTGTTTGAGAACATTTGAACAACAGTCATGTGTTGTCTGAGGTCCAATTACAGCTATTATTTGTTGTTTTCCTTTACAATATCTATATCTATGTCTTATCTGTACCTATATATATTAAAATAACTAAACATAGAGCAGATAAATAGATAATTTCTCAGAGCAAGCTTTAAAGGAACTAAACATGTAGATACGATATGGTATCTGTCATCAATCCTTAACTATAGTTGCAGCTTAGTTTACCCTGATACTTGCCCCAGACATTGATTAGATTTAGAGTCTATCCTGAGTCCTATCTTCAATTTAATTTACCTGAGAGATTGTTGAAACTTCAGTGCTAGAATCATAACAGTTGAGCATGAAAAGCCATCTTAGAGTTTCACAGTTGCCAACTAGTGTACTTCAGCCTAAAGAATCATTACACAACTTGTTGTCAAACGCATTTCCTGCACGTTTCACCTTTCATTTCTCTCCTTTATATGGGTGGAAGAATGCAGAGTGGGAGAGAGCCTCCGAGCACCATCAGGCCTTGTACTTGCCAGAACTATACTGCCAGGTTGCTGTTCTTTCTTTCTCTTTTACTTTGAGGGAAAAAACCATTCAAATGTCCCCTCTCCTTTCTGATCAATACCTTTTTTTCCATGTATATACCATGACTTGTAATAGTAATGCCCTTGTAACCAACAACTTTTATAATTGGCTTCAACAGGATAGATTTTTAGAAATAACTTTTATTTCTCTTTATTAAACAATTACATTGGTTGTTTACAAAAGAGGGTTTTGGAAAGATATTTTAGACATCACAGAGAATATTAGTATGTTGCCCATGGTTAACCAATTAATCTTTTTTAACAATAATAACAAAGACAACAATAAAACTCTATGAAATGTTTGTTTTACTTTGAATCAATCCTGACTGAAGAAAATCTGAGGCAACAAACTGCCCTCCAAAGAGGTGAGTTTTCTGCTTGTAATATCCATTTTTTCTCACTGTTCTCCTTGGTAGATTGATATTTGGTATGGATGTTGTAGGGACAGTGTTCCCATGATTGCTTGTAAAACCTGTAAGCTATCCTTTTGCAATTGAGAAGACAATTGGCCTTGCACATTTTCCCATTATGGAGAAGAGAAATGATTTGCCTGACATCATTAGTGATAGAATTTGGTTTAGAACCTCCTGCCCACAGTACTTCTACTACACAGTATTTCTTAGCAGGCTTGCCCTGCCTTGATTAAACTGAAATTGTTCTTTAGATAAAATTAAATGGGAGAGGGTAAGCCTCAGGACAAAAAGTGTCTTTGGCATTAAGCCGCTAGGAGACACTTATTATGGTTAATTGTCATTAACTCTATCTCAGAAATTCATGGATTCACGTCATCATCTTTGCCATGTAAAGTAGACAAGCTTCCCCTAAACATACTTTATTTAGGAATACCTACTGCTGTTTTGTTTTCTTCAGTTTTGCTCAGTATTTTCTGCTCCTAAAGATCCAAAGGAGATAGAATTTCATCTTCAAAAGTCAGGAGAATTTATTACTATTACTGTCATACCAGGGAAAAGAGATAAATTTATTTAGGCAGCATCTGAAAATAGAATTGCCTCAACATTGACGTTTGCTGCTGATGCTAAATGATGAATACTAAGTACCTGGCATACACTTTGCACTTTTCTTTATCTGTTATTCATATTCCAGTGCTTTAGGATGCATAGAGCACATTTTCACTGTGTTCTGCTCTTCATTGGGGCCATGCAGTAGATATCATTGATTATTTGTTGAGCATCCATAACATGTGGGGAACTGTACAAAGCACAAAGCATTGAATTGTAGAAAGAACACAAGTATGTGGAATCCAGACAGAAATCCTGAATTTGAATATTGACTCTGTCACTTTTCTAGCTTTGTAACCCTGGGCAAATTATTGAACTTCCCTGAGATTCACTATCTTAACTCTGTAAAATGGGAGTAATAGTAGCAGTCCTGTGTACCTTATAGGATAGAGTTGAGGCTCCACTGTGTTATTACTTAGACTAGAGTTCTGCAAACTCTGATGTGCCTGTGTGAGCTACAGACAAAGGACAGCCCTTACCATAGGTGTATGGGCATCCTCCTCCTTGTTTCACAAAGTACCTCTTAATGCTTCCACTCATGAAGCCTGCATTTCTTTTACTTTAGGGTAAAGCCTTTTGTTGCACAACTAGAAACTCTGCTTCAAATGGTGGTCACATCTGGAGTGGAAAGTGCTTGAATGAACTAAGGAGTCAGACACATTCAAGTACTAACTGTGTGATCTTGGAAAATAAACATTACCTCTCTTAACCTCACTTTCCTCAACTGTAAACTTCAGATGAATAATAGTACCTACTTTCATAGGGTTGTTGGAAGGTTTGTAAGGAACCAAGTATGCAAAATACCTATTAGTTAAGTGGTCTCTCTCTAAGTGATAGTTCCTTTTGAAAACAGGGATTGAGGTGGGCGTTCGCAATACATTCCCACTTTTTAAAAAAATTTTATTTTTATTGTTGAGAGTATTACAGGTGTCCCATTTTTTCCCAATTGACTACCTCCACTTCTCTCCCACCCCCTCCCCGGGCCTTCACCCTGTTATTGACTGTGTTCATGGGTTATGCATATATGCATATAACTTCTTTGGTTAATCTCTTCCCACCCTCCACCCCCTTCACTCTTTCCTCTGAAATACGATCGTCTGTTGCATGCATCAATGTCTCTGGATCTATTTAGTTTGTTGGATTCTTTTGTTCATTAGCTTCTTCTTGAAGAAGACCCTTCAACATTTCATGTAATACTGGTTTGGTGGTGGTGAACTCCTTTAGCTTTTTCTTATCTGTGAAGCTCTTTATCTGACCTTCAATTCTAAATGATAGCTTTGCTGGGTAGAGCAGTGTTGGTTGTAGTTCCATGTTTTCCATCACTTTGAATATTTCTTGCCACTCCCTTCTGGCCTGCAAAGTTTCTATTGAAAAATCAGCTGAGAGTCATATGGGTGCTTACTTGTAGGTAACTAATTGCTTTTCTCTTGCTGCTTTTAAGATTCTCTCTTTGTCTTTAACCTTTGGCATTTTAATTATGATGTGTCTTGCTGTGGGCCTCTTTGGGTTCCTCTTGTTTGGGACCCTCTGTGCTTCCTGGACTTGTAAGTCTATTTCTTTTCCCAGGTAGGGGAAGTTTTCTGTCATTATTTTTTCATATAGGTTTTTAATTTCTTCCTCTCTTTCTTCTCCTTTTGGCATCACAACAATATGAATATTGGGCCTCTTGAAGTTGTCCCAGAGGCTTCTTATACTATCTTCATATTTCTGGATTCCTTTTTCTTTTTGCTCTTCTGGTTGGGTGTTTTTTGTTTCCTCGTGTTCCAAATTGCTGATTTGATTCTCAGAGTCCTCTACTCTACTGTTGATTCCCTGTAAATTATTCTTCATTTCATTTGCTGTAGCCTTCATTTCAAATTGGTACTTTATTATGTTATCAATTTTCTCAGTTATTTTCCTAATAGTATGCCTGAACATCCTTATCAACAAAATTCTGAACTCTGTATCTTTTAGTTTGCTTGGATCTATTTCATTTAGTTCCTCTTCTAGAGATTTCTTCTGTTCTTTCCTTTGTGACATGTTTCTTTGCCTCCACATTTTGGCTGCTTCCAGGTGTTTGTTTCTATGTATTAGGTAGAGCTGCTATGTCTCCTGGAATTTGTAGAGCGGCTTTGTGTAGTAGGGGTCCTGTAGGGTCCAGTGGCTCAGCCTCCCCAGTCACCTGAGCTGGGCCTTCTCGGTGCTCCCCTGTGCAGGCTGTGTGCACTGTCCTGTTGTAGTTGAGCCTTGCTTGCTGTTGGCGTCACTGGGAGGAATTGATCCTCCAGCCAATCGGCTGTGAGAACCAGCTTCAACCACAGCCAAAGAGCTGCTGTGCTGGAGACACCCTTATGGATCAGGATTTACTTCAGTGGGGCTTTGGTGTTCACCAAGTGTGCCCCTTTAGTGTGTCACTCGTGGATGTGATAGGGTTGTAATCCAGCGTGGTTGAGTCTGGTCACCAGGTGCACTGTCTCTGGGACCTCCCAGGAGGTGCAAAGTCAGCCTCTGCCTGTGCCTTGCCCAGGGCCACCCAGCATGAGCTACACAGCAAACCGTAGTTGGCTGCTACTTGTGCTGGGCTTGGCGGTGTCCCGCAGAGGCCAAGCTCTGAACCAATGTAGGCTGCCGCTAGTGCCAGGCCTGGGGTCACTTATCGAGCCATATGGGGCACGCTGCTGCTTTTTGACAGATTTTAGGAAAGTCCTAAGCATGAGGCTCAAGAGGCCTCTTGCATAGAAATGCCTTGGATGAACTTGCAGGTTGGGAGGAGCGGGGCCTCTAGGAATCACCAGGGTGGGGCCAAAGGTGTGAGTTGGGTGTTGGTGATTCAAATATGGTGCCTGCCTCCTGGCTGTGTGGGGGGAGGACTCGCCAAAGGAGCAATGGCCTCTGCCAGCTCTTCTGTCTGGGAGAAAGCTGCCCCTCCAGCTCTTGCCCCCATTTCAGGCAAGTTAGTTCCTCCCCAAGTGTCTCAGGTTTCTTTCAAGCTGCTGCCCAGCGCTGGGGCTCAGAGGGAGCACATCTGAGTGAGTCCGTGCATGGGCCCTTTAAGAGGAAAGCCTGGGGCTTCCGCACCCTCAGCGACCCTCAGAGACAGTCCCCGCTGGTTTTCACAGCCCGAAGTTGTGGGGATGTCTCTTCCCAGCCCTGGGGCTCTGGATTGGGGGCCTGACGTGGGGCTGGGACCCCCTCACTTCTCCAGGAACCCTCCACCGCCAAGATGTCCCTCCTGGGTTTAAACCATGGCATCGGGTGTGGGCCTTGGGCCCGTCTCCGCTATTCAGCCCCGATCCGCCCCTGTCTCCATCCTTCCTACCGGTCTTGGTGCTTCTTCAGTTCTCTCCTTGTAGGGCTCCTGTTCAGCAGATTTCAGGAGGTTCCGAGTGATGGTGGTTCTGTATTTTAGTTGTAATTTTGATGTGGTTGTGGGAGGCAGCGGGTACAGTGGTTACCTATGCCACCATCTTGTTTTTCTCTTACCACTTTTAATTTAATCTATTATCTTGAGGCTGGAAGGATTTGCATGAGCATCTTGGGAAGGGGCCACTAGTCTCTCTCTGCAGTCATGGCAAGACAGTTTAGTGAATGATAAAAATATGACATGCATCCTTTCGAACACTCAACTATCTCATCAGTAAAATTTGACTAATTTTGTAGTTAAGGAAACTCAGGTCCAGAGGGTGGAAGTCATTTATCCATGGTGAGCCAATTAGTAAGTGGTAGACCTGGGATGAAACCCAAGCAGTCTAACCCCAAAGCCTGTGTTATTTCCACTAATTTCAAGTGGCCTTATATAGCTAGAGTTTTATGATACTTCTCATGGCAGCTGATGAGAAGAGGTGTGCATGGTAGGCTCCCTCTATGGGCATCCCAGCTCCTGACCTCCAGGCCTGTTTTCAAAGAGGGAGAGTGCTTCCTGAAAATGGCAATTTCACCTTATCTGCCCTCCCCTCCATAACCATTCTGCTGAAGTTCCCAGTGGCTGCTGAGCTTTTGAATGAGGAAATACAAACTGTTCTCTGGAAGAAAGAATTGGGTAAGTCAAATCTCTCTTCTCTAGTCATTTGCTAAGACCACGGAGGAATGGGAAATGTTAAATCCTATTTCTCTCTGGCTTCCCCTCTCACTTGCCAGCCCTTGACTGTTTAGAGATGGCCCAGCAGGGCATGGAAGTGTGTCACTGTGGTACTGCTGCTGGCTATGTCTGTTGCCCACAGGGACTGAGTCTCACTATCCTTACTCTACCCATCTAGATACAAGAGCCTGTCTAACATCTGTTTCCAGCTTGCCATTTCCTGTTGTTATAGAACCCCGCCCCCCCCAACTCTGACTCTGGACTGGGCCTGTTTCATGGTTTTTTATCTGTTTCCTTACAGCTGCCTCTCAAAGGCTAACCCTCTTAACTCACCAGAGGGTACCTTCCTAAATCAATTCATTTCCTAAACATGACTGTTTGGATCTAGGATACCTCATACTGTAGGTCTCCCCAAAAGAGCAAGTCCTACCTATTTCTCCTGCCTGATCTCCTAACAGTTTTGTAAACAATTTCAGCTCCAACCAGACTTCTCTGCTATTGCCAGGCTTCATTCATTTTTGTAACTGGCATTCTTAATGCTGTTTCTTTGTCCCTTCCCACTAACCATACCAGAGCCTACTGACTAATTCTATTGCACTCATTTTTCAGGTCCCTGATCAGAAACTGCCTCATGTATGGTGACTATCCTTCATACTGGGATCACAGAAATTGTTCCCATTTTAGAGAATCAGAGCCCATATAGCATATTTCTATCATTCTAAGATGTCCCATTGGTTTTAAAAACAACTTTCCAGAAAACAAAATGAAACATGGAAGCACTACATGAAATCAACACAGCAATTATAAAACAGCCTGAATTTTCAGAAGTGTTCATATGCCAAAAGAAATGCATGGGTCTTAGTCTTGAGAAAATACTGTTCCTGCACCATCTTATTCAACATGTGCTTATAGATTGGGGTGAACTATCCTCTGTGTCCTGTCAGTATGTCTTATCTCCTCAACTAAGTGCTCCATTCATTGAAGGAAAGAGCTTCTTATTTTTTTCTTATTTCTTCTTATTTTGTAATCCTCCCTCCAGACCCAACCTCCATTCTTCCCTCCTGCCTTGGCTCTGAGCACAAAGCTAAGCACATAGTAAGGTCTCAGCAAATCCTAGGGGAATTTGATTGATTGAATCTAATCAGCTTGAAACATTGTTCTCCTACTGGGCCAAGACAGTATGAAATCTTATTCCCTGCTGACAGAGATCACTGGCTTAAATCTATTCTCCCTTTTATTTTTAATAATGTTGACTCTAGTTTATTTTCTGTACTTTTTATTACTTTGGCTTTGTATTCATATCACTCTTCCTACACAGTCAGGTAACAACCAAGAAAGGCCTTGCCAAGAACACAGTGAATGATCTGTCACTAACTAGTTCCTTCTTCTGTGTTTAGAAGCTCTTCTAGCTCCAAGATGGTCAGGTCCTGCAGGTGTATTGTAAGGAGCTTCCTTAGGTTTCCTTCCTGTCAAGAAGTATCAACATTGTAGCACTTTGCCTTCTACTCAAATGCTATTAATAGAGAACATTTTCATGAGAAATGGAGCATATGTTCATTAAAATCAATTCATATAAAAATGCAGCACTCTTTAGGAGAAAGAAAATTAAGGAGATCTGCAACCTAAAAAATAATTGACTTGTTGAAACCTCTTTCATCCAAAATATCTGTCCTTTCTTAAAAACTTGAAAGAGTAATTAATACAGTGTTCTTAACAAAAGTGCTTATTAGTCTTGGCTTATGGATCCGTGTTATTCAGCAATGTCTTTCAGAGGCTCTGTCCAATGAAAACATTTCAAGTGCCAGTGTAGCCACGGGTCCACTAATTGGGAATGTAAAGATAAGGTGTAGTATGTTCTTTGGGTATTTAATTCTTTCAGTTGCCTTTCTCATTTCCTATAAAGATCATGTTTTAAATCACCTGAATTGGCAAGAGGAGGGGAGTAGTAAAATTGCAGGAAACGGAGCATTTTTTGTGCATAGGCAACTACGAAGGGGACAAGATCCAGTGAGCTCAGATAAATGAAACATCAAGAAGACGGTAAGGAGTTAATCTTCAGGAGCTGCTGGACACAATTCCTGTTGAAGTGTCCTTTTAGAGATCTCAAGTGTTACTAAGTGTGGGTGAGGATGACTGCAGGCTAGAGAAGGTGAGTAAGTAAGGATAAAAATGTATGTCCAAAAAGAAAAACTGCCTGGAGAAGCAAAGAACACTTAGGGGATATCTCTTTTACCCAGGCTGACTGCAACCTGTGCTTAAATGTGCTTTGTTTCTTAGAGAGGCGACATAGTGCTGTGTTTACAAGCAGAAAATCAGGAGTCAGGCTGTGGCTGCTCATCCTTTGCTTTTGGTTTGGCAGGTATGTCCTACTCTGTTCTCTTACTTGATTTCTTCTGTTTAAAGGTAAACACACTGTAAACCTTCATGTGTCTGACAAAAAATATATACCACAGACCACAAGTTTGTGGGTGCAATAGGTAAGATGGGCTCGAGCCAAATCCTGTGTTCATTTAGAGTCTCAGATCATTATGGACAGTGACAAAAGAACATATTTTCATTTCTGTGTTAGATTCACATTTAACAAGATACATTTTCCAGTGACATACTTGGGAACCAGGAGAAAAGAAAGGGTTTTATATTGGATATACGATATGAAATGGTGCCTTTGGTGACCAGAATATCAGTTTAGCTATCTTCAAGATAAGTGCTTTCCAAACCCCTGCACTGCATCCATTGCATAAGTATAAAATATTTCTATGAAACCCTGGTGTACAAAGATGATTCTTATATCACCCAGAGGCAATCAGCATTGGGACCTTGAGGCTGAGTGATCTATGTATCATTGGTATAGTGGCAAACCTCTGTAACTCATTTGGAGTACACTAGAGTGTGCGGGCAGACTGATTAGGAAGCACTGCTAGTTGACAACATTATCTAGACTTTTTTCATATAGCTCTCCTGTTTATATCTCTTTTGAACTCTCATGGTTCCAACTTCCACAGTTTCTGGCAGATGTTCTATCAGACAAGAACTAGCCTACAGACTGTAATTAGATTGCTGGTGGTAATGTTTTGGCTCCAAGAAAGAAGAGTGGGTTGGTAACAGGTGCTGCCAGAACACAGAGTGAGCTTGTGAATTCCCTATTGCCCCTACAGAAACATCAGGCAGTTGCATCAGTTACCTTAGGAAAGTTTCCAATCCTAAAATAATTTTTAAAAGTCTATTGTTTTTCTGATGTTTCCCTTTTAGCCACAAGCAATGGTGGAGGATTGTAGATCTGAAAGTATATCTAGTGTGGTGGTCAAGAGTATAGTGCTCCAACTATCCCAAGCTGCTTTCCAGATCTGCCACTGACTGGCTATGTGACCTTGGGCAAGTTGCTTGGCCACTCTAAGCCTCAGTTTTCTCACCTCTAAAATGAAGACAATAAAATAAATTATGGTTGTATGATTTTAGAGGTATAGGGGAATGAGCAATCTGCTCTTGAGCTCTAGGGAAAGCAGAGGCCTGTGGTAGAGGTAGATTTCAGTTAAGCAAAGAAGTGTTTTTTTGAAGAAGTGGAGTTTGTTATTGAATTTGCTTACCTTGAAATGGTGGTTCCAGAGATCACAGTGGAAATGGTTGGAAGGATGATAGAGGGAAGAAATTACAGAGCAGTCCTAGGAGTAAGAGGGGATTGGGACTAACTGAGGGCATTTAGACATTTTGACAGTTTCTCTACTCTACTGTTATTATAGGTGGTCAGATGCATGTCTCTTATTCCTCACTAAAATCATAAGGGTTTAACTTCTCTTTGTAATTCAAGAGGGCCAAGCACTAAGTATTCAATAAAGACTTGAGTGATAAAAATATTATCTTATCTGATGTTAATCTAATGTTTTAAAGTCATCTTGAAAATACAACCTTGTCAAAAGAAAGCATTAAAATATATAAGTAGATTATACCCATGGGTTTTCCTTATTTCTGTTTCTTAATATTACTGTAATCCTGGTCTCTCAGTACTGGACAGGAATGGTTTCCCCCTTCCCACAACCATGCTTTTCTAGCCTTTCTGTGGTTCAGTGATCTACCCTTAATTAGCAATTCCAGCATATTGAGTGTGAAGTAGAAGCCAGGCTCGGAAGTCTTATGTTCCTAGAGTTTCCAGGGAAACCTCAGTTATTATTGGGCATGCCACTGGTCATACACCATATCTCTGACATAGGTTGCACCTTTTGACTGACAGCTGAACAACTTCCACTTGATAGAGGTCATTCAAGCTCTTATTTCTCTACCTGTTGATTGAATCTAGATCACTTTTTCTATAATGGGCCAGACAGTAAATATTTTTGGCTTTGAGGGCCAAAGGGTCTCTGCTTCAACTAACCAGTTCTGTCTCTGTAATGCAAAATCAGTCATAGACCATACATGAACAGATGGAAATGGCTGAGTGTTCCAATAAAACTTTATTTACAAAAAAAAAAAAAAAAAAACACCAAAAAAACCCAGATAGCAGGCAAGATTTGGCCTGCAGGGCTATAATTTGCTAACCCCTGATTTAGAACATCCCATGTTTTGGGCACACTTTAATTTAATAACCCTAACATGGCTACTTTATAATACAAGTTTGTTATTCTTAATAGAGTTGGAGGCAGGGAATTTGTTCTGTGTCAGCCTGAATGCCTGACCATAATGCCTTTTCATGCCTGAGCACACCCCTCCCTGCCACTGCGCTCATTATAGAATCCTACTAAATTCTTGGTAGTTTCTTCTCCTTGATGAGTTTTCAGAAACTCTGCTAAGTGACTTTGGGGTCTCTGGGATATGACCATCAAATTCCTTTTTTTCCACCTAATCTCTAATTGGCACCTGCTGTTGTTCTCTTTCTTTTTCCTCATGCTTTTCTGTTATATGAAAGATGCTCTTCACCTTGTAACATCCTTTTAGATTTTGCTGTTTAGCCAAGCTCCCATTAGCTGCACCATGTAGTGCCAACTAACCAGGCTTTACAGCTAAAGAACAAACAAACACACAAACAAACAAAAAACTGTGAGTGAGCAGCTTTGCCCTAATGAGCTGGGCTGAGCTTAGCCTTTTGATTAGATCTTTCCACTTTGTACCAAAAGCTATCTGTTAAATGCAACATGAGATCCTAGATTATACCCTGAAACAGTAAAAGGACATTAGTGGAGAACTGGTGAAGTGCAGTAGTTTAGCTAATAGGACTGCATCAATGTTAATTTATTTTTGACAAACGAGCTATGGATATATAAGATGTTAATATTAGGGGAAACTGAGTAAAGTTGTATATGGGAACTCTGCAGTATTCTGGAACTTTCCCGTGAATCTAAAATTAGTCCAAAATACAGTTTATTAAAAAAAAAACAAAAAAAACTTGCCTGCTTAACTGATATCCCACCCTCAACCCTCCCACTTTATTGTTGTCTCATGGCAATCTCATCTGTGATTTTATATGCAAAGTGCAACTCCCCTCCACCTCAGGTCCAATTCCCTCATTGCTTCCCTGGAATGACATACCAAGGATACTTCCATAAGGGATTGGAATGCAATTCTCATTATATTTCTCTCTGACTCCACATTTCTTAGAAAATGGATCCTTAACATACAGTGAGAGGAAAAAGAATGTGAAGAGACTCTTGAATTGTCAATAGACAAGAGTCCTCTTAGATTCTTGGCCTAGTAGACAATAAGCTATAACAGTTAGTTGACAAAAACAAAAAAAGTGGTTGGTTGGATTGATTCCTTCTTGAGGAACAGATTCCCAGTATTTAATGTTTTCTAAACACTTTTTCAAGCATGGCCTACCCAGTATGCTAGTGGAAGAGGGAACCAGATAGAGATAAGAGGTTACAAAGTCCTCAGTTTCTGTTGCCCCTAATGAATGTGGCCCATAATTCTTCACTTCTGTGAGTTAAGCCTAGGGCATTAAAGTGTTCTTTATTAAAATTCAAATACTGCCTAGGAAGGGCGGTATGTTAAGTAAGGCCAAACAGAGCCTGTGTGAAGGATGAAGACCTTGAGGGGGCTATCGTGGATAGTTATGTTTCTGCCTTATATATTTAGGTCAAAACCATTTTAAGTACTCAGGAATATAGTAATACAAAAAAAATCAGCTTTAAGCAAAAATGAATAAATGAGTAGCTTTGTGAATGGGACCTTTTGCATGAAAAATACTTTGATTTAGCTATTTTCTCCTCTGGGTTAAATGCGAGTCCAGTTCACCAATTAGAATCCAGTTATATTGGTAAGGCAAACAAAGGATTGATGCTCAAGGAACAGGAAGATTAGATGGATGTTACAGATCTGAGACAGATGGAGATTGAGGCCCAAAGGGCCACCTAAGACAAAAATGAATAGTCAAGCATCACTCATTTATTAATTTATTGAATGCATTATTTTGAGTGCTTAACTATGTACCAGGCACTATTCTAGGCACTGAGTAAACAAAACAGACAAAATTCCCTGCTTCTTGGGGCTTATACAGATTGCAAACAGACAAATATATAATATGTTAAGAGGTGGTAAATGCTATAAAATAAAAAGCAGGGTAAGGGAATAGATAATGATGGTGACAGGTGGGAATTCTGTCTCAGAAATAGGTGAGCATGATTTAGAAGCTGAAAAATTCCAATGTAGAAGCAAGCCAGCACTAGTAAGGGATGCTAAATACAAATGCTAATACTAGGACAAATGCATTTGCTCTCTGATTTAGTTTATCCTTTGTTGGATGTGGCAGACCTCTGTCCACAGGTATTGACCAGAATTCTAAAGGAGTCTGAAGAACAGGTACATATCTTTCCTCCGATTGAGAGTGGTGTAAAGTGCTATATATGGTCACTAAAACATCTTGATGTTTAGAAACATTACCTTATATGCCAACTGTGGCTTGCACTTATGTTATCTTGCATGCCACATCCCCTTTCCCCTTTCCTGGTAGCTTAAAATCTGGATTAAAGGACTGGGTTGGAGGAAAATGAGAAAGGGAGGAAATTCCAAAGCAAAGTGGAAAGTCTTAAAATTGTCATTGAAGTCCAAGCCCTGGAGGCTCAATATCTAAATACAGTTCTTAAAAGCCAAAGAAATATGAAAATACCTAACACAGTTCTTGACATAAAACCCATGCTTCATAGATATTTGAATGAATGAATGAATTGAACAAATGCCACAACAAAAGGAGCAACTAGAAGAAAAAAGGAGGTAAAATTGCTTCCTGTGAGATGAGATAGACTTTTTCTCCAAACATAAATTCCTACTTTTGAAATGTCAACTTATAAGCAGTCAATTAAACCTCCTTTTTTCCTTAAAAAACAATCCATACTAATTAAATAAGGAAAGTTCATTTTTCTAAAAGAACTAGTTAGTGTAGCTTATGGAGTTGTAGGCCAAAGCAATGTGATCTCATTGCATCCATATACATTCAGGACCTTGGTGTTCTTGGACCTAAGAGCAATCTCTTTAAGTCACCTCATTTTCTTTAACGATAAAGGGAAGACTTTTGTCCCCCAGTTTTTTAGTTATCTGATTCAGATGCTTCAAGATATAATGTTAAATCTGTAGCTGTTATCTTTTTTTAAGAGATGGGTGCTGGAATTATGACCTTAGCCATGATATCGGAACTTCTCACTTACTTAACTCTATTATTTTAAAATTTAATTAGAAAAATGTATTCAATTCAAACTGCAGAACAGCAAACATAATTGAATAGGATAAGCATTTTCTCTCTCTTAACTTGCACATATCAAGAAATACAAAGATTTGAATCTAGACTATAAAATGAAATTTCTAATGCCCTCACTCCCACTTTCTCCCAAGAGAAAGAAGGAAATTAGTTGTAGTTCATGTTTTTCTTCCTGGCCACGGCAGAAAGTATTTATCATTCTTTGAGCAGAAGGTCATGTGGTTGCCTTGAATAATGCTTTACTTTCCCATCCTGCTATTTGATAAAAGTTTCCCTGGAGACTTTTTGGATGAAGAGATCACCTGTTCAAAATGAATATGTTCATCTTTTTTATTGCAACACAAGAATTCATTTGAGATATTGGTGAGAAAAATGGCTTATAGCCTATAGCCAGTGACTGCAAAACTGATTTATGACCAGATAAACTGGCCCAGCTATTCCTTCTTTCTCATCAAGTGTTTCAATAAAACTAACTAAATGTTAGTTATCTTGTTTTCTATTAAGAGTCCGCAAATAATCACCTGGGAGTCCACAGCTCATTACCCAAGTGTTTTCTTAACTGAGCTGGAAACCTGGACAGACTCTAATTTCATAGGCCACTGGTTATAGAATCCTAGAACTAGAAGGAGTCTTAGAGAGCATAGAGTCAGTCATGTCATCTTAGAAAGGGGAAACTGAGTCTCAGAGGTGTTGTCACTTGTACAGAGTTATACAACAAATCAGTGGTAGATCTAAGATTATAAGGCAATTTTCATGATTCCTAATCCAGTGCACTTTGTAATATCCTTTCATAAATGTTCAGCACTGCAAACAATTTGTGCATGATTATACTCTTGATAGGCTGATTTCTCTGCTGTGCAGTAGATAGCTTTTGTATTCTAATAGTGGTCTCAGGGGAAGGGAATGGATCCTGCTTTTTCTTTACCTTTGCCCAAATTTAGTCAGGTTAGTCTTTCCTTTTGTGTGAGTTATACTGTTAAATATATATATATATATATATATATATATATATATATTTTTTTTTTTTTTCTTTCTTCTAAGCATATAGCTAAATAAGATTGGTAAGTAAATAGAGATATAAATCTATAATCCCATTCAGGCTCCTTTTTTATATGCTGTGCTGTCATAGAATTGTGTTCCTTTTCTCATAATACTTATTTACCTCTCTGTGCATAATTTCAAACTGAGATTTGAGGAGCAGATAATATGGTGGTTAATCACACACACACACACACACACACACACGCACACACACACACACGCACACATACACTCTTAAGCTAAACTTCTTGGGTTCAAAACTTGGCTCCCCTTATTTATTAACTGTGCGACTTTGGGCAAGTTGCTTAATCTTTCTGAGCCTCTGTCTTTAAAATGGAGATACTAATAATATCCACCTTAGTCTCAATTAAGGTTCCATCAGAGGAGCAGAACCACTATATGTAATAGAGATTAAGGGGTTTTAGTATAAGGCTTAGCCATTATGCAATCATGAGAGCTAATTAAAATAGTATTCATAAAGCATATTTCAGCATTTGGTGTTGAGCCTAAAATCAGCAGGGGAACTAGGGGAGAACAAAGACAAATTGGTACCTAAGAGGACAAACTGGATCCCACAAGGGCAGTCTGGAATCTGTGCCTGTATTTCACCACTTCCAGCCTTGATGATGTGGGTAACCTGCAGGAAAAACCGGTGCCCTTCACCATAGAGCTGCATGAGTACCTGGCCCAGAATTCAGAGAACCTGAAGGAGGACATTCTAGAGGAGCTGTGAGTCCAACTCCTGTTCCATGGCAATGAGATAGGCCAGAGAATTAGCCAACATGGTCATGAACTGAGACAGCACTTTGCCTCACAATGGCTTTGAGTGTTAAAAATGGTTGCTTTTTCACTTTTACCTTTCAAATGTCATGCAATATTCTCTTGTGGCCAACTCTAACTTGGAACTATACAGGAAAAGTAATGCTGGGAAGCATAGCTTTAGATTATAATTAATTTGGCATAATACAAAGCCACCACATAGTACCTGACATATTATAAGCAATTACTAGATAGTAGCTCTTATATTTGCAAGTGTAGTTCTTTTATTAGAGTTTTTCTCTTGTTCTAGATTGCAATTGCCATGAGAAGAGTGAATGTGTATCATTTTTGTATACCGTTATAACCCACCACCTAGCACAGTGAGTGATATATGGTGGAAACTCATGAAATCTTGTTGAATGAATAGAAAGGCAGACAGAAAGGAGACAATTTGGAGAAATTGTAAAACTTGGAAAACAATATGTCAGCAAGTATTATGTTGTGAGGGAATACAGATAGATGTATCACATCTGCTCTCTAGCATAACTTGCAGCTGAGGGGTAAGGAAGTAGACATTAGAGGGTCAAGAACCTCAGTAGCACAAGGAAGTTTGGATAGGGCAAAACTGGTGATAGCAGAACTGGTCGACCCGTTAGTGTAGTCTCCCATAGAATTATCCACCTGTGTTGAATATTGCCCATCTGTTCCTCTAAATCCAGTCCTTACCCTTCAGCATTCTGCTATGTGCCTCAGCAGGCTGACCTTTATGGATGTATCAACTAGGTTATTTGGCTTTTTTACTTCTCAGTTTATACAGCTAGTGGAAAACAGCAGCAGATGGGAGGAGATGAAGGTTAGGATACTTATTCCTTCAAGTTTATGTCTGTTGTCAGTGGCCAAAGTTGTACTTGAAAGGCCACAATTTGGGTGTGTGTGTGTGTGGGGGGGGTAATCTCCTATAGTCACAGCTATGGGTCTCTCTATGGGATCCAGTAACTGTTTTCTCCACTTGTCCCTTTAAGCCTAAGAGTGGTAAAGGCTCCTCTGTTATTGTCAGCTTTAGAGTACTTCATCATGTTTTGTCGGGGTCTCTTAAACTTTGGCACACTTTTTAAATAGCCTCTTTCATCAAACTCTCCTCAATTACCCTTTCTGAGTGTGCCATCTATTTCCTTTTGTGGCCCTGATTTACCATCAGTCCAATATGGTACTCAGAGAAATGTACTGGGGTTTGTGAGGCATGGAGTCAACAGATCTAGGTGACAAACAACACTCAGTATCTGGTATGGGGCAGCATCCTGGTTCTCAATTATCAGTGTGTTGTAATAAGAACTGAACCATAGCTGAGCGTAACATAATACAGAAGCCAGATTTCTGAGAAGAAACTCGTGAGATTTAGGAATACAGACAAGATAAGCTTCATTTTTACCAGGAAACAGGCAGAAGCTCAGTCATCTTGATTGAATCACCATGGCTTAGGGAACAGACATGCCACAGAAACATGCATTCAAGGATTACTACAGGCTCACTGGATACCATGCATGGGGGCCAACAACTAAAGCCAATCTACCCACCGGAAGAGATAAAGCTCCCAGTACATTCCAAGCCATGGTTAGGATTTGTAGGATAACTGAGCAGGCCTACACTGCAATTAAATGGCTTCAAAGACTAATGAAGTGGCCAGATAAGGCCAAATTTTGGAGGGCATTAAGTGCTGAACAAAGGAGTTTGGATTTGAAATCGTAGGAAATAAATAGTCTTTGAGGACTTTTTAACATTTAATGTCAATGACCTTTGATCAGTCATTTGTCATGTGAATAATTTAGGAATGTCTTTACTGCCACTATGAAGAGAAATTTGTGATGATGTTGATGATGTTGATGATGACAGCAGTTACCATTTATTAAGTACCTACTAGGTGTCAAGTGCATGTCCCACTCTTTATACATAATAGCTTATTTAATCTTTATAATAATCCTTATATAACTAATATTACTATGATCTGCATTTTACACATGAAGTAATTAAGACTCCAAAAAAGGTTAAACGCATTGCTCAAAGTGCTGGAGATAGAGTTGAGCCAAGCTTGAATAACTCTAGGCCCTGTACTTATAATCTCTATAAAAGACCATCACCATTTACCATTTCATTGTCTTCTCCTGACCTCCAATCTACCTTTGGCCTTTTTGTCTTGAAGTCGACATTATCCCCTCAGCAATATTACAAAATATACCAGTTTACCAACCTTATTCATGAGCACCAAACACTGCCTTCATATCTCAGGCAGATACTGGGCTCTATGCCAAATTAATGGCACTGATAGGAATCTTTCAATCCTCCTGCATTTGGACAGCAGATGATGAGAAAAGAAAGTCTAGAAACTTTGAAGCTGACTTTGAAATTGTCCTCTATAATTTGTTTGAAGATCTTAGAATGAGTCACCAATTTTTGTTTTGTTTTTTGGTGCCCTGACAGGGAATCAAACCAGCAACCTTCCCGTGTATGCAATGATGCCCAACCAATTGAGCCACACTGGCCAAGGCATGAGTCATAGTCACCAACTTTGCATTTACTGGTCCTTGAAGAGGAAATGTTATCTAGCCTTGGCACTGGACATGTATGGTCTTGACTTTCCAGTGACCCCAAAGCTTTAGAAAGATACTTTAGAATAGAAAAGAAACTCATGTTCAAAAAGACTAAGTCCTCATTGCCATGGGATATTCAATTATTTTCCTCCCAAATTCATATATGAACTTGTAATTTTAAATCAAATGCCTGAGTTAGAAAGGCCCTTAAGGATCTAGTTCAATCTCTTCAGCTTACCCATGGGAAAACTGAGGCCCATAGAGGAGAAAGAACCTACCCACAGTTACATAGTAATTTAAGGTTAGAGCCAAGACTAAAGCCCAGGTCTCCTGGCCTCCTGGCCCTTTCCTGATTCTTTTTATTATCCATAGTTTATTTTTTTTACAGCTAGTGTGTAAAGTCTTAAAGACAGTTACCTGTTCTATATTTCTTTCTATATCTATGAAACACTTAAAAGTGCTTGGCATACAGTGGGTTCTCTGTTAATGTTGATTAAACTTTTTTCATTTGACCATCATTGGAGCAAAAGGAGTCCTTGTTCAGATTTGGGGTATTGGCTCAGTTTGGAACTATCTTTTCCATTTTAATTTCATCTCAGTGCAATGGTCCAATGGAAAATACAGTTGAATCTTCTCACTTAGCAAAAGGACTATCAAAGAGGTGCAGCTCCCCAGAAGATATTGTCTAATCCTGATCCTTAGAAAAATTCCTCAGGAAACCCACTTTCTAACAAAGCCTGATTTCATTTTCTTTGAGAGCTAAGGGTTGATGAAGTTTCATTAGAAACTCATTTTAATAGATTATATGCCATAGGAGTCTCTCCTGGTTTTTCCTTTCATGTGGGAAATTTATGAATGTTATTAACACTTTACAGTTTAATTTATCTGTCCTCTCTCATCAGGATCCATAATTACATATATCAGTGTGTTTCTCTCTTCCTAGTCTGAGAGTGGTTTAGAAGCATCACCAGAGACATTGGAAATGAAATAGCTGTGTCTTATATGAGGACCTCTCCTCCTTTTTGGGGGTCAATTGTCTGCATGTGGTTAGTCCCTGATATGGTATTTGATGATGAGTAACTGAGTTCTGTGGCTTCAGTGTCTGTGAATTGACCTTCACCTTCCACCAAAATAAGGAAATCCCTTCCCTCATATTCTAAGAATGTGTTGGTAAGGCCACCTGTAGCAGGCTGAGCAAAATGTCATAATGCCAGTCCCTGGATTGGGCTGGGTAGTATCTTGGAAGGCTAATATTACATGATGATGAAACAGTGGGTGGAAAATTTTCAAAAAAAAAAAAAGTAAAGTGTGTCCTTTATGCTCTACTGATTGCTGTTTCTGTCTTTGAGTAATCTCTTCTTTTTCCTTGAGTGCCTCATGCTGGCCTGTTCTTGTGGAAGATTGCATGTGTTCTTTCCTAATACTTCCTTTTCATCAAAATAGTCTTGATGCCTGACATTTTCCCTTTAGAAGGCATATGTATGCCATGCAAAAAGCAATTGAGTTGGATACAGCATATCTAGATTTTTTTTATTAACTTAAAGACTGGTAAATTATATGGCTACTTGGAACCCTGTTCTTGTTTTCCACTCTTCCACACTCTTCAACATTCTTGGCATCTGTAGCTTCCCTGGAATCCTAGGGTATCATAAAAAACAGGACTAAATCAGTTTTGCTTGAAAGAATTTTAGAAATTTCATTGATTTTATTTTGCCCAGTCTCAATAGGGAATTAGGCATTAGATATCTTATGCACAACTCAAAGTATAACTGTTTGGCTGTATTTGTACTTATTAACCTTGATTATTGTCTCTCTTTCCCCACTAGTATATGAGCTCCATGAGGGCAGACATTTTTGTCTGATTTGTCTACTAATGTATCCCTAAAGCCTAGAATGGTGTCTAGTATGTAGTAGTGTTGCTTGTGGAAATAGGATTCTTCCACGGAGCCGTGAGAAATGCATTTCAGGTACCCATGCACAGGAGGACTTGAGACATAGTGGTAAGATTTACTGGAGTGAAAACAAAGGACTGCCCCAGGGGCCCCATGTCTCATCCATGACCAGGTGGCTCAGCTCCCTCTAGCTGCAGAAGTAGTCCTGGGCTGGTAAGCATAAATTCCCACCACTAGGGTAAGGATCCAGAACTGTAATGCCATTACCCTGGGCTCCAGTGGTCCAGCATAGTCTCTGTTCCTGGCTGCACTCTGGCCGGATCTATGCCTTGTTCAGCCCACACTGCTACTACAGGGAGAGAATGCCAGAACAAACAAGCCTTGAGACTTTGGGACTTTGCTAAACTTTGATTATATTTCCTTGGGTTTGGGAAGGTGTAAGCTTTCTTCCTAACTAACCAATCTTCTTCTTAATTCTTGTCAGGCTTGTGCTGAGCCCTCTTCTTAACTAATCCCTTTTCTGAATCTTCTGGGGTTCCATGCCCTTATCCTACCCAATCCTTTCCCCAGATTTTCCCAGGTGAGACTCTTCCCCTTTATGCTGACATTTTAGCTCTTCCTGCGCATGCCGCATACTGGAAGGACCTTCCCCTGTGCTGTCTTAGCTTCTACTGCACATGCCTCAGCAGAGGAATTTCCTCCTTCCTGTTTTACCCTTCACCTTGGTAATCCCACCTAACAGGCTGGTTGCCCCCTGGAGAGATTGGAAAGCTAGTTTCTCCTGCCTGCTTGGAGATTAACGACCATTTGGAGGAGGATGCACTGTTTCCTGGGGAGTCTGTGAGTGCTACAGCTTCCTAATTAATCACACTTAATGTCTGATTCAGCTCCCTAGTTAATCAAGCTTAATGTCTGATTCCATTTGCTCCCTTCTTTTATTAATAATTAACTAGCTACTATACTAACAGTAGGCTCCCAATAAATATTGGTTGAATGGATGTATGAGTGAGTAAATGAATGGCTTGGAATTGGGAGACCTAGGTTATGGTCCTGATTTTGTCACTAACTAGAGATATTACCAGGCCATGTTCCTTTTCCTGTGCACAGTTTCTAAAGTTATGAAAGATGAGGATTGCACTAAAAGATCATTCAGGTCCTTTTGTCCTCTAGTATTCAGTACTTCTGTAAAGATTTATACTTATCTGTAACCTATCTATGATATCCATTCATCGATTTACTCATCCTTTCACTCACCCATTCATTCATCCATTTCTTCATCCATCCATCCATCCATCCATCCATCCATCCATCCATCCATCCATCCATCCATCCATCATCTATCCATCCACCCATCCACCCAACATTTTTTGAATACTGACTATTGACAAGGACTTCAAGATATACAAGGATTTGTGTCAGAGGTAAAGCAGGTGATTAAAGTTTTCCAGAGTACTGTGGAGAACCATGGAGTCTATAACTATTTATAACTTATAAGCTAAGGGGCTGGGTAATTTTTATTGTACTGAAATTAGGTGAGGGCAGTGAGGTTGCAGAAGTGGATACAGCATTACCTACAAAGGGAACAACAGATACAAAGGTCCTGAGGCAGAAAAGAGCTTTAGTCATGTAAGGGAAAGCAAAGACTGTTGATTGAGTTTAGTGAGCTAGGAGCAGAGAGGTATGAGATAAGATTAAAGAGTTAGACAGGTACATATAAACTCTTAAAAGAGGGATAAGAGATCAGCTATGTGCACATATTGTCTTCTTTTCAACTACTTGAAGAAGAATGAGTGGAATGGTGAGTGAGGGAGTCTTCATTAGCCACCTCTTAATTCCCTGTCTACTTTTTCCCTCAAATCATTTATTTTCATTTTTACAATGACTTTTAAATTTTTTAATTGTAGTTGGCATACAATATTATATTATTTTCAGAGGTGCAACATAGAGATTATACATTTATATATTTTACGAAGTGATCATCCCAATAAATCTAGTACCCACCTGACACCATACATAGTTATTACAGTACTACTGACTATAATCTCTATGCTATATTTTATAGCCCAATGACTATATTGTAACTACCAATTTGTATATCTTACTCTCCCATTTTTTCACCCATTTCCCCAACTCCCCCTCTAATCCAGCATCCATCAAAAGGTTCTCTGTATCTATGAGTTTGTTTCTGTTTTTTAATTTATTTTGTTTTTTAGATTCCACTAATAAGCAAAATCATATGGAATTTATCTTTCTCTGTCTGACTTATCTCACTTAGCATAATACCCTCTAGGTCCACCCATGTTGTTGCAAATGGCAAGATTTCATTCTTTTTTTAATAGCTGTCATATTCCATTGTACTTATGCACCACTTCTTCTTTATCCAGTAATCTAATGATGGATATTTAGATTGTTTCCATATGTTGCCTATGGTAAATAATGCTATAATTAACATATAGATGCATTTTTTTTTTTTTTTCAAATTAGTGTTGCAGGTTTCTTTGGATAAATACCCAGAAGTGGAATTTCTAGGTTCTTCTTTGTCTCTTGTTATAGTCTGTATTTTAAAGTCTAATATGTTTGGTATAAGTATTGATACCGCAGCTTTTACTGGTTTTCATTTTTATGAAATATCATTTTCCATCCCTTTACTTTCAGTCTGTGTATGTCTTTCAATCTGAAATGAGCATATTATAGACAGCATATATATGGGTCTTGTTTCCTTATCCATTCAGCTACTTTGTCTCTTTTTATTATAATATTTAATTCATTTTCATTTAAAAGTATGTATTTATTGCTATTTTATTATACGTATTTATATTCCTCTTTTTTTTCTTTCTTCTTAAATATTCCCTTTAACATTTCTTGTAATACTGGCTTTATGGTAATGAACTCCTTTAGCTTTTTCTTCCCTGGGAAGCTCTTTATTTCTCCTTCAGTTTTAAATGATAGCCTTGCTGAATAGTGCAATATTGGTTGTAGGTCCTTGCTTTTCATCACTTTGAATATTTTTTTGCCAATCATTTCTGGCCTAAAAAGTTTCTGTTGAGAAATCAGCTGACAAATTTACAGCAGCTCCCTTATAGTTAACTAACTGTCTTTCTCTTGCTGCTTTTAAGGTTTTATGATGTGTCTTGGAGTGGGCCTATTTGGATTCATCTTGTTTTGGACTTTCTGTGCTTCCTGGACTTGTGTGTCTTTTTCCTTAACCACGTAGAAAAGTTTTCAGGCATTTCTTTAAATAGGTTCTCAATACCTTGTTCTCACTCTTCTCCTTCTGGGTCCCTTTAATGTGGATATTTTCACCCTTCATGTTTCTCAAATGTCCTGTAATCTATATTTTTTAAAATTATTATTTATTTTTTCTGTTCTTATTGGGTGTTTTCTGCTCCTTTGTCTTCAAAATTTCTGATTTGATCCTCTGCTTCATCTAGCCTGCTGTTGTATTCTTCATTTTTTACTGGGTCTTTTTATGATTTTTTATGTCCTTTTATATGCTTACTATCCCTTTGTTTAAGTTCTCACTGATTTCATTCATTCTTCCTTCAAGTCCCTTGAGCATTCTTATAATCATTGTTTTAAACTCTGTATGTAATAGATTGCTTGCTTCTATTTCATTTAGTCTTTTTATGTTTTGTTTTTTTCCTGTTCTTTCATTTGAGGCATGTTTCCTTGTCTCCTCATTTTGGCTGCCTTTCTGTATTTATTTCTGTGTATTAGGTAGATCTGCTATATTTCTCAGGCTTGGTAGGGTAACCACATGTAGTAGGTATCTTTGGGGCTGAGTGGGAAATTCTACCTGATCACCTGAGCTAGGTCCTCCAGGAATGTCCCTTGTGAGGATTATGTGAGCATTCCTGTTATAGTTGTCTTGATTGCTGTTGGGGTTGACCCACAGGCTAGCTGACTGTGAGAATCAACCTTAACCACAGTGAATGAGCTGCTGTGCAGGGGTTGATCCCATTAAACAGAATTTACCTCTGAGGGATCTGGTTCCTGCTAAGATCTCCTTTAGGGTATACCACTTGTTGAACTTTTTAGGTCATGCTCTGATGTTGTCTGAGGCTGACAACTAGGTGTGTTTGTTCTGGGGCCTCTTGAAAGGGACTCTGGTGTAGGGCATTGTCAGATGCTTCCTGTGACGAGCCCTGGGCTACCTGTTAGTAGTTACCAAGCAATCCATGGTGGTTGGCTGCCTCTGCAGGGCCTGGGTGTGCATGGGAGGGGCCAAACTGTGTACCAAGGCCATCTTCCACTAGTACTGAGCAAGAACAGGTCAGCAAAAGGCCCCAGGCACCCTGAGATCCACCTCCACTTGCAGGCTTCCTGTTAGCTCAGTCACTGAAGGAATCTCTGGCAATAATGTAAGTTGCATGAGGCAGGTTTTCAGTGAGTTAGCATATAGGGGCAAGTAGTGTTCACTAAGTTGATACAGATTAAAACTCAGAGCTAGTAATGTGTCTGAGACCACTCAGCAAAGGACTCATCATACACTAACCTCACCCAGGAATTGCCCTCCTGGGGCCTCTGAAATTTTTTGGTGGAGGGTGTTACAGGGAGGGAGTCATTAAGGTGAGGCCAATAGAGTTCATCAGGCTTACAAACTTGTCAGGGCTGGCACTCAGGGAGTTGGGAATTTGGCTTCAGTGCATCTCCTCAGGTTGATTCCATTGGGGGGGGGTGCTGGTAAGGTACATGGAGGAAAATGGCTCTTGCCTCTAAGCCAGACAACTCAGTCTCTCCCTGTGTGTCTATGACACTGATTAGTCTGCCTGGACCCTCTCAGGTACCTCCTAAGAAAGACTGAACCATGAGCCCAAGCTGGCTGCAGCTAACTAATTTTTCTGCAGGGTATGAGCTTGGCAGAGCAAGGCAACAGGGAGTTGAGAGGGTGAGGCTAGTGCATCTCTCCAGGCTGATGTCCTATGGAGTGGAGTGATTGACTCAGAAATGATGGCATCTGTGAGCTGTGTGGGAAAGGAAGCCCACACAAGGATGTTTGCAGCTGTCCTTAAGCCCTCTTCCTGATGCCACCCAACTCTGTCTCTCCCTGTATGACTTCCCTCCACTCTGAGCTATCATCCTTCTGCAGGAGCCCAGGGTGCGTGGCCACAAATGAGATTTTCTGTGTCAGCCCTTTAAGAGGGCACTTGGGTTTCTAGCAATTTCCTGTCTCACCTTGGCAGATAGAACCCTGCTGATTTTAAAAACCAGATGTTATATGAGCTCCTCTTCCTGGCATTGGTTCTCCAGGCTGGGGAGCCTGGCATGGGGTTGAGACCCCCTCCTTCCTCGGGGGGAATCTTTTAGCTGAGATATCCCTCTGATTCTCAACATGGGTATGGGGTCAGGATTTTTTGTATCTCTGCCCTTCCTACTTGTCTTGAGGTGGCACCTCTGTATGTTCTTGGTTATAAGACTTCTGTTCAGTTAGCCTTCTGTTGGTTATCAGGTTGACTGTTCTATAATTTAGTTGTAATTACAATTTGGTCCTGGGAGGAGATGAATGTAACTTCCACTTACTCTGCCACCATCTTGGATCTTCTCTGACACTCTTCTAAGTGCTTTACATAACTCATTGAATCTTCAACACAACCTATAAGTAGGAGCTATTATTATACCCATTTCACAGTTGAAATGAAACCTAGAGAAGTAAATTTGTTGTTCAATGTCCCCAGATAGTAAGTGAAGAGTTAATAATTCAAACTCAAGGAATCTAACTCCAATGATTGGGCACTCAACTATTTGGTTGTGTAGTGAGCTAAGCCAACATGGACTATCAGTGCCAAGATACAAAGGAATAACAAATGGCAAAAGTCAACAAATAAACACTAGAATTCAGTTATCAAATTAGAGATTGGAGAGAAATTCATGCTCAGATACTTGGATCAGTTACCCAGGACAACCAAACATGAGAGGGATTAATTTGAGCACCAACATTGGTGTGGGTGATTCTGAATCAAAAGCCAAAATGAGAAAACCATAAATTGGGATGGAAACATCATTCATAAATGTGCAGTCACTCTGACTGGCTCTGTTGGTTTGAACATATGCTCTCTTTGAAAGCTTAGTGTACCTTCCTCAGAAAAACTGCCCAACTTAAATGTAGGCACCTGAATTTGTTATGAACTCTATGGAGAAATAAGCATGGTGGAATAAAGAGAGTAAAAGCAAGAGAAGGGAAAGAAATAATGAAGTATGATCTTTTCCATCACCATTATTTGAGTCTCACCCCCAACTTGTTCTGCCATTCTTCTATTTCTATTTTGTTTGGTAAATCACTTGCATTCAGTCCCAAATTAACCAAAGGGAATTCAATTCACTGCATACATCCCAAAGGCAACTTTAAGAGAGTAAATCACTTTCATCAATGGTTATAGTGCGCTTGAAATATATCAAGGGCCAGAGAAATACAAGAAATACACAGAAAGGAGAGGAGACTGAAAAGCACATACCCCATTGAGAACACAGTTGAGAATAAGGTAATAAAAGAAAAAAGAGCATCTGAGAAATCAAATTTGGTTGAAGTGAGTGCCTGCAGGAAAGCCTCCTTCTGTGTGAGAAATGCATTTATTTTAGGACATAGATTTTGCATGGTCTATTTGCTTTGTAATGTGTATTGATTTTTAAAGTGTTTTATTTTGTTTTAATTTTGCTACATGAAGTTGTAAGTAATAATACAGAGATACCTCAAGTACGCTTTACCTAGTTTCCCACAATAATGACATCTTGCATAGCCATCAAATACATCATAACAGGAAATAATAGTGATAGACCCCAACTATAGTGTTCAGATTTCCTTAGTTTTACCTGTTGTGTGAATGTGTGTATTTTTACTTCTATGCAGTTTTATCACATGAACATATTTGTGTTACCACCACCAGTCAAGATATTTCCTTTTATTACCAACTCCCCAAACCTTTCCTTAACCCTGGCAATCACAAATCTTTCTCCATTTCTGTAATTTCTTCATTTTAAAATGTTATATAAATTGAATCATGGAGTATTTTAATCTTCTGTGATTGGCCTCTTTTTCGTGCATTGTAACTTTCTAGAGATTCATCGTAGTTGTTCCTTTTATCAATAGTATGTTTCTTTTAACTGCTGAGTAGTATTCCATGATATGGCTGTACCTCTATGGCTTGTTTAATATTTAATCATTTAATGTTCAAGGTTATGTGGGTTGTATTCAGTTTTTGGATACTATGAATAAAGCTGCTATTGATATCTGTTTACATGGTTTTCCATGCACATGAAATTTCAGTTCTCTGAGATCAATACCCAACAGTACAATTGCTGGGTCATATGTAGCTACATGTTTAGTTTTATAAAAAACTGCCAAACTATTTCTCAGAGTGGATGTACTATTTAAATTCCAAATGGTAATATATGAGTAATCCAGTTCCTTGCATACTCCCCAGCATTTGGTGTTGTCACTCTTTTTTATTTTAGCCACTCTTATAGGTGTGTAGTAATATATCATTGTGTATTTAATTTTGCATCTCTATGCTGGTGAATAATGCTGAACAACTTCTCAGTGCTTATTTGCCATCTGTATATTCTCTTCATTGAAACGTGTGGTTTTTTTTTTGTTTTTTTTTCATGTCTTTTGCCCATTTTATACTTGGATTTTTTTTTTTTTTTAACTGATGAGATTTGAGAATTCTTTATACATTCTAGATACTAGCCCTCTGTAAGATATATGAGTTGTAGCTATTTTCCCCTCATCGGTAACTTGTCTTTTCATTCTCTTAATAGCAGATAAAAAGTTTAAAATTTTGATGGAGTTCATTTTATCAAATTTACTTTTCTGGATTATATTTTGTTATCAAGGCTAAGATGTTTTTGCCTATCTTTGGAGCCTAAAGTTTTTCTACTATTTTTTTCTTAAAAATTGCAGTTTCAGTTTCACATTTAAGTCCATCACCTATTTTGAGACATTTTTCATGTAAGGCATGAGGGTTAGAGTAAGGTTGCTTTTTATGAGTGTCCAAGTGTTTCAGCAACATTTGTTAAAAATGCTACTGTTCCTTCATTAAATTGCTTTTGTATCTTTGTCAAAAATCAGTTTCACAGACTTATTTTTGTCTGGCTTCTTATTTCTGTTTCATTGATCCATGTATCTATCCCTCCACCAATACAACACTGTCTTGATTATTTTAATTATATAGTAAACCTTATTATTATGTAGAATGACTTCTCCCACTTTATTCTTATTTATCAAGGTTGTTTTTAGCTATTCTAGGGCCAGTGCCCTTCCATATAAATTTGAGAATAGGCTTGTCTATGTCTAAAATAATCTTGCTAGGATTTTGATAAGAATTGCTTAAACCCAATTTAAATTAATTTAGGAAAAAATCTTTACTATCTTGAGCCTGCCAATCCATGAACATGTTATATCCTCTCCATTTAACTAGATGTTCTTTTATTTCTTTCATCAACATTTTATAATTTTCAGTTTGCAGATCCTGTACCTGTTTTTATTTAAAAGTGTATATCTAAGTATTACATTTTTATTGGGGCAATTACAAATGGCATTACATATTTAATTTTGGCTTTTACATGTTCATTGTTAGTACATAAAAATGCAATAAATTTTTTGATCTGGTATCCTACAACCTTGCTGATATCTATTTACTTTTATTCCTTTCATAGTTCTAACAGTTTTCCGAACCTGGTTTCAAAGATTGCTGCTAATTAGGAAGGAGAGGGACTTCCCAGGCAGAAGCACTTACAGCAGTACACTATGAAAGTTGGAACAAGGGAAGGAGGAATATAATTTAATTAGGTGGACATAAAAACTTCAAAAACACAGGGCTTTGGGGCCCTTTGACAAAAGGATATCCAAATTATACTCTCCCAAAACATTCTTGTATAATTGAGGTTTTTGATGACTTAAGGGGTTATTAAGAAGTCATTTATGACCTAAGAGGTTATGAAATTAAGTTCTTAATAGACTTAAGTGCTTCCATGTCTGTGGTCCTATCTTGTTTGTCAATCTCTTTTGTTCCTTAGATTCCACATATGAGTGAGATCGATCATGTGGTACTTGTCTTTCTCTGACTGGCTCATATCACTTAACATAATACTCTCCAGGTCCATTCATGCTGTCCTAAAGTGTAGGAGATCCTTCATTTTTTTTACATTTGCATAGTATTCCATGGTGTAAATGTCCCATAACTTTTTTTATCCACTCATCTACTGATGGGCACTTGGGCTGTTTCCAGATCTTAGCTATTGTAAATTGCGCTGCTATGAACATAGGAGTGCATATATTCTTTCTAACTGGTGTGTTGTGATTCTTAGGATATATTCCTAGAAGTGAGATCACTGGGTCAAAAGGCAATTCCATTTTTAACTTTTTGATGAAACTCCATACTGTTTTCCATAGTGGCTGCACTAGTCTGCATTCCCACCTTTTATTTTTAGACTAGCCAGTATTCACTGCCCAATGGTAATTATAATTCTATTTCACCAGTTTGCATCAGAAGCTTTATCTCTTCCATTTGTTAAAAGATATACACTGGAGAAACAACCAAGTCAACGAGGAAAGAGCTGGCTAGACATGGGCCAGCAAGGTAGGCAGTGCATCAGAGGAGGGTGAGATAATTATATGTTAAAATATTTATTGGGGACTGGGGCTTCTAAGTTATCTTCTTTAAATGTAAATCATGGTTTTAAATTATCTACAGATCTTTCTGCTGAAATGATTTGAATGTTGTTTGCACAGGGTTAATATTGGCCGTTCCCTATGCACATTTTGAATTTCTCTTTATTGACTCTTGCTCTTCTCCTGGGGTGATAGAAAAAGTGCATTTTTCTCTAGGCACATCTATGGTCTTTAGCTGCCACCCTCCCCCCAAATCAAAGATTTGTTCTGTCAAATTTTACTGGGCCAGATCTCATTCCCAGCAATAGTTTTAAGCAACAATTTGCAAGAAGATGGTTGCTTGCAGTGCTTTCTCTTTATAAATTCTCTCTAGTTTTTTTTTAAAATGCAGTCTTCTACTGGCTATGGCTGTTATTGTACCTCTATAAAGTAGGTAGCCAGTTGATTAACAGGGTTTCAGAAAGGGCTGGAAGACTGTAATGACTTACTTCTCCCCAAATCTTCTATCTCATTACCTTAAGCCTGAAATTACATAATCACTTTTCTGTGTTTACCTTACTCTACTTCTCAGAAACTTTTGACACAGGTGCATAAACCCTCCTTTCTGAAGCACTCTCATATCTAGACTTTAATGACACCACACTTTCCTGGTTTTCCTCCTACCTGACATAGTACTTTTTTCCTGCTACTTTCTTGGCTCTTCCTTCCTCTGGCTTCTAAAATGTGGGATTCCTCAGTGCTTAAATGTATTCTACTCATTGCATAGGTGATCTCATCTACTTTTATGGCTTTTATATCATCTCTATGCTGATGACTTCCAAATTTATATCTCCATAGCACTCCAGACACCTATATCTATTTGGTTTCTTGTTATTTCTTGGATGTCTCATAGGAATCACAAACAAAAAATTTTCAAAAGATAATTTACTTGAGCCGTGGCTGATTTGGCTCAGTGGTTAGAGTGTTGGCCCTGGGGACTGAAGGGTCCCAGGTTTGATTCCAGCCAAGGGCACATACCTTGTTTGCAGGCAAGGTCCAGGCTGCAGTCAAGGCATGTGCTAGAAGAAGCCAGTCGATGTGTCCTTCTCACATCACCTTTTCTTTCTGTCTCTCTCTATCTCTCTTCCCCCTTCCACTCTCTCTGAAAAGCATGGAAAATGTATCCTCAGGTGAGGATTAAAAAAATTAATAATAATTTACTTGATTATGTCTTCTACTCCCCTCTTCTACCTTGGTCAAACCTCTCTGTCCTTTACACTGCTGTGTAAGGTACCTTAACAGTACTACTATTAACCCAAATGCTTAACCCTAAAACACAAGGATAATTCTTGATTTCTCTTTTTTTCTCACAACTCACATTCAGTCCAACATCATATACTTTGAGCTCTATCGCTAGAAGTATACATGACATATATCTACTTTTCTCAATCTTTCATGTACATTCTAATTAATCACCATTGTCACTCAAATGAACTATTATAATAGTCTCCTTAATGCTTTTCCTTTTTCTTTCTTTTTTTTTTTTTTTACTTTTTAAATTTATCTTTATTGTTGAGAGTATTACAGGTATACCATTTCCCCCCCAATTGATCCCCTCCACTCCCCTCCCACCCCCTTCCCAGGCCTTCACCCTGTTATTAACTGTGTCCATGGGTTATACATATAACTTCTTTGGTTAATCTCTTCCCACCCTTCACCCCCCTTCCCTCTGAAATTTGATCGTCTGTTGCATGCGTCAATGTCTCTGGATCTATTTAGTTCATCAGATTCTTTTCTTCATTAGCTTCTTCTTAAAGAAGACCCTTCAACGTTTCCTGTAGTGCTGGTTTGGTGGTGATGAACTCCTTTAACTATTCCTTGCCTGAGAAGCTCTTTATCTGACCTTCAATTCTAAATGATAGCTTTGCTGGGTAGAGCAATCTTGGTTGTAGTTCCATGTTTTTCATCACTTTGAATATTTCTTGCCACTCCCTCTGGCCTGCAAAGTTTCTGTTGAGAAATCAGCTGACAGTCGTATGGGTGCTTACTTGTAGGTAACTAATTGCTTTTCTCTTGCTGCTTTTAAGATTCTCTCTTTGTCTTTAACCTTTGGCATTTTAATTATGATGTGTCTTGCTGTGGGCCTCTTTGGGTTCCTCTTGTTTGGGACCCTCTGTGCTTCCTGGACTTGTAAGTCTATTTCTTTTCCCAGGTAGGGGAAGTTTTCTGTCATTATTTTTTCAAATAGGTTTTCAATTTCTTCCTCTCTTTCTTCCCCTTCTGGCACCCCAATAATATGAATGTTGGGCCTCTTGAAGTTGTCCCAGAGGCTCCTTATACTATCTTCATATTTCTGGATTCTTTTTTCTTTTTGCTCTTCTGGTTGGGTGTTTTTTGTTTCCTCATGTTCCAAATTGCTGATTTGATTCTCAGCGGCCTCTACTCTGCTGCTGATTCCCTGTAAATTATTCTTCATTTCATTTCCTGTAGCCTTCATTTCAAATTGGTACTTTATTATGTTATCGATTTTCTCAGTTATTTCCCTAACAGTCTGCTTAAACATCCTTATAACCAAAATTCTGAACTCTTTATCTGTTAGCTTGCTTGGGTATTTCATTTAGTTCCCCTTCTAGAGATTTCTTCTGTTCTTTACTTTGTGACATCTTTCTTTGCTTCCGCATTTTGTCTGCTTTCAGGTGTTTGTTTCTATGTATTAGGTACAACTGCTGTGTGTCTCCTGGAATTGGTAGAGTGGCTTTGTGTAGTAGGTGTCCTCTAGGGTCCAGTGGCTCAGCCTTCCCAGTTACCTGAGCAGGGCCTTGTAGTTTCTCCCCTGTGTGGGCTGTGTGCACTGTCCTGTTGTAGTTGAGCCTTGCTTGCTGTTGGCATCCCTGGGAGGAACTGACCCCCAGGCCAATCAGCTGTGAGGACCAGCTGCAACTACAGCCAGAGAGCTGCTGTGCTGGAGACACCCTTATGGATCAGGATTTACTTCAGGGGAGCTTTGGTGTTTACTAAGTGTGCCCCTTGAGTGTCACTCGTGGATGTGGTTGGGTTGTAATCCAGCATGGTCGAGTCTGGTCACCAGGTGCACTGTCTCTGGGGCCTCCTGGGAGGTGCAAAGTCAGCCTGTGCCAGTGCCTTGCCCAGGGCCACCCAGCATGAGCTACACAGCAAACCGTAGTTGGCTGCTACTTGTGCTGGGCTTGGAGGTGTCCAGGAGAGGCCAAGCAATGAGTCAATGCAGGCTGCCACTAGTGCCAGGCCTTGGGCCACTTATCAAGTTGTATGGGGCACCCTGTTGCTTGTTTGAGAGATTTTAGGAAAGTCCTAAGCATGAGGCTTGAGAGGCCACTTGCATAGAAAAGCCCCTGGAAATGGCCTGGATGAGCTGCAGGTGGGGAGGGGTGGGGCCTCTGGGAATCATGGGGCAGGGCCAAAGGTGTGAGTCAGGTGCTGGTGATTCAAATATGGCTTCTGCCTGCCGGCTGTGTGTGGGGAGGACTCGCCAAAGGAGGGATGGCCTCTGCCAGCCCGTCTGCCTGGGAGGAAGCTGTCCCTCCACCTCTCGCCCCGACTTCAGGCAGGTTAGTTCCTCCACAAATTTCCCAGGTCCCTTTAGGGTGCTCCCCTGCGCTGGGCCCAGAGGGAGCGTCTGAGTAAGTCTGTGCGCAGGCCCTTTGAGAGGAGTTGCCTGGGGCTCCCGAAGCCTCCTTAACCCTCAGGGACAGTCCCTGCTGGTTTCACAGCCCGGAGTTGTGGGGATGTCTCTTCCTGGCCTGGAGCCCTGGGCTGGGGGCTTGCAGTGGGGCTGGGACCCCTCCCTCCTCCTGGAAAACTCCGCCACCGAGATTCCCTTCATGGTTTCAACTGCGGCACCAGGTGTGGGCCCATGGCACGTCTCTGTGATTCAGCCCCTATCCACCCGCGTCTGCGCCCCTCGTACCGGTCTTGGTGCTTCTTCAGGTCCCTGGGTGTGGGGCTTCTGTTCAGCCAGATTTCAGGAGGCTCAGAGTGATGGTGGTTCTGTATTTTAGTTGTAATTTTGATGTGGTTGCGGGAGGCGGCGGGTGCAGCTGTTACCTATGCCCCCATCTTGTTTTCCTCCATGATTCCTTAATGCTTTTTCTAATTCCTCTCTTGCTCTGCTTCACAACCAGGCCCAGGACTAATCTTTTGAAAATTTTAATCAATACGTACTTATACTCCTTTGGTGGCTATATGAACTACCTCTCAGATCTCAACTTGAGTCACTTTACATATATTGCACTGGTTCACTGAGTTCCAGCTGATTTGTCATTCTCTCTATACTATCTCATGTAAACTGTGACCTCCTGGAGGTCTTTCATGATCCCTATCCTATCTAACATATTTTCTTTATGCACCAATCTAGCCATGCTATTTCATTTCCCTGTTCTAATTTATTCTTTGTACTTATGACTATCTGAAAAAAATTTCTTCAAAAATGGGTGTGATAAATTAATGGATGGCAAACTTAACCATGTATTTTTGAACAGAGAATTTTTCTTGACATTGCAATTTCATTACTTGGACACTCCATCCATGTTAATGATTAATCATGTCTGGATTGCTTGCAGTAATGACTTATAAAATTAATATTTTTCATCATTGGCATCATGTTTTTCAAGTAAAATCTTCTGTGAAACCCAATAAATCAAACAGATAAAAATGGAATTGCTTTGGTGAAGAAGGGGATAGATGGAGATGATGAGCCTGCCCAGTCAGCCTTGTCCCTTGAAGCTTCTCTAGAAGCCCCCCTAAGACCCACCATAAAATCCTGGGGCTCTAAAACATGGCTTGAACCATTGAATTAGAGATTTAATAGAATGAAATGCAGGATCAAATACTGGGACCAATTCCTCTAGCTCATGCTCATTCTAAATCTATATTTAGCAGTAGTGATGAAAATCAGAAACCCTATACAAATGAACTCCATTGAGTTCAATTGCCTGAGATATGTCCCACTTGACAGATATTAGACCAGGACATTGTTCAGTTTGCTCAAAACAGGGACTTGTAGCACTAAAGTCAAATATAAAATCAAAGCACCTACTGCAATGCCAGGGAAAAGTACCCTTGAAATTAATGGATGGTGCTTAATTCCAAACTGCTATTAGTTGGAAAAGAGTTCAGCTAAGAAGGTCACTGAGTGATTATTTGTGTAGAGAAGATGTTCATGTTCCTCTTGTTTCTTTATAAATCATTGGTACTAATACAAATTATGACTTCTGCAGTGCTGAGAAATAGAACCTATTGGGAGTGGCCAGTTCAGGAGATGTGCTTGATCTGAGAGACCTCGCCATCGTTAAGCAAACCCAATATTTTTCTGCCTGCAGGATTATGTCCCTATGATAGTGAGTAGATCTGAGGACAAGGGGTGACTTGGCAACAGTTTATCGGTATTCTTTTAGTAATCAATTCAAAAAGTAAAATCCTTGACATCTTCACTAAGACTGTTTCCATGAACTAGAATGATATCCAATGGCAGGGGCCATTTGGAGAGACTGCAAAAGCCAATGTAGCTATCACATACCTATGGTCTCAATTAAGCTGACATTCTAATCAAGGGGGAAAGTAAGTTTCAACATCTGTCTTGCTAGATAAAGAAACCATTTAAGATGCTTACAAAGAGTTTAAATTATCAGAAATGTTGGGTGTGTATGTTAAAACACAAGCATAGACACACTACCCTGTTTTAGGCCAGAAACTAAAGAGCATAGTTCAACTGCCTATAGAAGTCCTTGAGATAAAAGCTTTTTTCTCTTTCAACAACCTTGACATGTAGACAACCCACAAATTTATATCTCAAACTGAAGGACTGACTGTATCAGGTCTATCTAGGTCCTAAATTCTTTTTTGTTATCAGTTCACTGCACACTCATACTGTGTTCCTAGTGATGACAACATAAGCCTTCAGGTTGATGTACCAATCAGCTCTCCACAAATAAGATTGGGTTAGAGACAGGATCAACTTGTTTACAAAAATGCACTTAAAGAAAGAAAGTTCAATCTAACTCTATACCCTTTCCCCACTCACTTCCACTCCCACATACAAATGTCTAGAAGAAGGCACTGCAAGGTAGCCAGGCAGTGTTGCCATCTTCTAAGTGTCCTGGCAAGCTTGAGAATAAAGCTCCTAGTGCCTTCAAAGAGGTAGACTACAAACAACCTTGAACTTCTAGCCCTTTCAGATCTCTATTTCTGAAACAAATTTCTGCCAACATGTCCTTCAGCTTTCTGATTTCATTGTCACCTCATTAAGAGATATAATTATATCTCTTATTGAGATATAATTCATATATTTAAAATTCGCCATTTTAAAACATATAATTTAATGATTTTTAATATATTCAGAAAGTTGTGCAACCATCCTCATTATCTAATTCTAGAACATTTTTATCATCCCAAAAAGAAACAAACTTGTTAGCAGTTACTTTTCATCCCCCTTCCCACCCAGGTACTTCTGTCTCTGTAGATTTACCTGTTCTGGAAATTCTTCTCATGTTAACTGCATTCTTTTGTTTAAAAGTATTTTCCTAGACATTAGGATAATGTTTCAGTTTTCTCTTAAAGATGGCTTAGAGTATTTAGATTCTTAGAGTTTGCTTTACTGTAAAAACAGCACCAAGATCATTTCATGCTCTATGATTTTTTCATCTGGTCCTCTTAAACCTTTATTCATTGTCTTATCTGAGAGGCAGTATAAGACAGTGGCTAAGTGTGGTGTTTAGAGTCAACAGACCTGTGTTGTATTTCAACTCTGTCACTCAGGAGCTCTGTGATCATGGGGCAAGTTTCTTACTTCTCTGTATTTCAGCATCCTCATGTATAAAATGAGAATAGTAATAGGACCTACATCATAGGATTGTTGGGAAGACTGAAGACTTGAATAGGTGAAAACACAAGGCACAGTGCCTGACAAAAGTGCTTATTTAATGGCAGCTTTTATCATTTCTGAGCTACAGAATATAACGTAACTTGGATTATGTGACAACATGCAGTCATGACAGGTTCTGTATGACTTAGTTCACAGATAACAAGAACATTGAAGATATTGACATACAGAGGTAATATTTTAGTTTCTTGTGCACTATTGCATTTTCATTGTATCTTATCCAAAATTCATGTTGATTACTTTCCTGAAGATCAGAAACCCCTTCATCTTTTCATCCCTGATACAAGCTGAGCTCTCCTAAGCCAATGGGAATGCCATAAAGACAGCAACACAAAGCAGTGAGCTAGTCAGTTGATTTGCATTCATTACAGTTCCAACTGAAATTTTCAGATGGGTTTCAGGGTGTCATATTGAAAGAGGGAAAAGGTTCTTGGTAGCAGGTCTCAGAGTTTTCAGCTCCTATGAGAACTTAAGGAAAAAATGTTTGCAGTTTAGCTTGGATTTCACCAAGTCCTAGAGAATACCAAGTTTCTCTGAAAGAAAACTATTTTTTTTTTTTTTGAGAACTGTCTCTGCTATGTTGTGGAATATACATTAAGTCTTCACCATTAGAATATAATAATAGAAATGACAAGGACATAAAGAATTCCTTTAAAACAGCTGGTTTATGTGTTCACAAACTCTCTTTAAAAAAAGGATAGTAAGGCATTGGAGATGAGACTTCACCCTTTTCAGAAAATGACACTACATGAAAGCTGAATACATCTCTCTCTGCATGAGATGATATTAGTGGCCTAGAAATAGAACTTAGTAAAATGAAGCTCACAGTCATAAATAGACAACTGAAGGTTTGGAAGTCCAGGGGGGGGATTTAATCAGGAAAATATTATTTTAATTTTAAGCGTTTTTTTGTAGCAAAGCCACTGAGGAGCTTAGAAAGAAGACTAATTAAAACAGAGGGACAGAGGTGAAATAAATGATTCTTGTATCAGTGCTGCTGAAATACAAGAAAAGTGTATTGGTGTATTTGCTTCTCAAGAAAATTGTAAATCTGTTTGTGTGAAACACAACCCAGGATGCATTGTTAGAATGTGTATTACAGTTAGAACAGTGCTGTCTAGAAAATAACCATGGGAGTCGCCAACAGAGTAAGACAGCGTTTAGTACACTGTTTTAGGAGTTCTGACTGCTGTTGAATTGACTGCTTTCACACAGCACATGTATCTGGGTTTGTTGTGAACTTTGTAGATGACTGAACCAGAGTGTTGGCCAAAATTTGGTGCTGGCAGCTTACAATTTGGTGGTTAAGAGCACAAGCTTTTGAATTAGATCTACCTGGGTTTTAGTTTCTCTTTTCTTCTTGGCTCCCTTCCCTCCCATAAGTGCTTATTGAGTGTTAAGTGATATATAGACACTGTGCTAAGCAATGGAGATATAATGTGGAACAATACTAGGTATGGTTTTTGCCCCTTTAGAGTTTATAGCCTAGTTGGGGCATGAGCAAAAAATAAAATACAAATTGTAGGAATTGCTATGGAAGAAGCAAACAGGGTTTGGTGACAGGGGTAAATGGGGAATGTGTAATCAGGTAGTTTGGTAAGTTTGACTACTAACTCACTGTGCAAACTTACCCTTTCTTAGCCTGAAATTATCTTACCTGTAAACTAGGAGTAACAATATACCTTCTTTATAGTTTTTGTTTGTTTGTTTTTTTTGGTGAAAAATTTAAAAGATAATGGACAAAAAGGGGGAAATGTGGGACATCTATAATAGTGTCAACAATAATAAAAAAGAAGTTATGCATAAACAGTGTATAGATCAGTTCTTGGCACTCAGTACAACCATCACCACTGCTATTCTATTATTAACAAGGCCTAGTGGCACTAAACCTTCTCTTCTCCAAACTAGCATCCTAGGTCCTTTGGCCATTCTTCTCCTAAAATGCTTTCCTGATCTCTTGCTATTTTGGTTTTCTTCTTTGTAGATATTGAGACTGGTGTTTTGAGTACTATTGCCATAATCTAATAATTTAGCATTGGGAGAGGACACAACTAAGGTTCTGAGAGAGTTGCTAGTGGCAAAGTTGAAGTGCAAACATATTGGCAGGGTGGGCCTGCGTCAGAATAGCTTGCAAGATTTTTGTTCAGTATTTCTCTAGTAACCTTTCAGTGTCCCTCGCTTGATCAGTGGATGTTTTCCTTCCCAAGTTTAACCAAAGTTATCACTTCCTACTAAAAGTTATTTACATAGGAGCTGCTACATTTAACTACAGTGATGTATAAATGACTAAGTCAGCTTACAATGTGGACTTGAACTGGCTGACCTCACACCCACGGTGTTGGCTTTAGGCACCAAATGACTCTAGAATGGATATATTAGTATGCTATGTGAGTAGCAATATTTGCTTTCTTTGATATGTTTGTCCTATGAGAAGAGCTGATAAGCTCACTTCTGTCTTTATTCCATGTTGGGAGGAATAACCAGTAAAATACTTACAGAATAATCACAGCAGTGGGGAAGAACTGACTGGGCATTAGTTCATGGAAAGGAAAAAATACCTGGGGCTTTTAGTGGGACTCAAGACTATGATGTATTAAACGTTTTAGAAGCCACACAATGCTGTTGGCATGCTGCAGTTTCTTCCTCAGTAAAATAAGACTAATAGCATTATTTACTTCACAGGATTGTGAAGGATTAAGTGAGTTAATAAGTGAGTGGTCCTTGGAACAATGCCTTCCATATTATAAATATTCAAAAAGTGTCATTGTTTTAGAGTATGAGATTAAGTCTGTGCTTATTAAAATATGTGCTCCAGATCAAGGGAAATGGCAAAATCTGTTGTGTGTGGTGCAGGCCAAAGAGTTGGATCAAGTTCTTGGTGTCATACAGGCATGTTTGACATGTACTATTTTATTATTAATTAAGCTCCAGACTTTAATCAGATTTCACCAGTTTTTTTGGCTTGGGTGTGTTTTTTTTTGTGTTTTTTTTTGTAAATTGTGGTAAAATATACAAAATAAAATTTATTGCTTTAGTGATTTTTAAGTGTACATTTCAATGGCATTAAAGATATTCACATTGTTGTCCAACCATCGTTGCCATCCATCTCCAGAACTTTCTGATCTTCCTGCACTGAAACTCTGTATCCATTAAAAAATACCTCTCCATTTCTCTCTGCACCCCCAATCCCTGGCAACTATCATTTTTATTTCTGCATTTATGAACTTGATTACTCTTGGTACCTCATATAAGTGGAATAGTAAACTATTTTTCTTTTTGTGTCTGACATATTTCACTTAGCATAATATTTTCAAAGTTCATCCATGTGGTAGCATGTGTTGGTATTTTCCTTTTTAAGGCTGATTAATATTCCATTGTATGGATATACCACATTTGTTTATCCATTAATCTGTTGGTGGACATTTGGATTGTTTTCATCTTTTGGCTATGAACATGGGTATATAAACATCGGTTTGAATCCCTGCTTTAAAATCTATGGGGTATATACCCAGAAGTGGAATTGCTAGGTCATATGGTAATTCTATGGTATTAAAAAAAAAAAAAATGTCTTTATTGATTTCAGAGAGAGAGAAGAAGAGAGAGGGAAAGAGAGTGATAGAAACACCAATGATGCAAGAGTTGTCATTGATTGGCTGCCACCTGCATGCCCCCGACTGGGGATTGAGCCCATAACCTAGGCATGTGTCCTGACTGGGAATCGAACTGCGATCTCCTGGATCCTAAGCTGATGCTCAACGGCTGAGCCACACCCAGCTGGGCTATGTTATTTTTTTTTAAAAAACTGCCATACCATTTTCCACAGTGGCTTTACTATTTTATACTCCTACCAGTAATGAATAAAGGTTCCAATTTCTCACCACTGACTGTTTTTAAAGGGTTTTTAATTAGTTGCCAACACACAAAAATCAGATTTTACATTTGTCAACCCTGTTTTCCTTTATGTCAAGGGGAGAGGATGCTATTTGCTTTAATTCCAGATTGTAGCTCTAGTTAGTAGCACCAAGGCCAAGGAATAGAGGTTCTAAGAAAGTGAATCTGGAATCAGTTTGGAACACCTGCAGCACACTGGGATTCCTTGGAAAGTAGTTACCAGTCATCTCTTGAGGTCTTCTCTGTCAAGTACACTGAAGAGAAGATTGGTGAGCTGAGGGAAAATTTGAAATAGAAGGCCTCTTGGTCTCATCCAAATTATTCCAACACATGAAACACTAACAATACAATTAAGCAACAGGAGTGGTTTCATGAATGCTTTAGAACATCATGCCTTTATAATCACCATACCCCTAACTGTAGGATATTTGCATTTTAATAGTTGAAAAACATTAAGCCCCCAATAATGAATCTATCTCTAAAGGAATAATTTTTAAGGATTTGTATCTGGGCACTAGAAGTATATTTTGGCTGCACTAGCCCATTACCTAATTCATCTATAAATTCTGGTTGCAGGAACTTATATGAAAGCTATTTTAATATTCTTTGTTAAATTTGAGGTCTGTAATCTCACTTTCCCCCACTTCCTTGACTTTGTCATGCAAAGCTTTTCTACAATGATGGATGGCCCTATTTTTAATGGACTTGTGAAAATGGAAGTTCTGATTGCTTTAGAGGGCCCTGAAATAAAATTGTCTCCTTAGGTATGTTTATTTTAGTACAAAGGAAATAAGAAATCCTCTCCAGCCTCTGTAGGATGAGAAATTGGCTCATTTCCCCCAATGGAGGTGGAACAGCCCATTAACATCTATACATAAATTGAGTGCATCTTGCTGCTTTTTTCAAAGTCTTTGGCCTCAGCATACTTAATAAGAAATTTAATCCTGCAGTCCTTTCCTAGTGGTGTGAAGAGTTAATGAACCATTCTTGACAACAGGGATCCTCCAGAACTTTATTAGCCTTGAGATCAATAGCTCTCATTAAACATTAGAAAAATTGGCATTTCTTGGCCAGAGGCTAGCACTGGTCAATGCTACCCTAAGGGAAAGGAGATTAGAGAATGAGATCAGGAGAGAGAGAATAGATACAAAGTTTTCATTGCCTATGATCTCAGGGACGCTGAACACTAACCCTAGAGAGCTCTCCTGCCTTCCTGCCCCCCTGCTCTCCTGCTCTCCTGCCCTCCTCCCCTCCCACAGGAGTCTGAAATAGTGGCAGTAGGCAGCGTTCAGAGCATTCTTAGAAAGTAAGAACCCTGAGGATGCCCTAAATTCATGGGGCACATGAATATAAGAGGTGGAGAACAGAGGAGGCCTGAACCCAAGAAGAACTTTGCCTTTTTCATTATAAGTGTCTTGATGTCAAGAACACTCACCTCTTTCATTTCTAATTCCCAATAGGCAGTACAATGCAGTTTTAAGAACTCCAACTCCAGAGACCACTTGGGTTCCAATGTCAGCTCTTCCAAGTACTACCTGCATACTCTCATCCAATTCTTTAACTTCTTTGGATTTTAATTTATTCATCTGTTAGTAAAGGAAATCATGACAGCAGGCCACATAAGATTATTGTGAGCCTGGCCAGACATGACTCAGCAGTTGAGCGTCAACCTAGGATCCAGGCGATCGGGGTTCGATTTCTGGTCAGGGCACATGCCTGGGTTGCAGGCTCGATCAATGACTCTCTCATCATTGATGTTTCTATCTCTCTCTCCATCTCCTTTCCTCTCTCTGCAATAAATAAAGATATATTTTAAAAAAAAAGATTATTGTGAGTATTAAATGTGATAATGCACAAAATGAACAACCAAATGTTGGCTGAAGAGAAAAGAATATGCCCATAATATTTTCTGCCAATAGTATATACACAATAAATATCTAATTGCTCTGCTTAACACAGAGTTGGCCTTAAAGGAGCTTAGGTAGTATGGTTCAAAATTATCGGGCAGTTACCCTGCCTGAAATATTTCCTTTATTCCCTATCACAGATTCTGAAATTTCATTAAGATTTCATTTCCTTGTCTATGGGAGACTTTCTAGTCTTCAGAAGTACCTTGCAAAAATGAAAAGAAAAGTAAAAACCATCAGTGAAAGGAAATACTGTAAGCCATTACTAGACAATTTATCAATTAATCAAAACATCTTATCGAGAGTTAATTGACAGGTAGCTAGAAATGTTTGGGAACAACATCTAGGCTAAGTATAGGAAGAATCAGAAGTACCAGGAAAGGGACAAGGGAAACTAAATGGGAAATGAAGGTGGAAGGCAATAAAACAAGCATTGTCAATCGCACAGTTTTGCCTAGTAGCTCATCAAGAGTTCAGAACACTTAGCAAAGCTGGTAACTTTGGTAAGAACCAAAGTGAACAACAAAATGTATATAGGCAAGGGACACAACCTCTGGCTGTGTGTCTTTTCCTTGGCTGAGATGAACTAACCTCTCAATGTCTTGGTTTCTCTGTCTCTGTCATGCTGGTCTGCATTGAGCCATCTACCAAGATGCTAAATAGGCTATGCTTTGCTAGCTGGTACAGAAGTCAAGCTCCTTTTCATGTTTTTCCATCTGAGGAAAGAAGGAGGAAGCTGTCACAGGACCAGAGTGTGAAGCGCAAGAGCCAGTCTAGGATGAGGCTACCCGAGGGTCTTTTCCCATAGGGTCTCTGGAACACTGCTGTTTTTTTATTTTCCCCCCAGTTTTCCATTGTCTGCTTACCGGCAAGTGGCATTCTCAGTCGATCTGCACCCAAATTCAGTATTCCTCAAAAGAAGAACAAAGTAGTTTAAGCCATTTAAGTCCTTAGCAAATTTCTCCCACTGGTGGCTGCTCTCCACCATACTTTCACACACCAATCTGGGTGCGGTATGATCAGCATATTCTAGTTCTTGGTTTGTAATAAAAATTCCTTGGAGCTTTGGCCTGTGTGTCTCAGTGGTTAGTGTCAGCCTTCCAACTGAAGGGTTGTGGGTTTGATCCCTGGCCCAGGTCAGTGATGCAACCAATCAATGTGTCTCTAGATATATCTATTTCTCTCTCTCTTCCTCTCTCTCAAAATCAATCAGTGGAAAGAAATATCCTCAGGTGAGGATTAACAACACAAAAATTCCATGGAACTATTGGTTTCTGATTAGATATTCTACCTGCAATTTAACTACTACTGTGTAGACATTAGTGCTGCTTGGTTACCAGCTCTGGAGTGAAGATCTGAGTGACTGGAAATTGCTATAGGTGCAGTTGGTTATGGTTGACAGTGTCTGAAATTTTTGTTGCTTCTACCAGTATTTTCATTTTAAGACTGTTATCAACAAATAAGGACAGAAAAGGTTTACTATTTTAGGAGTCACAAAGGCTACAGTGTGTTTTTGGCTTTAAGAAGTAGACAGGGCCTGGCCAGGCGTGGCTCAGTGGATAAGCGTGGGTTTAGGATCCAGGAGATTGAGGTTCGATTTCCGGTCAGCGCACATGCCTGGGTTGTGGACTTGATCCCCGGTCGGGGGCATGCAGGAGGCAGCCAATCAATGACAACTCTCTCATCATTGATGTTTCTATCTCTCTCTCCCTCTTCCTTCCTCTCTCTGAAATCAATAAAGATATATATATTTAAAAAAGTAGGCAGAGTAGCTCCTGCTACCACATTAGAACCATCCAGTGGATAATTAACTAAACATGGCTTAGGACTTTTATGATGGTACATGTGTATGTGTTGTGCTGAGGAGTGTTCTAGGGCAGTGGTCTCCAAAATGGTGTGCTGAAAGAAAATATTAGAAATCCTAGGATAACTTTCATTAAATAAAAGGAATTAGGATGCACTGATATTTAATACTTAGATTAATCTTGGTACCCTTGTTTAGTATCTATGTTAGAGTGTCTCATGCCATCTAAGATATACAGGGTATTTTGAAGAAAGGGTAATATTTCCACAACTAGAAACTTATTGATTTGCATTCAGAACACTGCAGTACATTGCAGTTTACATATGTCCAGATCAGCAAATTTATGAATCATGTTATCTGATCCGAATTAAATAAACCCTCACAAAATGGATATGTGGCTTAATAAATATTTCTTTAAAGCAACTGTGGATTGAAGATCATACTCATAATGTAAGCACAAATGAACAACAAAATGGAGCTGGCGCCTTTCCTATTTGTGGTATGAACTTTTCATCAGCTATTGATTTATCAGGTAAAAACAGTGGTAATCTAATACATTTGGAAAAGCAGTGTCCAAAAGCAAAATAAAATTATTAAGAAGACTATTAAAAAAAAACTGTCAATTATCATTAATGAACATATCTTATCCTAAGGTATACATTTTTGCTTTGAGATATTAGTGAATCACAGTGGAGCATATACATAATTTATAGATAAGTAAATTTACATAGATTAGTATGTATTCTCCCCAATTTTTTTGTAATGTGGTGCATGATCTCTGCTTTTTTGCTGGGTGTAGATCTGGTTAGACTAATGGAAACTTAATCCTAAGAATGCTTAAGATAGAAAATTCCTTCTCCCTCCACATCTTCTGCCCCTCTGTTCCTCAGGCTTTACTCTACCTCCTCCTTCTCTGGTTGTTTCCCTAGATCTTTACTTCCAAATCATCCCAATATTTCTATCCCCACCTCCACCTGCACTGTCAAATCAATAATCTCCTCTCTATGTAATAAGTTATAATTACTCATTAAAAATTCATAGCAGTTTTATAGCCTGGCTCTTAACACTAATATTTCTCTTCAAAGGGACTCTGACCCCTTTTTCTAGAACATAATTGAATTTTTAAGTGATCCTATAAAATAATGACTTATTTAAGAATAAGGTCCAATTGTTTTTTCTAGTCTAGATTGTATTGCTGATTTAAAAAAATATTTGTCCTTATGAGATCATAGTATAATATATATTTTTAAAAGGACTCTAGTCAAGTTGAAGACATGACCCAGTTGAGGCAATGGTGACACTATTAATAGTAAAGCCAATAATCATTCAATTTATTGAATTCAAAGGGACTCCAAGGTGATATCCAAATAACAGATATAATGGTTTAATTATATATTAATCAGGAGTTTTTCAGTTGTGTGTTAGAAAAAAAACCTCACGATGGTTTTGGAAGAAAAATTGACTCATATAACTAAACAATCCAGAGATATACTTGGTATCAAGTATAGCTGGATCAAGGTATTCCACCCAGGTCATGAGTAATCTGTTTATATCTCTGGGTTCTCTCGGTTGTTCTCAGTCAAATTTTTCTCAAATGCTGAGGAAGATGGGCATGGACAGTTCTAGACTTACATCTTAAGAGCTTGGCAACCCTAGCAGGCAAACACTCTTTTCCAGTAATTTCAATTAATATCTTAAGGTTTACACTTACTGGCCAGACCTGGGATACGTTTCCATGAAACCAGGGGATGAAATCAACCACATCCAAACCACATGAACTGAGTGTAGTGGAGGTATTGTTTTCTGAAGGAAATTCAGAGTATTATCAAAGGAAGGAACAATGGACTATCAAGAGCAAAGATTTTTTTTTTTTAAATTTTATTATTGTTTAAAATAATACAGATGTCCCTTTTTCTCCCCAATGACCCGTTCCACCCCGTTCCTTCCCCCTCCCCAGTCCCTCTCCCCACCATTGTCCGTGTCCTTGGGTTGTGTGTATATGCACATAAATTCTTTGGTTACTCTCTCCCCCTCCACCCCCCTGCCCTCCTCCATCCCTCTGACATTCATCAGTCTCATCTATGCTTTCATGTCATTGAATTTATTCTGCTCATCAGTTTATTAAGTTCTTTAGATTCCACGTATAAGCGAGATCATGTGATATTTGTCTTTCCTGCCTGGCTTATTTCACTTAGCATAATATTCTCCAGGTCCATCCATACTGTCCCAAAGGGTACAAGATTCTTCTTCTTTACAGCTGCGTAGTATTCCATGGTGTAAATGTCCCACAGCTTTTTTATCCACTCATCTACTGATGGGCACTTGAGCTGTTTCCAGATCTTAGTTATTGTAAACTGTGCTGCTATGAACATCGAGGTACATATATCCTTTCTGATGATTCCACTCCTAGGAATGTATCCTAAGAGCAAAGATTTAATTTCCTTATTATGGCATCTTTTGGGCTAAAATGTGACTCCTTTGAGGTCAGTCAATTGTTTTCATTTTTCAGTTGGCCAAGTTTCCTGTGAAATTCTGAGCTCTTGTTGAAAATAAGGCCTTAGTCTTTTTTTTTTTTTTTTATTGTGCACTAGATAAAAGAAACAATGAGTGTGAAACAGTAAAAGATCTAAGCTTATCTTGGGTTCATTCTGTGCTCCTTGTTCTCTCACTCTTAACAAGATGTACACAAAAGGAAAAAGCTAATTTCTTAGTGGAGGATGAGTTCTAAGATATTACTGTGGTAACTCTGTGGCATTCTAAGGAGTCAAGGACTTAAATTTTTTTCCTTGACTTCATGTAAGCTCACCAGACCAATGAAATCTGAATTCATAGTTGGAAAAAATTGATAGGAAGACAATAGTCTCCCTGTGTTGTCTTGCAAACAAACATTAAGAAATCCCTATCTCTTTTTCCACCACGACCATTACAGTGGGTTCTCTTACAACTGGGGATAGGAAATACATTTTGAACTCTAGAAGATCAACTGGGCTGCTGACTTCTAGAGTCAAGAATAGGGCCAGCTTCAACAGCTATGACTGGTGGAATTGTTCTGGGGTGACCCGCGACAGATGACCACCAAAGTTTGTGTTTGAATTTTGGAGCCTTTATTAGCTGGCCAGCAGCTACAGTTTCAGCGTCTCACCCATGTAAGAGATGAACTGCAGTCCTGACCCTTAGTTCTTCTCTCATTTTATACTCAATAACCACAAAGGCACTGTGGTAAAGGGGTTTCCAATAATTTGTTAGGTTGTCAGCTTTTGGTACAGGAAACAAGGGGGCGCCTTTAGCAGCACAAAAGGGACAATTTAAACACAATGTTTTACGATGAATAATGGGGTTATGCTTGGCCTGAGCATGACTGGTTTGTTCTTTCTATAGGAACTCAGGGGAAGCTGTAATTATTGGGCTAGCTTGTCAGGCTTTGTCCTGTACAATAGGGATCTTGTTCTACCTTTACTGTTAGTTCCTTAGGTATATTCTTCTGGCCATGGTGTCCAGAACAGAATATGCTTTTTATATCATCTTTAAGAGTAAAGATATTCCTGTCATTTGTTAACATCCAGTCAAAGAAATGCTGAATTGGGCTGATGTCTTATAACTGGCAAGAAGGTCTCCTGGCCCTGGTGTACTGCTAGCAGAAGCAGCAGAGGTGAGGGAGCGGGTCTTTAATAATGTTTTTACCCTCATTAAGTCCAGACTGAACATATTATGATACAAGTATTAATATATTATGAAAACAGAATTATTGACAATTCTCAGCAGTGACTAAAGCATGCACAGAATGTGAACACTGCTCCTTTGGCTGAAATTTTGCAAACGGGCTTAACTGGGTGTGGGAGAAAGGAGGGAGGGTCAGGTCGCAAGACAAGATTATCATTACTAGGATTTTTTTCTGCCTATTCAAGCTGTGACTTGTTAATTGTATTCAGCTCTAGTCACTGTTGGTAAAGAAGGGCAATTGGAATTATGAATATAAAATCTTCCAGCTTTTTAATTCATTTTAACCAATGAGTGATTGAGTAGCACAACTGGTTTTGCATTTTAAATAGCTTTTTGGCTTCTTTCCACCACCTAATACAATACAGATTATTCCCTGACAGCATGCCAGAGATAATACAATTATTATTGAGTTTCCTTAGACACGTTTTATATTACCTACTTAAGAGAATCCTATTTCCTTGCTGTAATTTAATCTAGCTTAGACTTTACTATCTTAAATGAGACAGTTTAAAGACAAAAGGGAAAAATGGAGATGGGCTAAGGTGCTTGCTACCTTTGCCTCCCCTGTGAGACAGCATCTTCAGTCTTGTCTGTGTCAAAGAGGCCACAGCCCCCAGTTCTGCATCCTTATGTCCCTAGGAATGTCTGTGGGTAGCTTCAGGCTGTTTTCTTGGATGTTTCCAGTTATTATAATCATAGGAAGAGATCTTGAGGTGACTTTTAGTTCATTTTACACCCTCTAGTAGGAACTACATTGGGACTATTCCAGGAGACGCTATCCTGAGTTCAAACTTTGCTTGAGTGAGGTCTTTCAGCCTCTCTCTGCCCTACCCCATAATTCACAATAGTGTACATTACTCTTTTCTCTTAGGAAGTTCTTCTTTATATCTGACCTAGTTTACTGACAGTGTAACTTAGTGTTCATTTTTCCTTAGTGGATATTTACAATTTTATCTTCCTTTTCATGTGATGAATTATAAGTGATGCCTTACAATTCCTGGAAACCATAGACAAGTCATTTTTTGGTCTTCCCCGGTAAAACTGTTCCATTTCCTTTATTTTTCCCTTTTAGACCTTAGTTTTTAATAGTTAGTAAGCTATCTGCTCTTCTTTGTCCCACCTGGTTCCCCACATGTTCTGAAGTTGTGGAGCCCAGAATTGGTGCCGACTGTCACAGCCAGAATAGGTGCAGGCAGCGACTTCTGAGGAGTCAGGGGAAGACAGTAAGTCTGACTAAGAATCATGCCAGTAGAGACAAGGCCCACAAAGTGAAATAATGCAACTCTGTATTTTGGGTAACATCAAAAGAGCTTGGAAAATTGCAATATTTGTATGAAGAATACAAATAATTACACACCTTCTGGATTCTATCAGAAAACTAGTTCAGCCATCCACAACAGGGATGTTTGTGCTTTCCACTCACTCATATGTCACCTCAATAGCAGGCTAGCTCTCACATTGGTCACATAAAATTATCACAGTGGTTTCCATTCCCAGGTAGGTGACAGTTTGGTGGAGGGAATCAATGTTGCACTCCTCACCCCCACCCCAATTTTATTTTCATTAAGCAAGTAGGCAGACTCTAATTTAGCAATGAAAACAATTTCTGGCCCTTAGCCCTCAGGACTGTTTTCCTTTGGACTGGCCATTTATTTATTTAACGAACATATATAGTGTTCCTTATGTGCCAGGTACTGTTCTAAATGCTTTACAAATATTTATGTAATCTTCATAACAAATACTGGGAGGTAGTTATTAATGATAGCCTCAGTGTACAGGATAAGTAATGTGTAGCACAGATTTATTTAATAAATAACTTGCCTGAGGTCATAGCACTAATAAGTGGCAGGACAGAGATTTAAATCCAGGCAGTTTGATTCCAGAGCCAACCTGCTTACCTACTATACTTCTCTGCCTTTTTTACTTTCTTCTCCATCCTACCCTCTAAGCCTACCTCTTTTCCTAGACTAGACCTTGATCTCTCCTAAACTCTTATTTTTCCAGTAATTTTCTCTGGCACTTTATTAATGTACATTGTGCATGTTTTGGGGAGAGGGAGCCTGGGAGAAATCACCCTGCCTAAATCGTAAGCATTCTTTTACTTTGTGCATTTTGTTTTTGTATTTTTTTTTGCCACCTTCATTAGGATAAAAGGTTTCTCTCCAACTGCTTAATCAGTTGCTTTCCCCATGGTAAAAACAGAAAACCTGGTGAGAAATTCAAGCAATTCTGTTCATTTCTCAGATGTCTGTGATTAGCGCGGGCAGAGTCCTGCATTTTGCTCTGCTTCCATTACCTGCAGTGCCTGTATACTTAAGGTGAGACAAAATGCTCTACATAAACTCTAACAGAATCTTGGTTGGGGGGTGGGGATCTTGTAACGTTACAGATTCCTGGGCTCTGCTCCTGACTAATAGCACATATTAGCACACATATTAGCAAGCTCCCCTTCAATGATTTTGATGCATACCTAAGTTTGAAATCCACTGCCCCAAGAAGAGTTATGAGTGGTGAGGCTGCATAATTAATGTGGAGTTTTTGAAAAAAAATGTAGATGTCCTGACTCCATCTCTGGAGAGTTTCTGTAGTGGTGTAGTGGTAAATGTTTGACAACCATCTCTCTAAAAGAAGAAAAAAAAAAAGAATTCCTATTTGTAGCATTTTCCAATTTCCAGGTGTTAATATTCCCACCATTATTTATTTCCAACTACATATGTGAGGTCACTGAACTCAGAATTGGGAAGACATGTGCGCAGTTGATTCTTGCCAACTAGGACTAGCTGACACCTGCACACTGGATGGGTGAATGTGAGAGAGTGTAAGAAGTTGGCAGTAACATAGTGGCATTGAATGCAGCTAGTAGGTGACAGAGCTGGGATTTGAACTTAGCTTTTCTCATTCCAAAATCCATGCCTTTAACCCCTGCATTTTCATGCATTTATGCACACTATAGCCAATTTCAGGAATATTCTTTCCCTTCAGCTTTATCCATGAAAATTCTGTTCATTTTTCAAGGCCCAGCTAAGCTGCAGCCTCCTCCTTGAAGCCTCCCTTGTATCATTTTTTTACTCCCAACAAATGTGTACTCTCACATTGCTATGGGATAGATTATGGAAAGATAAAACTATTGGAAGTGTGCACTTTAAGCAGATCCAACCTGCTTAAAACAGGGTAGTGTGGTACAAGAAAGCAATGGGGCACAGTGAAAAGAGTATGGGTTTGGGAGCCAGATGTATAAGAACTTAAATCACTGATCAGCTGTGTACAGAGGAAATCACTTCTTTAAGCCTCAGTCTCCATGGATGTACAATGGGGATAAGAGCAAACCTGCACACTTACTGTAAAGATTAGTAGTAATTTATGGGAAGTGTCAGACACTTATAAAATATCCAGTAAATGATGGCTATCATTATTCATGTGTTTGTCTTACACCAACAAATGCCACTCATGGCTTAGTATCCTAAATTATTTGATATCAAAGGTACATCTTATAGTGTAACTTTTTCTTTATCAACTATTTCTCCACTCACCCAACAGGAAGGGCAGCATTTGAGCTTGTCTTTGGTGACTCTCAGCCTCTCCCTGGGCTTTGGTCAGGGCTGCTAACCCATGCAGGAACTATGTCCTTAACTGTCCTTCACCCAGCTAAGCTATAAATGGCAGACTTGCCTGATATCCATTCACCCTTCCCACCTCATCTTTGTGGCTGTCAGGGATGTGAGTATGTGAGGAGGAATAAAGTCAAGATTGAGATGGGGCCCATGTCCTATAGTACCAGTGTATTAAAACTCACTTCTTAGGCACTGCAGTCTTTTGAATGACAGTCAGTCTCTGTGGGCTAATGAAGCAATGAAGTGGTTATCAAAGTAACAGCTAATACCAATCCATCAATTCAGTCTTTGGCCTACAGCAGGAGAGAGTCATATGTGCCTGGAGGTCATAAGCTGAGGCCTGGATCCCCCAGGATGATGATTGTAAGGCTGGTGTGCTGGAGAATAACCAACTCTACATAACTCTCTGGTGTCTAAAGTCTTTCTAAAATTATCTTCTTTAAACTAAGGCATTATTGAAGGCTGATGTTCAAAGCGTGATAGTTATTGGTGGAGCCATTATCTGCTGTTGACACCTGTGCAGAAATGAGCTTATCAGCTTAGTCATCCAGTAATGCTGAGTGAGACTCAAGCAAGTGAGGTTTGAAATTGTGACCAGAAGGGGATGATTGCCTTTCAGAACTGGGCAGGGTTTAACTGAACACTTGAATAATAGGGTGGGAGAAGAGGGAGAATATTGGGAGTGTTGTGGCTCAGGAGACAAACTTTCTAGACTTTGTCATCTTGCCTCAGGCTGATTCTGGGTCCCAGTCTCAGAGCAGTTCCTGAATTGCCAAGCTGCAAGCTGTTGGCCTGAACAGAGCAAAAATAGATAATTGTGTGACAATACTTGGACATACTTGTATGCACTTATTGACAGCCCAGGGACTGGGGGGTTGGAGAACTGTATTTCAAAAGACTTTTTCAATACTCACTCTTTCTACCTGTGGATGCAAGGATCCTGGGATATCACTGAGTCAGAACTAAGGATTTGAATAACACTGAGGGAAGTCAGTGCTGACCCCATTTCCTAGAAACCTTCTAGTTGAGGAGAGTGGTAGCTGGTGAGGGCAGGGACCCAGGATCATGATTGGCTTTGGTTTAACTTCTTCCTTATACCCACAAGTTCAAAGAAACCATTTTCATTATAACCCAGTGAAGTTTCTGAGGGATGTGTTTTTCTCTCCATGTAATTCTAATTTTATCTCAACAAGATATGATTAGTTGGGAATTATCTCAGAAAAATGTTCAAATCAATTTACCAAAACCAAGCAACCACACCCAGAGGCTTCCATCACTGACTTCATAATAGAGATAAAATGCCAGACACCCAAACCCTCTCTATGAGATGGGTGAAGCTTGACATTTATGCCAAAAAAAGGTGTCCCCTCTAGGGGATAAAAGTAGTTCCACAAGGATTCCAACATCATTAATCCTTATCCAGCCTAACTAATTGTAATAATTACAATTTACTGATAACTGAATATGTGCCAGATACTTTAGACATATTTTCTCTAACAGCCCTATGCAGATAGACTATTATCCCCATTTTACTGATGAGCAAACTGATGCACAGAGAAGTTAAACATCTTGCTCACAGTCATAAGTGGTAGAAGTAAGCCTTTAAACTTAGTTTTCTCTGGCCCAAGAGTCAACCCTTTTATTCTATTATGTGCATTACTGTGATAAGGGCTTTACCTTATCCCATGTGATACAAAAGCCCTATAATGTACTATTATTACTTTCATTTTACAGGTGAGGAGACTGAGACTAAGAAGGGCTATGTGCCTTGCCTGAGGTCATATGAGGAATAAGTGGGAGGGACAGTGTTTAAGCCCTGGCAGTCAGATTCCAGAGCGTATGTGCTTAACTGCTGTGTTTCACTACCTCCTATTACATGCGAATGAAGAGGCCAGTGAGACATATCAGTGACAACAAGATGGGCAAATTAGAATAAGAAGCCCCCATAGATGAGCTTGGGTTTGGTAAGTATTGTAATTCATGTAGACCAATGGAATGCCAGAAACAGTACATGGAGCAGAAAGCAGGTAACTTAGGTTCAAGTACAAGAAATAAAGCACAGAAATGTCAGCTAAGGTGGGTAATAGCATAGATGCATTCAGTGAAGTGTTTATATCAGGTATCTTCACAGAAGTCAGGAGCTATGGGTCCTAGTCTGAGCCCTACCATCACCTCCCTGGAAATAGTAGGCAAGTTAGGTCTCTTTGGGCCTCAGTTTTCCATTAGCAAAATCCAGGTTAGAGTTTCTGCTCTGTATATCTTACAGAGTTATTGTGAAGACAAAAGAAAATAATAGACATCAAAGTGCTATTCAAATGTTTTCATTTCTATTAAATTCATTTTTGGAGTAATTAGACCCATTTTCTATATGTTTTCACATCATATAGGCACTGCCTGAGTTTATCTGGCTCTTGGTGATTAATTGTCCCAAATGGACCCACGAATTGCCTTTAGAAATATCTAGAAATGAGTCAACCATTATTCAACAGGTGTCTCCCTGGGACCGTATACTGAATGACTTGGGCATAGGGCTGAACTGATATTCCATCATTTTTACTATTGACTAGTTTTTTTAAATTGCTCATTTGGTTAAGAGAGAGGACATTGGAGTGGGCTTTCCTGAATTTGACAGAAAATTTCCTTCTTTCCTTTGTTTCTTGAATTGTTTACTGTAATTTTTCTTGCCTCTCCATCCAGGTTACAAATTTATTCCCTTACCCTAGCCCCCACCTTCCCCACTATTTGAGGATAACTGAGTTAAGGCCTAAAATCCTTACCCTATTTTGGACCTGATTCTCAGGAAAAAGAGATAGGGATATTATTACAACCACCATCACCACTATTCATAAAGTAGGAGGAAGAATGGTCAGCTAATCATTTTAAAGTCCTTAGCTTCTTTGGGACAAAAAAATAGTAACCATGTAGTAGGATTTAATTACCCCTTTAGACTCAGAAAAACATTAGTGTATCTTGGTGGGCATAAAGGGGAGAACAAGCTTCATTTCTACTTCCCACTGGTCATCTTGGTCACACACCAATCATGCACCTGCCAACAGAGTGTGAACTCACAGAAAGATCACAGCAGGCATAGTCGAGCAAGTTACAGATAGGAAACTCAAGAAAATAACCAATATCCATCTCCTTCAAATTGGTTAGCTTATTTATCTTGTGGTTATAACTGAATTAAACCTGTCTTTTAGAATGTGGCTGTTTGATGCTGGAGAGAGCTCAGAAGAAGCTAAAACACATTGTTCTGGCCTAGAGTCAACTGATTTTGGAGCCAAGCCCTGTTGCAGCTCTTGAGGCAAAGAGAGAATCTTCTACTCTCATTCTGGACATGACTGACTGAGTTCTTAGATGCCTCATCAAAGTCAACTGTTACTGAAGGAGTAGCAGCAAAAGGAATGTTGTTGGACTTTCTAAATCTTTCTATTGTCACTTTACAATTTTGATTTTATTTATTAGAAGATTTTTCTCAACAATAGATAATCCATTGATTATGACTTTGAAGTCAGATAAAACTCTTACTGGCTATATGACATTGGATGATTCACCTCATCTTTCTGAGCTATAGTTTTGTTTTGGCCCTGTCCAACAGGGTTAATAATGCCCTTCTCAAAAATATGCTTTGAGGATTAAGTGAGATAGCATAGGTAAATCAACCCGCATAGTGCTCTGCCACAGAGTAGACATTCAACAAGTACCAATTCCCTGGCATATTTGACAGGATGACATGATAAGTATTTGCCTTAAAAAAAACAACAACTTTCTGCAACAAATATTAAGTGGTTGTCTTGTTACTCAGGACACTCTTTATCTTTTGAAACCTAAGGGCAGAGTGTCAGCTTATTTTTATTTTAGTTTATTTTTCTGCAAATCCTCACCTGAAGATATTTTTTCCATTGATTTTTAGAGAGAGTGGAAGGGAGAGAGGGAGAGAGATAGAAACATTAATGTGAGAGAGACACATTGGTTGGTTGCCTTCTGCACCCAGAACCTGCAACCCAGGTACATGCCCTTGACCAGGAATCGAACCCGGGACCCTTCGGTGTATAGGCCGACACTCTAACTACTGAGCCACACCAATCAGGGCCAGAGTTTCACCTTATATACTCTCACAGATTTGTTCCTTCTGTTAGCTCCTAAGCCCTGCACAGGTAGGACATAGCCATGGAAAAGAGAAACCAGTAATTCTGAAAACCTAACCTGAATTCATATAAAATTGTTGAATTTCCTGGGGACATCCATTGCAGCGGCACAGTCATTAACACCATATATTCTGGGGACTGTGAGCCCCTGGGTTTTTAGTCTAAATACAGAAGTGCTATCTTCATAATTACTGTCAGCTCCAGAACTAGTGATAAATTTGCCAAGGTTTGTGATTTCCACATAGGCTATACTTAAGGCAAAGAGCTGTAAGCCAGAAGTTATCCTTGAATCCCACCCACCCACCTGTACTCACTCCTTTTTTTCCTCAGCTATTGCCAGAGCAAACAAGTGGCTAGAGAGAAGCCAGGTCAACAGGCTCTAATTTGTACTCCATAAAATCTGATTTTGAATCTACTTCAGGCAAGTGGATCAACATCACTTCCCCCAGTAAAATGCAAGCCTGTATGACTTGATTTATCACTCTCAAACAATTTCATTATGATTCATTTATGTTTAGGAGCAAAAAAGGGGGATTACATAATAGAAGCTTATGATTCTGGTCTGGTGACTGCTTATATTCACCTTGGCTTTGAGGTTTGGTTAGTATTTATCAAGTGGAAGGGTATGCTTGGCTTCTTAAATGTGTTCAGGGATTCTGCTCTTGGAGCTCATGATTCAGACTTGCCTGTTTTCTGAATTCAGGTATCTTTCCTTGCCTTTTTCTACTCCAAGTTGTATCTGGTAGCAAAACTTAGAAATATTATCAAGATCTGCTCATAGAATTATTTGATAAAGGTATCAAACTCAAATGAATAAACATTTCAGATGTGGTTTCTTTAAGACCGGCCACTTGCCCTCCACAGCCAACTTATGTTAGTGGATTCAGTCAAGGACAAATGACAAATAGCTATTCTAGGCCAGAATACAGTCTCCTTAGCAGCAAGTAACATGACCAAATGTGAGTTCAACTTGAGCCTGCACTCTACTCAGTAAAGGAGAGTAGACTTCAGTAGGTAGGTCTGAAGTTCTAGAATGCCCATGCTAAATTCCCAGAATGCTTTAGTGCTTTATAAGAGCTATGTTTCTTTGGTTTTGACCCAAAGAAACCCCTGTAATTATCTTCACTGCCAGTACTGTTTACCTTAGACACAGACTGTGTGCCTGAATGTATCTTCTGTTGACCACACAGCCTGTCCCAGAGCTCTAGAACATTTCTTCTCAAATTATTGAGCAATATTTTTTTAGCTATTGTGACTTAAGCAAAAGCATAAATAATAGTTCTATCCAATAAAATACCAAGCCAATTCAGAATTTTATAAGGTCTAGCCAAAGCCTCACTGAAAAGTTGGACCTGGCACCCTTCCCTGAAGGTCAACAGACTGGCTTTATTGATGCATCAAGGAAGGAGCCATTCCTGAGGTAAGAATGACTTGCTCCCTCCCACTCTGTCCTTGGTTGTTTGAGTCTAGGAACTATTATCATAAACATATTGGGAAATGTCAGCTCCTAAGAGTCTACTCACAAGTAAGGCTGAACAAATGATCCATTTTAGAGCTGTTAATGTTTATAGAAATAGCTCCTTACAAGTACTCATATGGAGTCATGTATCCCAGCCTGTACCAAATGCTTTTGGCAACAGAGAAGGCTATTGCTTTGGAGGCGAAGTGAAAAAGACATGAAGAGAAGAGGGAAAATGTGAAAAAAATGTATACTGTAAAGTTAGCTCAAGTGCCAGGGAGGGGAAGAGAATGGTTTGAATGAACCTAGCAACTCAACTAGCAGTTTACTTTTGCCTAATTTTGATGAACTGGTTCATGGAATTTAGTGTTACAACAGCATTTTCTCAACTATGATTTCCTATCTGTGTGATCTAAATAAATGATGTAACCTCTAGGAACCTCAGTTTCTTAACTTCAAGACGGGGATAATAGTATCTACCTCATGAGTTATTGTGATTATTAAATGCCCTTCGCTTCCCCTCTCCATGATACAGTGCCCGCTCCTCACTCTCCTTTATATATAGTATACCCTTATATACAGTATGTTATTCTTTCAGAGTAACCAAAAGGTGGAGAAATTCACAATGTCCACATTCAAACCAGGGTCAATACCAGGAATCAGTGGAGACACCAGAGACAAATTTTGGATTATAAATCCAGACCATGAGGTGAAAAAAGAACAAAGCAGAATAATCCCCCACCCTAGCCAAACATCCTGATCTCTGGAACCCATAAACGGGTTACCTTACATGGTAAAAGGAACTTTGCACCTGTGACAAAATTAAGGACCTTGAGATGGGGAGATTATTTTAGATTATCTGGGTTTGGGTTGGGCTAATATAATTACAAGGGTCCTTATAAGAGAGAGCCAGAGGATCAAAGGCTTTGAAGACTGAAGGGCATGATGAGCCAAGAGAAGTGGGGAGACCCTAGAAGCTGGATGAAACAAGAAAAGAGATTATCTCCTACAGCCTCCAGAAATGAACCAAAGAGCCCTAGAATTAAGTGGTCTTTAGTAAATAATCTTAAATTTCAGAACGTTTTACCCTTCACTTGATCAGGACTAACCTTCCTGTGTGAGAGGTCAGCTGTCAAGATGATTTTATTTCAAGGGCATAAAATCTGGACATAAAAGGGTTGTCTTGCTCATAAGATTTTACATTAGAATCACACAGGAAAGACTTAAGTGGTTTATTGAGGAAGTAGGACATTTAGATAGCAGCCTATGGGATTAGGGTGGTTTTGCCACATAGCTACTCCCTGCGTACAATTCATAGGATGTGCAGGGACTAGACTATTGCCTTGGGAATTCCCTAAAAATGAAGGTAGTGACTCCAACTTGATCCCCCTCAAAGCTGAATGGTCTCTGAAGGGCAAGTTCACAAGGGAAGAATTGCAGCCAGTAGGGGAGAGATGGCTACTATTTGCTAATTGGCAAATTCACTAGGGATTAGCTCCTTCATTAGTCTAGTTTAAGTACATAATAAAAGAAGGAAACAGATTTTTCCCTCCCTCCTAACCTTTACAGCTCAACTGTTGTATCCTATCAAACTCTAAGGGGAAATTAATCTGAACATTGCTATAATAGAGGTATATACTCTGTATACATTTCTATTATAGCTCTTGTATAATATATTTTATTGCTAAACATTGCCTGGGTCTTTTTCACCAGTGTATGCTCAACACTTAGCATAGAGAAAAGCACTTACCATATTCTTTGTGACTGAATGAGGAGCAGTTTGTTCTGAGAGTCAAATGATGCTGAGTGAATCTCAATGAGATTGGGACATGGGAAGAGCTAAAAACCATGATCTATTGAAGGAATATGTCGTGCTTTTCTAGAGTTAGTAGTTGGCCTGCTACAGGCTGCATAATGACCACTTCTTCATAAAAAGTCCTATTTCACTAACACGGTTCTTACTACAAAGCAAATGTGTTATTTGCTTTCCATTGAGACATATTAAAAATACAGAAAAGTGAAAAGAATACTAACACCCCAGTCCTATAATTAACTATTAGTATTTTGTTTTATTTCCTTCTAGTCTAAGAAATATAAAATTAAAGTTAAACTAAGATCCCTTTAACCACCACCCCAGCCTTATACGTCTCCACATTAGCGACAAGTAGTATAAAAATTTCATACTTTTATGTATATTACCATAAAAATATATTCTGTTATTGTATGTATATGATTTTTATATTTATGTGATTGACATCATACTTTGCTTATCATTCCATATATTATTTTTTACTCACCATTGTTTTTTAAGATATACCCATGGTGATGTATGCAGATCTAGTTCATTTATAATTGCTGTAGTAGTTTACCTTAAAACTACACCAAATTTAATTATTCTATGTCTTTCTTGAGAGAAAACTAGGATGTTTCACTCTTACTGTTATTACAAAGAGCACTTGAATGTTCTTTTTGCAGACAAGCTAGAGCAGCCCGATTCCTCTCATGTTCTGCCTCTTTACAAATATTGAAAAGAAAACTGTGGACTTAACACACCAAACAAACAAGAATTTTCCAAAAGGAGAAAATAGGGTGAATTGTTTTAGTGATCTCAATATTAGAGGAAAAACATAGCAGTAATTTTTCTAGGTTTGTCTTTTACCTCTCATATATCCCAGACAGGGTACTGTAGTGGTTTCCAACCTGGAACCAACACAGGCAATTTTTTTAAAAAAAAAAAAAAAGCTCCAAGAAAAGCTTGTTACTCCTAGGTAAAGCACTGTGAAAAGGATGCCTTAACAACCAGAAACCTTTTTGACAATACTTGCCCCAATCAAGCTAAACACCAATGAAAAAACTATATCCCACCTTCTGTGGTTTCAGGGGGACCAAATGGAAGCTAATTTTCTCTCTCTCTCTTTCTCTCTCTCTCTCTCTCTCTTTCTTTCTTTCATCACCACACTTACCTCATTTTATTGCATTTGCCTGCTTACATAGACACCTCTTACAGGGCCTTCCACCAGTCTGTGAGCTCCGCAGGGCTAGGGCCTCATTTTTCATCCAACCGCGTATTCCAAATACCTAGCACAGAGAATAACACATAGTAGAACTTCAGTAAATGGATGAAGGAATGAAGGATGCTTCAGAAGCTAACTTTCTACCCCATCTTTCTGTCTTGCAGGAACAGGTGACTATTCTCCCACCAGGAAGCAGATCTTCCACCCTATCCCTACCCAGTGAGAGAAAATGGTGGCCCTTTGAGTTTCTCACCCCAGTGCTACTGATAGGAAGATTAGGGAGCTGTTCTTCCACTTTCTCACCCCTTCACCCAATTATATCTGGCTCTGTAGAAGAAAGTAACATTCTGATTTCCTCCTTGGGGTGATATTGGCAGGCTGAACAGAAGGGACCTCATTTTTTATACACCTATATGGCAGAAGCAGATGTCACTCAGAGTGAGAATTCTCCCCAGTGGGGAGGCGGGCTTCCTTCCCTGTCCAACATCAACAAAGTAGGATACGGAGGAATAAGGTGAGTCTGGTAGGGTAAGCTCTCCGATATAGCCCTATGTAAGCAGGGTTCAGTAAGGAGAACTGTGGGGAGTTGAGTCCATCCCCACCCAGTAACAATTTGATTAGATGATGGGGCATAAGGCAGGGCAAATGAGCATTCTGCTTTCTGCCTTCTTGGTATCAGCTTGTCCCAGAGAAGAGCTGAACTTCCACTAGCACATGACAGCAATAAGGCAGAACATGGCTATGCAGTGTAGTGAGAATTGACCTGTTTCCTCCCTCATTCTTGGTGTCAGCAGAGCCCAGAGGGGTGCTGAGCTTATATACCCATTTTATGTGAGTTGGTGCCCCACTTTCACTGGAAATGTCAGTGGGGCAAAGAAGGGAGTTGAGCTTCCATTCCACCATTTGCAAGGGTCTGGTGTGATTTAGCTGACATCATAGTAACAGGCCCAAACAGAAGCTGAACATCCATTCCCACCCATACCTGCATATTATGCTTAAACATGGTGACTGCCTATCATGAAAAAGGTTAAAAAGAATCCAGAGTCTCAGAATATAATACAGTTGAAACTCAGTTGTTATACCAAGAATCAGGAAAACCATAACTTGAGTAAGACAAGAAAATGAACTGACATCTCATTAGATGTCTCAGATTCTGGAATTATCTGACAAAGATTTAAAGTAGAAATTATAAAAATGTTTCATTGAGCAATAACAAATACTCTTAAAACAAATAGAAGATTAAATGTCCCAGTAAGGAAATAGAAAATATAAAGAACCAAAGAGATATTATAGAACTGAAAAATATAATAACTGAAATAATTTTTTAAAAAACTTCCTAGCAAAAGTGTTAAGAAGGAAAGACTTGCCCGGCCAGGCATGGCTCAGCGGTTGGGCATCGACCTAGGATCCAGGCCACCGGGGTTCGATTCCCGGTCAGGGCACAGGCCCAGGTTGCGGGCTCGATCAATAACTCTCTCATCATTGATCGTTCTATCTCTCTCTCTCCCTCTCCTTTCCTCTCTCTGAAATCAATAAAGATATATTTAATAATAAAAAAAAGAAGGAAAGACTTAGTGAACATGAAGACAAATTAATAGAAATTACCCAATCTGAACAACAGAGAGAAAACAGGTTGAAACAATAATGAGCAGAGCCTAAGGGACAGTGAACAATAGCAAAAGATCTAACATATGTGTTATCAAAGTCCTGGAAGGACTGAAAAAATATTTGAATAAATAGTGGATAAAAACTTCACAAACTTGGTAAAAGACATAAGCCTACAGATTTAAGAAGCTAAGTGAACTTCAAGCAAAATAAACCCAAAGACACTCATGCCAAGATCACTTGATAATCAAAATTCTGAAAACTGAAGATAGGAGAATATTGAAAGAGGCTAAAGAGAAACAACAAATTACCTACAAAGGATCAATGATTCAAATGTCAGTGAATTTATTATCTGAAGTCATGGAAGCCAGAAGAAAGTAGCACTGAAGGAACTGTCAGCATCAAATTCTATATGCAGCAAAAATATTCTTCTTTAGTGAAGGGGAAAGGAGAACGGTCTCCAATTAAGAAAAACTAAGAGAATTTGTTACCATAAGACCTATTCTTAAAGAATGGCTAAAAGAAGGAGACTTGACTTTGGGTGGTGAACATGCAATACAATATACAGATGATGTACTACAGAATTGTACATTTGAAACCTATATAATTTTATTAACCAGTGTCACCCAAATAAATTCAATAATTTAAAAAAAGAACGGCTAAATAAAATGATAAAAGAAGACTGGGATTTAAAGAAAGAAGAAAATGATGGAATGGGTAAAAATAGGGGTAAATATAGTAGACTGTCATTCTCCTCATCAACTTTTTTTAATTGTTTGATGGTTCATGCAAAAATTATAACATTATCTGATTGCGACACCCAGTGTGTTTAGAGGAAATACTTCAAATATTTACATTTTAAAATTGGGTACAGTAAAGAGGCTTAAATGGATGTAAATTTTTCTCACTTCACTTTGTAAGTCGTAAAACACTGGTACAAGTAGATTGTGATATTGTCAGCATATACATTATAATAACTACAGTAACCATTAAAAAACTATATGAATACATTATAAATTATAAAATTTAAACATATTAAACATAATTCAAAATAGAATTCTATTAAATGTTTATATGCCCCAAAATAAGGCTTAGAAAGGGAAACAGAAGAATAAGAAATAGAATGAATAGAAAATAGATAATAAAAAAAAAAACAGACATAAGCCCTACCTACAAATAATTACTTAAAATGTAAATGGTCTAAATTTACCATTTAAAAAACTGAGATTTCCATCATCTTAAAAAGAAATCTATACCCATTAAGAGTCATTCCCCATTCCCCTTTCTGATCCATAGCCCTATTCGACCACTAATCAACTTTACATTTCTATAGATTTGCCTAAACTGGACATTTCAAACAAATGGAATCATACAATATATGGCCCTTTGCGACTGGCTTCTTTCACTTAGTATTATGTTTTCAAGGTTTATCCATGTTATAGCATGCCCCATCATTTTTAAAGTTATCATTTATTGGGCATACAACATGGTGCCAGGTACTATGATGGGCTCATTGAGTGCTTTATTTTGTTTGCTCTTTAAAACAGTTCTTTGGAAGCAAATAAGACTATCTCTTATAGATATGGAAAATGAAACTCAGAAAGGTTAAATCATTTGCTTAATATTCCATAGCTAATAAATGGCTGATCCATAAATTAAGCCCAGGTTTGATGCCAAAACATCTTTCCACTATGCCATGCCACTTCACTGTTCAAGACATGATGGATGTGTTCCAAAAGACAATTCGGACTCTGTTCGACAACCGGTGATGATTATTGTCTGTAACAATAGTATCTGAGGATCCTATTGGCCTTGAGTTGGGTTGGTCTTTTTGAGAACAAGAATGTCTGGTTCCCTCAAACTCTGAAAGCTGATCTTGCAGAAATGGGCCTTCTACATCTTTCATTTGTGACCAATTCTGCTGCATGTAAACAGATTTGGTTAATATTCTTGCCCATCTATGACAAAGGGGTTTTAAGCATCTTCAAACTACTGTGGTTTTAGATGAGAGGGATGTATATTCTATACTGTATTTGGCAGTGATTTATCTAGGCTTTCATGCTTAATTAATGTAAGTGTAAGACATTGTTTGCTGCAGATAGCTATAATTATTTCTGAAAGAAACTTGCAAGTGTCAGGGAAATTTGGTATTTTATTTTGTAGATTCTTTCTATAGTCTCTTTAAAAATATCTATTTTCTTTTAGTAGTGAAAAGAGCATTTTAAAATTTCATCTCAGAGACTTGCCAGCAGAAAACTTGTTGAACAAATCATGTGAAGTTGGGAAGAGCAGCTTAGGTAGCCAGGTTTTCAGTCAATAACCTGATATTCTTTTTTTGTTTAATTTTATTTTTGTTTAAAATATTACAGATGTCCCTTTTTCTCCCCAATGACCCATTCCACCCCATCCCATCCCCCTCCCCAGTCCCTCTCCCCACTATTGTCCGTGTCCTTGGGTTGTGCATATATGCATATAAATTCTTTGGTTACTCTCTCCCCCTCCACCCACCCACCCTCTTCCATCCCTCTGACATTCGTCAATCTGATCTATGCTTCCATGTCATTGAATCTATTCTGTTCATCTGTTTATTAAGTTCTTTAGATTCCACATATATGCGAAATCATGTGATGTTTGTCTTTCTCTACCTGGCTTATTTCACTTAGCACAATTTTCTCCAGGTCCATCCATACTGCCCCAAAGGGTACAAGATTCTTCTTTACAGCTGCGTAGTATTCCATGGTGTATATGTCCCACAGCTTTTTTATCCACTCATCTACTGATGGGCACTTGTTCTGTTTCCAAATCTTAGCTATTGTAAATTGTGCTGCTATGAACATCGGGGTACATATATTCTTTCTGATTTTCAACTTGATATTCTTAGATTGTCAAATACTGTAGCCATCCAGGTAATTTGCTACTTTGAACCAAAACACAATTCCTTCCCCAAGCCTCCACAACTTATTTTTGTTGTTTGAAATGTTGCCTAAGACTGGCTTTCTCTCTTCAACTCACCATTCTGAACCATTTGTTAGGAGAGTGCCTATTTTGAACACAGTATTTCACACACCCTATCATTCTTATAGATCCTGGAGGAGCAAGGCTGTTTGGAGAAGAAATCCTAGCATTGGGGAAGGGAAGAAAGAGAAAAGGTGGAACCTTTTAAATATATCTCTATGAAGTTTCTCTTCCATAGCAGGATAGCTGTTTCCTGGTGGTCTATCCTTTGAATGTGGGGAGTGATGCCAAATTAAAAATGGGTTAAGATATAGTCAAAGCCAGACCCAAATCAAGTAGAGAGTTTATGGGTCAAACCCCAATGACTGCTCATTGGGTGCTTTATTTTATTTGTTCTTCAAAACAACCCTTTGGAGGTCAGGAGGTGTTTTTTTTTACTGTGTAAAGTTAATATCAGAAGTGGAGTTAAGAATAAGAACCTAAGTTAGCTATAAGATAGCAGTAGAACAGTACTGGAGAATAAGACAAAAGCAATTTAACTTTATCCTGCCTGACAGCCTATTGCTGCTACAGGTGGACTTTTAAAGTCCTGGCAGTATTGCTTCTAGGCTGAACTGCTGTTTTTCTTTTAGGTGTTTTCAACTATAGCTTAGCATTATCAAGTGTCTGGGGAAAGAAATGAAAGTGAGATATCCAACAGTTTTCAAAGCAGCCAGTTAAAGTGAGATTAGTGAGTGGGTTAAGGAAACAGACTTATCTTCTTAACCTCCTAACCTCAAGTAATCCTTTTATGGGCACTTGATGGGGGAAACAGAAAATGTTGATGGGTGACAAACCTTGTGTTATACTGTGCCAATGAATAAAGATTTGGGGGGATGGGTTCACTGTGTGAGCATGTGAATAGCTTCCTTTTTTATCTGACCATCTTGATCAACCCTTAGATCCTATGACAGTGAATTTTATGTGTCAACTTGACTAGGCCAAGGGGTGCCAGATATTTGGTTAAACATTATTTCTGATTGTGTCTATGAGGGTATTTCTGGATGAGATTAACATTTAAATAGGTGGACTGAGTAAAGCAGATTGCCCTCACCAATATGGGTGGCCTGAATAAGAAAGAATGCTTTCTTTCTGCCTGATTGTCTTCAAGTTGGACATTGGTCTTCTCCTGCCTTTGGACTAGGCTTTCCTGGCTCTGGACTTCTCAACTTCCATAATCATGTGAGCCAATTTCTTATAATAAATTTCTTCTCTCCCCCCCCCTCTTTCTCTGGATAATACCAATACAGTACCAAAATCCTCATTGCTTGCCCCTTGGGCCACACACGATCAGTCCAATTCTCTCATAGGTAACCTTCTTGGGAGAACAAAGAGGAATGTCCATGAACTTCTCCTGTAAAAGAAAGAAATAATTCTCTCCTGCTTAAACCAACAACCACCTTCTTCTATATAATCACAAAAACCCATATGTAGGCTTAAAAATTTGAGAACTGAAGTATAGTTGTGTGGTTCTTGATTTACGCAGTATAGTGCTTGCTCAATTGTCTGTAACTAGCTAAAGTCAACTTTTTTGACGGAATTCACTGGCCAAGAGATGAGTGGGAATGTTATGTAGACCCAGCTTGTGCATTACTTATGTATGGGGTAGCACTCCTCTAAGTGTTCACAGGACAGAGATTGCATTGCTATAGTGTTTATACAGTGTCTAGGATGATGCTGCATAAAAATGGAGGCTTCATTAGAATAATTTGATGATATAATAGCTAGTGATTTGCACTCTGTATGCAGATCTCTCAGGAAAAAGTAGACAAACCAGAAGCACTGTTATGTCGTGTGCCAAAAAGTATTTAGTCACGAAAGAAAAATCAAAATGTTTGCTTGTTATCAGGAGAGGGGAACATTTAATCCCCAGAGGGGGGAGATCAAATCTGTAGCTTATTTTCTTTAAGTCCATAAGTCAGATTTCAGGAGATGATCCCATCTATGTGTGTAGTTGGGAGCACAAACATGACATTTAAAGTATTTTGTAGATACATTTTCAAAACAAGAAGAGAGGAATGATTTTCTATGCAAGATCTTTATTTTGGAAAAAATATAATGATGATGATGACTGTGATGTTGACTATGATGATAATAATAGTAGCTACCATATATTGAGTATTTACTAAGTAGCCAACACTCTTCTAAGTGCTTTATATGTAAAAACTCATTTAATCCTTAAAAAGACTACCTTTAGCTACAAAGCTTCATTTAGGGATGCTTCTTAAGTGAGAAAAAGGAAGCATTTTATGAGTTCTTGCACTACTGAGCTTTACATAGAAGTTAAATTCTGTCACTTTTTACTATTAAAATACAAAGAATTCTATTATTTTCTTTTAAAATAGTCTATGTGTTAGATCTTTGTTTCTGGGCTCTTTGATCAGCATCAAGCTCTTTCTGTCTTTTCTGACCTTGCCTCCTCCTTTCTGCTTATTCTTCCTTTTTTCCCATCCTCCTCTTCTTCTTCCTTCTTCAGTGACCATGAATAGAAAAATAAAAGACAGTATTGTGGGGTGGGCCCTGTTTATATCCTGCAAAAGGTAACACTGTTCATCAGTCCATTTGAAAACTGGATTACTAAGGAAATATTTCAATATTCACAAGGTCTAGAGTAAATAACTTAAGTCTTGATCCAACCAAGTTTTATATCACATTAGTTTTGACTGTTTTTCACACTTATATCGATAATATATAATGTGTGCATGGTTGTATGTGTTAGAATTCAGGATAAAGGATTAAAAATGAGTATGTTGATCTTGCAGGCCAGCACCCCACTTCTAAAATATTTTCAGCCACAACTCCCAGTCCCTATCCTTCAAATACCTGGTGAAGATAAGCTAGGATAAAATAGCTTTTCATTTGAAAGCATATGTACAGCTTTATTTTTTTTAAATGCCTTGATGCCTAAGAGAAAAACAGGTGCACTTTGATTTCAAATTATTTACTTGGTGAAGTTGTAAGCATTTTTTATTGAATTTATTGGGGTGACATTGGTTAATAAAATTATTTAGGTTTCAAGTGTACAATTCTCTAATACATCATCTGTATTTTGTACTGTGTGCTCACCACCCCAAGTCAAGTCTCTTTCATCACCACTTATTCTCCCTTTACCCTCTTCTATATACCCCCACCCCCCTTTCCTCTGGTAATCACCACACTGTTGTTTGTGTCTATGAGTTTGTTTGTTTTTTTCTTAATTTCTTCACTTTTTTCATCCAGCCCCACGAACCCACCTCTTCTTTGACAGCTATCAGCATGTTCTCTGTCCCTATGAATCTGTTTCTATTTTTTTTGTTTATTTTGTTCATTAGATTCCACAATAAAAAATGTATTTCTGCAGTCCAAGTGTCCAGCAGTAGATGAGTGGATAAAAAAGATATGGTATACTTACACAATGAAATACTATGCACCTGTAAAAAAGAAGGATCTCTTACCATTTGAGACAGCATGGATGGACCTGGAGAGTATTATGTTAAGTGCAATATGCCAGTCAGAGAAAGACAAGTGTCACATGATTTCACTCATATGTGGAATTTAATGAACAAAATAAACTGATGAACAAGATAGATTCAGACATAGAAGCTTGGAACAGACTGGTTAATCTCAGAGGGAAGGGGGGAGGGGGAGATGGGAAGAGATTAACCAAAGAATTTATATGCATATATGCATAACCCATGGACACAGATAATAGTGTGGTGAAGGCCAAGGGAGGTGGAGGCAGTGGTGAGTGGAGTTGGGCAAAGGGGGCCAAATGGGGGACATCTTCAATAGTGTCAACATTAAAAAAATTTAATTATAAAAGGATATTATTTTAGAACTGGAACTCTTATATAAAGTATGGCATTTTTACTATTATCAAATGACTTTCTAAAATATATGTTCAAATTTATATTCCTATCAGAAATTCATAAAGAGTCCAATTTCTTCAAATCCTCACCAGTCCTTTGATACAATAGACTAGGATTAGGACAAGGCAAATGGCATGAGTCATGTAAGTGCATGGTCAGATCCTGTCTTTATTTAAAATTTAATACTTTGTTCATTATGTTTTTTTTATTAATTTTGAGATTTGAAGATATTGCATTAAAGTATTATCTTGACTAGTGAGTTTTTGTGCTCCCTTACATTTTAGGCCTCAAGACAGTGTCTGCTTGATGTTAATGAATTTTATTTCTTTTTGCAATTCTGATGGATGTTAAAAGGTCCTTTATTATCCTAACTTGATATTTGTCTGATAATTAGCAAAATTAAGTATTTTTTTCTATACATATTAACTATCTAGGTTTCTTTTATGAAGTATCTGAACTTATCTTTTAGCCACTTTTCTGTTGGGTAGTTGGTGTTCTCTAAATTAATATGTAAAACTTATTTATATGTTCTATAAAAAAAAAACCTTTGTTGGCTTATATGCATTACAAATATCTTGTCTAAGTCTGTAGTTGACCTTTTCATTTTGTTTGCTGTACATTTTTCATATAGAAATTTATAATTATAATGTAGTCAAATTCATTCATCTCTTCATTTATGATCTGTGCCTTTCAGTGTGTTTGTTAAAACATTTTCTCTACCCCAGTGTCAGAGTACTTCTCCCCTCTTTCCTTCTGAAACTTTTAAAGTTTTGCTCATCATATTTACCTCTTCAATTCATCAAGATGAAATAAGAATCTAATTTTATATTTTTTCATATAGAGAGTTACTCAACAAAATATATTAACTAGTTCATCCCACCTTTTATTAATTACTTTATAATGGAATCTTTGTCATATTCAAAGCTCAGATATGTAAAGTGGGTCTGTTTCTGGGTTTTCTGTTACATTCTATTTGTTTGTCTGCTTTTGCATCAATCCTATACTTAACAAAATGATAGTTTATAGTAAGTCTTGATTTCATGGTGGGTAAAATCTCCATTTATTATTATTATTATTATTATTATTATTATTATTATACATTATCTTGGTCACTTTGGCCTTTTATTTTTAATATAAATTTTAGGATGAGCTTTTAAAGGAAAAAATGTTGTTAGAATTGTATTGGATTTATGGATTAACTCAGAGAAAATTATAATCTTTGCAATATTGATTTACTCATCCATGAACATGACACATGAACATTGACATTTTGCTATCTATTTATATCTTCTTGTGTTTTTTTAATAATATTTTGTAATTTTCTCCATAAAAGTCATATGCTTCTGTTGGATTTATTCTTTAATACTTATATTATTGTTTTTCTATTGTAAATAGTATCTACATTTATTTTACTTTAAAAATTTTTGTTACTGATGTAAAAGAATACAATTTTTGTACATTAATGGTATATCTAGCAATATTTTAGTTTTACAAGCTCAGTTTTTCTGTGTAGACAATTGTATTATCCCAAATAATGTCAGTATTTTCTTTCCTTTTCTGATATATTTTATTTATTTTTCTTATTCAATTGTGTTGGCTGGGTCTCCCAATATAATATTAAATAAAACAATGGTAATAAGGCCTGGCCAGGCATGACTCAGCGGTTGAGCTTCGACCTAAGATCCAGGTGATCAGGGTTTGATTCCCGGTCAGGGCACATGCCCGGGTTGCGGGCTCGATCCCCAGTCGGGGACGTGCAGGAGGCAGTCGATCAATGACTCTCTCATCATTGATGTTTCTCTCTCTCTCTCCCTCTCCCTTCCTCTCTCTGAAATCAATAAAGACATATTTTTTAAAAATTTTAAAAAACCAACAATGGTAATAAGCATTCTTTATTCATTTTTTACTTTAAAGCAAATATTTTAAAAGTATCATCAATTACACTTGTTATATTTTCCAGTAGTTTACCTTTATCAAGTTAAGGAAATTAGCTTTTATAACACAGTGTTTTTAGAGAAGTTTTGGGTTTGTAACAAAATTGAGAGAGAGATACAAAAATATCTCATATACCCACCTGCCCACACACATGCATAGATTTTGCCCTTATCAATATCCCCAACCAAAATGGTACTTTTTTTTTTTTTTTTTACCAAGGAAAAAACTGCATTGACACATCATAATTATCCAATGTCTGTAGTTTACCTACATATCCTTTGTGTTCTGCCTACTCATCCCATGCCCCAACAACTGGCAACCAATAATATTCTTGTCTCCATAGTTTTTCCTTTTAGGAAATTAACTTTTACTCTCAGTATTTTAGATATTCTATCCTGAAAGTTTGTTAATTTTTATCAAAAGCTTTTCCTGTATTTCATTAAATTATTTTTATGCTTCATGTTATAATGACATATAATATTTTTTTCTTGAATGATAAACCATTACAGTCTTCAGATATGCCAGACTCAAGCATGATGTGATATATAGAATGACTAGATTTATAATATTTTATTTAGTGTTTTGTGTCTATTTTCATAATTGAGCTTGGTCTATAAATATTTTCATTCTGTCTTTTTCTACTTTTGATGTCAAAACTAAACTAGACTCATTACAGAATTTAATACTTTTTAGGAACATTTATGTAAATTGGAGATTATATGTTCCTTGAAAGTTTGTTTTTTAAAATTTGATTGAGGGTATAGAGTTTTTAAATTGAATTTATTGGGGTGACATTGATTAATAAAATTATATAAGAGGGAGTAGATTTTTAATTATTTAGTTATTTAATAATAATTGTAGGGCTTGTCAGATTTTCTGTTTCTCTATGGGTTGTTTTGGAGAGAACTTTCCCTACATTTAATTTTATTAGCATAAAGCTCTTCATAATATTCTGTTTTGATGGTTAAATATTCTCACTAAAAATGTGTTTAACTACAATAGGATATGTCATTGTACATCTGTATAATGCAAAAGCATAATGTATAATGAAAAGACAAAACTATGAAGACAATAAAAAGATCAATGATTTCAAGGAGTTGGGCATGGGGAGGAAGGATGAATAGGCAGAGCACAGGGGATTTTCATAGCAGTGAAACTACTCTGTATGATACTATAATGGTGGATACATGCCATCATACATTTGTCCAAAACCACAAACTGTACAACACCAAGAGTTAATCCTAATGTAAACTTTGGACTTTAAGTGATTATGATGTGTCAGTGTAAGCTTATCAATGGTAACAAATGTACCACTCTGGTAGAGATGTCAATAGTGGGGGAGGCTGTGAGTGTGTGGAGACAGGGGTTATATGCAACTTCTGTACCTTCCACTCAGTTTTGTTGTGATCCTAAAACTGCTCTAAACAATCTATTAATTTAAAATATGCATTTAATTTTGGGTGAAGTTAAGTATCATATAATTAAAAGCCATTTTAAAATTATTTTGTGGATTTCACGTCTATGAGATTTATCCATTTTTATTTGAGTTGTTAGTGTTTTATTACAGATTTCAAATAACTCTTATATATAAATGAAATCAGGTTTTTGTCCTATGCTATAAATATTGTTTATTTTATTCTGGTATAATAGTATTTATCAGTCTTTTCTTGCATGACTTCTAGGGGATTTGCTTTAAAAGGTCTTCCTCAATATTAGATTATTTTATAAAATATTCTTCCATGTTTACATTTAGTATTTTTATTATTTTACTTTTTATATTTAAATATTTTACAATTGTCACCTCCCCCCCCCCAAAAAAAAGGTTTAGGCTGTAACAAACAATAAAAAGCATTTATTTGAGCAAAGGATTTCAATGCAAAAGACAAATTCAGGTAACAACCCAAACATGGCTTTGTGAGAACAAAGGAAGGCAGGGCTTATAAAGGCAAAACTGCAAAATGTAATTCTTCCATGCAAATGAAGGATTGATGGCCAGGTTAACAGGGATTGGTAGTTCCAATAGGCAAATGAGGGTGGTGACAACTCCAAGGAAGAAGTACAGTTCATATGAGTCCATACAGCAGTTGTTTATGGCTCAACCTTGAACTGAGTTTAGCAACAGTTTTAGCAACTAAATAGCAGCTTTGAGAGCTGAGGCACAGAATGTGCATAGTCTGCATAGGCCCCACTTCCCTAACAGCCTCCTGATTCTATTTTAAGTGACTGTCTTAGCAATGTTTATGCCATTTTATTTGTTTTTATTATCATTATCTGGAATGTGTTTTTGGTTAAGGAGTTAGTCTATTTAATACCAATCAATAACATTGATTATTAGTCAGTTGTCAATTCAGTAATATCGGTTATTGAATAATTCATTTCCTGGTAGATTTTGAATACCACTTATACAGTAGAAAATTCTTATATGTATAGATGATGACAATAATAGCTGCTACTTCCCAGAGATGTCCCAAGGATTAAAGGAGATAATGTATTAAAGCTCTAGGCACAGTGCCTGGCATGTAATAATCACTCAATATTTGTTCGAGAACTTATTTCTGGGCATTATATAATGAATGTATGAGGGGTATACAATACAGTGCCACCCAGATATCTGCTTCCTCGTCATAGCATCTAGCATAATATACATTATCTTATTTACATTTTACTGATACTAAGCACAATGTCAGAAAAGTTTTGCAGATTTGGGCTTCAGGACCATAAAAAAACACACATTAATATCTACCTTTAGATAAGCAACTTTGCTTTGAGGAATGGAAGGTTAAGGGCCTTATCCAGCTTTATTCAGAAACATTAAATGGTTACTTGATATAAAGCATAAATTGTAATCTGGAACATTGATCTCAGGGACTTACAATTTGGTAAAGCAAAGGTAAGGTCAAGCAGCTTGAATTCATTTGTGAAATAAACATTAATGGAATGTCCATAACATATCAGGCACTGTGCAAAGCACTGGATACAAGAATGAACAGACCCTGGGCTCTACTTTCAATGCAATTGTAAATGAGTGCGGTGGTAGAGAGAAGCATAAGATTCAGAAGTGATCACCCAAAGAGGGCAAAGGTAGAAGTCATGAAGCACAACAATATTTGAGGTTTGAGCAGAGCAAGAGAATCCAGAATAGGAGACTAAGGCTGAATGGCCAGAAAAGGAGAGAAACTAGGAGAGAATGATTTATAAAGTCAACAAAGAAGAGAGAAGTTTAAAGAGAGAGTAGTCAATCATGTCGATTGGAACAGAGAGGTCAGGTAAGAAAAGGACAGGAGAGTATCCATTGAATTTGGAATAATAGAGATCATGACTTCAGGGAGAGCAGTTTTAGAATTATGAAGGATGAAGCCAATTTGCAGTAAGTTGAAGTATTAATGAGATTTCAGAGAGTTAAATGGTGACTACAGACTCATTTCAAGAGCTTAGCTAGGTGGGAAAGGAGAAAAAAAAGATGGCAGCTAGAAGGAGTTGTAGGTTAAGAAGCATTTTTTATTTTATGTAGAATATCCTTGAGCATGTTCCTATGCTGCAGGAAAAAACTCAGCAGGAGAGAATGAGGTTGAGGCTAAGAAGATGGAAGGATGTTTTATACATCAGTATCCCTGAGAACAGAGGAGGTGATAGGATCCAAGTGGGTGAGTTGGCCTTGGACAAAAGAAGTGACAGCTCACTCATTGGGACTAGAAAAAAGTAGTTAACAGTGAGGGTGGCTGCTGGATAGGAAAATCTTTCTTGATGACCTTGAATTCCTGAGTGAAACAAGAGACTCAGGCATCTGTAGATAGTGAGGGGAGAGGTGGCGGAGTAAAATTTATGAGTCAGATGTCGGCTGAAACCATGGTGTCCAGGAGAAAATAGGGGAAAAATAAAGACAGCAACTCCTACTACTACTAGTACTAAATCTTTGGAAATTCACAACCCTAAGACGCTGGGAGGTTTAGCCTAGTGTATAGGAAGATGAACCAAGCTTCTCACTAAGCAACTCAGCAATTTCTTTAGCTGTGGATCCCTGCTGGATTATTAAGGCAGATCAAATTTGTGTTTGGAGGCTTACCACCTTCCTCTGTAAACAGTGCCACAAATACTGCAGGTGCCAAAAGTTTGAAATATGCCTGAAGATGATAATGATGATGATCATGATGATAAGAAAGAATGGTTAGTAGTCATCAAGTGCTTTCTAAGTGCCAGGCACTGTGTTAAACTCTTTACATGGATGAGAGTTAGCTGACTAAGTAAATTAATCCGTGGAAATTGATTATGTGTGTGTGTAAAATAAATATCATATAGATGACATATGTATAACATATACTCCACACTGTGCCTGGTATTTAGTGGAAACTCTAGTTTTTCTTTTCTTCCCTCATCCCTCCTCCATTGTTAGCTCTTCCCACTCACCACCCTCCAGGGCTGGGGTTGGAGAGGGGTGAATATGGAAGGGGTCTCTGTGTCATTGTCCCTGGTCACAGGCTGTTTAGTGGAAGAGAGAAAAGCTCTTGGAGTTGCCTTTGAACTTTGGTCTCCCCATTCAAGCTGTTATTTCTTTGAGGACAAGGGCTATGCTGTACCCTTGCCTGTGTCCCCCATAAGCACCAGAATGGTGGTGGGCACAAGGCAAGCCCTGAATAAACTCTTTCAGGCTGGGCTCAGCTTCTGAGGTTTTAGTTTTCAGTTATTGCTACTGCAGGTCTTGGAGCCACAGCTGACAGATTCTCAGGAGCACAAAGAGCAGTAACCAGGGCAACCCAGTAGCACCCCTTTTGGCTGTGTTCTGCTGGGGACAGGGCACCAGGCCAGGAGGCTGAGAACCCACAACCCAGACTTAGCTCTGCTCCCAACCCCTGTACAAATATTTCCACTTGCCTGGGGCTCAGGATCCTCACCTGTGAAGTGAAGGTCATAATCCTTGCTCTGCCTACTTCACAGGGGCTCAGGGTCCTCACCTGTGAAGTGAAGGTCATAATCCTTGCTCTGCCTAGGTTCTCTAAAGACACAGTTTGGATGACAGTCATAAAAGCTATTTGCAATGAGAAAAGCTTGCAGATGTGAAGGGATGTTAACCCCAAGAGCCAGGGCTTGACTCAGAAAAAGATAGGAAAGGAGAGTCATTGTGTAACTGGACATATGGGGGCTTTAATTTGTTTTCCTCTTGTTTAACCATCATCATGATTCAAGCTGGTACCACATGTAGAACACTCTGTCCTTTGAGATCTCTAGGGATGAGAATTTGTAAAGCAGCAAGGCAGCAACCAGCTCATGGAATAGTGAAAAAATAGATGAAATATGGTGGGGTTCATACTTGTGCTTCTTAAAACATTGTCTGGAAAACAGCAGTCAGGTGAAAGACAGGTAGCTTGTCTTCTGCTCACATCTCTAGAAAATCTTCCTCTCTTAACCCCACATGCTCTTGCAGTGTAGTCAGGCCCCACAGCTCTGTTCTGAATCTTTTTCCCTTCTCTCCCCTTTGCTCATTTACCTTTTCTTCCTTTATCTTCCCTTCCTCCCCTGCATAATATTGTCTATTCTCTTTTGATTTTGTTTAATGTAGAAGAGTCTCCCAAGTCTGTGTGCCTGTAGCCCAGAGCTCTGACCTGAGCCCTAGATCTGAAACTACTTAGATGTCCTATAAGCACCCCAAAGTTACCTTCTGCTTCAGATTGAGCTATGGGAAGGAGATGACCTCAAAGGCAGAAAGGGAAATAGTTTGGATTTAAGGACACAGTCCAGGCCCCTTGTCTTATGAGACTGAGAAGAAAGGAATTGGGGATAAAGTATAGAGAGCTGGGTGAAACACAGATGAAGCTTTGTGTTAACTGATTTCACTTTATATTCATGACCACTATTCTCAGCTGGGCCCTTGATGCTGACTTTCACTCCTGTACATATCCTTAGTCCATTCATTCTCTCACTCTACACTTTTCCCTCCTCAAACTTCCAACACCTCCTTTTCCCTCATGCCCCCTCATAACTGCTAACCCTCTTTTATGACTTAAGCAGTCATAAAAGAACTCCCACAGACTCCCACGTCTGCCCACCTACCTGTGAATATACCCACATTCTTTCTCTTTTCTCTTATTACTATAGAAGAACCATCTCTGCTCCTATCTAATGCCAACTCCTATATTTGTGCACTACATCCGAATACTCCTAGGTTACTCAAGGCTATTCTCTAGCAATTCTCCCCTTGACCTTGTGCATCAGGGGTTTTCTTTACCTACTGGTTCATTCCTACCACTTTGTAGATATAATGTTCTGTTCACATCTTTAAAACACACACCAAAAAAAACCCCAAAATTCCTCTTGACTCCACCTGCCCCAACATCTATGGCTTCATTCCTCAGTTCACCTTTCTAGCAAAAATCCTCAAAAGATTTATTTTTACTTATTGTCCTCAATTCTCTTTTGGCCTTGCTCCAATCAGGCTTTGTCTCCATCACTATATCAAAATTATTCTTTGTAAAAGTCACCAATAATCTCTATGTTAGTTAAGTGATCGGTTTGTATTCCTTATCTTGCGATGTATCAGCAGCAATTAACACAATTAATATACTTCCTGAAATACTTTCTTCACTTGACTTCCAGGAGTTGGCACTCTTCTAGTTCTCCTCCTACCTTACAGGCTACCTTGAAAGCCTGTCTTCCATATATACATGTAGAACTTGCTCCTTAGTTACCTTTCTTTAATTCCAAGCTACAAATTCACTGAACCAATTGTCTAAGCAGGATTTACAATAATTTGAATCCTGAAGCTCACTTTTCTCTTCCTCTTATTGTCCAATTCACTTTTAGGCACATATTTCAGTGATCTTAAAGCATGATGTTCCCTCCAGGGAAAAACATAATTGTACATAGCTTTGTGGCATAAGCAGGATTAATTATGGAAAAGGATAATTTGAATGCTAGGTAAGACTATTTATAACATCACTCAAGTCAAATTATTAGCAAAATCCTTAGAGAAGACCCATTTCCTTCCCTCTTCTGGTTTTATCAAGTTCACTTTTTCTGATTCCTTAAAAAACTCTGTTGGGAAAGTCCACCTTTAGGTGAGAAAGTTTAATCACATCTGTTGTGGTTACATCAACCAGTTGGAAGGTGAATGAATCAACCTGTTTGCTAAGCACTTTGGAATCACTGGAAGGTGCCATGGCTGGTTTGGATGATATTTTTTTTTAAATTACCAATGATAAATTAAAGTTCTTTCTACAATTCTGCAAAACAACAAAACATTTACTAGCTTAAAAATGTAGTCACATATCTTGAGTTCTGTTTTTCAATTCTATTGATAACAAATGACCATTTTGATTAACATAATCAAGATCAGAGTATTTTAAGACACTATTAATCATTAATAAATTTGCTCAGATTAGTTTTCATGACAGGAGCATTACTCAGCAGGATTCCTAGAGAGAAAGAGAGAGACATAGAACAGGTAAATTTTGATGGGAAGAAGAGAGATTATGGAGTTCAGGCAGTGATTCCAATTGCTATAACAGAATTAGCCTATTATTTTATTCTTTTTTCTTCCTGCCTTTCCAGGGCTAAGTCTTTCTTACCTAGACAGCTAGAAGATAAGACTGTGTCGTTCACTGAAGGGGAAATGGGTTGGCAATTAGGAGGTAAAATGTTGATGTTCTGTGCCTAGAAGGCATGGAGGAAGGAGAGTACATCCCAAGGGAACCAGACTCTCTCATGCTTTAACCTAGAGAAGTGAATAATGAAAAATGCTTCTTCTTTACTGTATCACAGGCTGTAGAAAAGGAGCATTTGAGGGGCCATGGGAGTTTTTTGAAGGCCCTTTAGTGACAGAGGTAACTGATACATAGGCCAGCTATGCCTATTAGTGATCATAGTTGCTCAGGGGTAAAGAAGCACAGTCAAAAATCAATGAGGCCCCCACTCTAAGCTATGCAACTGCTGCAAAAGATTTGATCCTAGAGAGAGAAAAAAGCAGAATGGAACAGTAGTTCACATCAGTTAACATTTTCAGTAAAGAGATAAGAACAGCACAATAGGAATTAAATTGGTACTCTCTCATGGGATTAAGGAGAACAAGCAGGGTTTTCAAAGACAAAAAGATAAGGTAGGAGAATTGAGTGATTCATAAAACAGAGTGTGAGATTACCAATGACTAAAAAATGGCTGAAAGCCTGAGCTGGTTTTAGATCAATCTTTTGAGAAGAGAAAGATAAGAAAATAAATCATTGACAGTTTGAACATGTTGAATGTTTGGCAGGAATTGATATAGACCACATTGCCCCAAGCCAGCAGCTTAATTTGCTTTGTTTGTGACCTACTCATCTATACAATTAATTGCTTATTTTGTTAAAGGTTTTTTTATTGATTTTAAGAGAGAGAGGAAGAGAGAGGGAGAGAGGAGAGAGAAACAGCAATGTGAGAGCAAAACATAGATCAGCTGCCTCCTGCAGGTCCCCTGCTGGGGATCAAGCCCGAAACCTGGCAACCTTTCAGTGCAAGGGATGATGCCCAACAAACTGAGCCACACTAGTCAGCATACAATTAATTGCTTTTTACTGTGCTCATTAGATATTTGTACATAAAAACACTGTTTAATTCACGTATTCATTAAACAGTTAATATAAACCATTTGTGTACCTAGAACTGAGGTGGAATTGAAGAAATACATGTTTTCTGCCCTTCAGAAATTTATGATATTGTTTCAGAGACAAGATTTACAATTATTAAACAATTATTAGAAATCACGTTGATACAGAAATTTTCTTGAAAAGATCCAACTGTATCATGGGTTAAATAGATATTTTGTTGTACTAGCCCTAAAGAACAATCTTTTTTTTTTCCTTTTTTTTTTTTAAATATATCTTTATTGATTTCAGAGAGAGGAAAGGAGAGGGAGAGAGAGAGATAGAAACATCAATGATGAGAGAGTCATTGATCAAGCCTGAAACCTGGGCATGTGCCCTGACCGGGAATCGAACCCTGATCGCCTGGATCTCAGGTCGACGCTCAACCGCTGAGCCACGCCCAGCCGGGCAAGAACAATCTTGTAGAACATTATTTTCTGTAGGGAAATGGACTCTTGAGTTGTAAATTTAGAAGCAAAGGGGTCATTGTGAGTTGGAGTTTCTCTGGGAGGTAGATCCTAAACTGGGCCTGAATGGATGGGCAAGGAGGAGGGAGAAAGCAACAGGCACAGATGCAGAGGCATCTGTAAAAGGGTGCACTTGCTAGCAGTGAGTACAAATGTTTAATTGGAATATAGGGTTCATTTTGAGGAGGTAGATTGGCCTGTGAATGTGGAGGCTCTTGAATGTCAACCTGAACATATTGATTTTAATTCTATAGGGCTTTTAAGGAGAAGAATGGCATGATCAATTTCATATCCTTCTTCTGTCACTTAACAGTGTACCATGTCCATTTCACATACCATGTAGTCTTTGAAAAAATACATTTTAAATTGAAATGATTAAGTAAGTAAGATATTAAGGGTTATTTTTCAGCCTTTTGTCTTCCAGTGTCCATGCAGACATTTAGAGTCTAAAATTAATTTTCACAGTTGAAAGCATTAAGATGACAGTCACCCTGACCTAAGTGTGCCACCTTGGCATTTCTTTCTTTCTTTTTTTTTAAATACATCTTTATTGATTTCAGAGAGAGGAAGGAAGAGGGAGAGAGAGAGATAGAAACATCAATGATGAGAGAGTCCTTGATTGGCTGCTTCCTGCACAACCCTGACTGGAGATCGAGCCTGCAACCCAGCATGTACCCTGACCGGGAATCGAACCGTGAACTCCTGGATCCTAGGTCGATGCTCAACTGCTGAGCCACGCCTGGCTGGGCCCACCTTGGCATTTCTATACCCAGGCATCATCTCATGACAAAAGAATTCTTCAATTTAACAAAGCAATTTTTAGAATCTCTGGACAATCACCATCTGGTGACAACAAACTGCACAATAACCTTAAATACAGGAGCATGTTTTCCTCATCATATGAGGAAAGAACTTTCAGGAAGGTGAATAATATTACCTCAGAACACAGGTTCTTGAAATCACATAGACCTGGAATTGGAATCAGACTGTAGCTACCTATCTAGGCCACTTTAAATAAGTTTTTTCACCTCTCTGAGCCTCAGTTACTTCATCGACAGAATGGAGAGAAGCATTCATACCCTATAGGGTTTAAGTTTAATTAACACCATGTATGCAAAGCTTTCAGCAGAGTCTCTGGCACAGAGTAAGTATCATAGTTTGTTGAAAGTGGTGTTCATATTTTTGAGTGCATACTGCATGGAAGGTGAAGGAGTGCAGTGGTTAAAATAAAACTTTTGGAGCTAAGCTACCTTGACTTGAATACCAGTTCTGCATTTTAACTTTGGGCAAGTAACTTAACTTTTCTATGCCTTAATCTTTTCACTTGCAAAATGAGATTAATAATGGTAACTATGTCATAGAATTATGAGGGTTAAACAAGTAAATACATGTAAAAAGTTCTAGGACATTGCCTGGCAATGTAGCAAACCTCCCTAAGTATTAGCTACTATTGTGCTCCAGAAATTATGCTGAAGGCTTTACATGCTTTATCTCATTTAATCCTCAGATGACCTATGAAGAGGTAATATTATTATCTTCATTTTGAAGAAAAGGAAATTGAGACTCAGATAAATTCTATTAATGTGCCTAAATTCTAGTAATTGGCAAATCCAGCTCTGTCTGACTCTAAAGCCCTCCAAGCCCCCTAACCATTCCATGGTTAGGCCTGCTTCTCATAGAAGTTTAGGTGTGGTACACCAGGGACCAAAAGGAAGGGAGGGACAGTCTGGAGAGGATGGCAAGTTTGATGTGAGATACATTGAATTTTCAAGGCTGGAGGGGACTTTCAGAGGAGGATGTCTTGCTATTTTCTGTAGAAAGATGTGTTCCCTTTAAAACTAAGAGGTCTTTGCAAAGTCTATGCTGTAAACACCTCAGGGGGTTGACAGTGCTTTATTAGAAAACTTAAAAAGTATTTTAAATAGCAGTACCACAAACTTCTACTTTAAAGGACAAAAAGCAAATGAAGAGAAGTATAAAGTGAAGAACAAACTTTCTGACTGAGAAACAAATGCAGTATCAAAAAAAAAGAAAAAAGAAATCAAACAGGTAGCAAGGTAGGTTAGAAAAGTCTCATAGGTCACATCCTCAGCTACAGGACTGAAGAAGCAGGAAAGGAAAGATCTTAGGGTCTTAACCACTTGACAGGACTTGGTTGGGGTCTCCCTTTCCACAATGATCTTGACTTGTAGATGAATTTCTGTTTCTCTGCTTTCTTTTAGAATGTTTGCAATGTGAAGTTCTACTTTTTTGAGATTCATTTCTTTAGCTCTAGAAAGTTTCCCATTATCAAATAGTGATAGTCTTAATAGCGTGATAATAATCATAATTAGAAATAATAGAACATGTATTATGAGCCACACCCTGTTCAAAGTGCTTTACGTTTATTAACTCATTTAATCTTCACAACAATCTCATCAGAAAGATTCGATTATTATTCCCATTTTATAGACGAGAAAACTAAGGCACAGAGAAACTAAGAAATTTATGAAAATCATACAGTCGATAAATTGCAGAGCCAGGATTCAAACCCAAGTAGTTTGGCATCAGCAATGCATGTTACTCATCACATTATACTGCTTCATTGGGCTATTATCTGATATCAAGAGCTTGGTATAAAAATATCTTGAAGTCACCAATTTCACATGTGGGAACCAGCCACAGAGAAGAATAAAATTCTGACATCCCTGTAGGGTAGGATATGTTGTGTTTAAAAGGTGGGAATATGCCAGTTAGACCAGCTTTGGACTAGCCCTAGAGTTAACTGTGGCTCTTTCCCTGAAAATGTCATGATAGACTCTTTTTAAAAATATATTTCTATGGATTTCAGAGAGAGGAAGGGAGGAGAGAAAATCAGAAACATTGATGAGAGAAAATCATTGATTGGTTGCCTCCTGCACGCCCCCTGCTGGGAATTGAACCCGCAGCCCAGGTATGTGTCCTGACTGGAAATCAAACCATGATTTCCTGGTTCATGGGTTGACACTCAACCACTGAGCTACACCAGCCAGGTATGATAGACTCTTTTAACAGCTTATTCAATGAGCAAATTCAACATGGTGTTTATGAGCACCACCTTTGGAGGCATATAAACTGGGGTTCAAAAGCAGGCTCTGAGATTTGCTAATGACCATTTGATCTTATGTAAAGTACTGGAGTTTTCTGTGCATGAGTAATACTGACAAAATTAGGAAAAAACTAGGACCAATCTCACAAGATTGTTGGAAGGAAAAATGAATTAATCAATGTTTGGGGTGGGGGGAGCTAGTAAAGTGTAAGCACTCAGTTCATTTGGCTGTTATTCCCTCTGGGGTGATTTTAGAAGTCTCAGTAGTTAATTTCTGAGTCCAGTTCACCAGCCATTTCTTTCCTTTTCCTTTCATCTTTTAGAAGGTCTCCAAGGTCTTCATTCATTTGTCTCTATGGATTTTCTTTCCCCTACATTTGCTTTTCAATTTAAAGGAAGAGGGCATTTATTTAAACCAGTCAACCTTTTGGCAGCCTTGACCATATTCATATTCTTTGCTAAAATGTGCCAGTAAATCCAATAATTTTTCTCAGGGGCAGAAATGAAAGGAAACATGAATGAGGAATTGATGTTGAAAAGACACCAAGATGGCAGTACCTATTTTCCTAATGAAGCATTTCCCAAACTATAGTCTGTGGAAGATTAGTTTTATAAGATGCTCCTGGTGGAGAATAAAGATTTATATTGTCAAATGTTTGGGAAATAAAGCATACTTTACCTCCTTCTTAGAGACCTATATACTACATACTATTCTATTGAAAGCTCTAAGTAATTTTACAGTAAGGAAATTTGTTTAGCTCTACCTTATCCCACACTTAAAAATTAATTTGACTTCAGGACTTCTCAGAGTGGAAAGTTACCTTAATGCAATGCTCCAAGTATGGCACCAGGCAGGCTATCCTAGAGGTCATGGAGCAGAAAGGCTCACCACTGAATTAAGATGTTTGAACCATATGGTTTATTGAGTTAATTCAAAATATACAGTGAAAATTAAAGGAAAACAGATGGATATATTAACAAATAGCATATGGGGCTGCTGGTACAGCTCATCAGTTCATTAAAATTTGCCTATTGAACAGGTTATTTGTTTTAAAATAATAGTGACAAATAATTAACACCTACTGAGTGCTAGGTACTGTTCTATGTTTTTTATATACAGCTAAAACAGCCTTAGTTGTGCATATTTTGTGGTAGGGAAATAGATAAAATTTTTAGTTGACACAAAACACATTTGGTATTGTCATACGTCAATAATTTGAGTACCTAAAGTTTCTTATTTATAATCAACTTTGTAGATTTTAATAAGAAAATAAATAATCAAACTTTGGAGGTCAAGATGCTGGTGGATTGAACACATGCACCTAATTTTATTCCAAGAGTTTCCTTATTTCTTGGGTCCACTGAAAACTTCTGGAGTAATTCATACAAGGGCAATGGTGCTATACCAAAACCAGGGGTATTGAGTAAATTTATGCATACTTAAGTCAGAAATCTCCTGCCATCTTTCCCTACTCAACTCTTAAAATGTTGGGAGCCAGATCTTTATTTTGTAGGCAGGAGATTAGAATCATATACACTGGGAAATCTTACCAGTTTAGAAGGAAAGACCCAAAGATACTGACATTGAGAGTTTATCAAACCTTCAAATAGCTCTAAATTACAATAAATATAAATATAAATATAAATTTTTAGAGGCATAAAGCCCACAAGAAGAAATAGAGAAAAAACAATAATATTATGGAAGATGGAAAGCAAATGGATCGAGGTTAACTGAATGAGCAAATCTGAGAAAGATGAATTCTAGACTGCCAGGGGGAAAGCTGAAAGCCAACCTGGTTGACCCTGCAGAATCATCAAAAGGATCACCATTTGCCTCTGGAACTGGGAAAAAAGTGGATGCTATTAAAGAAAGATTGAATGAAAGCTATTTAAGAAATAAATCCCTAGATGTGCTCCCTCAACTCCACACTTTTAGGTGACTACCCCTCCTCTATCTCAGCAGAAAACTGGAGACTTATTCTCTAGGGATGGTAAAACAGAGGGTCTCTGGACTGAAGGATATCATGAACAGTTGACAAGCTGAATATCATAAGGAACACAGGATTATGTAAAATGAATCCTGAATGCTGAACTCCTTTAGGTCTGTTCAGAAAACATTCAAAAGTTGAAAATAAGGCTAAAAGAGTCAGCATGTCCTTTTAACATCATATGAAACATTGGGGAAATATATCTTTATTTGACTTTGCTAATATATTAAGGGCTAAGACTCTGCAAAGTAGTATTTTAACTTGCAGATTTCAACCAGTAGAGATGCACATAATTGTTTTCCAGTAGAGAAGATAACTTCAAAGATTATAGTTTTAATTGCCTGTTGGGCATTAACCAGTTGTACATCTAACCTAGCAATCTTATTCTAAAATTTCTTCTTAACTGACTGTGAGTAATGTTCAGATCTCAAAATGTTATTTGAATGCTCTTGACCTTAGATTTGTATGAGAGTCATGTTTTTAATTTTTTAAACATTTTATTTTGGAAGTTTCTCGAATGTTGGCAGTCAGACCTTTACCTCCAGGTAGAAAAATGAAAGAAGATTCCCTGGAAAACTTGACCAGCCAAATATGAAAAACCCAAGGATATTGACATCTAGTTTCCTAACAAACAGCCCAGATAGATCACCTTGAGTTTAGTATGACCATATATGTTATCATACAAAATAGGACTTTTGAGAGTAAAAGGAGGCTCTATTAATAATTATACTGGGACAAGAGGCATAACCTAAGACTGTCCTGGCAATACCAAGACATATGACCATACTACCTATAAGTGAAGCTCTCAGTTAGCAATCCCATCCACGCTCTTAGAATTTCCAATCAGCTCTTTAGTCTGCCTATATCTGAGCAGAAATCCAAACATTACAATTATTTGATGAGAGCCTCTAACCTGAAAGATAGATATCAAAATGAAAAAAAGTAGTTAAAGACTGCCTGGGGGAAATGTAAACTATACAGGGACAATAAAATCTCCTCCTCTCAGAAAACACTACCATAAATACCATCAGAGAGCTAAAATATGTATTGGATTCATGAAATGAGAATAGGATGATGTAAAAAGGGGGGGGGGGAAGAATTCAGAGGAAACACAAGCACACACACACACCTTGAAAATTTAAAACATAATAGCAAAAATGAAAAAACCGAGTGGAAAGAACTGGCAGATAAGCTTTGAAAATCTCACAGAAAGTAGAACAAAAAGACTAAAGGTGTAAAATAAGAGAGAAAGGGTAAGAAAATTAAAGGGCCAATCAAGGAGGCCAAACATCTAAATAATAGAAAATACAGAAAAGATAGATATGAGAATAGAGAAAATGGAATAGAAGAAATCACCAATGAAATAATACAAGAAAAATTTCCCATGCTGAAGAATATGAATTTACATATTTTAAGGGCGCAATTAGTGCTCAGCATAATGAATAAAAATGAGCCCACAGCAAAGCAAATTATTATGAAATTTTAGACTATTAAGGACAAAGAGAGGATCATACAAGCTCTTGGTTTGGAGTAGAGGAGAGTCAAAAACAAAGCATCAAGAATTATTTTGTATTTTTTAACAGCAAAACAAGAAGCCAGAAGATAATGGAACCGTACTTTCAAAAATATGAAGAAAAAATATTTCTGACTTAGAAACCCCAGACTTTTATTAGTTCCAGAGAAAGTAAAAGTTGTGTAGTAAAGGAAAAATAGTCAAAGTTTACTATATACTAATAATAATGTAAACATTGATCTAAACTAAATATAATTATATTGGGAGTTTAGAGAGTTGGGAGATGTATATATTTGTGGTAGGTAGGGAAAATCTTCGTCTTCCAAACAGGCAAATCAATAGATACGCCTAAAACTAAAAATTCATGAGTTAACAATACAAGTATGTAAATTTAGAGATATGGAGATATATATCAAAGAATCAATGAAAGTATTTGAAAGTGTTTTTTTAATGGGAAGGAAAACTGGAGTAAGGGAAGAATAGGGACTGTTATTTGGGCTAACAAACCTTTTAGAATTAACTGATGTATAATCAGTGCATGTGTAACTTTGTTAAACATTTTAAAATAATAAATGAATCTTATGAACAAAATAAACTAACAAAATAGAACCAGTGCCTGCAGATATCTCATAACCTGCTTCTGTGGTTGTAAGGGTAAGTCACTTAGCCCTCTCTGTCGCACACTATATATTATGCAAAAGCAGAATGCAAAGGTTAGGAAATACTATTTTTGCATTGTTCCTGAACTCAGGTGGTTGTAACCTTCAGCAAACATTCTGTCCTCTGTCCATGCTAATACAGGGTCAGCAGTTGGCAAGGTTCTCTAAACTGTGGGAGCCAAAACACCATTCTGTGACCTTGGATGGTTATGTAGTACCCAAAGGAATCTTTGCCTGAGTCAGACTTTAATCATTATTTAATGGGATGGTGCCCGCTCTTCCTTTTTTACTTTAGGGCGTGACTCACAAACACCTGGAATCCAGGCCTCTATGACTCCTCTGTTCAAACTGCCTAATTCTTACCAGCTCATTGTGCCTCTGGCACAAAAGAGGCATATTGTCCCAGGTGTCATCAATTTAGCATGTTTCATTTGCCCGTTCTGATCACAGAGCCACTCGAGAGCCTTAATTGTTAACTAGTGAGAATAAATCTGTGTGCTCTTAGATGGACAAAAATGGACCCTGAATAATTCAAAGGACATTTTCTCAAAGCATCCAATGGAGTTGAAGGCTCCTGATTTTATTCTTTTACAACCTAAGACAAACAAACTAAATGACCAATGTTGATGCTTTTATTCCTCTAAAGACAATGGTTCAGTATACATGCTAGGTGATCAGAATGTATTTGCTTATTGAAGTAGAAAATCCATTTGGAGGAGCTTGTATCTTTGGATCTGCCTCCAGCTGGGTTCCAGACACTGAAGAATGAATATTGGTTCAGTTTCTCCTAACCTGTTTCAAATGTGAGTGGTTAAAAAGAATGAGGGACAAACACAGTAAGCAGACTAAATGAAGGCCAAGGATAACCTAATAGTTACAGTGGCATATGCCTGGGTTTTAGTATTAATCGTATTCCCGACAACAGTTGTCTTAATATATTCTTAAGCAACTCTAAATTATGAACCATAATAAACATTGTTCAGGCATATTTTCAATGGATGGATCCTTTGTGAATATGGCTTATCACTTCGAAGATCCAGAAAAAAAAGGTTGCTTTCTGAGGGTGAGTTTTATTTTGTATATGTAGGAAATATTGGCCTATTTTTAACCCACCGTCCTGCCAAATCAAGACAAACCTGCTGGAAATGGGCATTCAAGAGCCAAGGGAAAATTGGGAGAGATTGAAGGAAAAAAAAACACCCCAAATAACAATGACATCATACAGGTTTTTAATAGTGTTGATTCTCATAGCCCAGTCCTGAGTCCTCTTCCCTTTTCACTTTATACACCTTTCTAGTTTACCTCATACTCAGCCAGTCTCATGGCTTTTTCTTTTAATAAGAAAAAGTTTATTTTAGAGTTACAGAGGTAGTAGAAGTGAACCAGCTGGGCTGCATAGGTTCAAGAAACAAGTTACAGAAGCAAAAGAAGGGCCCTTGGAGCTTAGAAGAGAGAAAGGCAAAGGTAACTTCCTTGGGGGGAAGAAGAGGGAAAGGGAAAGGTACAGGCATACTCCTGAGCAGGAGAACATGCCCAGTCTCAAGGTTTTAAATACTATTTCTATGTGTATGGCTCTCAAATTTCTATCTCCAACTTTATCTGTCTTCCAGACTCCACTGTGCAGCTGCCTACTGGACATCCCAACTTGGATGTCCAATCATCTCCAAATCAACACATCCAAAACTCAACTCATTGTCTTCTCCCATCCCTGTTCCTACCTATTAGGTATAAAACACAATTCTAGGTGTGAGAGATAAAACACTGAACAGTTTTCTGACTTCTAGAGTTTACATTTTACTGGTAGGGAGTAATAAAAAAAAAAAAAATATATATATATATATATATATATATATAGAGAGAGAGAGAGAGAGAGAGAGAGGGAGTAATAACAAAAAATGAAAAAATATATAAATGAGCCTAATGGTTTTCATATATAAAATATATATTAAGTATATTGAAGCAAAGTAAAATGGACTAAGGATATAGAGAGTGATGAGGAAGATACTGCATTTGATAGGCTGATCAAGGAAGGTCTCTCTGAGAAGACACTAATTAAGGAAAACCTAAACAAAAAGGAGAAATAAACCATGCAAATATCTGGGAGAATATTTCACATAGTGGAAACAGCAAGTGTAAATGCCCTGAGGTGGGAATATGCTTGCTGTGTTTGAGAAAATGCATAATGGCTGGAGAGTAGTAAGTGAGAAGAAAAGTTTTAGGTAATGGAGTCAGAGAGGTAGCCAGGAGCCAGATCATATATGGGTTTGTAGACCATGATAAGGAGAATTTGAGTTTTGTTCCAAGTGTTGTGAAAAGTCATTTTAGGGCTTTTAGGAAAGGAGTTTCATAATTTGAATTAGGTTTTGAAAGGATTGCTGGCTGTTGTGATGAGAATTGACTGCAGGGGGCTAGAGCAGAAGCAAGGAGACAAGTCAGAATGCTATTTCAAAAGTCCAGGGGATAATTGATGGTGGCTTGGACTAGAGTGATAGCAGTGGATATAGTTAGAAGGGGTTAGATGCAGTATGTATTCTGTATGTAGAGCCAATGGATTTGCCTATTTAAGGGAATGGGACCACCACTATCCATCCAGTCTACAAACCAAAAACCTAGGAGTCATTCATGTGTAGTAGGATCTATTAGACCACAGAATATTTCTCAGGGAAATGAATTGAAGAAATAGCATCTAAAATTAAATATTATTGCATGAAATGACCTTGTCTGATTCCTCCCTCAATCTAAATTATGTTAACCTTGTTTCATGCTCCCACAGTTCATTATTTTCCTTTATGGCACTTATCACAAGTTGTGGGTACATATTTATTCATTGATTATTTATTTTTTGTTTATCTCACAAGGATGAAAGCTTACGTAAACACAAGGGACAAGTCTTACTTATCTTTGTATCTCTAGTGCCTAGCACAGTACCTAACTCATAGAATGTACTTGATCTTTGATGAATGAATGAGTGAATATAAACATAAAAATTCTGACAATCTTCTCAAGGGATTTAGAGCACTGAGAAAGAACGGGGTTAGGCATAAGGAAAAGAAACAAAAAAAATATTTTGACCAAAATATTCTTAAATTCTGGAATAAGTCTAAGAGTAATAATAACACCTCATTTCTTATGTTCAGCAGACAAGGGACTTCCAGGTATGGAATATACAATAAGTTTGTTCCCGCATGGACTAAGTGGTCTCTAAATTCCCTTTTCAAATTTTAGGATTCTGAAAAGTATAATTGACCAGCCACTAATCAAGGGAAGATTCATTGACTTATTAATGTGACAAAAATGTATTGAGTACCTATTCTATACTAGGCACTGGGTTAGGCATTGTGCACTCGATAGCGACTCACATTCCCTACTCTCAAAGGTCCTGCATATTAGTAGAGGCATTCATTTTAGACATACATATGGTATAATTAGGCATGATTTCTTGCTTCCAGATCTAGGTCCCAAGTATGACATCTTAAGGACTAACAACAAATGGCACATGTAGTTGTCAAGTTTCTCTGAGAAAAAAATACCAAGATGGGATGTAATCTCCAATAATTTTATTAGGGGAAACACCTGTGAGAAAAATAGGGATGAGGCCAGTAAATGCTAAAGAGTTGTCAGACCATATTTTAAGTCTGACCCTGAGTAAAGGAGAAAGAGAAGTAAGTCCAGTGAAGTGTCCTAGAAGGTTTAGTGGTCTAAAGAAGGTTTGGAGAGGCCTTGAGAAGTTGGCCATTAGAGAATTCCTGTGTCTCCCAGGGATGGGCCTACCTTAATTTCTCTGCTGTACTTTGTCTGAATTAGCCAGTAGGGAGTGTGACTTGGAAGCAAAAGCTCTAATGAATTTTAGAGTGGAGCAGTTAGGACAGTTATTCTCACTGTAGGTTGAGGTTTGTGTAAGACTCATTCTCATGACTGCCACAGCCCATTATGGAGTTATAATGACTTATGCAGATCACAAATATTTACTTGGAGGATATGCAGTGAATTGTTTCCCAGGGAGGACATTAGAACTCTACTTCTGTGGAAAACAACCAAAAGAAATAGTTCAACAACAACAACAACAACAACAAAATTGATTACCAGGTTGCTATACAGGAAGCACTCAATCTCAGTTTCCTGGTTTAGGTGTTTACCAGAGCTATGCAGGTATATGTATACAATTTCAGTGTTCTGGTGTTTGTTTTTATTAGCATTCTATAAGGAAGGAATTCCCTACTTTGGTGAGGGTACTGTCATAGTCATAACTGACTTGTAGTGTTGTTTCCCCTCAATATGCTCATATTCAGCCTTCCAAACCCCATTAGTCAAGTAGACAGCTATTAGTAAATCATTAGCAACAGCTGCAAAGGAGAGTGGGATGCTGCTTTCTTGGTTCTTTTCCTTTCACTCTGCATCGATCAGGGCAGAGTATGCTGCAGTAAGAAATAACCTGAAAAATTACAGTGGCTTCCATTGGCAGAAGTTCATTTTTTACATTCCTTGTGGATTGGCTGGGGCCTTTGTGTCATCCTTATTCTGGGATGCAGGCTAATGGAATAGCCACCATCTGGAACTCTGCTGCTTATTGCTGTAGAGGGAAAAATAGGAGTAGCTAAGCATGCAGTAAACCTTCAAGCTTCTGCCCAGAAGTGACATGTGTCCCATTTCACTGACCCAAACAAGTGAAATGCACCAGCCCTGGCTCAACAGGGTAGGAGATATTATCTTTCAATAGGGAGGTGATCTTTATATTAGTGCACACTGATATAGAGTGCGCTGTTCTGGTCTGGACAGTGTGTATCCTTGGTACCTAGATAGGTACCTGGCACATAGCTGGTGTTCAATAGATATTTGTTGAATGAATGGACTACAATAGAGACTAAAAATGGTGCCTATTATTAATTGTAACACATAATTAGAGAACAATTTGAGAGCATTTATGAATAAGGGCTTATATATCTCAGTAGAGATGAGGAAGTTTGTAGGTGTTTAAAGAAGAAAGCTGTCAATAAAGGATGAAATAATGGGGGAAGGCTTTATAAAAGAGGTAGAATATGAAGATTTAGATTTCTCAGATAGAAAATAAGCCAGACCATTGTATGTGGAGAGGTGATGTCAGACAATGACAGTCCTGAATGATGAGGAAGGCTGATCTCAAGGAGCCACAATACAAGCTGATAACACACACACACACACACACACACACACACACACACACACACACACACACATGATGGTGGCGTTAATACCTTTCATGAGTATTCAACATTCTTGTTTGTACAGTTCAGAATTGTGTGGTAGACACAGACAGAGTTTGTGGACTTAGTTTAGGTTCATACACAACTGCTGTCACATACTAGCTGGATAACCTTGGACACATTACTGACCTTATCTAATTCTCAATTTTCATGTTTCTAATGTGAGTATAAGAGCACAATATTTATCACAGAGTTGTTTTAGTAATTTATTTAGGCAGTAGCTATGAAAACAGTGAAAGAACTCCCCAAATATTACTATTTTTTCTGCATTTCAGTAGATCCTCCTGTGAAGTAGATAATGCAAGCTTTCTTTTTGAACCTTTTTTTTTTTTTTCAGAGAAAGAAACTGAGATTCGAAGAAATGTAAGTTTAGAGATATTAAGTGATTTACCCCCAAACTACATGGCCCTTAATTAGTATAAGGTCATTCTGACTTCCAGTCTAAAATACATTCTTTTATCATTACATTTCTAATAAAAGAGCTAGTGACAGCACAATTTTGTGGAAATAAGACCCAGGATATAAGGAGGAGGGAGGCAGAACTAACTCTGACTGGATCTTTGTATGGGCAAAGGGATTGGAAAAGGGCTCTAAGTAGCCCCAAGGCAGCATGAGGGTCCTGTTGGTGGGATAGGTAACCAAGTAAGTAGCAGGATGCAGAAAGTATGGACTGCACTACATACCAAAAATTTCTTCCTCTCAGTTTGACCAGGTCCAGTTTGACCAGCCTGAGAGTTGACCCCATCTCATAATATGCATTCTGCAAAGAGGATTTGAGCCAAATTCATGAATATAGATATAACTGTGGAGTGGTGGAGATGAAAGGGGAAGATTAATGTTTGGAATTGTTTTTAACAGAAATATTGGCATCTAAAAATGGGGTATATAGAACAATATGAAACATCACAATGCAAAAGCCAGAATGAACACTATTCGCCCTTATGTACTTGACCTAATTAGACACCCTCTAGTTCCAGCAACCATCTCTCTCTCCCTTTCCCTCCCTAGAAGCTGAATTTCCTCCTCCCACTACTGCTACACTCACCAGTTGCAGTAGGGTGATTTCTGGAGAAATTGAATTCATTAGAATTTTTATGGATAATTATAGTTGCAATATGCTTGGAGTCATTTTATTAAAGCATTTATGAGATAATTAATCTTGTCAATAACCTCTGGAGTGAATGTGCATTTTATGTATTCTCCAAACTTTTTGCTTCTGTTCAAGTCTCTGAAAATATCTAAATGTGTTTGCCACTTGTGATGTTCTCACCCACCTCCAGAGCTGACAGCCAGCTGCAAGCCCAGACCAGACTTATTTTCTTGGCCAAGGAAGGAGATAAAGAACAGAAGATCTTTAGTTGCCCTTTGATTTTTTCTGTTCTTCGCTACTTAAGAACAAAGAACTACCTGTGGCTCAGTGTTCCCCTTTGGCCCCTTCCCAAATTAGGAGAAATGACACTGTTGTCGTGTAATGACTAGCAATGCAAGGCCCTCTGAAGCCTGTTCCCTACATTAAAGACTCATGTACCTCCATTTCTAAGAACACCTGGAAAGGAGAACATCTGAAGATATAGTAGTATGATATTTGGATGCTTTGCGTTATTATTATCAAAAGATGATTGCTTACCCAGAGGTTTTCTTTAAACAGATATTTAATATAGGATCTAGTTTACAAAACCAATTAAATGAAAAATTCTATGAACTAAATTTTTTGGAAAATGCTAGTTTGCTAAACTCAAAACCTAGCTACACTTCAGTGTTTTGTTTTGTTTTAAATTGAACTGAGAATCAACCTAAAGATTTTCCCCCTAGATGTATGAATCAAAACAGTTCAACCCAGGAAATATATACATATTATTTTAAAATAATGTTTTTATTTATATATTTTAATACATTTTAAATACTAGAGCATTTAAATACTAGAAAATCAAAACGTTCTATTAACAGAACCAATTGTTCATTGACTTACTGACTTTTAGTCCTCTAGTTACACTTAACTTCCCAAGAACATATCTTCTGTGTAAAGAGGGCAACTTTGCTCTTTCTACTGTGCTTGTGAAAGCTGCTGTCTTAAGAATCGCTAATGGCAATGCAGGCAGCCTAGGAGAATCAAAAGACAAGCCAATCTGCACCTCTGGCAGGGTTTGATCTTCTTATAACTCATGTTCTCTGTAACTCAAAGGTAATGCCAGAGATGGTCATTATTCTTCTGGTGGGCAAGATAGCTGGAGAGGTATGTAACAAGTTGTCCCCTGTGTTATGATTACTTTCATCTTCCTTCTGTGGCTGGCTGAGTCAGAGAGAACCTCCATTAAGGGCCTGCATTTATAGACATATACCCAATCCTGAAAGCATACATTCCACTAATAGATACACCTTCCCCATATTCCCCATTTTTTTATTTTGCATTATTCTTGCCCTTTAGCTGCCAAGTTTATAGAAATGGCATCCATTATCCATTCAGCTTTTTAAATGAATCATGAACTTCCAGTGAGATTTTTGGAATGATAATTATCTGCCAACATTACCTGAAAATTATCTGCTAATAACTTTGATAATCAATAAGAATGGGGTGATAGTCTCCATTCAGTCACCTGGTCAGCAGGACATCTGGTGGAATTATGCCTACCTTAGGACAGAACAAAGGGAGTTGAGATGGTTCTTAGTTAAAATTAATTACCTTTCTGGCACTAAAAAAATCTAATTAACAAAATACAGTAGCTTCTAATCTGTAATATCTCTTGGTCACAAAACTGTTGCTAAGGTTACATTGTTTACAAGACAGCCTCCCAGTTTTTGGACATGGAAATAGTACACACAGTGAAGTTGATACTTGCTCAGAATATTAGACAACAAGCTAAACTGTAATTTGGTGAAATTCCCTAATTCTACTAGTCTGAGCAGGTTTCACACTCCAAAGTCAGTTTCCTGATTGGCTAGTGTCTAGAACTGATTAATAGGTATGAAATAGCAAGTATTAATACTTGGGAAACCTCACTGGGACTGGAACATGTCTAGAAGTGGTTCTTAATTTCGGAGGAGGGAGGACTTTGACCACTTTGGGAATCACATGAAAATCACATTGATTCTCTCCAAAGAAATATTTATATTCACACATTTTTGTAGATAATTATAGGAGGTACTCCAATATTATAAATCTGGGTCTATCCCTCCCTTTTCCTCCTCTCCTGCAACTTCAAACCTCAGAGCCAAATTCAGTACCTTGAGCTTCTGGAGTGTGATGGCCAATCATTTTCAGCTGTGACTGAAAAAGCTTAATGGGTCTATTTCCATTCCTGCCTTCATCATCTATAAGCCAACTTAATCAAGCACTCTGAGTACAGCTCATTAAGTTTGCATTCTTTTTTTCTATTGGAATTACTGTGCAATTTGTATTGAGTGTTATTATACTGAAGTACATGAAGATTGTACCCAAATGTCCCAATTCCAAAATCAGGTAAGTGACAATAAGTTGTACTTTATATTCCTAAAATATATTACTCAAAAATATTGCTGAAATGTATTCCTTTTACTAGAATGAACTCTCTGGCCATTCCCTTGCATGTCCCCTACCACACTGCAGAGAGGCAGGAGGATGAAAAGCTCATTTCCTCCAAAGAAACCAAAGCCCTCTGGGGGAAGCTGTGAAGGCCTGCCTTATGTTACATAAGACCCTTTATCATTTACCATTGAGGCTTCCTCTCTATCTAGTGTCATTTCTCATCACTTCCCACATGCACCCTAAAACTCTGGCCACATCAAAGAACCTGAAGTTCATCATCCCTATTATTCTCTGGGTTGCCTTACTACCTTAGTTCACGCTATTGGTCCATTCCCCCTGTACCTGGGTAATCCCTATGGGTATTTTAAGACTCAGCTCAAACATTGGTTCCACTCTAGAATTCCTGGGTGCATCTCAGGAGTTATGGCAGAATCAAATAAGCCCTTTTTAGCTGTACTTCACTCTGCATTTCACTTCCTCCTCCAAACTCACAGAAATACTGTTACCTCCTCCTACAACAACCCCTGCCAGTTCCCAGCATGGCTTCACAGTATTCTTTCCCAGTCTCTTGTTTTCTTTTCTTTCTGGGTTTTCTGCTCCTGAGAACCCCTTTTCTTTGCCTCCCTTTCTTAGCCTTTTTTCTCCTTAAGTTATTCTTAGGTGCAAAATATTGGAGTTAGGGGAAATGAAATGACTGTGTCCATGTTTGCCACTTTGACAGTGCTGACTAAGTTTTCCTACATTCTAGTGAGCTGTGACTCACCTGCCATAAGATCTGGAAGCGAAGATAAAGCCCTCCATGACACCTATCCCCTTTTCTGTCTTTCCTCAGCCTCAAGTAGAGTTAATGGTTTCCTCCTCTGTTTGCCTACAAAATGGGAACAGAGGCCATATTGCAGTTACTGGTTTCTGGGTATGTCACCCTACAAGACAGTGAATCTCAACATTTTAAAAATGTGATACATATGTTCCACAACCAACCCTAGATTGGTTGTGGCCTACACCACTTGGACTGTATAGAAAAGATGGGCAGTGAGTTCTGGGACACTCTTATCAGGGCAGATCTAGCTACAACTCTGTCTCTTTTCACAATAGACCTGACTGAGAACTACTATACTAGACAGGATTTCCTGAGAACGGGGCCTGAGACTTGATCATTCCTGTATCCAAAGTCTGGGAGAATGAGCAGGTGTCTAGGAACATGCTGGTTGGTCGGTTGGTTGGTTAGCTGGTTGAGTTGATGGGATAACTTAGTACAGTAGTTTAGAATCAGGGTGCCTGTATCCCAGCTTTGCCATTTACTTTTAATTTGACCTTAAGCAAGTTATCTTACCTCTCTGGCCCTAAACATTCAGCATAAATAATATTATATCCACCTCAGAGTATTTTTGGTTTGTTTTTGCTCACATTTATTATATCTATTATATACTAGACACTGTCCTTACTACTTTACATGGATTAATTCATTCAATCATCCCTGTAAAGATTAAATGGAATAAGGCATGTAAACTGCCTAGCATCTAGTAAATGTTCATAGATGTTAATTATTATGAAAGAGACAGCTTGGACGTTGCTATAAAGTTCTGCCTCTAAAGCACAATCTGAAGAATCTTAGAGGTTCAGCCTCCCTCTACCTCTCCAATGTTACAAATTAGTCTTCCTTTCCTCAGGACCCCTTATCATGGGGCAATTTTTTTTAAAAAAATATATCTTTATTGATTTTAGAGAGAGGAAAGGAGAGGGAGAGAGAGATAGACAGAAACATCAATGATGAGAGAGTCATTGATCGAGCCCACAACCCGGGCATGTACCCTGACTGGGAATCAAACCCCGATTGCCTGGACCCTAGGTCCATGCTCAACCGCTGAGCCACGCCCGGCCAGGCGGGGCAAATTTTTTAAAGCTCTTAGGTTTCTACTATTGAGAGTTTTCTTTCTACAGTATGTCCCTATATTCCTTATTCCCCAGTAATAGGGTCAATGTTTGGAAAGAAGGATATGTGGTCTGGGTCTTAATAAATGCTCCTCTGCTTAATATTGGTTTAGTGTTCCTGACCCCAGACTTTGCCTGACTTGGATGAGCCCAGTTGTTGTAGTCCCGATGACTGAATGCAACCCTCCCCCTTAAGGGGAAGTGGTGTTCTTTAGGGACCCTTTTCTATGCTAGATCTAAGGTGTGCATGGTACCAATAGCAGAAGAAACTCTTTAACTGACCTTTACTTAAACCCTCTGTAAAATATGGCACTCTGTTCTAATAGAGACATGTAAGTGACCTCAGATGTCTTTGAATCAGTTAGTTCCCAAGACCCTTTGTGCCCTTTTTCCCTTTGCAGGCTGCTCATACCAGTAACAGGCCATTCAAGACATAGGCATTTTAACATAGGCATTCAACATAGGCATTTTAACTTTAACCCTGAGTTTTTAGAGGTGATTCCCTCAGTCCTTTGAACAATACTTTCCAGCTGGTAAGATGAGGCATACTGATGTGCCCTGAGTGAGTTACAGGTGCACTGAGCTATTGATCCTTCTAGATTATCTGATAGATACTGAGGCAGCCAGAGTCCATGGGCTACTTTTGCTTCTGGCCATGAACACACTTGTCATTTTACTTTGATGTACCATATAAACTTTATCATTTTCACCTATGTCATGCCCTGGAAAAATCAGGAAGTATTGTTTTTAGAGCATTAGTTATCTAATGTCTTTTAATTTTGGACTCACAATATATGAATCAGGTTAAAATGAATCTTCTTTCCTAATACCACTGAACTGTATGCTTAGAAATGTTTAAGATGGTAAATTTTATGTGATGTGTATTTTGCGACAATTCCTTTTTTTAAAAAAAGTGAATCTACTTTAAGTAAAATACTAGCCCTGGAACCTTGGCATTTCTCTCAGCAGATTCTGAGGGCTTCAGGGAACACAGCTGAGAAAGCACTGCTTTAGAACAACAATTGGAAGCCTCACTCTCCCCTTGGGCTCTAGTGTCTGCAACAGAGCTTTACTCTGAGAAGCCAGCCTTCAGCAAATTTGCAGCGAGGCAGATGGCCTCCTGGGCTTTCTCATGGAACATGTTTATTCTTCCTGACAATGTGTCCTCTATCAACCTCCATGGACACTCAGTGCCAATATAACTTGTCCCTTCATTTTCCTCCCCAACACATTGAAACATCACCTATCATAAATACATATAAATATTTAGTGACAGGCTTTTCATCACCAAACTGTAAATACATTCCTTTCGATGGGCATAAAATCATAAGAAAACCTCTTCCTGCACATTTTTTATCCCATTCCTCTCAGGCAAAACTATCAATGACAGTTTTGTATTTTTTGTATCTCTTTATCTTTCCAGAAAAACTTTTGCATATAAAATCATCTGTCTATAAATATGTACAGTCCATTTTACACATGTGATTTTGTGGTTTTCTCTTTGTACTTAATAACATATCTTTGTAATCACTTCATATCATCACTTATATACTTCAAGCTTTATAACAGCTGCATAGTATTCCATTGAATAGTTGTAACATATTTTATTTTTTTAAATTATAGTTGACACACTATTATATTAGTTTTAGGTATACAACAGAGTGATTCAACATTTATATATACCTTACAAAGTGATCACCATAAGTGTGTAGATAGTTATTAAAATGTTATTGACCATATTCCCTATGCTGTACATTACATCTCTGTAACTTATTTTGTAACTAGAAGTTTGTACTTCTTAATCTCCCTACCCTTTTCTGCCCATCCCCCATTCTTTCTTCACTAGCCACCATCAGTTTGTTCTCTGTATCTGTGAGTTTGTTTCTGTTTCATTTTGTTTGTTTGTTTTGTTTTTGAGATTCAACATATAAGTAAACTTATATGATACTTATCTTTTTCTGTCCAACTTATTTCACATAACGTAATAGGTCTGTCCATGTTGTCACAAATGGCAAGAACTTATTCTTTTTTATGGATGAGTAATATTCCATTATATATATATTTGTGATATATATTTCACATCTTGTTTATTCATTCATCTATCTGTGGACAAACACCTAGGTTTCTTCCATATCTTAGCTATTTTAAAGAATGCTGAAATGAGCATAAGGGTCCATATATCTTTTCAAATTATTGTTTTTGTTTGCTTCCGTTAAATACACAGAAGTGGAATTTCTGTGTTGCCTGGTAGTTCTATTTTTATATTTTTCGAGAAATCTCCATACTGTTTTCCACAGTGGTTGCACCAATTTACAATCCTGCCAACAGCACACAAAGGTTCTTTTTTCTCCACATCCTTGCCAACACTTGTTATTTATTATCTTTTTTATAATAGACAATCTGACAGGTGTGAGGTGATACCTTATCGTGGTTTTGATTTGTATTTCTGTAATGATTGGTGATGTTGAGTATCTTTTCATGTGTCTGTTGTTCATTTGTATGTCTTCTTCAGAGAAATATCTATTATGGTCCCCTGTCCATTTTTCAATTGGATTGTTTGGGTTTTTTGATGTCGAGTTGTATAAGTTCTTTATGTATTTTTTATATGAACTCCTTATCAGATATATCATTTGCTAATATCTTCTCCCATTCAGTTGGTTGTCTTTTCATTCTGTTGACGGTTTCCTTTGCTGTGTAAAAGCTTTTTAGTTTGATGTAGTCCCATATGTTTGTTTTTCCTTTTGTTGCCTTTGCCTAAGGAGACATCCAAAAAAAAAAAAAGAAGATTGCTAAAACTTATGTCAAAGAGTTTACTGCCAATGTTTTCTATGATGAATTTTATGGCTTCAGATCTTACATTTAAACCTTTAATCTATTTTGAGTTTATTTTGTATATGGTGTAAGAAAATGGTCTGGTTTCATTTTTTGCAGGTGTCCAGTTTTCTCAACAACATTTATTAAAGAGACTGTCTTTTCCCCATTGTATATTCTTGCCTACTTTGTATGGGAAGCTCTTTATCTTTCCTTCATTTCTAAATGATAGCTTTGCCAGGTAGAGTAATCTTGGTTGTAGGTCCTTGCTTTTCATCACCTTGAATATTTCTTGCCACTCCCTTCTGGCCTGCAAAATTTCTGTTGAGAAATCAGCTGACGGTCCTACGGGAGCTCCTTTGTAGGTAACTAATTGCTTTTCTCTCGCTGCTTTTAATATCCTCTCTTTGTCTTTAACCTTTGGGATTTTAATTATGATGTGTCTTGGTGTGGGCTTCTTTGGGTTCCTCTTGTTTGAAACACTCTGCGCTTCCTGGACTTGTATGTCTGTTTCTTTCGTTCACCAGGTAAGGGAAGTTTTCTGTCATTATTTTTCAAGTAGTTTTTCAATTTCTTGCTCCCTCTCTTCTCCTTCCAATACCCCCATGATGCGAATGTTGGAACACTTGAAGTTGTCCCAGAGGTTCTGTATACTATCCTCATATTTTTGGATTCTTTTTTCTTTTTGCTATTCTGATTGGCTGTTTTTGCTTCCTCATGTTAAAAATTGCTGATTTTATTCTCAGCTTTATGTACTCTACTGTTGATTGCCTGTAAATTATTCTTCATTTCAGTTGTGTAGCCTTCATTTCTGACTGGTCCTTTTTTATGTCATTGATGTTCTCACTAAGTTTCTGGAATTTTTCACTAAGTTCCTTGAAATTCTCATTAAGTCTCTTGAGCATCCTTATAACCATTGTTTTGAACTCTGTATCTGGTAGTTTGCTTGCTTCCATTTCATTTAATTCTTTTTCTGACGACTTCTTCTGTTCTTTCACTTGGGGCATGTTTCTTTGTCTCCGCATTTTGACTGTTTCCCTGTGTTTGCTTCTGTGTATTAGGTAGAGCTACTATGTATCCTGGGATTGGTAGAGTGGCCTTGTGTAGTAGATGTCTCGTAGGGCTCAGTGGCTCAGCCTCCCCAGTCACCTGAGTTGGGCATTCTAAGTATACCTCTGTGTAGGCTGTGTGCACTGTCTTGTTGTAGTTGAGCCTTGTTTTCTGTTAGCATTACTGGGAGAGTTTTACCCCAAGGCCAACTGGCTGTATGGACCAGCTACGACTACAGTGGAAGAGCTGCTGTGCAGGAGATGTCCCCATGGAGCAGGACTTGCTTCAGTGAGGCTCTGGAGCTCTCTGAGTCTTTCCTTTGAGTCTGTCAATTGTGGATGTGGTTGTAATTTGGCATGGTCTGAAATTGACCACCAGGTGCACTGACTCTGGGGCTTCCTGGGAGGTGCAAAGTCAGCTACTTCCTGTGCCTTGTCTGGAGCCACTTGGCCTGAGCTATAGAGCAATCTGCAGATGGCTGCTACTTGTGTTGGGCTTGTAAGTGCCCAAGAGAAGCCAAGCTGTAAACCAAGGTAAGCTGCTGCTAGTGCCAGGCCTGGGGCCACTTATGGAGAGGTATGGGGCATGCTGAGGCCAGCTGCTGCTTGTTTGAGAGTTTTTAGAAAAGTCTGAAGTCTCATCCAGGGCAGGCCATTCATATGGAAAGACCACAGCAAACAGTTTGGGTGGGGTTGCAAAATGGGTGGGGTGGGGTCTCAGGGAGTCACCAGAGCCATGGGCCAAGTTGATGGAAACTGAAATATGGCTTCTGCCTCTCAGCACTGTGGCACAGAGATTTCAGCAGAGAAACAATGACCTCTGCCAGCACTTTTGTCTGGGAGAAAGCTGCCCCTGAGTTCTTGCCTTGATGCCAGATAATTTAGTTCCACTCTATATGTCCCTGGACCCTTTCAAGCTGCTGCCCCAGCACTGGAGCTCAGAGGGAGAAAATCCGAGTAAGTCTGTGTGCCAGCCCTTTAAGAGGAACTGCCTGGGACTCCAGCAGCCTCCATGTTACTCAGCCACAATTCCCTCTGGTTTTTACAGTCCAAAATTACAGGGACTTCTCTTCCTGGCACTGGAACCCTGGGTTAGGAGTCTGGTGTGGGGCTGAGACCCCTTGTTCCTCACCTGCTATCACCATAGCCAAAATATCCTTTCTGATTTAAAAAAACCCACCACATACGGGTGTCAGTCCAGCCCATTCCATGCCTCCTATCAGTTGCAATATGGCTTCTTCTTTAATTCCTTAGTTGTAAGACTTCCATTCAGCCAGATTTCAGGCAGTTTTGAATGATGGTTGTTCTGTTGTTTAGTAGTACTTTTGATCTGGTTTTGGGAAGATGTGAGTGCCACATTTACCTACACCGCCAACTTGACTGGAAGTCTCTCAAGAATGTTTTATATTTCAATATGCAGGGGTGCCTGAACTACAATCATTACTACAATATTACTTCTACCCACTATCTAGTGCTTACAAACTAATAATTGCTACCTACTAACTTCCAACAACTACTGACCTTAGGATTATATTTACAATCTTTACAGATGCTAATGTTGCCTTCTTTTTCTTCTTTATTTGACTATGGTTATGTTGTTGGATGTGGGACCTAGACGTGAAAATAAAGGACCTGACTTATTGTGGCTGATGTCCAAAGAGGGTTACCCAAGGATAAAGTGCACAACTCCAGTCACACCTTTCTGTGGCTCTAAGGCCCATACCAGGAAGACAGAAATCCTCAGAGCCAAGGGTGTTTGCAATGAGGAAGGAAACTTCGAATGGAAAGGTGGCCAAGATGCCCTTCTCCAAGGCACCAGCCACTGCCTGCTGGGTGTCTGTGTCTCTTTAAGTATGTTGTCCCCTATGGTACTGCAAAGGCATGTGATTGTTTTGGCATGAATGGGTAAGTGTAAAATGGAATTCTAATTTTATTACTTCAAAATGTTTTAAATAGACCTGTTCCTGATGAAAAGACCAGCAGCATCTTTCTTAATCAGAGAAGTTTCTGGGAACACTGTATGAAGTATATCTACTGGGAATGTGGTCAAAATATAGAAGTCTCCAAGTAGTTTTTCAGTAAAGAAATCTGATTACTCTTTGCTTACCAGAATTTTCCCACACATTTTTTTTTTCTCTCACAGAAATCTTTTCTGTGTGCAGCCTACTGAACACTATTTCACAATACATGTTTTGAGAGACACTCCTTCCTGCCCCCTATTTCTTCATACTTCTTACTTCCCACTCCACTCTTCCATTTTTCTGTCCATCTCTCCTCATGTCCTGTTCTCATTTATTGACATATTACTAAGAGATTTGACCATCATCAAAGGCATTTCACAAACCAAGAAAAGGTGAAAAAATACTTTCTGCCCCTCAGGAGCTGTCAGTAGCTCATAGATCTGTGCTGGGTGTATATGCAGATTCTTTATAACATAAGCAATCTACATGTGAGCAAATGGCTGAACACCTGGTTTGTTCATGGAGGGAATGAGGAGTAATCAAATTGAATTACAGCTACACCTTCTTCAGTACCAACAACTTGCCAAACACAGTTCAGCTGGGAGAGAAGAAACACAATTGTTATTCACTGTATAATATATGCCATTGTACAGCCAGTGCTGTACTCTCAGAGGGACATTGTGTAATGTTCAGATTTTGTCATGTTCTGCCTCCCTTGGGAAGCTGCACAAGAATTAGGAGGCTTGGTTTTGACTGCCAGCTCAGTAATAGACTTGCTGTGGGATCTTGAGCAAGCCACTTTGCCTCTCTGGGCCTTAGAGTGGAGGTTTCATTAGGTGATTTAGAGTGGCCCTTCCTTTTCTGGTCTGAAATTCTGTGATTGGTCTGATGGGATTGCTGCCCATTGGTGGTGGCTTGAGGTGAGGTGAGGTGGGAGATGCAGGTGAGCTGTTTCCTCTCAAAACCTACTGCTGGTTTCAAAATACTTTTGCCAAATGTCACTTGGGAGGGGAGAGACTGACAGATTTGTAAGAGGGAGCTGATTGTGGGTAGGTGTTTGTGTGTCCATCTCCATACCTTGACCCCTCCCAAACTTCAGCATTGCTCTGTTCAATAAATATTTGATTTTGAATCACATTTGTTTATATGTCATTTACATTCTGGGAGTAATTTATGATATATTAGTCAAGAGAACAATGTACGGCAATTGAATAACCATGGCAATCACTTATCTAGAACTTAGACACAGGCAAGACTCTAGGAGAAGAATTTATATATTATCTCACTTAAGCTTCACAACAATCCTGTAAACAAGGCCAATTCTAATTATCCCCATTTTACAAGTGAGGAAACCAAGCCTTGGAGAAATTCCATGACTTGCCCATGGTCACACACAAAACTGGAGGAGCCAGCTTTCAAACCTAGCCAGGCTGACTCTGAGGCTCTTAACTAGTATGCTTTTCTTTTAATTGAATAAAATAAGTGCTGTGGGAAGTAAGCAGTTATGAAGATGGAAGGAGAAAAGCAGAGTCCCTTCCCTGGGCTGGAAGAGCCCTGGACTGGGAAACATTATTAATTGTCTATGCTCACTTTATGTAGAAGCATTGGATACAGTGGAGACCAGTCTCCCCATCTCTGTTGAAAACTCTACTCCCTGGAAGTTTGGTGGGAGCAAAGTGGAAGGGCTTCTGCAATCCACATCAGGAAGACTCTCCCAGTGCTGTCTGTACACATGACTGGCCAAGAGCTGAATCATAATAATAATTCCAGTCTTGCAATAAATCACTTAAAGCTATCTTTGACATCTTGGGGTATATTTGTTCCTTCTCTGCTTAGGTGTGCTTGATGTAAAGATTATAAGCTTTGTCAGAGCAGCATAAATTGGTCTAATATAAATGATGCCACTTGGAGCTGGGCCCTGAAGATGTCTTGAGCTCTGGGAAAATGCTGGGAGTAATTTATACCTGTGTGTGAATGAAAAATCTGAGAAGAAATTTTGGTGATCATGAATAGAAGTGGATATGATGAGGCTGAGAACATGAGAGCACTGAGGGAAAAGAAGGGGTAGACCTGAGAAGTTGGGGTTCTTGACTGATTCTATTTAACAGTTTCAGTTTGTTGGAGGAAGAACTAGAATTCTTGGAACCTCTTTTTCCATATGATTCCCTGACAATTTCATAAGCTGTTAGCTGTACTTCTAAGATGGTCCTTAGGTGAGTTCTAGAGAGACAGATTAATTCCTGAATCCCAACAGGTTTTGTTTCTGGGGTGGAAATGGGGGCATTGGGCAAGAATCCCAATGCAATAGCCTGGTTTAAATTTTCTACCAAGAGCATGGGGCCATGATCACTGAGACTTTTTCTTTCTCTTAACCCCTCTTTCAGAAAGCAATATTTGATGAGCGCATATTCCTCCCTTTATACCATGTAAGCCACAATGAACTTAAATGTAATTTAAATGGCATTTTCCACCATTAGTGCATTTATCATTTCCCGAGCTTTGCTTTAAAATCTTCCGTGTAGGTGCTCTGGCCTGCCTCTTAAATCATCTTAGTACCTTTATTTGTCCAATTTTCAGGCTCTCTTTCTTTCAGTCCCTTTATTCCCTTTTTCTACTTTCACAGACACCTTCTCCTTTGATACTGCTGTGTATGCTTAGAAAGGCCTCGCTTTAACCTCAGAATGTTTACTCTGATCTTCCCAACCTAAACCACTGTTTCTTATTAATTTTAATTCACTAAAAATAATTAAATAATTGATAATAGACATATGATACCCCAACCAATGCTACTTAAGTTCACTTGAATGAACTGCTTCATTTATAAAACCTCATTCTCTTGGCAATAATATTAACAATAGCCACCATTCATTTCTTTTCACATTTAATTATGTAAGCGATTTTGTGTGGCAGGTATTAGTATTTTCATTTTAGAATTGAGAAAACCAAGGCTCAAAGAGAAGAAGAGACTTGTCCAAGGTTTCTCCTAGAAAAAGTCCCTTACTCAAAAATATCTCTGCTGCTAACTTGGTAGAGAGTCACTCACTGGGTATATAATTGAAATGTTTACATTCCTGAGATAAGTAACACATTAGCTTCTTTCAAGACAGCAGACGTTAGTAATTGAAAGCACAGGTCACATTATTGAACAAATTTGGGTTTGAATTAAAGCTTCACTGGGTGATCACCTTGGAAAAGTCACTTCAACTCTCTTGACCTGTTTCTATCTGTAAAACAAGGACAATAATGGAGTTATTATAAGTACTAAATGAGATGGTATCTGTAAAGTGCTAATAGAGTAAGTATTCAATAAATGACAATTTATCTTTAAAAGTCTAAGATTCAAATTGGAAATGATACAGATCCTGCCAAATAAGGAGCAGAGCTTGACTTCCAAATGTAGAAGTTAACATACTTTGGAGAAAATACCTCAGGACTCCAGGGAGATCTTTGAATGGTTTCATAGTTAAAGACTGCTCATTATCTCAAGGAATGAAGCAGTTCAGAAAACAATTTGACCTGGTTAAAGAGGTCTTTCTTTATAATTTGAATAAATCCCAGTTGCCCCATGGCTTCATCTCTCACAGTGTTACAATCAAAGGAAAACAATTCCCATATCCAAACTAATTGAAAAGCAGTTGAAATCTTCACTGGAAGCTCTTTCTAAAGTGCCAAAGACAGAGTGCATTCACAAGGAACAAAAATAGTTTTTCAAAATCTCTTTTGAAATTTCCTCCTCTCCAATTTCTCCATAACTCTGTCTCCCTACATCTTTCGCACAAATGGAACCCATGAAGATGCTTGTCTTTCTATCCTCCTTCACCTCTATTCCCTAGATCAGCTCTTTATTTTGTAGTTTCACTTACCTAGATACTACATCGAAAAGGAGAGCTGGCAAGATGCTCTAGATAGCCTGACCACTGCCATGAAGTGTGTGTGTGGGGGGGAGCATAGACTAGGAAGTAGATTGCAAACACTTATAATTTAATAGCTTTTAGATTTAGAGCAATTTTAATTCATTGAAATTTTACACTTAAGATATGGCTCTTCAGATGAAAAAGTAACTTTTTTTTCTCACTTTTTGGGTAGGAGCTTAACAATTCACAGATGCAGTACCAGCCTTTGGGGCTATTCTGATTGGTAGTTATTTATGTTTTTAAAAAAAGAATATTTACCTGATATATTTCAGTAAAAAAAAAAAAAGACCAAAACAAAACAAAAAATCCCCTCAAAACCCAGGTTTCAGAATCATGGTGGTTAGAGAAGATAAGATGGGCTTTGAGTGGTGAAATGTTTGGAAACCTCTGATATGGTGTTTCTACCATACACATGATCTCATTTAGTCTTCACAACAACTGGTAGGTGGGTGTTATTATCTCCATCCTGCAGAAAAGGAAACTGAGACTTATGAAAAGGAAGTTTGTTATCGAATGTCACTCAGTTTATAAGGGATGAAGTTGGGGCTTGCTCCCAGAGAAGTATGACTCCAAACTGACAAGCAAAATAAAACAAAGTTGCCCATATAGCTCCTCTCCCCTCCTCTTCTTTCATCTCTCTCTCTCTCAAATGCATACCCAATCTGAGAGGAGTAGAATGAAAACAGGTATGGTAATATGAAGCTCAAACTCAGTTATAGAGCCTGCAGATGACATTGCTCTGGCAAGACTTGAGGAAGATAAGTGATTAAAGTAGATAAGAACCAGCAAAAGTACCCCAAATTATGAAGTTATAAAGATAGATGCCACCAGGACAACTGTTTGTGTACCCACTATTTAGTGTAGCAGTAAAACATTAATAATACATTTGAAGCCCCTGTGTAACCCTGCTGCCATTTCAGGAATAAACGTTATAGTGAATTTGTCTTTTTTATTGTCCTCCTTCACTCCAAAAAGATGGATGCCAATGGGAAATTTGAGAATACCAAAGAAAAAGGGCAGAGAAGCTATGTAAGTGAGTATTCTCAGCATGGAATTTAGAGGGCAAAAAGATATCAAAATGAAAGTGGGAAAATTTTGAATGCCTCCTATATACCAAATAGTATAACATATATAAGTAAAACTTACACTATACTAACAACATATCTATATACAGCTGATTGCACAACAATCTTGTAAGAAAGCTATGTTCATCATCATTTTACAGATTTGCATTCAATTCTCCATGCAAATGCCAGTTACATGCCAAGCATTGGTTAGTGTGAAAAAACTGAGATTCAGAGAGATTAGAAGATTTGCTTCTCTGTGGCAGACCTAAACCTACTTTCCAACATTACACTAGGAAGTTTAAAAGTTGAAAAAATAGCTAGGTAGTCGTGGCTTAGCAGTTGAGCATTGACCTCAGATACTCCAGATCAAGGTTCGATTCCCATTTAAGGCACATGCCCAGGTTTTGGGCTCAATCTCCAGGGGGCAGTGTGCAGGAGGCTCTCTCATCATTGATGTTTCTATCTCTCTCTCTCCTTCTCCCTTCCTCTCTCTGAAACCAATAAAGGCATTTCTTTTTAAAGTTCAGAAAGTAGGATAAAACTGATTAAGCAATGTACAACTCCCTAACACCATGTGTAATCCTAATGCTGGGAACTTTTTGATCCTGCTTGGCAGGATCTTTTCATTTCCCTTCATTGTTCTGTTGGAGGTTAGGATAAATACGATGGAAAAACAGAGATGCTGACACCTCTAAAATGGGCAAAAGTGCCAAGGAAGTAAATGATTCAGTAGTGATGAGGAAGGTTATCCAGGTGAAGGGTATATAAAGAACTTTTAAGATTGTTGTATTATTGAGAAAAATGTAGGCAATGTCTATTAGACCTTTTATGAGTTTTGGCAACTAGACAGATTGTAAATATGGAAATAGTTCAATGATACTGTTAGCTTAAAACTTCACCCTACTTCCACATGTGTTCTCTTATTGGAACCTCACAAATTGGTATTTTGTTTTCCTCATCATTGTGCTGCTTATAAACATAAGACATTATTAATGAGGTATCTGTTCCACCAGGCTGGCTTTTCTGACAATCTCCTGTAAATTTTCAGGACTTCCCAAGTTTTCCTCCTTTTCCATGCACACTCCATTTCTGACCAAACCCTTTGAGTCGTCTTCAAGGAGAGGAGTCCCTGTTTCTTCTGTCTTATTTGCGTACCTTTAGACACTTAATACCATGCCTCAAGATTCTGGGCTTTGCAGCTTTAACAACATTCCTTTTTATTGTAAAACTAGGAAGTTGTAAAATAATCATGACTGTCATTGGCCATGATGAGTATTTTCTTGTTGCCTGTGAAGTAAATATGGGATGGCAGCCCTTACAGTAAACCCTCCTGGGAGAAGCCATTGGGGAAGCAGAATCCTTCATTCTGCTGAGGAGAGAAAGCTCCAGAAGTGGGGGCACGAGTGGGGACAGGGGTGATTAGGCAGGAGCTCTCCCTTCAAGAACCAAGTGACAAGGAGTTGAACATGGAAATGGTAGAAAGTAGGTCTAGCAGGCTCCTTTGACCTAGACATCTCCTCAGGGAGTGCTGAAGAGAAGCTGTTACTGAAGGAGCCAAGGTAGAGCAGTCTGATCCATAAGTAAAGCCTGTGGTTACCCTGTGTTGTTCAGGGCCTCTCAAGTTCTTCTACCAAAATAGCCCCAGGGCGGCACCAGAAACTTCCCCCACTCTACCTCTGCCTGTACTCTCCACAAGATTAGGGACAAAGTCCAAAGCCAGTCTGAAGTAGAACATTTACTTGAAATCCATTTTCTTTTTAAAATTTACGTAAATCTGGCATTCTAACTCCTATTTATTTCATTTTAATTTTATTCCCCTTTAGCCTCCTACTCACCTTCCCATTTTCTTCCGCCAACATATGCAATGATGCTCATGTGTTTTTGGACATCTTTTTATTTGAATGTATTATTCTAAAATGTATTTTTTTACATGTATACATTTTAATTTATGCAAATAGTATTTATTATATATCTTCTTTCCGTACCTAGATTTTCTCTCAGCACTGTGTGTGTAAGAGCCATCCATGCTGTTTGTATACATCTAATCAATGAAGCATCACACTCCAGCATGTCCACTTTCCCTGGGATGAACACTCAGATAACTGCAAACTCTCTGCCTCCGAGGAAAAGATGCAGGGAATATCTTTGTACATGTCCCCATATGGACCCATGTGAAAATTTATTTGGAATATATAATAGGAAGTGAATTGTTATGCCATAGAATATGTGTTTCCTTAGCCTATGCCATAGACTAAGGTGTGCCAGATTGTTCTCCAGAATGGTTGCACCGGCTTTGACTCCCACCAGCAGTAGAGGAAAGTTTGTTCCTCTTTTTCCTTATCCTTTCCAACCCTTAGCAATATCCAAATTTCTGATTTTTGTCAGCCTGAAAGGTATAAAGTGAATATTTTAATTTGCATGTCTCTGATTATGAATGATTTGTGTTTATATTAACTGTAGCAAAGTTGGAACAACAAAAATCAAGACAGATCAAGTTAATCCTATTGTTTTGGGTTCCCCTCACACACCTCCATCTACTCCCTAGGTTAGGCATATATCATTTGAGGGAGTACCATTACTGTGGTGTGATCTTGGAAAAGTTGCGTTCCTTTTCTGGATCTCCAGTTCTTCATCTCTAAAGGAAGTTCCACTACATAATCTCACAGAGCCTTTCAAGATCTAGCATTTTTTTATTCTAATGATGTTATCTTGAACCATCAAACACTCTACTACCCCTTCTGTATTAAACTCTCTTTCAGCCTCTTCCTTCTGTGCAAATCCATTCAGTTCATTTTTCTACCTTGTAGCACTTTATTCTCCACTAACAGTTCTCACCTTTCCCTCCCAAATCTCTCAACCAGGGAAGTAAGCTGCAGTTACACTCTCTCTGTAGTATGTTAACAGAATGATGCCAATTTGTTCCTGCTGTTCTTTAGTCTCCCGCACAGCATTTGCCCAAATTACAGACCTGTCAAACTTGGCTGCCCCCAGTCAGAACAAGGGGAAGATTAAAAGACAAGCTTGAGCTCAACCACATGTCGCTGTAAATATGAAATGCAAAAGAGGCTAATTATATTACATTATAGTCTGACAATCACATGGCACTCATCATTCTGGGCATCAAACAAATGCTACTTATGCCCATATTTTGTGGCAGGTGAGAGTAGGGAGGAACAAGTAATTTCTAATCCTTCCCTGATTCAGCCTTAAAGGAAAAAAAATAAACCAATAATTTTAAAATTCCCTTAAAAATTCTGTAATGGTGTATTAGATTGAACCATATGAAACTGGAGTTTTTATAGGTAAAAATCAGTTAAATATCAGCAAGTTCATATGGTTCAACCTAGAAGATGTGGTATAGTCAAAAGTATTTTAAAAATCCCAGAGGGGTCATTATCTATGACTTCATTAATACTACCTTTAACCCTTTCCAAATAGTACTAATATATATTCTTTGCTTGGTAGCCAAGGCCTAAACAAGAGCAAATTATTGCTTTCCTGATGTTGAGTGACTGGATGTAGTATAGAAAAAAACCCCATCCTTCCCCTAGCTAACTTGGTCATGGGCTCTCTCTTTCCTCGAATATTTTGAATGTTTGCAGTCCGTACTGCTTATTGTAACCCTGCCTCCCAGGGCTGTTGTGTGAATCAAATGTGATAATGTCAGGTAAGTTCATTTATCTAGTTTTAAAGCATCAGGCATGTGCAAGGAATGGGGAGTAACTACTACTTACTTTGTGTCAGACATGGTGCTCAGCATTTCACACACATCATCTATTATAATCTTTGTAACTACATGAGAAAGTCACTGTTATATCCATTTTATAAATGAGGAAGCTAAAGCACAGAAGTTAAATAACTTGCTAAAGGTTGCATAGCTACTGGGTGGTAGAGTTGGGACTCAAACTCAGATCTGTCTGACTCCAAAGCTTATGCTGTTTGCAATACTTCTTTCAGTTTCTTATTACAGTCTTGAATAATTTCTAACAACTTTTTTGGGGGATGTTGCTTCAACAATGACATAGGAAGTTGCTAAAGGGTGAGAGCTCTTGTCCTTGAATAAGCTGGCCGTTGGTGCCCATTGCAATTGCACGCAGCACTTATTTTACACATATTTATTGAATATCTGTGTGTGTTAGGCAAAATACTACCAACAAAACTACAAGCAACCTTAATATACAAATACCTTTTTGACTTGGGTTTCACTTTGCCCCTTCCCCACCTCCAGGTTGCTTTTTGCCATGTATGCCAGAAATTACCACAATCTTTCTCAATCCTGTATCTCAGAGACTTGAAACTTGCTCTTCCTCGCTCTGGAACATTCTTCCCCTCAGGCCAAGTGTCACCTCATCAGAGAGGCCTTCCTTAACCACCATCCAATATAGAATTCCCTGTCACTTCTGAATTCCTACACTTTTATTCTTTTTCTGCATTGCACTTATCACCATCAGATTTGTACAATGTCTACTTTGCTCAACACATATTCCCAGCTATCTAGAACAACCCCAGGCACATAATAGGTGGTCAATAAATGTTGAACACCTATAAAGGTTGAATAAATGAGCAAATTTTTACAGTTGAAGGAGAATGTGCCTACATTCATTGTGCCACCACCATTTTGATGAGCGAAACAAAATATGTACGATTGGGTTACTATATAACATTAGTAATGTCAGCTTTGAAGAGCTATTTTTTCTTGCTTGATTTTATTCTCAAAATTAATTTTTAATTTGATTTGTGAATATCTTTATATAATTTTATACATTAATTTAAAATGCCATACATATAGATGCATATATAATTTTATATAGATGAGATCATAATCTGTAATTTTATTTTTCCCTTTTCTTTTTGCTTGGTTATCCCTTCTCCTCTGTTTTCCTTTCCATCATGTAATCCATGTTACTCAGAGTATATCCTTCCATATTTTCTCTTGCTTATACATATATACACGTATATAGGATTTTGTCATTATTTAATGAGATTATATTATATGCACTTTGCTGCATCTTGCTCTCCTAAATCTAGGATACTTTCTGAAAATCTCTCCCAGTCATCTGGGATAGCATTGCTATATTAGTTTTAATTGCTATATAATATTTTATGGAGTGGATATACAATAATTTATTCAGCCTTCCTGTAGTAGAGGGAATTCTCTAATTTGTTTTTGTTTATGTCTGTATGAACAGTGCTTCGATAAACATGATTGTACATGTCTTTTTATAATGGAATAAACTATAATAAATTGGACTGCTGAATTAAGGAGTAAATTAATGTTTCATTTCAATAGATGTTTCCAAATTATTTATAAATGGCTATAGCACTTCACATTTCCACTAGCAATATGTGGGTATTGTATGGATCTTTAAAGTTTGCCAGCTTGATGGATTTAAAACACCTCATTTTTGCTCTAATTTGCATTTCCTTGACTACAACTGAATCTTTTTGTTTTTACTCTTCTATGAGTTGGTTATTCAATACATTTGCCCATTTTTCTATTGGGTTTTTTGTTTTTTTCCTTCCAATTTAAAAGTGTTCTTTGTTTATAAATTAATCTTGCATCTTTCATCAGTATTACAAATTTTTGTTTATGGTATTTTGTTTATGATATATTTTACCACATAAAAGTTTTTTTTTACTTTAAGTGATCAAATATGTCTACTTTTGTTCCAATGAGTCTAGCTTTCCTAGATTTCTCATATATTCTCTCAATTATAACATGTAGTGCCTTAGATTTCCTATAAGATAGTGATTGTATTATTATTATTTTATTGAGATTTAACTCACATACTATAAGATTTACTCTTTTAAGCTGTACATACATAATATTTTCAAAGTTTACCCATATTGTAGCATATATCAGTGCTTTATCCCTTTTTATGGCTGAATTAATATTTCCCTGCATGGATTTGACTAATCCATTCGTAATTTGTGTTGTTTCTACTGTTTCACTATTATGAATAATGCTGATATACATATTCAAGTTTTACTGTGAACATATGTTTTCAATTATCTTAGATATATACCTAAAAGTAGAATTGCTGGGTCATATGGTAACTCTATTTTTAACTTTTGAGGAACTGTGAAACTATTTTCCAAAGCAGCTGAACCATTGTGCATTACCACCCACCAGCAGTTGCATGAGGATTCCAATTTCTCCACATCCTTGCCAACACTTGTTTTATTGTCTATCTTTTTGACAGGCATGCTGAATGGATATGAAGTGGTATCTCATTGTGATTTTGATTTGCATTTTTCTGATGACAAATGATGTTGAGCATATTTTCATATGTTTATTGTCCATTTCTGAATCTTCTTTGTATAAATGTCTATTTGAATCTGACCATTTTTAATTCTGTTTATTGAGAGTGTTGTTTTTTTCCTCTCCCCCTTAGTTCCTGGCACACACGTTTCTACTCTTTGCTTCTCTGAGTTTGACTTTTTTTAGATTCCACATAAAAGTGATACCATTCAATATTTGTCTTTCTCCATCTGGCTTATTTCATTTAGCATAATGCCTTCAGGATCCATCTATGTTTGTAGCAAATGGCAGGATTTCTTTCTATTTAATGGCTGAAAAATATTCCATTGTATTTATGTATACACCATATCTTCTTTATCTATTTATCCATCGATGGATACTTATGTTGTTTCCACATCATGATTATTATAAAAATGCTGCAGTGAACATGGGAGTACAGATATTTCTTCAATATCTTGTTTTCATTTTCTTCAGATATGTACACAGAAATAGAATCGCTGGGTCATAAAGCAGTTACATTTGTAACTTTTTGAAGAACCTCCATAATATTTTCCATAGTAGTTGCACCAATTTACTTTCCCACGAACAGTGCACAAGGATTGCCTTTCCTCCACGTCCTCTCCAACACTTGTTATTTCTCATCTTTTTGTTGATAGCCATTTTCACATTTGTGAGTTGATATCTCAATGTGGTTTTGATTTGCATTTCTCTAATGATTAGTGATGTGACACACCCTTTCATGTACCTGTTGGCCATTTGAATATCTTTTTTTAATTATTGAATTGCAAGAGTTCTTTATATATTTTGGATACTAGAGCTTTTCAGATATATGATTTGCAAATATTTTCTCTCGTTCTGTAGATTGCCTTTTCATATTTTTTATAGAATTCTTTGAACTCAAAAGTTTTTAATTTTGGTGAAGTCCAATTTATCTGTTGTTTTCTTTTATTGCATGCTTTACTTGTCATATCTAAGAAAATAATGCCAAATCCAAGGTCACAAAGACATACACCTATGTTTCCTTTTAGATGTTTTATCATTTTAGCACTTGCATTTAGGTCATTGAACCATTTTCAGTTAATTTTAGTATATGGTGCATAGTAGTTTTCTAAACTTTATTCTGTCGCATATAAATATCCAATTGTATAAACACTACTTGTTAAAAAAGGTTAGCGTTTCCCTTATTGAGTAGTCTTGGCACCCATGCCAAAAGTCAATTGATGATAAATATTAGGGTTCATTTTTAGAATATGAAATATATTCCATTCATTTATATGTCTATTCTACATCAAACCACACAATCTTAATTACTTTAGCTTTGCAGTAAGTTTTGATATACAGAAGTAGCTTTGTAGCGAGTACTCCAACTTTGTCCTTTTTAAAGATTGTTTTGATTATTCTCAGTTCCATGTGAATTTTTGGATTAGCTTGTTAAGTTTTGAAAAAAGATTCTTTAAAAGGGATTTAGTTAAATCTGTAGAAAATTTGATGGTATTGCCATATTATTACTATTAAGCCTTCCTATTTATGAACTGGATATCTTTTCATTTATTTACATCTTCTTTCATTTCTTTCAACAATGTTTTGTAATTTTCAGTGTAAAATATTGAACTTCTTTGGTTAAATTTGTTAGTAAATATGTTATTTTTTTCTATATCATTGCAAATGGAATAATTTTCTTAATTTCAATTTTGGATTGTCCATTGCTAGTGTACAGAAGGACAACTGCTTTTTGTATGCTGACCTTATACCCTACAATTAAGCTGAACTTATTAGCTTTAATATTATTTTTGTGGATTCCTTAAGACTTTATATATACATGATCATATCATATGCAAAGGAAAATAGTTTCACTTCCTTTTTCAACCTGAGTAACTTTTATTTCTCTTATTTGCCTGATTATCCTGATTAGAACCTCCAATACAATATAGAAGTGTTGAAAGTGGTCATGTTTGTCTTAGTCCTGATCTTACAAGAACGTTTTCAGACTTTCATCATTAAGTATGATGTTAGCTAGGGGTTTTTTGAAAAATTGCCTTTTTTAGGTTGAAGAAGATCCCTTGTATTCCAAGTTTAATGAGTGTTATTAGCATGAAAAGATGTTGAATTTTTTAAAATGATATTTTGGTGCCTTTTGAAATGATTTTTTTTTTAATGCGAGGTTTTCCCCTTTATTGTATTAACAAGGTGTATTACACTGATTGCCTTTCATATGTTAGGCCAACCTTGAATACCTGAGATATTCTACTTGGTCATGGTGTATAACAGTAATAATACTGGCTTCACAGAATGAATTTAAATGAAGATTTTATCTTCCACTTTTAGAAGAGTTTATTTTAATTCTTCTTGAAATCTTTGGTAGAATTTAAGAGTGAAGCCATTCAGTCCTGGGCTTTACTTTGTGGATAATTTGATTACTAATTATATCTCTTTATTTGTTACTGCTATATTCAGATATTCCATTTCCTCTTTAGACAGTTTCAGTAGTTCATGTCTTTCTAGGAACTTTTTTATTTCATCTAGGTTATCTAACTTTTTGTTGTACATTTGTTCATAGTGTTCCCTTATAATTCTTTAATTTCTGCAAGGTTGGTATTAATGTCTTCTATTTCATTCCTGATTTTAGTAACTTGAGTCTTCTCTCTTTTTACCTTTTTGATTGCAATAACATTGGTTTATAACATTATATAAGCTTCAGGTGTGCAACATTATAATTTGAAATCTGTATATACTACATTGCTCACCACCAAAAATCTAGTTTCCATTTGTCGCCATACAATTGATCTCCTTTACTCATTTCATTCTCTCTCTTCCCTGCCACTCTCCCTCTGGTAACCACCAATCTGTGGTCTGCCTTTATAAAATTGTTTTTGTGTTGTTTGTTCATTTTTTTTTGTTTTTTATATTTCACATATGATTAAAATTATACCATATTTGTCTTTTTCTGACTTATTTCACTTATCATAATACCCTCAAGATCCCTATCAAAATTTTAATGGCACTTTTGACACACACACACAAAAAAATTGTATGGAACTACAAAGACTTCGAATAGTCATAGCAATCCTGAGAAAGAGATCAAAGTTGGAGGTACCATGCTCCCTGACTTCAAACTACTACAAATCTATAATAACCAAAACAATATGGTATTGGCAGAAAAATAGAAACATGGATCAGTGGAACAGAACTGAGAGCCCACAAATAAACCCACACATATATAATCAGTTAATTTGTGGGAGGTGGAAAGAGAATATGCATTGGGGTAATAGGACAGTCTCTTCAATAAGTGGTGTTGAAAACACTGTAAAACCACTATCTTACACTATACACAAAAATTAACTCAAAATGGATGAAAGACTTACCTGAAATCATAAAATTCATAGACAAAAGCATAAGCAGTAAGCTCCTTATATTGGTCTTAGTGATGTTTTTGTGGATTTGACTCCAACAGCAAGGAAAACAAAAGCAAAAATAGACAAATGGTACTACATCAAACTAAAAAGCTTCTGCACAACAAGGAAACATCAACAAAACCATAAGGCAATTTACTAAATGGGAAAAGGTATTTGAAAATCATCTAATAAAAGGTTAATATTCAAAATATATAAATAACTCATACATATCATCAACAACAAAAAACAAACAACCTGATTTTTTTAAATGGGCAAAGAATTTGAATAGGATTTATCATCTATCTATCTATCTATCTATCTATCTATCTATCTATCTATCTATCTATCATCTATCTATCTATCATCTATCTATCATCTATCTATCTATCATCTATCATCTATCTATCTATCTATCTATCTATCTATCTAATCTATATATCTATCATCATCTATCTATATCTATCTATCTATCATCTATCATCTATCTATATCTATCTATCTATCTATCTATCTATCTATCTATCTATCTATCTATCTATCTATCTATATCATCTATCTATCTATCATCTATCTATCTATCTATCTATCATCTATCTATCTATCTATATCTATCTATCTCTATCTATCTATCTATCTATCTATCTATCTATCTATCTATCTATCTATCATCTATCTATCTATCATCTATCTATCATCTATCTATCTATCATCTATCTATCATCTATCTAATCATCTATCTATCTATCTTTATTTTATTTTTCCCCATCACCATTTATTTCCCTTATACCCTCATATTTTTTAAAAGAAGACATACAGATGGCCAATAAGCACATAAAAAATTGTTCAGTATCACTAATCATTAGAGAAATGCAAATCAAAGTCACAATGAGATCACTACCTCTTAGAATGGCTTTCATCAAAAAGGCAAGAAACAATTGTTAGGATGTGGAGAAAAGGGAGCCCTCATAAATTGTTGGTGGGCATGTAAATTAGTACAACCACTACAGAAAACAAAATAGAGATCCCCCCAATTTTTTTTTCAATTAATTTTTTTTAGTTTTCACTTTATCTTATTTTTTATTAAATTTATTGGGGTGACATTGGTTAATAAGATCATATAGGTTTCAAGTATACATTTCTATGATACATAATCTGTATATTACAAAAAATTAAAGCTAGACATACCATATGATCCAGCTATTTCCCTTCTGGATATTTATTCAGAAGAATATGAAAACACTAATTCTAAAAGATGCATGCACATCTATATTTTTTGCAACATTATTCACAGTGTGGCCAAGATATGGATACAACCTCACTATTCATGGAGAGATGAAGCGGTAATGAAATGTAGTTTATATATGAATACTACTCAGTCATAAAAAGGTGAAACCCTGCCATTCTCTCTTTGTGTCTGTCAGTCTAGATAAAGGTATTTCAACTTTTCATCTTTCCAAAGAACCAACTTTTGGTTTTATTTTTCCTACATATCTATTCTCTATTTATTTTCTTTATGCTGTGATTACCATTTGCTTCCTTCTGCTTGCCTTGTGTTTAACTTTTCTTCCTAGTTTTATAAGGTTGAAGGTTATGTTATTGATTTGTAATCTTACTTATTTTTTAATATAGACATTGAGAACTATAAATTTCCCTGTGAGTACTCCTTTTAGTTCGAATCCAAAGTTTTGCTATATCTTGTTTCTATTTTCTTTTATCTTAAATTAGTTTCAAATTGTCTTTGTGGTTCTCCTATTGTGGTCAGAAAATATCATTTTTATGATTTCAATCATTTTAAATATATTGAGATTGTTTCATAGCCTAACATTTGGTCTATCTTGGAGAATGTTCCAAATGCACTTGAGAAGACTGTGGATTCTGCTGTTGTTAGAGTGTTTTATAGATGTCTGTTAGTCTTAGTTGCTTTATTGTGTTGTTCAAAAATTCTATTTCCATGTTGCTCTTCTGTCTAGTTGTTCTATCTGTTATTGAAAGTGCGATGTTGAAGTCTCCAACTATTATTGATCAATAGTTTATTTTTTCCTTGAATTCTGTCAGTTTTTGCTTCATTCATTTTGGTGCTCTGTTAGGTGCCTCTGTGTTTATAACTTATGTCTTCTTGATGGATTGACCCTGTTATCACTGAAAAATATCCTTATTTGCTTTTAGTAACAGTTTTTTCCTTAAAGTCTATTTCTCTGATATTAGTATAGCCACTTTTCTTCTTTTATGGTCTATCTATTGTTTTCCCATCCTTTCAATTGCAAAGTATTTGTGTCCTAGAATCTAATGTATGTCTTGTGATAGTTTATAGTTGGATCATATTTTTATCCATTCTCCCAATTTCTGTCTCTAATTGGAGTGTTTAATTCATTAACATTTGATGTAATTACTGATAAAACAGGATTTATGTTTGACATTTTGCCGTTTGTTTTCTGTGATGTCTTATTTGTTCGTATATTCCTCCATAAATGCCCTCTTTTGTATTAAATAGATATTTTCTAATATATCATTTAAATTCCCTTGTCTTTTTAGTTTTTTTGTTGTTGTTAATCCTCACACGAGGATATATTTTTTTAAATATGTCTTTACTGATTTCAGAGAGAGGAACGGAGAGGGAGAGAGAGATAGAAACATCAATGATGAGAGTCATTGATTGGCTGCCTCCTGCACGCCCCCTGCTAGGGATCGAACCCACAATCCGGCCATGTGCCCTGACGGGGAATCAAATCTCGATCTCTTGGATCATAGGTGAATGCTGAACCACTGAGCCACGCCGGCTGGGCCGAGGATATATTTTCCATTGACTTTTAGAGAGAGTGGAAGGGAAGGAGGACGGGGGAGAGAGAGAGAAAGAAACATCAATATGAAAGAGACACATCACTTGGTTGCCTCTCACACAGCCCCAACTGGGGCCTGGGGAGCCAACCCCCAACCCAGGTATGTGTCCTTGACTGGGAATCAAACCCGATACCCTCTGGTGTGCAGGCCAACACTCTAACCGCTGAGCCACCCCAGCCAGGGCTATTTTAGTATTTTTTGTGTTATTTTCTTAGAGATTTCCCAATTAATGCCTTAATGTCAACTTAGTTTCCATTGTATGCAAAATCTGTTTGAGTGGGGTTTTTTTATCAGATTTTAGAATCGATATGTTGCTGATATTATAACCCCTAAATTTTTCTTAAATTAGTTAGTACTTTTATTTCTAAACTTTTATTGTTCAATATAGTAGCCACTAGCCACAAGTCATATGTGATTATATTTAAAATAATTAAAAGTAAATAAAAATTCACTAACTCAGTTGTTCTTGCTCCATATCAAGTGCTCAATAGCCATACATGGGTAATGAACACTGTATTGGACAGAATATATATGGAACATTTGTATTGTCACAGAAATTTATATTGGATAACATTGCTTTTGATCAGGGATTGGCAAATTTTCTGTAAAAGGCAAGATAGTAAACATGTTAAGCTTGGTAGACCTTGTCTCTATTGCAGCCACACAGCTCTGCTTTTGCTTTTCACATAAACAAATGAATATTGCTGTGTTCCAATAACTTTATTTGTGGATTCTAAAACTTTCATTTTCCATAATTTTCACGTCATGAAACATTCTTGTTGTACTATTCAACAATTTAAAGAGGTACAACAAAGCATTCTTAGGTCACGGGCCATACAAATATAGGTGACAGGTCAGATTTGATTTTTGAGCTGTAGTTTGCCAGACCCTGCTCTAGACATCTACAAAGTTTCTCTTAAAGCATGTCTCCTTTATGAGTCCTTGTTAAACATTTTAAACATATTCCCAGGCTGTCTATCCTAATGTATGTACACCAATTCATCTCATAGTGACCATCTTTTCTTTTAATTAATTTAAAGAATTGGGTAGATGGAAAATTATTCTTTTTTTATTCCAGAAAATGTTTTCTATATTGCACTTGAACTTCATTCCGTGCTCTTATTTTTATTTAAGTTTTTATCTACCCTTTCCAGCAGTTCTATTTTGCTGAGCATGTATTCAGTGTGTTCCGCTTGATCTTCCTCTCTCTAGCTGCTGGGTACCCTGAGATGGGGTTGTTACTTTCCACTGTCAGCTCTTTGGGATTCAGTTCTGGTAGGCAGCATGTCCTGAGTGTCATCAGTCCTGCAGTGAATCCAAAGTGCTCTCTATCCCTGTAAGCCAGGAGTATCAAAGTAGGTAGAGTGCTAATCTCCTAGTGAGACACTTGGAAGAAGTCTCATTACTCTTGTTTATCTCATATTCTTCTTTACTCAAGGAGGAAAAACTTGGATCACTACCTCAGTTTCTTGTTGGAATTTAGGAGGCAAGGTGACCTGGCAATCTCATGTAAGGCCAATATCAATCCTTTCCACAAGGATTCATAGGTGTGTAAAAGTTCAAGATCTAGCAATTTACAGTCTTCACTTTAGGCTTAGAGGATTCCTTAAAGTCACCTTCATGCACTTACACAGTATAGAGGGAGAGAGTTCTATATCAGTTTTCTCACTAACAAAGCCCCAGGTCTTGCTTGTACCCAGCTGCCCATGGGCACTCATATCCATTTTGCTTGTAGTTAAGGCCTGAGGGGAAAGATGCTATATATTCAGTTCACCCATGTTCCCAGAATCTCCCTTTCTTAAAATTTAATTAACCAAATCAGTTCATTATCAAAACATATGTGTTTATTATACATACAGGCACACACACTTTAAATAAAAATTTTCTCTGTCTCAAGAATACAATTTGAGGTAATTAAACTAAATGTGACTATCAGAAAGTAAATTTGAGTTTAATAAATTAATTGAGGATGAATTCAGGTAGTTCTATAGAATATATTACTTAACCTATCCTGATCCATATTGTACAAATCATCTGTTGATTACATTAATTTTTTAATATAAAAGAATGTTAGCTCCTAGAAATCATATAACTTAACCTTATTTCTTTGACAGATGAGTAAACTGAGACTTAAAGAGTTTAAGTGATTATGATAGAACCAAGAATAAAAACCTCAATCTCATAGCTCCTATTATAATGCCCTTCCTATTACATGCCTCTAAGAATGAAAACTGTCAAACCACTCTAGCTAAATGGGTGAACCTCAAAAATCATTTGAATATTAAAGATTTGTCAATAGAGTCATCTTAGTAATGGCAGGAAAGGGTTGATAGAATAGTTTATGCTATTATCATTTTATATTTTGAAGAATATTGCTCCTTTATCCAAGATGTCTTTCCTACATCATGATTGTAGATAATTATCTAAATCAACCAATAAATCCATACATATACATGTATTATGAGAGATAGTCTAAGGGCTGAACAGTTACAAAACCTATGACACGACAGCCAGGAAGTTGAACCACCACACTGAAGCAAAGGGTTAAATATTGGTGGGTTCATGAAGTTGAATCTGTGCCAGGCTGACCCTTCCTCCAAGAAGCTTTCTCTGATTTGCCTCTGCTGGAAGTAAGCAGTGCAAATCTGGTGCTGTCTTATAGGACTTATCACTGCCTTCCTCATCACTGGAGGCACGTATTCCTTACCTTCCATATAGCCCCAGTTCCAGAAACAGGGGCTGCTCAACAAATGTCTGTTGAATCCATAAATGGGATTAAATTCCTACTTCTCCCTGGAAGCAGTTCCAAACTATGGGCACATAGAAAGTTCTCAATAAACATCTGTGGAACAGAAATAAATGATAGATGATAGAAAGATAGATGATGATAGATGATAGATGATAGATAGATGATGATAGATAGATGATAGATAGATGATAGATGATAGATAGATAGATAGATAGATAGATAGATAGATAGATGATAGATAGATAGATGAGATGATAGATAGATATAGATAGATAGATAGATAGATGATAGATGATAGATAGATAGATAGATAGATAGATAGATAGATAGATAGATAGATAGATGATAGATAGATGGATAGATGATAGATGATAGATAGATAGATAGATAGATGATAGATAGATAGATAGATGATGATAGATAGATAGATAGATAGATAGATAGATAGATGATAGATAGATAGATGATAGATAGATAGATATAGATAGATGATAGATAGATGATAGATAGATGATAGATGATAGATAGATGATAGATAGATAGATAGATAGATAGATAGATAGATAGATAGATAGATAGATAGATAGATGATAGATAGATGATAGATGATTGATTGATTAATTGATTGATAGATAATAGATAGATGATGGATAGATATAGATATGTAGATATAGATATAAAAATAGTTCTTATGTGAAGAGAACTCATATTTTGAGAGTTAATATTACAAAAGAAAAAATATACCGAGTCTAAGATTCCATACTATAGGTAACATATGAGTGTTCTAGATACTAAGAGAACTTGAAAGAAGGAAGCTTTGTAGGTTGAAGACATCAAAGGCTTCATGGGAGCAACAGGATTTGAAGTAATCATTGAAGGAAGGATATGGTTCATAGCTATGAGAAACATATAATCTGTTGTCCAGAGTAGGACACTTTTGAGAATGAAAGGAAGCATCATTAATAGTTATATCAGGATAACATGTATAAACTGAGATGTCAAGGTAAAGAAGCAGGAATTATCTACATATTTATAAAGGCACGATTTGGGGCATTCCAAAAAAAGAGAGTGGTTTGAAGGAAAAGACAAAGATAAGGATGAGCTGGGTGTGTTCTGGATAAAGCAAAGATGGTTCATACAGGGAACAAATAAGAAAGGAGATTAGAAAGGGTATTGACTGCTAGAATAAGGAGCTTGGTTTTATTCCATGAAAGTAAGAACCATTTCAACAGAGGTGATTTTCAAAATATTTAACAGCCAGCAAAGCATGGGCACTAAAAATGAAAAGGGTAAGGCTATAACAGTGCATAACAGCTGAATATCAATTGTTCAATTGAGGTTTTTGTCCAGAAGAGTAACATGACATTGGTATTTTAGAAAAATGAATGTGGCAATGAGATACAGGATCAATGAAGAAGATACAAGAGCAGGGGTCAGCAAGTGCTTCTTGTGAATGGCCAGGTAGTAAATATTTTAGACTATATGGTCTCTGTTGCAACTATTCAACTCTACCATTGTAGTCCAAAATCATATTAGTTAATACATAAACAAAGGAGTATGGCTATGTGTCAATAAAGCTTTGTTTACAAAAACAGCAGGATAAATTTGCCTTGTGGGCCATAGTTTGCCAACTCCTGAACTAGAGATAGAGAGACTGGTTAAATGGCTTGCAATACTTCAAGCCCTTTGCCTGGGCTAGGTTAGTAATGGGAGGAATCAAAATTAAAAAAAAAAAAAAACTGCATAAAGGAAATCTCAAAAATATTAAATAATTTTAGTTGTCTGGATAATTTGGACAAAAGTTCATCTTCAGCAGTTTGAAAGAGCCAAACAATTGAGGACAAAATGTTTTTACCTGTATTATTCAGTTTGCTTCCCTTTACTTTCTGTTCATGAACACAGCCCTAGCTTTCCAAAAGGATGTGCCTATGCACATACCAAAGGGATTGAAATAAATGAAAGGAAACAATGAACTCAGTCACTTAAACAGATGCCATAATAACCAGTTGAACTGAAATTTTTACTAAACTGGATTACGAATTCAATGAGGATTTTGAAGACATGGCCACAACAAATGAATAAATATGTTGAGGGATTATCAAATACCAAAAATTAGCTAGAGAAGATGGGCAAAATATCTGAGAAGCTAGAGCATCTTTGAAACAAAGACCCAGGGGAATATAATATTATCTTTTTAGGGGAATAAAATGCTATATAACATTAGTAAAGGAGCAAATAAGAGCATTTTAAATGGGATTAATTGAGCATTGTGTTACATGAAATAAACTAAAGGACAAATTTATTTGTTAAATAGGAGATGTGGACAAATGGAGATATTTTAGAGGGCAGAAAGAGATGGTTATCATTGATATGTGACTTAGTGCAAAAAAAAAATGCAGTTGTCAAGTGACAGCCAAATGTGGTTAACAAAGTTAGGGATAGAAAGAAGGGGTGACACAGTAGACTTTAGCAATAAAAAAGGTGTATTGATCATCTCTATCCAAATTGTATCCATTGGAGCCTAAAACTATCTACTAAGAAGCTAAAATGTCAAACTCATAGCCAGTTGTTCAGAAAATGTCAATGAAATTGTAAGAACATGGTACAAAAACCTCTGGTCAGTTTGGTCAGGTTCCTCAAATAGCTGGTGCTTTTGTGAGCATGGGGCTGGGGGATCAAATTGTTTTTGTTTTGTTTTTGTTTTGTTTTTGCTAAATTTTACGTTTGATTTCATTAAATTGGCTGACCCCCACAATCAGTTTGGTAATTGGGTAATTTAGTGGCCTGCATAGACAACCAGCATTACTTGCTATTCTCACTGTATTGTTTTTAGAAAGAGAAGACTAGAAGAAATTGTTAACATTAAAAAAAAAAAAAAAAAAAAAAGCTCCTTATCCCAGTTCCTTGTAAGATACAAAATATGCTATCACCAACAGGGACAAAATGGATAAAAATGACTCATAGTTCACAGGCAGCAAATGTAGAGGCTCAGATGAGTAATCTTAAAACTGAAAGGGGAGAGCAATGGAGAAGTACAAGGAAAGAAGACAGTAAAATTTTGATGCAGTTCTTGACAGGATCTCTGAGTAAGTAATGTTTTTCTTCCTGTACCTTTCCTATTCCCTCCTGGCCCTGTTAGATGACAAGCTGATCCATTAAACCACAGGATACCAATGACTAATAATAGCTTTAATGTTCTCCTTCGGCCTAGGGTATTTGCATTTTAATAGGGGACTCTGGGGGCCTAACATAAAACAACACACCTCTAATAGGGAGAATTTCTAGAAACTATGATTATTCCATAGGGAATTTGGGGAAACAGAGGGATAAATCTACCCAGTGCCCCTCAAATCATCCCATGTTGGCAGACACTCTGCTTGAATACAAATCCAGTATGGAATAATGGAATCATAAAATCTGCCATACTAGGCTCTGTACTTTTAATGAAGGGTTAAAAATATTTAATCCTGCTATTCTCGACTCTGGAAGCATTCTCAAGTTATTTTCAAGCCTTTAAACAATAATATGTGTGGGGCCTACCTCCACAGATTCTGATTTTATTGCTCTGGAGTGAAACCTAGGCATTTGGTATTTTCAAAAAACTCCCCCAAGAGATTTTAATGTCCAGAGAGGTTTGCAAACCATCAACCGAATCCTAGACCCTTAGGATTGAAAGAGACCTTAAAAATCATAAAGATCAATCTCTACCTTATGACAAGCTTGCTGAATGATTACTACATTCTGCTTGCACATCTCCAAGGGAAGGATTTATTCCTCCAAGAAGCTTTCCATCTATGAACATGAGAAGGTGATTTCCTCATCAGCTACTGCCAGTACACACTTCTGGAAAGCAAGAGCAACAATGGGAATGTCTCTCTTTTCAAAGGCCAATGATATACCCCAATCTTCAATAATCAGAACTCAAACAAATTCAAAATTAATCTTCCACAAAAGAGCATAGTTGAGGGCGGGGGTGGGGGAAGAGAGAGAGGAAAGAGAGAGAGAAGGGATTTTAACATCAGGAGTTCCAATAAAAAAGGTACAGCTTTCATGTCTGCAGCTGAAATGGTTATTTGTTCATCAAATTAAACAAGCTCAAATGTCATACATCTCAGTCAGGTATAAAGGGATTAGAAATGGGTAGTGGCTTAGAACAGTGTATTTCAACCATGATTCTGTACACAAACCACCTATTAAAATGTTTTGTGCCTGTTTCTTCTCCCTTTTCCTCTATAGTGACAGCAATTGGCACTTCTCTTGAACCTCTACCCTATTTTTCCTTTTTATTGTTCCTCATTTTTGAATATTTTGATAGAGAATTTAAGTTAATTACTCTTCTGCAGAAGTTTCTTATGCAGTGTGCTCTGTAGCACACTGGCACCATGGAATGTTCATAAACATTTCTTCAAACAAAAGTTTTGATAGTCAAGTTGTACTGAGAAAAGCTGATTAAACAAAGTAAAACCTGATTTATTTATTTATTTATTGCAGAGCTCTTCATAAAGTTTAGTGTGTTAATATACATAATGAATCTTCAAGAGAAACTGCAACATTCCCAATGTTGACTAGGGAAATCTTTAAAAAGAAAGCATGTCAAGATTAGTATATTGCAGAATATTCTTCAGGATGGATGAATTGGTTGTCGCTATAACATAGGCTGAGGAACACTAGTTTGGAAAGTACATCAAAAGCAATAGGGAGAACATACTTGCCAATGATACATCTGATAATGGGTTAATTTCCAAAATATATAAAGAACTTATACAACTCAACACCAGGAAGACCAACAATCCAATTAGAAAATGGGCAAATGACCTGAATAGACACTTCTCCAAAGAGGACATAGAGATGGCCAAGAGACATGAAAAAATGCTCAATGTCACTAATCATCAGAGAGATGCAAATTAAAACCACAATGAGATATCACCTCACACCTGTCAGAATGTCTATCATCAATAAATCAACAAACAACAAGTGCTGGTGAGAATGTGGAGAAAAGGGAACCCTCGTGCACCATTGGAGGAAAAGCAGAATGGTGCCACCATCATGGAAAACAGTATGGAGTTTCCTCAAAAAAATTAAAAATGGAATTCAATTTTGGGAATATATCGTAAGAATCAAAAAACACCAATCAGAAAGAATATATGCACCCCTATGTTCATAGCAGCATTATTTACAACAGCCAAGATCTGGAAACAGCCCAAGTGCCACTCAGTAGAGGAGTGGATAAAAATGATGTGGTACATTTATACACATTCCTATGCAGCTGTAAAAAAAGAAGGAACTCTTACCTTTTGTGACAGCTTGGAGGGAACTGGAGATTATTATGCTAAGTGAAATAAGCCAGTCAGAGAAAGACAAATACCATATGATCTCACTTATATGTGGAATATAATGAACAAAAATAAACTGATGAACAAAATAGAAACAGAGGCATGGATACATGGAACAGACTGACAGAGGTCAGAGGGAAGGGAGATGTGGGAACTGGATGAAAAAAAGGTGAAGAAATTAGCCAAAGATCATATAGGTATAGCCTATGATCACAGGCAACAGTGCGGTGATGGCCAGAGGGAGGAGGTGTGGCTGGATGGAGGTGGGTAAAGGGGGTGGGGGGAATGGAGAATATCTATAATAGCATCAACAATAACATTTTTAAAAAATGGTAGGAAATCTGGTGATGAGAGCCATCTTGACCCTTTGCTTATGCTTTGTGCCCAAACCTTTCCTGTTCTTGATTTTCCCCTCTTCCTGGAAACCTTCTTCAGCCCTTCTAGGAAATACTTATCCCTAGCTTCTCTTGTTTAGATTTCTACATGTTCACTGGCTGTGGTGTTCTAGTCCTAAACACTGGGATAATGAGTACCTTTTCTTCTTAATTGTTTCATTTTTCTTCAAAAAATGAGTAAGCTCTTTTAGGGCACAGTGACACATTCTTCTTTCATAAGATGTCTCACTGTGACTAGTCAAATGCTGTCTTTAACAAGTTTTTTTTGTTTTGTTTTGTTTTGTTTTGTTTTTTTACGTTCAATGTTATTTTGTGTTAGTTTCAGGTGTACAGCATAATGGTTAGACAGTCATGTACTTTACAAAGTGTTCTCCCTGATATTTCCAGTACTCAACTGGCACCATACATAGTTATTACAATATTATTGACTATGTTTTAATTAAAAATGTTTACTGAATATCTACTATATGCAGGCTTAAAAGTTAGCTATTATGTACAGTAAAACCATATGTTGTTATAGCCCACATAACCAAACTTCTCAATCTGTATTCTTTCATTCCACCAACCCCACTTGTCCTCACCTTGATACTGACCTCTTATACCAAAGATTTACATGATTTGAGCCACACCAAAACACTGTTATTTAACCATTTTTTATCACAAAAATAGCAAGTTTTAGTTTCATACAGTTTTTGAAAAATTTATCTGGAAAATGTGGTCTGCATTCTCAGCCCAGTTTCTAGCCTCTCATATCTATTGCAGGCTAAGTGATTGCTGTTGTTCCCAGTGATGACCTGAGTCCTCTTGCCCTCAATCAGCAAGTAGAGGGTCTATGGCAGTAACTGTTACAACTCTAAAGACCCTCTGAACTTTCCATTGTGTTGATCTGTTTCCTGACCCAGATCCTGAGTTCCTGTGCTTCATCCCTCTCTATTTCAAAAATATTTGTTTATCGCTGTCTTGAATCCCCAATCCAGACCTGTGTATACTCCAACTCTGTGCTCCCCTCCTACCTTTGGGACGTTGATCTCTGACCTCTGACTCTACCTGTGCTGGGCCTCCAATTAATCTGGACTTTTCTGAGTATTATTCTCAGCCCATGTACTATAATTTGGAACTTGCTTATGCTCTTTCTGTTTCTTCTGACCTCCTGGATACTATCTCTAGCTTCATCCTTATGACTTACTTTAATGTGTGAACCAGATCCCCAAAGGGGCCTAGTTAGACTATTAGCCACAAGCCCATCAGTCCTACTTGACTCCTGGTTCTAGTACTTTCTGGCTTGTCTTAATTTACAATAATCTTTGACCCAGTGATAGCAGTCATTAGACTTTTCAAAAAACAAGACAAGAATTTAATTTGTCCACTTTATAAAGTTTTCCAATATCATGTTTTATATAAGGATATTTAATGAAATAAGAAAATGTTCATGATATATTATTACTAAGAGAAAGGTCAAGATCCAAATCCTTATGTACAGTAAGTATTGATCCACTTAAAAATTGTATGTGTGGCCCAGCCGGTTGTGGCTCAGAGGTTGAGCATCGACCTAGAATCCGGGAGATTGCAGTTTGATTCCCAGTCAGGGCACAGGCCCGGGTTGTGGGCTAAATCCCCAGTCAGGGGCATGCAGGAGGCAGCCGCTCAATGACGACTCTTGGCATTGACGTTTCTATCTCTCTTTCTCTCTCTCTCTGAAATCAATAAAGATATATTTTAAAAAATTATATATGTATCACCCACACAAACACACAGACACACAGACACATACATGCTTGCATACAAAAAAACCTGAAAAACTATATGTTGACAGTGGTTTAGTTTGAATAATGAGGTAGGTGCCCAATGAATTTTTCCTTTGCTCTTTTCTTTATTTTCCAAATAATATATAATGAGCATTTTATATTTTGGTGCTTAGAAAATACATTATTTTTATTATTTTTATTTTTTAAATTTATCTTTATTTGTTGAAAGTATTACAGATGTCCTCTTTTCCCCATTAAACCCTTCTACCCTGCCCCCCCTCCACCCCAGGCCTTTACCACACTATTGTCTGTGTCCATGGGTTATGTATATATGTATAGAAGTTCTTTGGATAATCTCTTCCCACCCTCCCACCCACCCCCTTCCCTCTGAGGTCTGTCAGTTTGTTCCATGCTTCTATGTCTCTGGATCTATTTTGTTTATCAGTTTATTTTGTTCTTTAGATTCCACATAAGAGTGAGATCATGTGATAATTGTCTTTCTCTGACTGGCTTATTTCACTTAGCATAATATTCTCGAGGTGCATCCATGCTCTCTCAAAGGGTAAGAGACCCTTCTTTTTCACAGCTGCATAGTATTCCATGGTGTAAATGTCCCACAGCTTTTTTATCCACTCATCTACTGATGGGCACTTGGGCTGTTTCCAGATCTTAGCTATTGTAAGCTGTGCTGCTATGAACATACAATTATATACAGCACATAATACTTCATAATGATAATAACTGACTATGTATGTTATTGCTTTATGTATTTACTATATTATACATCTTATTGTTATTTTAGAGCATACTCTTTTTACTTAAAAAAAGTTTGCTGTAAAACAGTATAATCCAATTACCTTGACAGCAGCTTTATACATCTAAAATTTACCGATTCTCGATTGTTTGATTGCATCATTTTCTCTTGTGCTTAATTTAATCTCATGTTGTTTTGTACAGTAACATGCTGTACAGGCTCATAGCCTAGAAGCAATAGGCTATACCTTATAAACTAGGTATATTGTAGGCTATTTCTTATTATTTCCATTTTAGAAATGGGGAAACTGAGCAATAGGGCAGTTGAGTGACTCGCTCAAGGTAACAAAGCTGAACCATGCACAGGTAGCAAAGGTGAAATTAAGAGATTAGATTTGAATACAGGAAGTCTGTATCCAAAGTCCATACACTTAAATACTACACTATTTTTTTTAAAAAAAAAGGAATTATATTCAGTTTAAACATTTATATACAATGTATTATAAAAGATGTATAATGAGTTCAGAAATCAGCTTATAGTTTTCCCTCTCTAGAGAAGGAGTGTGACTTCATCTGTTCTGTGTGCTGACAGTATTCCAACCTCTCTCTGACTCCATGGGGATGCTTTTTGTCTGTTTCTGGGTTCCTTGTCCAGTGGTCTAACCAATTAAAGATGGAGCTTCCAAACTTAAGAAAGAACAAGCTCCATCCTTCTGTCCTTTTTCTTTCAGCAAAGAAAGTGATTGGCTAATCAAGGGGAGATTTTGATTGCTGGAGAGTAGATGTCTAGGAAAGGGAAAGCAAGTGATTTCTTAAAAATTATTTATTAAAGGAACAGAGGATAGTGCCTTAGAGTTAAAACTAAAGTCATTTCATGGCTCTGGTGACTACCTTTGCAGCACTCATGGGTGACTGTAGAATTGTTCCATGACTCTTTTGAGCCAGAAGCTGTATCTCCTAGAAAGGTCAGTAGACTAAGGTACATATAGTTTTGCCACCAGAAGCTTTCTCTCCAGGAGTCTACAGATGCTGAGAAGGTGGCACTGAAAGGGGAATTACTTGAGAAAGTGTTGGCCTACACCCTGTCGAGGAGATGCAAGTACTTGGCAGGTGTGTGTGGAAGGGGCAGCACAGCATTATGGTATGGAGCATGGACTGGAGCCAGGCTGCTTAGGTTTGAATCCAGGCTCTATTACATACTGGCTGCATGGTGGTGAGCTATTTGTATAGCCCCTCTTTGCCTTAACTTTCTCAATAGTGAAATGGTGGTGGCCACATATTAGTACCTAACACACTTCATTGGGTTATGAAGATAAATGGTTTAATATTTGTTAAACTTTTATATGCCTGTCACATATTTAGTGTTATGTGAGTGTTTATTAAATTGGAAATAAGGCTTCATAAAGTTGGTTTCCAAACCTGTTTATTACTCATTTTAGCTCAGTACTTAAAGACTTGTCTTTATTCACTGAAAAAAACAAAAATCTTTGTGTCTCTCCAACATTATAAACAAGCTGCTTACTGCTTTTAAGGAGGGAAACCTCCCTTTTATCAATATTTTCTTTCTGCAATGGCAGTGGATGACTTGAATACAATAGCATTTTACTCTGATAACTGCTCTAGCTAAAACTTCCAATTACAAATCCAAACTTGTGTCAGAAAAAAAATGAGATAATAAATCTGAAAGCACTTAAAAAACTTAAGAGGGCCTGAGATTCTGGTGCTAAAGCCTCTTTGAGTGTGATTCTTTGGTATGGCCAGTGTTCAAGGGTATCTTGTCCAGAACTGCAAATGTGAGCATTTTAATATAATAATAACAACAACATGAATTACATTTGCTGAGTCTTCACAATGTGCCAGGAACTGTGCTAATGCTTCACATGCATTATTTTATGTAAGTGCTGCTTAGTGCTGCTGCCTCTGCTATTGTCTTCAGCTAAGAGGAGACAACTAAGATTTCCCAAGAGGAAATTAAGTTGAGCTTTATTGTTCTGACAATGGAGGCAAAATATTCACTCCTTCTTTGCTTCTAAGTTATTTTAACAATGCTCTGATTATTATTAATTCCTTACATAACCTTGGTAGAGTAGGCATTTTTAATGACACATTCATTTTAATGATACAAAAAAACCATCCTCCTCAAAGGAAAGGACGAGAGGCTCAAAGGGGTCAGAACACAAAAGGAAAAAGGGGGAGGAAGGATTGGTAAGGAAGGGAAGAAAACTCTCTACCCAAATCATTAGAATTTCAGGCTAGAAAATAATAATATGTAAGACAGTTATTCTCTCTCTCTCAACAGATTTTAAGCTTCAAATTGAGAGTCAACAAATTGAGGTGTAGCAGGCACTCTTCTTTATGTTTAAAATCCATGCCACAGACCAACCCAATCTTCTGCTTTTAGCTATGTTTCCTCTAGTCCAGGTAGGTTTGTAATGAACTTTCCTCATCCTTTGGCATAGTGCTGGGATATGTGGGTGAAAGGGCCAATTGTTTGTAAAGAATAAAAGCCCACTCAAACTAGTTTTCTTTGTGCAAATGGTCCTTGTGTATATGTGCTCTATTCTACTGTTTTCTTTACAGATTAGCTTTCTTTCTTTATGGTTTCTATGATTTACCATAACTATGGCTTGTAAGTGACTTTGTCTGGCCATGACACCAACTATAGCCCAACTCAAGATGGCCTTATAGCTAATTCCTTCAGTCATTGTGTACAAATGATTGTCTCAGCATAGTTTATGGATTGATAACTCCTGGGGTAGGTGTTTACTTCAATCCAAAACATCCCCACTATCTTTCCATCAGGGACTAAGACAATGAGGACAATTTCAAAGAAGGAGGCTTTAGCTAAGTGACAGCTTATATCTACTATATGTGCCACTGTGGATGTGAGGGAAATAAAAGCCTGCATTAATCAGGGCTCTTTTGGTGACAGAAAGCACAGTTGAAACTAGTCTAATCAAGAAAGGGGAATATATCATGTAATGTGTCTAAAAGTTTCAGTAGTAAGGCTGAGTTGAGCAGAAAATTCAAATGATATCTTTAGAAATCTCCATCATTTTTCTTTTATTTTTTAGAAATATATCTTTATTGATTTCAGGGAGAGGAAAGGAGAGGGAGAGAGAGTGATAGAAACATCAATGATGAGAGAGTCATTGATCGAGCCCACAACCTGGGCATGTGCCCTGACTGGGAATCGAACCCCTATTGCCTGGATCCTAGGTCGACGCTCAACCACTGAGCCATGCCCTGCCGGGCCGTCATTTTTCAACTCTGACTTCCTTTGAGCTGAAAGCTATTCCAAACAAAGTAATAAAGAAGATGTTCAGCATCTCTAAACTTCCATTCTACTAACATAACAACCTTAACAACAACAACAACAAAACAACAAAAAAGAAGCTCCTCATCTCTACTATTGCCATAAGTGTCCCAAGAACTTCTCTGATTCAACTGGTTTGCATATTTACTAACTCCCAAGCTAATCACTGTGACTAGGGGAATATTCTCCTTTTATTGGCCAATCCTGAGTCATTTGCTCATTTTTGAACCTGAGAGGGACGATTAAGCTAAAAGGAAGAGTTGGGCTCTTTAACCAGGAAAGAGGATGGTGAGCAAGTAAAAATTACTGATGCCTACCTCACTGGCACATATAGGATTAAAACCATACCCTTAATCTCATCTGTAATCTGCTCTAATTAATAGCCATCTTGCTTCAACTGCAGCAAGTAGATTAAAACATCAAGCATGCTGCACTGAGGGCAACTTTCCTAGTAAACCATCTACATATGCAAGCAGCTTATATGTGGCTATACTACAAACAACACTGATATAATCAGGGTGTGGTGTTTGGCTACTAGCTGTGTGGGATAATCGTTCTCCCTATGGACCTTAGTTTACCCATGTGAAAATTAGTATGGTTGTACTAGACAAGCTTGCTAAGGACCTCTCAAACACTGATATACAATCTAACTTTAGACACACAGAGACAGCAAGCACCAGGAAGACTCTAAGGCAAGCACTTAAATATGAACTGATCCTTGTATCCAGAGTCCCAAAATAATAGAAAGTAATTATATCTTTGTTTATACTATCAATACTATTCATACACCTTAAGCATGGACCTTGTGCTTTACAGGTTTTTTTTAGTTATAGAAATGGGTTTCAATTGAGTCATCCAAACTCACTTTCAGCCAATTCTAGGATGCATCTGCAAAAGCGCTGAGCACACTTATATGGAAGATATAACATATTCATAGCCAACTGGCCCAATTTTGTAGAAAGAAACCAAGATAAAATTAATTTATTCATTAGAACTCTTTATATTTTAAGTGACTGAAAACTCAACTCAATTTACATAATAAAAGGACTCAAATAACTTAAAATTCCAGAGCTAAACAAAGCTTGACCCAATAGTTTAAATGATGTCCCTGACAACCCAGTCTCTCTACGTCTTTCTACTTTGACTTCTACAGTACTGGCTTCATTTATCCTCATATTTCACTTGGTAGATATTTGGAAGCTCTAGCCTCTCTCATTTCATGGTAGGAAAATAGCCACTGCAATTCCAGACCTTTCAATCTCCTTATAATGTACAGAGGGAAGACAGAATTTCTATCAGTAGTTTCTGTACTAGTCCTATTCATTGTCCATAATTGCCCTGAATTAAGTGAAGTGGTCATCCTTAAACTAATCACTTTGGCCAGGAGGTATGAGATCTGCTGATTCATTTAGACCAAATCAGCACTTATCTCTGGAGTAGGTGGAATCAACCCAGTCCAAACCATACTGACTGAAAGTCAAAGAATAATGAATTCCTCAAAGAACGATTAGTGGCAGCATTGATGGAAGAATGAAGTGCAGCTGCTGGAGATGCAAACAAATGTCTATTTTTAGCTAATGAAAATAGTATATGTAGAACATATCAAACCTGCAGTACTATACCTTTTAGTTAATTATAAGAAATGTCTTAATTTTCTATGAAGATGACTGTATTCTATAGCCAGTTAATTATTAAACAATAACCAAGACTTAAACAGGTCTTAACAGAAAATCATTTTATTTTTTTCACTCCTTGTTGTCCTAAATTATGCTACTGAGAATCCCCTTTCTTGCCCCACAATGACCCCTGGAAAGAGTGTATAGCTTTTCAGGTACTTTCAGTTATAAAGATAGCTTCATTTTAAACATTAAGATTTTTTATTTAATAAAAAAATCTGGCCAATGTAAAGTAAAACTTCAGTTTCCTATGTTTTTCCTTTCCCTAGCTCAAGGATCTACAGTTAAGAAGGAAGATCTCTCTTTCTCTATTCCTAATAGCTCTTTCATGCCTGTCCTTTCATCTTCTTAGTGACAGGGACTAAAGAAAATGAAGCAAGAGTCTCTTTCTTTCTTTCTTTCTTTCTTTCTTTCTTTCTTTCTTTCTTTCTTTCTTTCTTTCTTTCTTTCTTTCTTTCTTTCTTTCGTTTTTTACCTACTTGGTGCTTCTGACAGCTCTCTCTTGGCTCTTTAATAAAGCATGTTTTTTGGGTTCTCTGAATCTACTTTCACAGATGCCACAACACTGCAGTTTCCTGATGCAGGCAATATAACCCCCCTACCACCACCAGAACTAATGCACATTTTGAAAGCTACAAATTTTCAAATGGGAGCAGTAATTTATAAAATCAAAGTGAAGTGCTTCTAGGAAAACGGAAAGTCCCAGAGGCTTCTATACACACTTAATGCAGAATAATCATAATAATAGCAAGAAAGAAATTTTGTTAAGTTAGCATCTTGTTATACCCCTTTCTTTTTGGGAGTTGTATACTTTAAGCCTCTTCTGTCTGAGCCTCATTCTGTCTTCTTTCATATTTCCCATAGTTTACTCATTGCTCATCTTTTCACAGATATTCTACTACTGATCTTTATCCTTCCACCTCTTCCAATAAGGACTTCACCTTACCCCTATCCAGGTTCTTTTTAATCAAGTTGTGGATTGTTAACACAAAGTTGTTCTTAAGTTCCATGCCCAGTCCTTCATCTCTGTCACAGGGCTCAAGTGCTAAATTCCATTTATAGACCCAGTATCAAGACCCAAATCCATAGTATAAGGATTCACACAAAGGGTATGTTTTTTAAGATTTTTAATATGTAAAATAATAGAACATAGAGGAAAAAACTTTAGAAACCCTAAGGTAACACAGACTCCAGTTAACCATTGTTTTTGCTGCTTACCAAGGGACCTAGATCAGAATAGTGTTAAGAGGAATTCTTTCAGAACATTAAAAAATGCATTTTTTTTACTTTGACCCTTGTTTATATTTATTTCATAGGTCTTTGAACCTTTTGTCCTCCTTCCATGCTCATACAATATTACTATATATGTCTACCTTCTGCTCTTTGAGTCCCTTTCTTAAACTCATTTCAACATTTGTCTTTGGCCTTTTATTCACAAGAATATCATGGTGAGTTCCGTCATCACCATCATCATCATCATCATCATCATCATTATCCTATCCTCATCTACAGACCTGCAATACCCTACACAGATGACACACTCAAGTCCATGTATTGACAGGTGACAAGGCCCCTCCCTGCACAGTAGCTGCCTTAAGGGAAAGATGACATGTGATCCTGGAATTTACGGCAAGATGTGTGCTCACTTGATTAAACTTCTCTATCTGGACAACTGTTCTGTTCTCCAGAGTTAAGTATCTGTTTATTCAGTGGCTTATTTCATCAATACGCTAGGCTACCTTCCCAGGCTGCTGACACACATTCTCCATGCACCCCTGCTTGCCAAATTCTTCTATTGAAGGCAACCCTCCCCCTTTATTTGTATCCACACTCCATAAACTTGTGCATACTTCAAATCTGTCTGCATTAGCAGCATTCACAAATAATACCTATAATTTTTTCTGTATGTACTTGATAGAGACAGAATAAAAATGACAAGTTTTTCTTCCTGTTGAGGACCCAAAGTGTCAAACAGCAAGCCTGGAGGTCTTGTCTGAGGCAGCTTTGGCCAGCCCTGAAATGGAATCCTGGGAGGCTCATTCTGAATCCAACAAACAGGGCTTGGATTCCCAGCTATGGGAGTAATGGACAGTTCCTTTTTAGTTCCCTTATCCTGCCTAGAGCACAGCTGAGAATCAAGGGAGCTATTCAAAGGACTACAAATGGTCAAAATAGCTGCTGGATGCCCTAACATTGGTATCCTTTACACGGGGGTGGGGGGGGAGGAAGAAGCTCTTTCATCCTTACTTTATGCCAATATAGTATTATTTGTATGCAGTTCTAATATAATTGACCATTTCCTTTTCCTGCTTTTTATCAGATTATAAACAACAAAATAGGAAAGGAATAGAGAACATTGGACTCCCCCGTTGCTATTGCTAAGTTATTAGTATCAATCATGCTGATTATCTGCAAGAAATGACACACGAGTAAAAACTGATAACTAAAAAGACCCTAGAACAGAAAACTTCAGCTGTCTGGAACATTTGAGTAGGAAGGCAAATAATAATACCTGTCCTCAGAGTCCCTAAAGGCATCATTACATAATGGCACAATACTATGATGAGACTTAGTCATCAGGAAGAAAAAAACTACATTATATTAGATATCTTCTCTTTAGGTAAGCATAGACCAATAGAAGAATAAAAAGGAAAGCAGAACATTGTAATGAAAAAAACATTGTAACTCAATAATCTTGTTCCTTCCATTCTTTTATTCATGAAATATAAATTGAGGACTCAGCTGTGTGGCAGGCACTGGGGATAAAATGGTGAATAAGACATATCCCATGCCATCTTGGAGATCACATTTAGTGGGAAAATAGGCAATTAAAGTGCAAGGTAAGAAGAACATTAACAGGGAGCTAAGAAACCATACAGGAGGGACACTTAACCTGGACATGAGAATTCAGACAAGGCTTGCTGGAGGATATGACGTCTAAGTTAATATGTTATTCAGACAAAAATAAGGGGTGTGTGTGTGAATAGTGCTATGCAGAGGGAACATCATATAAGATATACTGAAAATAAAAAAGAATATGGCATATTTGTGGAAATACAAGTAATTTAGTAGGAAGGAAAAGATGTGCAAGTGCCAGATAACAGATTAAGATGCTTGACATTTTTCATGAAGACAATGGGAAGCCACTGAAGAGTTGTAATTATTTAAGTTTTAAATAAATCAATTTTTAAAATTTAAATTGTTTACACCATGGCTAGTGTGGCTCAGTTGATTGGGCATCATCCTGTGCACCAAGAGATTGCTGGTTTGATTCCAGGTCAGGGCACATGCCTGGGTTAGGGATCAATCCCCAGTAGGGGGTGTGCAGGAGGCAGCCGATTGATGTTTCACTCTCACATCAATGTTTCCCCCCCTCTCTCTCTCTCTCCCTCTCCCTTCCTCTATCTCTAAAACTAAATAAAAATCTTTTTAAAAATTTAAATTATTTACTTTGGCTACAGTGTGCATAATAAACTGAAGAGTACAAGACTAAAGACAGGCAGTATAGTGGGGTGGCTGTTTTCATGACCTAGGTGAAAGAAATGGAAGCCTGGTCTAAGACAGTGGCTATATCAATGGGGAGAAGATGGGTTTGGAGGAGATTTGTGTTGATAGGACATTGTGAATGTTGAGGGAGAGAGAAGAATCAAGGATAAATTTCTAGCATGGGCAACAGTGGTACAGTGGGTTGTTTTTTTGTTTATTTGTTTGTTTTTTGTAGTCCCTATTAAGTTACACATTAGCTTTGAAATAAAATTCAATTTCTTCATTGGTAAAATGAGGAATTTGGACTAGATCATTGGTTCTCAAAATAGGAGAACTTGTTCCTCATGCAGGGTATATTTGGCAATGTCTGGAAGCATTTTAGTTTTGGCATCCAGAGCAGAGGTGAGTTACTGTCATTTAGAGATGTTCCTAAAGATTCTACAATGTATAGGACAGTTCTTTCCCCTCAACAAAGACTTATTTGGCCCAATACATTAATAGTACCAAAGTTGTGGAACCCTGGGCTAGATAATATAAAGAATTTTAACTAAATAGTCACAGAGGTCTCTTCGAAGCTTATTAGATTACAAGCCAGAGTAGTTATGTACATTTTGACACATCAGTGGATCAGCTTTAGTGACCTGGAAAACACTCCTCTGTGGACCAGCTGGATAAATGAGACATTACTAAAATTATATGACTGATAAGAACCAAACATTGGTGTATGTGATCTCAGTAACTTAAGCCAATTTTGAAAAGTATTGGGGTGAATCAAGTGCTGCAAGTATTTGGAATATATGTACATGTGGCACTTGGAGTGTATCTGCAAGCTTATTCTGATCTTGTGGAGATATAGAGTGCCTCTTGCCCATGTTGTTTTTGTCCAACATGCAATGTCCCCATCTGCACGTTAGGGAAAAGGAAAGGGAAAGAAACCTGGACTATCCAGGGGCTTCTTAAAAGAAAGGGAATAAAATTCAGGCCATCTGTGTTAGGCTATGAAGTTCCCACTAGGAGTCTTCCACAGCCAGCTAGGCAATGGAGTCCTTACCTCAGTCCTTCACAACACATAGTAGGCATTCAATAAATAAATGTTCGTTGAATGAGTGAATGAGTTTTCTACATTTTGCGTGGCAAAGAGGAATCCCTGAGTTTCTTGGAAGGTAAAAAGGAGAAAGACAAATCTAAATTATTACTAGATATTTACTGAGTGCCCACTATTTGGCAACACTGTTCAAAATGCTTAGAGGTTTTCAAATCTGACTGTTATAGATTGAATATTTGTGTTCTCCCCAAAATTCCTTTGTGGAAACCCAATCCCCAATGTGATGGTATTAGGATGTGGGACCCTGGAGAGGTAGTTGTGTCATGAAAGTGTAGCCCTCATGAATGGGATTAGTGTCTTTATAAAAGAGGCCCCAGAAAGCTTCCTAACCTTTTCACCATGTGAGGACACAGTAAAAAGTCAATCATCTATGAATCAGGAAGTAAGCCCTCGCCAGACACTAAATCTTCTGTAACCTTGATTTTAGACTTCCCAGCCTCCAAAACTGAGAGAAGTAAATTTCTGTTGTTTATAAGCCACCTTATCTATGGTATTTTTGTCATAACAGCCCACATAAAGTAAGACACCGACTTATGCTTAAATACAATCCTTTTCTCTAAAGGCTAGAAGACCACCTAGGAATCTATTGCAGTAATCAGAGGCAAGAATTAATGGTGGTGAAAACCAGCATGGAAGTAGTGAATGTGGTAAGAAATGGATGGATTATGGATATATTTTGAAGGTAGAGCCAATAAGATTTCCCTATGGGTTGGATGTGGCTGCAAGAGAAGAGAGGATGCAGGATGACTGCATGATTTTGTACCTGAGCAATAGGAAGTATGGAGTTGCCCGCAACTGAGATGAAGAATACTGTGCATGGGTCAAGATTCAGTTTTGGATTTAGTGAGTTTGATATGAGTACAGACATCCAAGTAAAGAAGTCATGAAGAGAGTTGGTTGTATAATCGAGTTTGTGGAGAGATGTGGAATGAAGATATAAAAATGAGACTGAATGAGATTATCAAGGAAAGGTGTACTGATAAAAAAATCAAGACCTGGCCGTAACATTAATAGACTTTTATCATTTGACCTGGGATTAGCCCTTTCTGCCTGCTATTTTCAGACTGAGCATTGCAGAAGAACTTCCTGCCCCCAATACACAGCCTCCAGAAAGGGGCTTGGGACTTTAAAACCTTCTGTCTCTAGACTATGTTCCATTGTGCACTCCTCTCATAGCATTAACAGCTAAATCCTCCATGTGATATTTGAATCTCAAGAGATTACTTGGTTATAAATATTTATCATTTCCTTCAGGCCAATATAATGATTATTAATCCTAACTTAATAAGAATTCATTCTTACCAGGATAAGGACATTTTTTTCTCTGCATAATTCATATGCAAATATTTTGAAAAACAGTTTAAAATACAAGCTGCCACCTGTTAGTTTGCTTTTTGTAAGGAAGGAGAAAGCACCATTGCCCCTGAATTCTGAAAAGAGCAAGCATTTGGCTTGCTCTTCACATCTTCAGCTTATTGTTTGTAGACTGAAAGGCTAATGTGCTAGGAGCTACTTTTGGTAGAAGATCTACATCCAACGCTATTGCACAAAATTTATCATTGCTCCATAGAACACTTCTCTTGCTTTGAGAGAACCCTTGCTCACCTTAACTCTTCTTGTGGTGCAGACATAAACAGGGGTTTATTGATTTCTAAAGGAGAAACTGGGAAAGGAGAAGCAGCAAATACTGGGCTGAAGCATTGCTCTGAGGTTACCATGTTCCCTGCTCTGCCTCTCAGGATTGCATCTAGAATTGGTCCTAATTACTTTGAAACTGTTTAGGTATATTTCACATTTTAATCAGAGTAAATCAATCTTGATTTCTAGGTTCTGTGTCTCTGGTGACAATAACTCGCATAACAAGGCTCTTGGTGTAGGGGGCACACATGCTGTCTAAGATAATAGTTTTCATACTGGAATGAATGTACCCTTGGGGATACATGAAGACTTTCTAGGGGACACACAGACACAGTTTTGAGAAAATTATTTGCCAGATTCTCAATTTTCATAAGTGCTTTTTTTTCCTAAAAGAGATCTGTAGTTAGAGTGTCATGCTCATTCTCCTTTTGCACCTCTTCTTTCAAAGTCACTCTTCTGCTCAACAAAAGAAAGGCATACCCTCACCCATGCTGAATTAGTGTGATGTAGTTCACCCTCTGACTGCTGCTAAAGATGCAATATTTTGGACAGAGGGCCTAGTGAGGGTAATATAGAGAAAACCTTAGTAAGGAATGCTTTTTGCAGGTTCTACATTTACTATTAGCCAAATACCTATCTTCTCTTTGCTATTAATTTCCACAAAGTACATTAAGCTGAAATTTTAAAAGCATAACATCTTCTTATATAGAGAAGCAGGACAAAATGTTCCCAAAATGTGCAATCTAGTATGTAATGACTTGAACTTTAGAATATCAGCTTCATTTCATTAAGGTTAATTTCTCCCTCTCCGATATGTTCTATTTCTGTCAAATTGTTTTCAACCATGAAATGAAATTATTGGCTTATCTATGTATAATAATTCTCAAAAGTCCATGTCTCTATTCATCTGTCACACTATTTAAGGGCACTTTGAAACCATCTATGTTAGAAATTGAAATTTAGCATTAAATAGTTAGATCCTAATTCACAATCTTTGGGGAAAAAACATATTATGCATACTTTCAAATTCTATGAGTTTTTAATCCTCCAATTGTTTATGTTCAGCTCTTCAGAAAAGGTGCCTCTAAGTGAAAGAGTTACATATATAATTAATGTGCTTTTATTTTTATAAATAAATTACTTTTGTTGATGCATAATATACATACAGAAAACTATTCAAACAATAACTGTATATCTTTAGAAATTATCACACAGTGAATAGACTCATGTAACCAATCAAAAATTAAAACCATTTCCAGTATTACAGAAGGCCCCTTGAGTTTTCCAATCACTGTCATTCTTCTTCCCTATAGTTAACCACTCTCCTGACTTCTAATAGCATAGATTTTTTCTTTTTAAAAACTTTTTATTTAAATTAAATCATACAGCATGTATTATAGTGTGCCTGGTTTATTTTATTCAACATTATATTTGAGAGATTCATTCATGTTTTGTAGTGTGGCAGTATCCATTTATTGCCATTGCTATATAGTATTCCATTATATGAACATAACAATCTATTGAACATTCACTATTAATAGCATTAGGGTTGTTTCCAGTTTGGGATTATTACAGACAATGCTACTATGCTTGTGTCCTGGGAGTTAAAGGATTTTCTACCCCTCTGCCAGAGGCAGATGGGGATTTCTTCTACTCCTGCCCACAAAGCAGTGAATTTTTACCTGGGCCTTAAAAGAAGAAAGGCTTTGTTGCCCCACCACCAACAGCTTACAAACTTCACTTTGTAGGAAACAAGGATGCTGGGAAGCAACTGGGCTTCTGGCCCATCTGTCAAGAAGCAGCGGATCACATACTGCATCACCAAAGGGAGCTGGGGCTGTTAATCTCCCACCCTTCTTCCAATCTTCTTCAAAACACCTGGAGACTTCCATAGATGTAAGCTTGTGAGCAAATGTGAGCTCTTCCTGTGTCAAAGACTTCTACCTATTCCAAACTGATTGTTGTCCATACTTGTCTTTAAGAATTTGATAAAATTCTAGCTGATTTCATCTTACCTGTTTGTATGTTGGCCACTTTTTCTCTTGTGCTCTGCCAAAGGTGAAAAAAGTTTTGTGTTGCATCTCTCCTTGGAGGCATTTGTCATATATTGGAATGTTTATTTGGTTGCCTTGATAACTCAACTATGACAGACTTGAGAAAAGTTATTCTGTAGATTATCCATCTTCTTTGCACTATCAGGGTGGGGGCAATTTTCTCTAGTGGCTTTCTACATTCTAAGCATAAGTGGAACTCTGAAATAATGCTACTGTGGACATTCTTATAGATATCTTTGATGTGCTCATATACACCTTTCAATTGGGTATATACTTAGAGTAGAATTGTTGAGTCATATGTAAATGTTCAGCTTTAGTAAAAACTGCCAGTCTTCCAAAGTATTTTACCAATTTACAATCCCATCAGCACTGTAAGAGAATTCTAGGTAACACATGTATTTATCATTTGTTGTCATTGTTTTGAGCATTCTTATTGGCATATCGTTGCAACTCATTGTGGATTAACTTGAAACTCTCTTGAGCACATTTTCATTTTAACTATTTTAATTCTTTTAGCCATTTTCTATTGTGTTGTTAATATTTTTAATATTGATTTGTGGGAATTCTTTAATTTATCTTTATTGTTGAAAGTATTTTTTAAAGTGTATCTTTATTGTTGAAAGTATTACAGATGTCCTCTTTTTACTTCCATTGATCCCCTCCACCCCACATCCTCCCCCCACCAGGCCTTCCCCATACTATTGTCTGTGTCCAAGGGTTATGCATTTATGCATATAAGTTCTTTAATTAATCTCTCCCCACCCACTTTATATATCATGGAAATGAGCTCTTAAAGTCATATGTGTTTCAGATATTGTCTCCCACTGTGTGGCTTGCTTCTTTGCTCTCTTAATGGTGCTTTTTTAAAAAGTCAAATTTATTGAGGTATTATTTACATACAATAAGTCTAATGCAATACATACAAAAAATGGACCCATTTTAGGTGTACTGTGCATTGAGTTCTAACAAATATATACACCACCACAATCATGGTGGAGTATATTTCTTTCCACTCCAAAAAGTTACCTTTCCTTCTTCACAGTCAATCCCCATTCCCCACCACTGACTCTCATCAACCGCTGGTCTACTTTCTCTCACTATACATTAGGTTTATCTTTTCTGGAGTTTCTCATCAAAGGAATTATTTAATGTCTTTGTTTCTTTTGTTTTGTTTGTTTCTAATATGTTTTCTCTTTATTTATTCTTAACACAACATTCTTGAGATTCACTCATGTTGTTGTATCAGTAGTTTGTTCCTTTTTATTGTTGAGTGGTTTAATGTTGACTTTTGATGCATAGAATATTGTATTATAATATTTTCCTAATATAAATTAGACCAATTTATCAATCTTTTTCTTTATTGTTAATGATTTTGAGTCCTTTATGAGTGTATGAACTGTTTGCCTACCCTAAGTTTATGAAGATGTTCTCTTATGTTATTCTCTAGAAGTTTTGTTGTTTTACCTTTCACATGTAGGTAAAAATATAGCTGGCATTAATTTTTGCATCTGTATTAAGGTAGGGGTCAAGTTTCATATTCAATGTAGATATCCAAATTACCGAACACCATTTATTGAAAAAAACTGCTCTTTACTCAATATCACCTTTGTCATAATTCAGTGGTCCATATGTGTGTTTGTTTCTGTACTCTCTATTCTGTTCTACTGATCTATCTTTATGTCAGTACCACACTGCCTTGATTAGTATAGCTGCATTGTAAATTTTGAAATCAAGTTAGTGTAAGACATCCTTTGTTCCTCATCAAGATTTTCTTTGCTGTTCTTGATCCTTTGCACTTAATGTATACATTTTAGAATTAGCTTGTCACTTTTTCTATGAAAATATCTGCTGAAACTTTCATTAATTTATAAATTGATTTGGAAATGACTGACATTTTTGCAGTATGAGCCTTTCAATCCATGCATATGGAATATCTCTCCATTTTTTAAAGTCTTTTTTTTTATTTTTATCTCCAAATTTTTTCTAAAGTTATCTGTATAAACACCTTGCACATATTTTACTAGATTTACTCTTAGTAAGTAGAAACTGGTGGGCTGCCCATAGCTTCTCAATCAGGACTAAGGATCTCATTCCCCCAGCTGCTGGGAGTTTTGGGGGCCGAGGGCTATTTGTTGTCTTTTTCCAGAAATTTTCCTCTGCTGCAGAGAAGTGACTAACCATAATTCTCATACTTGTCCCACTCACTGATTGATGCAGGAGAGTAGTTATAAAGCCTTGTTCCCTTGCCACAAGAGTAAGGTTGTCAGATAAAATATCAGATACCTAGTTAAATTTTAATTTCAGGTAAACAAGAATTTTTGTATTAATGTCTAAACATACTTACACTTAAAAATTATCCTTTTTTAATCAAAAATTCAAATTTCACTGAGCAGCTTATTTTTGTTTTTGCTTCTAACTAAATCTATCAATGCTATTCAAGGGTGGACAACTATGAAGTGTGTGTGGTCTCAGCTTCGTAGTCGCTTGGGTTTGGATGAGACTGTTGCTATTGCATTGTACTTCAACTTCTTCCTTTGCACAATTCTACATTTTACACTCCCCCACAAGTGTTGACCCTGAGGATACTCTCCAATAATCTTACAGCATGCAAATCTTTATTTCAGAGTCTGTCACCTAAGCCACTTGGTATCATGAGTGGTCAGAGGATGCAGACTAAAAATGAAAATTTAGACCTGACTTGCCCACTAGGCATCTGACTATTAGGACCCCATCAGTAGTGGGGTAGAGCTTCTGGCATGCTGTAGTGATGTAATTGTTAAAACATTCACGTGGTGAATTAGGATAAGATACTAGTTAAAGAAAATGCATTGGTTAAAGAAAATTACACTGGTTGGTGTAATATCAAGCTTTTGAGAGGAATATTAATTATAAAGAAAATGGAATCAGATGGTGCTAACTGAATGCCATCAGCGCATTGAAGAAAGACAATGAATGGCTGAGGGTGATTAAGCACCAGATGAAAATAAAGTGTGAAAGACAAAGGCCCTATTTGGCAGCATATACTAAAAACATTCTTATCTCCTGCAGAAGAGACACAAAATTTAGGATTAGGTTCAGGACTCATCATATGAATAGCAGTGCTCCAGAAGAAGTTTATTTCTCAGCAACAGACAGTGTTCCATGTCAAATTTGGAGCCCTAATTGTATAGGAGTCCTGGGATTTGCAATAGGGACAACAGGGTCATACAACTAAAAATCCTTGGAATTTCCGTTTCTCTTGAACTCTCTAGGCCTGTGAAAGTGGGCTACTCCTCCCTGTAAGAACTACTAGCATTTCTCCTCTTGAAGATGAGCAGAAGACTCTGCCTTACAAAGTGACATGTGTTTCCTTCTCAGTCTACTCCTATCTCCCCTCCTGGCCACAAGACCAAACACTAGGGCCAAGTCACAACATAAACTGAAGCTGCTAAAGAAGAAAAGGGACTATACCCCAAAACAGCTACAGAACCTGGAAAATGGGAGCCAAGAGAATATGTGTGAACTGAGTCATAAAGGTGTTAGAACAAGGTGGAGGGACAAGTATAATATAAGATTGGATAAAAAAGAGTAAATTGATATGGGAACATTCTCCATTGATCCAGACTTTACCATCCAGGAAAAGTCCTTGGGAAGCAGTGCTTCGAAGCTGCTAAGATGACTCTTAGAGACTTAGAGAAAGTGATAGTTCACACCAAGTAAAGTAGAACTGCTAGAACTGCCATAGAAGCCAGTAAAAGGAGAGATCAAAAGGTTCACAGTAGTGGGCATGCTAGAGTAGGAATACTACATAGGCTGGAAAATTCAGTAGTTGATTATTTTTGTGAAAGGACACGCATTCAATTTACCAAACCAATGAGGAATGTGCTGGTGAGAAGGGGGAATCAGCACTGTTGAGAAGCTTAGGAGGGATTATCTTCTTTGGGCTGGGGCTGATAGTTGGAAATGCTATTACAAAACTAGGCTCCCTGACAACCATAGGTGTGGCAAGTAGAGAACAGATTGTGTGGGTGTAAGGCTGGAAACAGAGACACCTTTTAGAAGGTTGGTTTGCACTAAACCAGATAACAGATCATTGGTAACTTGCGCTAATGTTGTTGCAGTGGAGATAAAGAAAAGGGGATAATAAAAATAAACAGATCTTGGAGAAAGATAGAGACAGAGGGAGAAGGCATTATAGAGGATGATCTATAGTGATGTACTCTTTTGATTTCTGACTTTGAGTATTTGCAGGATAATCATAATTTAGAATCTAGACCCAAACATTTTGAGAATGAAATGAGATGCTAAACCAGGATGTATGGTCACCCTAGAAACTTCTGGCTTCCTTCCTTTTTGGGGATCACTATTACCAATGTCTTTCAATTTTACTCATCTTTTTAAAGAAACTAACTTTTGGTTTTGTTTATCTTTCTAATTATATATGATGTGGAGTACGGGCTTTGGAGTCAAACTTGGGTTCATACCCCAGCTCTATCATTTACTAGCTGTGTGACCTTAGGTGACTTTTCTTCTGTGCCTCAGTTTCTTCATGTGTAAAGTTAGATACAAGACAAATAGTACCTATTTCATGAAAAAGCTGAAGGATTAAATCAAATTATATATATATATATATATATATATATATATATATATATATATATAGGCTTTAACACTATATCTGACACATAGTAACATGAAAAAATATCATCTATTGGTAATTTGATTCCATCTAGACTATGACAACCAATTCTATATACCAAATCATAAGGGGGACACTAACAAATGTGAACATAGCCAGGATTGGAAAGGGAGTGGAAAACGTTTCATATGAGGGATAACTGAAGAAATAGAATCTGTATTCTGGAAGAGATAAAACAAGAAATACAAGTATATAGTACAATTTTTTGAAGACATTTTTTCCTTCAAGGAGAAGAATTATGCCTATTCTGTGTGGTTCCATGAGAAACAAAGGGACCAATGGGCAGAGGATAAGGAGGCGTATTTGTCTCAGTGTAAGCAAGAAAAATCTTACCAAGAGTGGTATGGAATATCCAATGAAGTGCTGAGTCTCTCATCACAGGAGATAATGAAAGAATTCTGTCAAGGCTGATGACAAAGTGATTTCTCCAATAGGGAAGAAGCTGGCTTGATGAATTCTAAGATCTCTTTGACTCAAAATTGGTGATATTCCACTTTGGAAGCAAGAGTCTCTGGATCCCAACTGGCCAAAGTAACATAAGGGATTTCATCTCCCCAAAGAGCCTACTTTTGTACCCTCTCAATATCGGTATCTATTCTATATTTCTCTTGCTTCAGTGTGAAGCCATTCCAGATCAAACCTTCAGTTGAAAATGAAAGAACAGCATCTCACTAATACTCCATAGAATATGCTTTTCTAAGCTCTAAAAATGATTATTTCAAATTCCATTAGTCTTTTCATCTTTCTTCTTTGTTGACTCTTATCCTCTGGTAATTACATGTGTACCTTGAGGAAAATAGAGAGCTTTAGAGGAAAAAAAAAACAACCCACTGTTTTCTGTAGGATAAAATAATGGCTATTTCAAGAAATAACTCCTGGAGCTACACCAGCTTTTAGGTCTAGCTGGCTTCAAATCCAAACATCTAGGAGAGGATGTAGCAGGAGGAGGTATGTCAAGGAGAAGAAACAAAGTGGATGGGCAGTGGGCTAGGAGCAGTGGCTGGACTACAATTCCAAGTCTCAACTGCCACTTCCTAAGACTCATAATCATGTTTGTGAATATGGTCTTACAAAGATATGACTCCCCAGTGAAATGTCACAGCAAAAAGGAATTCTCTGGGCAAAAATAGGATAGATACAAAAGAATAGCAAGCTAATAACCTATGGAAAACTATAGACTGCAGGCCAAAACCAGCCTGCTGCTTGTTTTTTTGAACAAAGATGTATTATGGTAGCCATGCCCATTTGTTTACATATTGTCTATGGCTGCTTTTGCACTACGATAACAAGCTTGAATATTTTCAATAGAGACTATGTAGCCCACAAAGTCTAAGATATTTACTATATGGCTCTGTAGAGAAGAAGTTTGCTGATCTTTGTTTATAACACCTCTTGTCCAAAGTAGGGGGTAACCTGAGGAGTACACATGACAATGAGCTGGAATACGGAAAGTTTAAGGACTTCTAATGTTGATTTTTTTTCATTTTCTTTACTTCTCATTTTGTATACATTTTATAGTGTTTATATTAGTACTATTAGTACTAAATTGTTTTACAAATAAGGAGGCATAATCTATGAAGTTCAGAGGCCACTGGTCTATAGTTGTGGTCCTATATCAGAGTCACCTGGAGAATGTTAAAATGCAGATCCCTAGGGCCTACCTGTGGTAGGCAGAATAATACACCTCCCTCCAAAATATCTACATCTTAATCCCCAGAACTTGTAAATATGTTACCTTATGTGGCAAAAGAGGCTTTGCAGGTATGATTAAGCTAAGATTTGAAATGGGGATTACCCAGGTGGACCCAATGTAATAACAAGTTTCCTTTCAAGTAAAAGAAGGAGGCAAGAGACTCGGAATCAGAAAAGGAGATGTGATGACAGAAACAAAGATCAGAGTGATGCAATTGCTGGCTTTCAAGATGGAGGAAGAGAGAGACCATGAGCCAAGAAATGCAAGAAGCCTCTCTAAACTGGAAAAGGCAAGAAAATGGATTCTAGAGCCCCCAGAAGAAACAGAAGCTTGCTTAAAAATCTTGGTTTTAGCCCACTGAGATCCATTTCACACTTCTGACCTCCAGAGCTGTAATATAATAAATTTTTGTTGTTTTGACTCACTGACTTTGTGGTAATTTCTTACAGCAGTAGTAGGAAATGGGTACAAAACTTCTAGAGATTCTAATTTAGTATGGCTAGATTTAGGTGTCTAGATTCCTGAATTTTAGATCTATGGCTGCTACCAATCCAATGTGTTTCCTCAGGCAAGCCACTGATCCTCAGTTTTAAAGAAAAGAAAGTGATACTTCCAAAGGTTAATGCTTTCTTAGCTTATAAAGTTCTTTTTTCATTCATGTGAGGCAAATGGAAGAGATAATGCTTTGAAAAAAGTAAAAGCACCATTCATATGTGAGCTATTACTGTTTGCTCTTTTGTCAGCACACCTGCATTTCACTTAATATCACTTTAGTTTTGTTATATTTTCAAGAGATATCCGACTTCTTTTTCCTCTAAAAGCTCTGAGAAGATGAAGATTTACATGAAAACATTCTGCAGCTTTGTAAATTATTATAACAGTGCATTTCACATTTGGCTTTATGGTTTAAAAAGCACTTTTAATTTATATTACATTACTTGACCTGAATAACAACCCTCTCATCCACTCAAGTATTAATGTTAATGACAGTAAAGGTGAGAGATTATATATTTGTAGAGGCTTGCAAAAGCGGATAATCCAGAATTCCATACACAGTGGCTTTGTATTGGGTTATGGTAATTAGATTGGAGGCAGGTTTGCCATATGCACTAAGAATTTACCACAAGACGAGATTTGAATTAGAGCTAGAAGGTGATCTAGCATTCTCATTTTCTTCAAAGAATTCCCTTCAAATAATTCTTCCCTGTTCCACGTCTCTGGGATAAGAATAAATCACCTCATGTTTTGGCTAGAGGCAAAGTACTGAGATGAGCTTGCTTGCCTCTCTAGAATCTCTGTTTGTGGATTGGTCAAAATTATGTCCTCCATAAACTCTTAACTCCTTTAGTCCTACCTTTTGGCCTTTACTCATGCCATTCATAATGTTCCCCCTCTTCCACCTACCAAATCCTATTCCTCTTAGAAAGTAACCTCCTCCATAGGGCTTCTGGTCGCCACTCCAGGTCTCATTTATTTGTCTTCCTTGTGTCCCTATAAAGCATGTAGTTCACACTGTTTTAATATTACCTTATTTTGGAGAGCTCATTCTGCCACCTTACTTGGTCCATATTTTATCCTTCTATTCTATTCCTATAGATCCAAACATAGGTCTGGGAAATATTTTGAAATTGAAAAATACTTATTGTTGGGTTCGATGTTTTTTTTTAGCTTTATCAAAAGGTAATTGACATATAACATTGTGTAAGTTTGTGGTATACTGTGTAATGATTTGATACATGTACATAATTTGTACATATTATGAAATGCTTATCAAACTAAAGTTACTTAACACATCCTTTATCTCCCTAATTACCATGTTATTATTGTTGTTGTTATGATGAGAACATTATACTGTACTCTCATAGCAACTTTTAGGTATACAATACAGTCTTGTTAACTATAGCCACCATGATGTACATTAGGTCTCCAGAACCTATTAATCTTATAACTGGGAGTTTGTACCACCTGACCACCGTCATTCATTTCCTCCACCCCTCAAACCCTGACAGTGACCATTCTCCTCTATGTTTCTATGAGTTTGTTTTGGATTTTACATTTAAGTGAGATCATACAGTATTTAACTTTCTCAGTCTGACTTATTTTACTTAGCCAAGTCTCCTTTACCCTCTTCTACCTCTCTTCACACCGCTTTGTCTCTGGTAATCACCATACTCTTGTCTATCAGGTTTTTTTTCATAAAATTATTTTAGAAGTAGCCCCTCCTCTTCAATTTTTAAAAAGAGTTTTGGAAGATTTGGCATTAATTCTTTAAATGTTTGGTGGAATTCACCCATGAAGTCATCTGATCCTCACCTTTGTTATTGTTGGGAGGTTTTTGTTTTGTTTTTTACAACTTTTTAAAAATATATACCTTTATTGATTTCAGAGAGGAAGGGAGAGGGAGAGAGAGAATTGAAACATCAATGATGAGAGAGTTGTCATTGATCGGCTGCCTCCTGCCCACCCCCTACTGGGTATGTGCCCTAACTGGGAATCAAACCACGATCTACTGGATCCTAGGTCAATGCTCAACTACTGAGCCACACCCTGCTGGGCAGTTGGGAGGTTTTTGATTACTGATTCAATTTTCTTACTTATTGTCATCTGTTCAGATTTTCTTTCTTCTTCACTCACACTTGGTAGGTTGTATGTTTCTAGGATTTTATCCATTTCTTTCTTGTCCAATTTATTGGTGTATAATTGTTTATAGTAGTCTCTTATGATCCTTTGTATTTCTGTGGTGTCCATTGCAATGCCTCATTTTCATCTATAATTCCATTTATTTGAGTCCTCTATCTTTTTTATTGCTAAGTCTACCTAAAGGTTTGTCAACTTTTATATTTTCAAAAATCCAACTCTCATTTTTGTTTATCTTTCCTATGATTTCTATTCTCTATTTGATTTATTTCTGCTCTAATATTTGTAATCTTCTCCCTTCTTAACTTTGGGCTTAGTTTGTTCTTGTTTTGCTAGTTCCTTGAGGTGTAAAGTTAGGTTCTTTATTTGAGATATTTCTTTTTCTAAAAACTGTAGGCATTTATCACTATAAACTTCTTTTAGCACTACTTTTGCTGCACATAAGTTTTAATATGCTGTATTTCCATTTTTGTTTGTTATAATACTTTTTACTTCTCTTATGATTTCTTTTTTGACCAATTGGTTGTTCAGGAATGTGTTGTTTAATTGCCACATAATTGTGAATTTTCTCATTTTTCTCCTGTTTTTGATTTCTAGTTTCATAACATTTTGGTTGGAAAGGACACTTGGTATAATTTCAGTCTTTTTAAGTTTGCTGAGATTTGTTTTGTAACCTAACATATGAATTACTCTCCTGAAGAATGTTTTATATATGCTTGAGAAGAATTTGCATATTGCTTCTCTTGGATGGAATGTTTTCTATATGTCTGTTAGGACTATGTGGTCTAAGTATACATCAAGTTCAATGTTTTCTTGTTGACTTTCTGTCTAGATGATTTATCCATTGTTGAAAATAGTGTATTGAAATCCCCTGCTATTATTGTATTATTGTTTATTACTCCCTGCAGATCTGTTATTATTTTCTTAATATATTAAAGCTCTCCAATGTTGGGTGCATATATATTTATAATTGTTATGTCCTCTTGATTAATTGACCCCTTTATTATTACATAATGACCTTCCTTGTCTCTTGTTACAGTTTTTCACTTAAATTCTATTTTGTCTGCTATAATTACAGTAAACCCTCGATTTTGTGGACCTCAATTTAATGGACTTTGGATTTAACAGACAAAATTTCCAGTCTGTATGCCATATGTGAAAATTAACACCCTGTTAATTTTAAATGCTTTTAACCAAGATTTTCTTATAATTAAATTAAGAGGTTATTCTTTGTTATTAATTCACTGTTATTTTTAACAAATTTTAGTGAATAAGCCATATGTTGGAAAAAACACTGTAGTAATTTCACTGACATAAATAAATATTACATATCTACAACTATAATCTACATATTTAAATCCTAGGGCCACCACTCATAAACAATGTTCGGAGAATGATTAGCACGTGATCATACTGCATGATGTGTGGTAATTGGTTCTGTTGTGACTTTCCTGGTGTGACTTTCTGTAGCAGTTTTAAGGTGTGCTGCCAATGTTCTGACGTGTGCTAAGCCATGCCCCAGCCATGCACATTTGTTTACTTGCAATGACTGGTGAATGCACACATTTACTATTCAGTATAAATTTAAAATTACATTAACACATGTAGAAACCTTTTTTTGTGAAATTAAACTGTTCATACATACTTAATTTTGTTTTTTGTTAATCCTCACCTGAGGATATTTTTTCCATTGATTTTTAGAGAGAATGGAAGGGAGGGTGGGAGGGGAAGAGAAAGAGAAACATCAATGTGTGAGAGAGACATTGATTGGTTGCCTCCCACATGTGCCCAACCAGGGCTGGGGATCTAACCTGCAACCCAGGTACTTGCCCTTGACCAAAAATCAAACCCGTGACCCTTCAGTGCACAGGTGGATGCTCTATCCACTGAGCCACACAAGCCAGGGCAATACATACTTAATTTTAACTACACAAAAGTGTCTACATAACTAAAAACAAGTAAACTAATTTGTCAATTTCTTAGCATTCAGAAAACCTATTTTATTATATAATGGACTTTCCGCTTTAATGGTCACCCCCTTACCTAAATTAGTCAGTTATATCGAAGGTTTTACTGTGCTATTATTCTCTTTTGGTTTCCATCTGTGTGGAATATGTTTTTCATGTCTTCATTTTTGAGCCTATATGTGTCCTTGAAGCTGAGGTGATTCTTTTGTAGGCAGCATGCAGTTTAGTCTTTTCTTTTTTAAATGTACTCAGCCACTCAATTAGGCTATACGATTTACAATAAAGAACACTGGCTCTGAAGCAATACAGATGACCCTCTTCAAACCCTGGCTTTCTCGTTTATTAGCTGAATAATCTTAGACATATCACTTACCCCTCTCTGCTTCAGTTCATTCATCTCTCAACAGAAATAACAACAATTGCTATGTTATGTCATGGGGTTATTCTGAGCATTAAATGCAATAATTTGTGCAAAGCATTTAGTATAATTCCAATAACATAGTAAGGTCCCATTACATGGTAACTGTTATTTCTTTTTCCTAAAGTTAGGATGATAAATCATATAGAAGTTATGATCAGGGGTTATGAACAGACCAGGCATGTGGCCATGAAGAAGTTACTGAAGTTCTATGAGGCTTAAATTCCTCTTCTACAAGTGAAGGTTAGAATAGTGTCCACCTCATAGGGTTGTTGGTAATAGATAGGAATCATAAATTGCAGCATTTGACACATAGTAGGAACTCAGTAAATGTTAGCTATTCTAATTGTTGAGAAAAATTAAATAAATTGAGGATAGTGTCAACAACAAAGAACGGTATCACCTACTCTCTGTAATCTAGTAGCAAGTAAGGAAGTTAAGTGTGGGCATTCTTCTACAGTACTTAAGCAAAAGACAGAAAAATACGCTTATTGAGTCTCTGCCTTCCCAATTTACCCAGTGGGTCCATAGACGAGATGTTTGTGATAGTGCTTAGAATAAAATCTGGTTCATATTATACCCTAACAAAATTAGTTGAATCTGAATCTGGACGGAGTAATTTAGCCCATATTGAATAATTGAATATATTTTTGTTGTTAGTATTATTTAATAGAAAAATAATAAATGCATGCACATAGTCAAAAAATTCAAACAGTACAAGGTATATATATTAAAATATAAATTTAATAAACTCCAGCACTATTATTTATTAACTATTCTTGGACATGTCACTTAACCTCTCTGTTTGTTTTCTTAGCTATGAAAATCATGTCAGTACCTATCTTACAGGGTTGTTGTGAGACTCAAATGTGTAAATCACTTAGAACAGTACTTGGCTTATATCAGCTTAGCTATTTTCCTGAGCCATTTGTATATTTATGTGAATTTCTTACTTATTTTCTTTCCCCATTTTTAATTGGATTGTGGTATTTTTTGGGGGGGATTGTAAGAGTTCTTTATCTATTAAGGAAATTTGTCCTTTGCCATGTTTTGAAAACATTTTTTTTTCAGCTTTTAATTTGTCTATGAATTTTCCCATAGTATTAATTTTTCCATGAAGCAATTTTAAATGTTTTATAGTCAAATTTATCAGTCTTTTGCCTTTAGGGTTTCAAAATTTTGAGTCTTGCTTAGAACAGACTTTTGCATCCCAAAATTATTTATTTAAAATGCTTACCATATTCTCTTCTGATGTGAGAAGTAAAATAGTGATCTACTTTTATTTCTTTTCAAATGGCTAGCCAGGTGTTCCACACTATTCATTCATTGACTATTCTAAGTAAGTTAAAATCGTTGGTATCTTCCAGATGACTTGGTGTTCTATCGTTCTTCAAGTGCAAATAGTGTGTGGCCCAAACCTAATTCATGCCACTTCAGTTTTCTTCTGGTTTTAATATAAATACAAACTGACTTAGGCAGACACATTTCTTAAGCAAGTTAATTTTCCTCCTTATAAATTAAAAAAACAAAAACAAACAGAGGCACAAAGTAAGAGGTTACATCTATCTTTAAGATCCCTTTAATTAAGAACCTGTGAGAGTTGTTAAAAAAATAAAAATTTCTGTGGAAGGACTGGATATAAAACCCTTTGTCACATAATATGCTATTATATGAGTATATCATAAATGATTGAACCATGTATCTCCTGTTGGGTAGTTGCATATTTTTTTCTGTGCTATCTATTGCATATATTACTACACTGATTTTTCTCAGACATATATTTTATTTTCCCTTAGGACATCTTTTTAAATGTGAAATTACTAGGTCAAGTGACATGATTTTTTTAAAAAGATTTTATTGACGTATAATGTACATACAGAAAAATGCACATATAAGTATACAGCTTGACAAATTTTTACAAAGTGAATACACCCATATAACCAAACACCATATCTAGAAACAAGATGTTACCAGCAACTCAGAAGCCTCCTTCATGCCTCATTCAATCAGTACTTCTTCTCAAGGGTAAGCACTATCAAGACTTCTAACAGTATATATTAGTTTTGCCATATATAATTGAATTTTATATATGTTTGAAATCATAGAGTATGTAGTTATTTTGTGTTTGGCCTCTTTTATTCAACATGTTATTAATATTTATAATTATAGAGTATTCATTTGAATTGATATATAGTATTTTCATTATGTTAATATGCCAATTCACTTTACTGTTAATAGGCATGTGACTTTTTTTACTATCATGTATGTACTGCTATGAACACTCTAGTGTATGCATTGTTGTTGAGTATATGCTTAGGAGTAGGTATATATTTTAGAAATTAATGTTGTAAATTTACCTTAGAAATTAGTGGATCATAGGGTATGCACATATACCAAACTGTTTTCCAGAAATGTATGTTTATAACAATGAAAATTAATGACCACTCTTGAGTGACAGACATTTTAAACTTTAAATATTTCATTTATCACCCATAATAACCCTATTGGGGCAGTGTTATTCTTTTTTATTGATGAGTAAACAGAGGCTCATTGGTGTTAAATAATCTGCTGAAAGGCACATTTAGAAAATAGCAGAGCCATGATTTGAACTCAGATTAGTTTGACTTCCAAAGGTATGCTCTTCCTACTATACCCCCTGTATTAGTTTCTTAAGGCTGTTGTAACAAGGTGACACAAGCTGTGTGGCTTAAAACAGCAGAAATTTATTCTCTTATAGCCCTGGAATCCAGAAGTCTAAAATTAAGGATTTGCAGGGTCAAGCTCTCTCTTCTACCTTTTGGTTATCACTGAAGTCCTTGGTGTTTCTTGGCTTACGGCTGCATAACTCCAAAGTCTGCCTCCATAGTCGCATAGCAGTCTTCCCTCTGTGAGTGTCTGTCTCTGTGTCTTTTCTCCTCTTCTTACAAAGACACCAGTCTTATTGCATTAAGGGCCCACCCTTCTCCAGTATGACCTCATTTTAACTTGATTCCAGCTTCAAGGACCCTATTTCCAAATAAGGTTGCATTCATAGGTAACAAGGGTTAGGATTTCATCGTATCTTTTGAGAGGACACAAATTAACCCATAACACCTCTTACCCATGTATTTAAACTCATTCAATACTGAGCATAGTGTGTATAAAGGTACCATGTTGTTCTTTAAAACTGCAGCTTTTCCTTTCCTGCAGAGTTAATGCCTATGAGATAGGGACTTACAGGAACAGCACTTGCATAGGACTTGCCAAGAAGATGAATGGAGTGGCTGAGCTGAGCTCAGTGCCAGGCTAATATGCCTTCCACCAGGAGGGATTAGCATCACAAACATCCATACCACTAGCTAGTATTCTAACTGAAGCCATGTGTTCTCATGTGGACTAGGAAAAGGGGATATAGGGCCCGTGTGAGCACAGACCGGGGAAGGGCTATGCCTATTTACTTGTTTCTGCAGGTGGGCTTTGGCACCTCAGAAATTTTGCATTTCTATTGTTGGCAAGATAAGCTGGCCTAGAAATGCTATTTTTTTCTCTCACCAGAAACCTATGTTTTCTCTCAAACACTAACAGAATCATAATCAATACTTGTTATTTTTAATGAGCACCTGTGAAGTTCCACACACTATTTATCTTAGCGATTTGGTGCACATTATTTTCAATCCTTAACACAACCTTTAAGGTAGGTATTCATACAAGTGTAGACTTTAGAATTAGCCCTGATGGTGAAAGGCAGGTGATACCATCAGGAAGACAATGTAATCCAAAGGAGGAGGAGAAATGTCAATGCTGGATGCTCTGTGATGTTAGGGATACAGTGAGAGGCTGAGCGTTAGAAGCACTTTGCTTCAGAATGACTGCTAGGGACATCTTGAGTCTGGGCATTAGGTTTGGATTTCCAATAGAATAAATCTGTTAGGGTCTCTCTTGAAAATCACAAGGAATATACCTTTCAGTTATCTTTTCAGAGAAGTGAGTACAGATCTTAGATAGACCAGTATGAAGGAAGGATTATTGTAACACCCTCCCCCCAAGAAGCTTTCTAGTATATATCTTTATATTAGGGAAAAAACATGCCTTAATCAATGTCCTTAGGCCAGAGAACTCTAATTCCAGTTTGGTAGATGGGCAAGTGGTAGAGGAGGAAAGTGTGAAAAAAAGGAAACTTGAAAAGTGTCTTTGCTTCCTGAATACAAAGGTCACACACCAGTAACCCAAGACTTGAATCCAGCCCAAATATATTCTTTGTATTGCCCACATATGCGTGTTTTTAAAATGTTTTTCCATTGCTATCATGCAAAAAATCATGGAATTTTATATAAAATTTCATATTTTTGGCTTATTTTTGAAAAACAAGTGATTCCACATTCCAACATGACTCAGTTGCAGCTGTTCCCCTCAGAAGGCAGGCTTCTTCTAATTTGCCATGATCCCTTTCAGTGTTGTTGCTGGGTCACTCTTTGATGTTATCTGCTTGGTCCCTGGAGCCTTTGAGTTTGTCACCCCCTGCTCTAGATCTTTGGCCAGTATAGATTTGGAATCAGGTCTGATTGAACTCTCCACTAAATTAAAGTAAAACAGAACAAATCATTACCAAAATTTAGAGATCAGTTCTTTCTGAGGTGGTAGAAATATTCTAAAATTTATTCTGGTGATGGTTGAACAACTTTGTGACTATACTTTTTAAAAGAACATTGAATTGTACACTTTAAATGGCTGAATTATATGGTGACTTATATCTCACTAAAACTGTTAAAGATTAGAAATCAGGCAAGAGAGGGAGGAAAACACAAATGATAAATCAACTTCTCAATTACAAGTTTTTGTCACTGGACACTTAAAGTGTCTCTAATATTGCAATATTGGGGTGGAAGCAGACTTGAATGGTTAAGAGCATGGAAAATAAGGATTAAAGATAGTACCTACTTCATAGGGTTCTTAAGAGTAAATGAGGTAATCCCTGCAAAGTACATAGCACTCTGCTTGGTCCATGGTAAGCAATAGGTAAATGTTAGGTATTATTGGCTACTATGGCACAGAAGAGACCTAACAACACTTAACCAAACAGCACTGAGATTGTGAACACAGCCAGTACCCTGAACTCTGAACCAGCTCTTCCCCGAACCTCCCCAAATGTATAGTTGATTTTAGCTGGTTACAGTTCGTCAACCAGAACTCTAGGAGTGTCAGAGGCTTTTTAGTAATAAAGGAAAAAATAGCACACAAATATTGGAGTGTCTAGGGAAGTGGGAACAGACAGCCTGTTTGTACCTTATTCAAGGAATGTGATGTAGTAGAGTTTCCACAATGCTGAGAGTAGGGAGACCCAAATCCTAATTTTGCTTCCACCTGAAATTATATTTCCTTCAAAGAATACTAAATTTTTATATGCTTTAGTTTCCTTGTATATTGAAGCACAATGGTATTTACCCTGCTTACATTAGAGGCCAAATAAGAAAACACGAAGCTACTTGGAATGATACCAAATTACATATAAGGTAACCTATGTTTGTTCAGGTATATACATAAGTGACCCCAACAGGTGACAAGTGTACTCCTATAGGAAGGCTCAGGGCATTGAGATTCTTGTTGTAATAAGAAAGGGCCTTGGGGATAGTTTTGTAGTTTTAGATCCATTGTCTTTGTAAAGATTCCCCAGAGGATTGTGAAACTCTTGGCAATCAGAACAGATGCAGCCCAGGCTACCATATGCCATGAAAGAAAAAGAGCTTCTGGCAAAGGAAAATCATCAAACCAATGTCTTCACCCTCTTACAGAATGGAAAATGTCAACTTCCCTAGATTACAGGGTAGGGCTCCAAAGCAGAAAAATGATATTCACACCCAGAAATGGGAAATTTTTTCTCTGGGAAGAACTAAACTGTCATTAGCAAAGTGGGTAGGTGTGTGTAACATTTTTTGCTTCTGAATTTCTTTATGAATGTCCATAAAATTCTAAGAAAGGTTTAGAAATTTATTAATCCTGTTATATCTTTCCACAACACACACAGCTCTCCAGATAAATTCAGATAAATCATCCAGTGGATACGGTATAAACAGGGGCACATTGCCAATGATGGCAGTGAAACAGTTGGTGGGTCACCCTGATGAACCAAAGTCAGGCACATCCAGTTCAGGTAGGGTCTGAGAGTACTAAGGCTTAGGGGACAAGCTGATCTCCAATGTTCCCCAACACATTCTTCTAGCTGGAACTGGTAGACTAAGAAAGTAGTGACCGTCAACTCCTTCTAATTCATTTTGTTACGTCAAGAGATGTTTTAATATGAAATTGTCAAAGGAGGGAGCTAAGAGAGGAGGGATAAGGTGGAAGTATTCATGGGACTTGACAAGAAGGGAGAGGTGTCCTGCCAACAGGGAAATAAGTATGTTAGGTAGTATTGTAGAGCTGTCAAGAGCATGGGCTATCGCATAAAGCAGATATGATTTATATCCTGGCTCTGCCACTTATATTCTGAACTAAATATAAAATACAATGAAAATAATATTGATCTTATGCAGTATTTAAGAGGAAAAAACAAGATTGCATACTTAAAGCATGGAGCACATTTCCTGGCACAAAGGAAGTACTAAATTAAAAGTAGTTATTATTATAGCTTGTCTGTATGACATCCAAAGCCTTTCCCAATTTAACCCCAGCCTATATTTCTAGCTTCATTCCCATCACTCTTTTCCACATGCCTTATGCCTGGCCAAACACAAACCAGAGGACTGTTCATCCTATCTCAGATTTCATCACACATGTCTACAGTTTTCTTTATGCTTATGCTGATATTTCTGTCTAGTATGCCATTTCTTTCCTAGCCTCTTAAAAATCTTATTTTCCCATTAGACCTCAGCTAACATTCCATTTTTGTGAAGCTTCTTTTTTATATTCCCATTGCATTCTTTATTTCAGTGTGTTAAGTGCCAAACTACCATTATGAACAACTGTACATGTTTTAGTAACCACCATGAGAACAAAGGCTCATGTATTTTTACATCACCATCACAGTAACTGGCACATAGTAGGTACTCATTAAAATTCATTGACTAGCCCGGCCGGGCGTGGCTCAGCAGTTGAGCGTCAACCTAGGATCCAGGCAATTGGGATTTGATACCCAGTCAGGGTACATGCCTGGGTTGGGGGCTAGGCAGCCAATCAATGACTAGTCATTGATGTTTCTATCTCTCTCTCTCCCTCTTCTTTCCCCTCTCTGAAATCAATAAAAATAGATTAAAAATAATAATAATAAAATAAAATAAAATAAAATTCATTAACTAGAACTGAGTTTGTCAAGGGGCTTATTAATACCTATTCCATCTATTTCATAATAGGTTGCCATGGGGGAAAGTGTAAGAACATATGTGAAGGCACCAAAAGTGTTAAGTTTTATACAGATATAAGGAATTTATTACCCAGAATTCAAACTGAAGCATTTAAATAAAAATAATTATTCTCTAGTCCAATCAAATGATAATCAATATACACATTAATGATCCCAGTGCATTTGTAACTCATGAAGTGCTTCTGCATTATCATGAACTTGTATTAAAAATGTGTTCTGATATTTTGGCATTTGAAAATTTATGGACAACATAACAGATATTGTTCCCTTAAGTAACTGGAACATTTATTAGACAAAGATACCTCAATGCCTAACCACATTGGAGAAAGAGATTTTTGATGTATGTAAGAAAGAGTGGAAAATTTAGCAGCCTAACTACCATCAGCATCTTCAACAAAGGCTAATATGATGCCTTGAATGACACAAGGGCACTCCTTCTGGAGCACATACTGTAATTCCTGTCTGTAATATACATATTTGATGATGTTGTTTAGTTTAAGATTTGATTCCATATACTCTTTCATTCTTTGTTCATGATTTTGTGTGTGAGTCTGATTTTGCCTTTGATTCCATAATTCTCTAATTTGAGTAAATTTCAGGGACCTGGTTTCTTTTTTTCTTTTTTTAAAATATATCTTTATTGATTTCAGAGAGAGGAAAGGAGAGGGAGAGAGAGAGATAGAAACATCAATGATGAGAAAGTCATTGATCGAGCCCGCAACCGGGGCATGTGCCCTGGGGCATGAACCCCAATCGCCTGGATCCTAGGTCGATGCTCAACCACTGAGCCATGCCCAACTGGGCAAACCTGGTTTCTTATTTATGTGTCATCCATAAGAGTGCTTAGCATAGTTGTTGGAAGCATTGGGAATTCTTGGTAAGTAGTGGTTGAACTTAACTGAATTTAGGAAAATATATAAAGAAGTTAATACACAGAATAAATAAGTTAAAAGACAGTTTTATTTTACTTTATTTTTCATTTTTTAATTAAAATTTCTTTATGTTGCAGACTTCCACCACCGCCACCCCTTTCCCACCTCCATCTATCCCCACCTCCCCCTCTTTTGGCCTTCACCACACTATTGTCTGTGTCCATGGGATATGCGTATTTGTTCTTTAGCTAATCTCTTCACCTTCTTTATCCAGTCATCTCTACCCCCCTTCCTTTGGGCACCTCCCAGTCTATTCCATGTATCCATGCTTCTGAGTCCATTTTGTTTGTCAGTTTATTTGTTCACTAGATTCCACATATTAGTGAGATCATATGGTATTTGTCTTTCTTTGACTGGCTTATGTCACTTAGCATAATACTCTCCAAGTCCTTAAATACATAGATGGATCAATCTCAGAACCAATTTCATCAAATATGAAAATAATATAAAAATTTTATTACTGGGGACATTTTTATAATGATTTGTCATATATGAAGTGCCCTCATACACCCTTTCTCTCACAATAGCAAATCTGAGTAGAAATAGATACTCAGGTGTTTAGCTGTCAAACAAATATTTAGGGAGAAAAATATTCCTAGGAAATAAAAGACCAAAAATTAACACTTGTAGAGCAACTAGTATAAGATAGGCATAATTCTAAGTGCTTTCTGTGTACTCTATTATTTAATCACAGCACTCATTCTCATCATCTGGAATCTACCTCAGAATCATTCTTGATAGAACACTACAGATGGCCACTTCTGATTAATTGGATTTGGCATGTAAAATGAAAACTATTTGCCATCTATGCCATCTATGCCCCATAGTATACAGATTATTTGTAAGCTGAGAGCTTAGCATCATAGCAGGAAACACTAATAATCAGTGTGCCAATAGTAACCCAATCATACTAAGCAGTGGAAGCTTTCTTCCTATCTTCCATTGCTGTTCTAGTCATCCCTCACACAATAGCAACACAAGTTTTCTTGATAACAAAAATAATTTGCTAGGCATGAGGTACCTTTAGGAGGACCTTAATGATCAAGACCAATCCTGCCCATTTGTTGCCCATCCAAGTCCTCATAAGCCTTAAGAATATGATATTGAATATAAATTCCTAAGAGTTTAAATTCTGCTTATAAAATACTCATTTAGTTTCAGTTCTCTCATGTGTAGGTCAAGCAGAGATGTAGTTAAAAGATCATTGGATTATAAGTAAGATGACCTGGCTTCTAGTCCTACCTCTGTATTCTTAGTTATCATTTTCCTCCATGAGCCTCAGTTTCAATGGAAATACAATGGAAATAGTAATAACTGCCTTACCTACCCAGTGGTATTTTTATGGAAGTGTTAAACCATTCATTTCATCTTTTTGATTCTTTCATTCTGTGTTACTATTCCTCAAATGTTTTGGCTGACATCATTGGGTAGGATTGGGTTTGACTCAAAAGGATATTTAGACTGGATGATAACTTTAAAAACATATTTTTGCCTTGTCTTGTTTCATTTGTTGGGGAGGGGGTTGTTTCCCTGATTTTTGTCATAAAAACCTTCATTTTTTTATCAATGAGAGGAAAATGGACTGACTTGCTTCTCAGCCATGTTCTGGCTTGGGTAGATCTTGATAATGTATATGAATCACAGCCTTATGAAAGCAAGCAACTTACTGACTAGCCTAAGCCTGAGCTCAAACTAGTGGTCAGTTTTGAACAGGAAAGGAAGCAGAGGTTCTTAGAATCCACTGGACAACACCACTGTGTCAAATTGCCTTGGACATTTAGCCCAGTATTTTTTAAACAATTTTCAGTTTCCTAGGGCCCCACAAGATGCCTTGGGGGTTTCTTTATATGCTTTTAAAAATCATCTTGCTTTGAATGAATGAATACAAAGTTTGAAAAAATACAGTACATAGCTTATCTTCTCTGGTTTCAGATCCCTATTTGATTCAAACTAGTACATTCATTAATTTACATCCTGCTAGAGCTCTGGGGTTCTGCTTATCTAGTATCCCTCTTATCTAATATCCTAAAACTCAGAGCTGGACCTTGACTTACTAGGATTTTTCTGTTTTCTCTCTCTGTCCAGGTTTTCTTCCAAATCTGGATACTCAGTTCCCATTTCTGTAACCTGTCTGTAATTTATGCATGCAATTTCCAGGGTTATTTTGTGAAGTTCCTTCATGGATTAATGAGAGTCAGCCATGTAAATTCAAAAGGCAAGTTCTCCCCTAGCAGGTTTTGGCTCAGTGGTTAAAGCGTCGGCCCACAGACTGAAGGGTCCTGGGCTCAATTCCGGCCAAGGGCACATACCTCGGTTGCAGACTCGATCCCTGCCCCTGGTTGGGGTGCGTGCAGAGGCAACCAATTGATGTGTTTCTCTCACATTGATGTTTCTGTCTCTCTCTCTCTCCCTCCCACTCTCTCTGAAAGGCAACGAAAAAAATATCCTAGGGTGAGGATTAAAAAAAAAAGGCGAGTTCTTTCCAGTTGATACTTAATACTTCTAGAGTTAATATAAATGAAAATATATAAATTAGCTCATGTACAGCTATATCAATCTCAGGGCATACTATAGAGAGTGTTTATGAAAAGTCTTTAATATACTATTTACAAGGCAGCAGATATATAGACTCCATTAATATCCTTGGGAAGCTTGGCTTTGACAGACTTATTTCCATTTAGAAATTCTTTGGTCTAGCTACACTCAATTTGATTTATCTTCTGGACTTTGAGTTATAGAAAAGTTCATAGGCATTGTAAAATACTCATTGAAAACACAAACGTTGATTATCATTGTGTGAGTAGGTTGAAAATAAATCTTTTGGCAACTGCTACATCTAGGGTTGCAGTTAATGACCTTTTTGGATCAGTGCCCAGGACATGGATCTTCCATGTGCACAACTCTGCTAAGGTTACAACCAGTCTGAAGCAGGCAGGCTAGCAATTTAATAAAATGGCCTCATGTAAGCAGCAGATTAAAAGCAATAATGTCATCATGTCTACCATGGAAAGGGCAGATAGGCAAAATATAAAGCTAGGAATTTTTTTATTTTTACTGAATTTTTAACTTAAATTTTATTTTTAGGGCACCTTTAGGTACACAGCAAAATTGAATGGAAAGTACAGAGATTTCCCATGTACTCCCTGCCCCCACCCCGTACAACATCCTCACTATCAACATTCCAAACCAAATTAACACATTTGTTACAATTGATGAACCTACTTTGACACATTATTATCACCTAAAATCCATAGTTTACATCAGTGATTATTGTTGGTATTATACATTCTATGTTTTGACAAATGTATAATGACATGTATCCACCATTAGAGTATCAAAGAATAGTTTCACTGCCTTAAAAATACTGTGTTCTGCCTATTCATCCCTCCCTCTTCCTAACCCCTGAAAATCATGAATTTTCTTGCTGTCTCCATAATTTTGTCTTTGCTATATGGTTGAAATCATACATTGTGTAGCCTTTTCAGACTGGAATCTTTCACTGAGTAATATGCATTTAAGTCCCTTCCCTGTCTTTTCATGGCTTGATAGCTCATTTATTTTTAGTGTTGAATAATATTCTATTGTCTGGATATACCACAGTTTATTTATCCATTCATCTACTGAAGGACATCTTGGTTGCTTCCAAATTTTGGCAATTATGAATAAAGCTGCTATAGACATCCATGTGCAGTTTTTTATGGACATAAGTTTTCAATTTATTTGGATAAATAACAAAGAACATGTTTGTTGGATTGTATAAGTACACCAAAGTGGTTGTACCATTCTGCTTTCTCACCAGCAATGAATAAAAGTTCCTATTGCTTCACATCCTTGCCAGCATTTGGTGTTGTCAGTGTTAGAATTTTGGGCCATTCTAATAGGTGTATGGTGGTATCAAATTGTTGTTTTAATTTGCAATTCCCTAATGATATATGCTTACTTGCCATCTGCATGGTTTCTTTGGTGAGATGTCTGTTCAGGTCTTCAGGCTATTTCTTAAATCACGTTGTTTGTGTTTTAAGTTTTAAGTTTTCTTTGCACCTTTTGAATAACAGTTCTTTATCAGACCTGCCCTTTGCAAATATTTCCTCCAAGTTTGGGGTTTTTCTTGTCATTGTCTTTCAAAGAGCAGAAGATTTTAGTTTTAATGAAGTTCCACTTATCAATTCTTCCTTTAATGAACAATGTCTTGATGCTGTATCTAAAAAATCATCATGCCCAATGTTATCTAGCTTTTTTTCTGTTATTTTTTCAGAGTTTTTCAATTTTTTGTTTTACATTTAGGTCTATGATCCATTTTTAGTTAATTTTTGTGAGGGGTGAAGTCTATATTAATATTTTACATATGTATGTCCAGTTGTTCCAGCACCATTTGTTGAAGAAACTAACTTTGCCCAATTGTATTGTCTTTGCTTGTTCTCAAAGATCAACTGACTACATGTATGTGGGTCTCTTTCTGGGTTCCCTGTTCCATTGATCTGTTTGTTCTTTCACTGATACCACACTATCTTGATTATTGTAGCTTTATAGTAAATGTTGTAGTTGGGTAGTATAGGCCCTACAACTTTGTCTTCTTCAATAATGAGTTGGCTATTCTAGGGTCTTTTGCTCATAATATAAACTTAGAATCAATTTGTCAATATCCACAAAATAGTGTGCTAGGATTTTAATTGGGATTGCATTGAATCTATATATCAAGTAGGGAAGAGCTAACAACTTGAAAATATTTAGTCTTCCAACCCATGAAGACAGAATATCTTCCACTTATTTACTTCTCCTTTGATATATCTTTCATCATACTATTTTTTTTCACATATAACTTGTACACATTTTGTAAAATTTATAGCTATTTCATTTTTGTTGCTAATGAAAATGATAATATGTTTTTCTTCTAACTTTATTCAGACATAATTGACATAACATTGTGTAAGTTTAAGGTGTACAGTGTGCTAATTTGATACACATATATATATTGTGAAATGTTTGCCACAATAAGGTTAGTTAATACCATCCTCATATTACATAATTACCATTTTGTTATTGTTACAGTGAGAACATTATAGAACTACTCTCATAGCAACATTCAAGTATACATTACAGTATTGATAACTATACAAAACATATTGTTTATTAGATCCCTGGAACTTATTCATCTTATAACTGAACATTTTTACCATGGTAGCAACATCTCCCCAATCCTCCACCCCTCAGTCCCTGCAACCACCATTCTACTCTCTGTACCTATGAGTTTGATGTTTTTAGATTCCACGTATAAGTGAGATTTGCCTTTCTATGTCTGACATTTCACTTAGCAAACGCCCTCAATGTCCATCCATATTGTTACAACTGTCAGGGATTTTCTTCTATTTTATTACATCATACATATTTATCTCACATCTTTATCCATTTATTCATCCCTGAACATTTAGGCTGTTTCCATATCTTAACTATTTTGAATAAACACTGCAAGGAACATGGGAATGCAGATATCTCTTCAAGATAGTGATTTCATCTTCAAATATATACCCAGAAGTGGGGTTGTTGTATCCTATGGTAGTTCTAGTTTAAATCTTTTAAGGAACACTCATACTATTTGCCACAGTTCTGTACCAATTTACATTTCCACCAACAGTGCACCCACATTCTTTTAATCTACATTCTCACCAACATTTGTTATCTCTTATCTTATTGATAATAACAATTCTAACAGGTATGAAGTGATATTTCATTGTGGTTTTGATTTGAATTTCCCTGATGTTTAGGGATGTGGAGTACCTTTTAATTTACTTGTTGGCCATCTGAATATCTTCTTTGGAAGCTGTCCATTCAGATCCTTTACCCCAAATTGGATTATTTGTTTTTCACATATTGAATTGTTTGAGTTCCTTATATATTTTGGATATTAACCACTTATCAGCTATGTGTCTTGCAAATATTTTCTCTTACTCCATAAGATGTCTTTTCATTTTTGTTAATAATTTGTTTGCTCTGCAAAACCCTAGTTGATTTTCACTTTTGTTGTTTGTGTATTTGGTGTCATATCTAAAATGTCACTGTCAAGCCCAGCCAGCATAGCTCAGTGGTTGAGTGTTGACCCATGAACCAGGAGATCATGGTTTGCTTCCTGGTCAGGGCACATGCCCTGGTTGCCAGCTCGACCCCCAGTAGGGGGCATGCAGGAGGCAGCCAATCAATGACACTCATCATTGATGTTTCTATCTCTCCTTCTTCCTTCTCTTTGAAATCAGTAAAAATATTATTATTTAAAATAATAAATAAATGAATAAATAAAATAAAATGTCACTGTGAAGATCAATGTCAGTAAGCTTTTTCCCCTCTATTTTCTTCTCAGAGCTTTACTGTTTCAGGTCTTACATTTAAGTATTTAATCCATTTCGAATTCATTTTTGTAAGTGGTTTAAGATAAGGGTTCATTTTCTTTCTTTTTTGTACATAAGGATATACAATTTTCTCAGCATCACTTATTGAAAAGATTATCCTTTCCTCATGAAGTATTCTTGGCCCCTTTGTGAAATATTAGTTGACCATGTATGCCTGGGTTTGTTTCTGGGCTCTTGATTGATTGATTTAGCTTTTAGTGTCTTCTATAGTTCCAAGCCAATTTAGGACTTTTCTCTATTTCTGTAAAAAAAAAAAAAGCACCATTGAAATCTTGATTGAGATTGTAATGTATCTAGAGATAGCCTTGTTTAGTATGAACAATATGAAAAGATTACGTTTTCTAATCAATGAACATGTTACATTTCCAGTTTTTCAATGTTTTTAATTTCTTTTATCAATAAATTATAGTTTTCAGTGTACAAATCTTTAACTTACTTGGATATATTTATTTCTAAGTATTTTATTCTTTTTAATGCTATTGCAAATGGAATTGTTTTATTTCATTTTCAGATAGTCATTAGCATATAGAAATGCAACTGATTTTTGTTTTTAATTTTTTTATGTTTTTTATTGATTTTACAGAGAGAGGAAGGGAGGAGAGAGAGAGAGGGAGAGGGAGAGGGAGAGGGAGAGGGAGAGAGAGAGAGAGAGAGAGAGAGAGAGAGAGAGAGAGAGAGAAACATTGATTGGTTGCCTCCTGTATGCACCCCAACCAGGGATGGAACCTGAAACCTGGCTATGTGCCCTGAATGAGAATTAAACCAGCAACCTTTTGGTGCATGGATAACACCCAACCAACTGAGCCACACTGCCAGGGCAAAATGCAACTGATTTTTTTATGTTCTTTTTGTACCCCAAAGCATTACTGAATTCTTTGATTAGATATGACAGTTTTTATGTGGAGTCTTTAAGATTTTCTACATATAAAATAATGTCATCTGCAGAGAATTCTATTTCTTCCTTTCTGATTCGGATGACTTTTATTTACTTTTCTTGCTTAATTGCTCTTGGAAGGACTACCAGTAATGTGTTGTATAGGCTTTGTGAGAGTGGCCACCCTTGTTTTATTCCTGATCTTAGAGGAAACTCTTTCAGTCTTTCATCATTAAGTATGATGTTAGCTGTGCTCTTGTCATATATGACCTTTATAATGTTTAGGTTTTTCCTTCTATACCCAATTTATAGAGTGGTTTTTGTCATGAATGGGTGTTAAATTTTGTCCAATGTTTTTTCTGCATCTACTGAAATGACTGTATGATTTTTTTAAATTCCCACCCGAAAATATGTTTTTATTGATTTTTAAGGAGAAAGGAAGGGAGAGAGAAAAAAACAGTGATGTGAGAGAGAAACAACTATCGGTTGCCTCCCGTTTGCACCCTGACCAGGGATCAAAACTGCAACCTAGGTATGTGCCCTGCCCAGGAATCAAACCCGCAAACTTTTGGTGTATGGGACAATGCTGCAACCAACTGAACCACTCAGCCAGGGTGATCATATGATTTTTATCTTCCATTCTACTAATGTGATGTATTACATTTGTTGATTTCAATATGTTGGCCCATCTTTGCATCCCAGGGTGAATTCCATTTAATTGTGCTGTTGAATCCAGTTAGCTAGTGTTTTGTTGAGAAATTTTGCCTCTATATTCATCAGTGATATTAGCCTGTAGTTCTCTTGTAATATCTACATCTGGCTTTGATATCACGTTAATGCTAGACTCACAAAATGAGTTGGAGAGTGTTCCCTCCTCTTGAAATTTATGGAATAGCTTGATTAAGATTTCCATGAATTCTTCTTTAAATGTTTGGTAAAATTCATCAGTAAAGTCATCTGGTCCAGGACTTGGGAGGTTTTTGATTACTGATTCAGTCTTTTTACTCATTGTTTGTTTGTACATATTTACTCTTTTTAATGATTCAGTTTTGGTAGGTGATATGTTTCTAGGATTTTATACATTTTTCTATATTGTCCAATTTGTTGATGTATTATAGTTCGCAGTTAATAGTCTCTTATGATCCTTTGTATACCAAATATTTCTCTTATGATTTTGAAAAAAAATCTTCCAGTACATTTATAAATTATATTTGCATATGAGAATGATTAGAAGCCATCTGGGCAGAATAAAGGATAGAAGGAAGAGGGACACAAACAAGTATTGTAGATACAACTGCCGCTATCTATGACAAATACACTTGAGGCCACCTAGCCCAGTGCACAGCCTTCACTACAGGTTAACTCAAATTCATTTTCATGGATGGTTCTATAGCCTTTCTTCAGTATACTGATTTAACTTTTTGTTCACTCATGAGACAAGTTCATTTCCAAGTCTAAATGAACATTTCTTTGATGCAATTTTTATCCTCTTTCTTTCTTGGATATTTTTTATGAAGAAGGGGATAATGTGGCTTGGGGTATTTTACCTTGGCACAGCTTTTCAGAGTCTTCCTGTAGAATAAATCCCTGAGACATGGTGTCAGGTCACAACCAGTTTCCTTTGCAGTGATACATCCTTACCCAAGACAGGAGGACTTGGCAATCTGACAGACACTTAAAGTGTAAAGATGAATAAAAGATACACCACTGCTGATGAATATATATTTAAAAAGCTGTCAGTCAATGTAAGCAGTATTCTAAAAACATACAGTACCATATCAGTGCTGAAAGGTGTTAAATACAAAAAAATTTGACAGATGGACAGTATTTGATAATCAAGTCTATGTGAATGTGAAATCCAAGCTGAGGAGTTTGTTAGTCCTCATTCATTGCCCTGCTTTGAAAATTATATTTGGAAGCTTTACTTTCCTTCCCTTTGACTTCCCTCAAGTCCTACATTGTTAGTCAGTAGGTACACTGGATGTTAATCTAGGTGCTATGCGTAATGTGAGTGGTGACGGGAAGGACATTCTAGCCAAAACATCTTACTTCCTGGCTGTTGCTTTGCCTGAGATTCTACCATTAAAACTTCTTATGTGGGGAATATACTACAGCTCAGACACTCTGGGAAAGAGAAATGTTCATCTTACTCTAGTGAGGATTGATTTACAGCCTTTTGTGGTACCAAGACATTAAAGATAGGGGGTCAGCCAGAAGTCAAGTGAAAGGAAGAGTCAGAAGTCACAAAATTTCAATATTGTCTACTTTGTATTCTTATAGAAACATTTGAGCACATTCATGCAACATTTATCTGCTATGTGATCTGCTTCAGAACATTCACACAAAGTGTTCATCCAATTACTACTTGAATACCTCCAGTGATAGGGAGCTTTTTTAAAAAAAAAAAAAAATGAAGTTTATTCAATTGTTAGGAAGTTCTAAACTTTAGAAAGTTCTATGCTGTAGGAATCCCAAATCTGCCTCCTTGAAGCTCCCATACTATTGACGTTTCTTCTTCATAGAATTAGACTGCTTCTTTATCCCCATGAAGGCTCTCTGGATAGGTAAAGGCAGCTTTCCTGATGCCCTACCACCAATGAAGCTTCTCCTCCCATGTCTTACAATATTCTTCAAAGGCCATAAGGGTAGGGATGATAGTGAACAACCAATAGAAGAAAAACCAAATGGCTCCTGGCCCTTGAGGAGCTTCTCTAAATACTGATACAAATAAAATGTAAAAGACTTACAATGCCAAGGGTATATGACTGGAACACTTATACACTATTGGTGAGAATGTAAAATCATATGGCCACTTAAGGGAGCAGTTTTCAGTCTAACCACATGACCTAAGCCTAGGTGTTTACATGAATATTCATAGCAGCTTTTATTGATAATGACACCAAACTGGAAAAAACTCAAATGTTCTTCAACAAGGTGGAACATGATATGGTGTATTCATATACTGGAATATTTTGGGGAATAAAAAGGAATGAATTACTGATATATGCCATAGCATGGATAAAACTAAAAAATATTATGCTAAGTAAAAGAAGCCAATCACAAAAGACTACATATTGTATGGTTGCATTTATATGAAATGTCCAAAAAAGTCAAATGTATATCAATAGAAAGTAAAATAGCTGTTACCTAGGGCCAGGGATAGGTGACCTGACTACAAAAGAACATGACAGAATTTTGGAGGTGATGGAAATATTCTATATCTTGAATATGCTTGTTGCTACATAGATGTATATATTTGTAAAAACTCATTAACTGTAAGGTATCACAATATTTTATACCAAACTATACTACAAGGCCATTGTAATCAAAACAGCCTGGTACTGGCATAAGAACAGGCATATAGATCAATGGAACAGAACAGAGAGCCCAGAAATAAACTCATGCCTTTATGGTCAATTACAATTTGACAAAGGAGGCAAAAGCATACAATGGAGTAAAGACAGTCTCTTCAATAAATGGTCCTAGGAACACTGTACAGGTATATGCAAAAAAATAAAACTAGACCACCAATGTTCACCATACACAAGAATAAACTCAAAGTGGATAAAAGATTAAAGTGTAAGTCTCAAAACCATAAAAATCATAGAAGAAAACATAGACAGTAAAAGCTCACATTTCTCACAGTAATATTTTTGCCAATATATCTCCTTAGGCAAGGGAAACAAAGGAAAATTTTAAAAAATGGGACTACATCAAACTAAGAAGCTTTTGCTCAGCAAAACAATCAACAAAATGAAAAGGAAGAATATATTTCCACTGAATGAAAGAACATTCCACTGAATGGAAGAACAGATTTGCCAATAATACACCTGATAAGGGGTTAATTTCCACAATATATAAACAACTTATACAACTCAACACCAGGAAGACAAACAATCCAATTTAAAAATGGGCAAAGGACCTGAATAAACACTTCTCCAAAGAGGACATACAGATGGCCAATAGAAATATGAGAAAATGCTCAATGTCACTAATCATCAGAGAAATGCAAAATAAAACCACAATGAGATATTACCTCACACCTACTAGAATAGCTATCATCAAAAAAATCAACAAACCACAAGTGCTGGTGAGAATGTGGAGAAAAGAGAGCCTTCGTGCCCTGTTGGTTGGGAATGCAGACTGATGCAACCACTGTGTAAAACAGTATGGAGTTTCCTAAAAAAATGAAAAATGGAACTGCCATTTGACCCAGCGATCCCATTTCTAGGAATATATCCTAAGAATCCTGAAATATCAATCAGAAATAATATATGCACCCCTATGTTCATAGCAGTGCAATTTACAATAGCTAAGACCTGGAAACAGCCCAAGAGCCCATCAGTAGATGAGTTTATAAAAAAGCTATGGGACATTTACACTATGGAATACTATGCAGCTGTAAAGAAGAAGGATCTTGTACCCTTTGGGACAGAATGGATGGACCCGGAGAATATTATGCTAAGCAGAATAAATCAGGCAGAGAAAGAGAAACATCACATGATCTCACTTATATGTGGAACCTAAAGAACTTAATAAACTGATGAACAGAAATGATTCAATGACATGGAAGCATGGATCAGACTGACGAATCTTACAGGGAAGTAGATGGGTGGGGGGAGAGATTAACCAAAGAATTTATATGCATATATGAATAACCCAAGGACACAATGGTGTGGTGAGGGACTGGGGATGGGGGCAGGCCGGGCGGGGTGGAATGGGTCAATGGGGAGAAAAAGGGACATCTGTAATATTTTGAACAAAAATTGAAAAAAATTTTAAATTAAAAATAATTAATTATTTTTTTAAAGTCATGGTACATTGACACAATGAAATACTATATGGCCATAAATAAGAAGAAAATCTTATACTTTGCAAAGGCATGGATGCACCTGGAGAGCACTATGCTTAGCCAGTCAGAGAAAGACAAATACCATATGAACTCACTTATATGTGGAATCTAATGAACAAAATAAAATGACGAACAAAATAGAAACAGAGGCATGGACACAGGAAACAGGCTGACAGCTGTCAGAGGGAAGGGGCTTGGGGGAACTGGATGAAAGAAGGTGAAGGGATTAGCAAAAAAAACCACGTACACATAACACATAGACACAGACTACAGTTTGGTGATAGCCGGAGGGGAAAGGAGGGTGGGGAGTAGATGGAAGTGGGCAAAGGGGGGTGGAAATGGGGAAGGAAAGAGACTTTGCTTGGGGCTATGGGTGCACGATGCAATGTGTAGATGTTTTATTGAGTTGTACCCTTGAAACATGTATGGTTTTTGAACCAGTCACCCCAACAAATTAAATTTAAAAAATTCATTAACTATACATTTGAAATTGATGAATTTTATTGAGTGTAAATAATTTTTGTAGGAACCAGACAGAGGCAAGCTTTCTGCCGAGTCGTGTTACTGCTGCATCCTCAGTCATTTTTTGCATCCTCAGTTATTTTTTGTTTACCCCAAGTGCCAAGAGCAACAGCATCCTGAATACAGAGGTTGTAATGAACTCAGAAACATAAATAGGTGAAAAGAGCTAATCCTTATAGGAAACATGATCTATTAGCAAGACAAGAGAAGTAGACATGGCCTTGATGAAATCTGGAGTTCAAGACAGAAGGGATTTGCGAAGGGGCCATTTTGTGTCTACTGTAAATAAAGGCCATAAATACAATGACAACATATTTCCACCTGTGATGGATGTGAGGAAGGTAGCTATTTGCTTGTCACTTATCATTACTTCCCTGACATATCTGTACCTCAAATGTCATAGGAGTTATTGGTCCTCTAACTATAGTTCTTCCATTTACTTTTCTTTTTTCAAGCAGCTCAAGACTCACTTTTTTTTAAAGGCCTTTTATTTTTTTAAACATATCTTTATTGATTTCAGAGAGAGGAAAGGAGGGGGGGAGAGAGATAGAAACATCAATGATGAGAGTCATTGATCGGCTGCCTAGCCCGCAACCCGGGCATGTGCCCTGACCGGGAATCGAACCCCGATCTCCTGGATCCTAGGTCGATGTTCAACCGCTGAGCCATGCCCAGCCTGGCAAGGCCTTTTATTTTTGATCCAACTAGACCTGTTTTAGTCCTGAGTCATTAGCCCTTAAAGGGGAGAAGACTAGCTGGAACTTCCACATTCACTCTTACTTGATCTTCCCAATCTTATAAAAACAGTTATGATTATTATTTGTTATTTTAAAGGTGAGGAAATTAAGGTGTGTGAGGTTAAAAACTTGCCCAAGTTTTTATGACTAATATGTGGACCTAATACTCTCTGCTAGTGCTACAACTCAGGTCTGACTCCAGAGCCTGGGCTCCTAATCACCACATCCTTATATCTCAGGCTATTAAAATATATGCATAGCCCATGGTCACAGACAATAGTGTGGTGAAAGCCTGGGGTGGAGCAGGGGCTGGGTGGAGGGGGGCAAAAAGTAGGGGAGAAATGTGGGACATCTGTAATATTGTCAACAATAAAAAATGTATATTAAAAAAAACTAGGTGGAAAACACTTTGGAAACTTTGATTATCTAATCACTATGCTGCACATGTGAAAATAATACAAAATAATATCAAATGTAAACTGTAATTGAAAAATAAAATTAAAATATTTGCTATGGGGAAAAATATAAAATAATAACTATCAGCACCATAATATTTCATTGTGTAAATGTACCACAGATTTTTTATAAACTCATCTATTGATGGGTACTTGAGTTGTTTCCAGATCTTAGCTATTGTGAATAACACTGATATGAACATGGGGGTGCATATATTCTTTCTGATTGGTGTTTCAGGATTCTTAGGATATATTCCCAGAAGTGGAATAACTGGGTCAAATGGCACTTTCATTTTTAATTTTTTGAGGAAACTCCATACTGTTTTCCATAATGGCTGTACCAGTCTGCATTCCCGCTAGCACTATACTGGTGTTCCCCTTTCTCCACATCCTCGCCAGCACTTGTTGTTTATTGATTTATTGATGGTAGCCATTCTGGCAGGTGTGAGGTGGTACCTCACTGTAGTTTTAATTTGCATCTCTCTGATGATTAGTGAGGTTGAGCATTTTTTCATATGTCTCTTGGCCATCTGTATGTCCTTTTTAGAGAGGTGTCTATTCAGGTCCTTTGCCCATTTTTAAATTGGATTGTTTGTCTTCCTTTTGTTGATTTGTATGAATACTTTATATATTTTGGAAATTAATTCCTTATCAGATGTATCATTTACACAAAGAAATACTATGCAGCTGTAGAAAAGAAGGATGTGTTACCCTTTGCAACAGCATGGATGGACCTGGAGACCATTATGCTAAGTGAATAAGCCCAACAGAAAAGACAAATATCACACAATCTCACTTCTATGTGGAATCTAATGAACAAAATAAACATGAAAAAAAGAAGTCCAGAGGTATGGATGCATGGATCTCAGAGGGGAGAGGGGTGGGGGACAGGAAGAGATTAACCAAGGAACTTATATGCATATATGCATAGCCCATGGGTATAGACAATTGTGTGTTGAAGGCCTGGGGTGGGGTGGGGTGGAGTGGGGGCTGGGTGGAGGGGGGACCTGGAAGGAAAAGGGGATATCTGTAATACTGTCAACAATAAAAAATAAACTTAAGCAGTTTGCATACATTGCATCAATAATTCGTGAATGCTCATGCTTCATAAGGGCTTGATACTATTTTCTAGTTCTCCATACAGTGCCTGGCCTATAATGGCCTACAAAGATTTATTACATGAATAATTGAACAGTCCTCCGCAGTGAATATTATTGGCCCTATTTTATGATAAAGAATATTAAGCTCAAAATATTAACTTGCCTGAGGTTACACAGCTCTCAGCTAGCAGAGGTTAAAGCTCTACCACCCCTATCTGTCTCAGCATCAAGGAGTTGGGGAATATCAGCCAAAGAAAAGAGAGTACTCTAGCAAAAAGAGCTCAGAATTAAGGTTGCTGCTGTAGCTTGAGATGCTAGAGAATCCCACCCCTTCTCACTTTGTCTTTTAACATTTTCCAGAATCTGCCCTACAGCCCAAATTTATGGCCTGATTATGCTTAGGGCACCACACATAAGTAATTCTTCTGTTTTCACTTAAGAGTGGTTGAAAATATGTATCTTTAAACAACTCTTGTCTGGATTATTTGCATTTGTTTTTGTCACAAGTCTGCTAAATGATTGTCTTGACCTAGGGTCTGGGCTAATCTGAAACTCTTCTAAGAAAAGAGTAGACTCAAACTAAATGATCCATTCATCCAAGCAAAATACATTTGCAAGTGTCTCTAAGGCTTCTCATTGCTCTGGCTAATGTTAGTGAAGCCCAGGGTTGGGATGTCTGCTTCTAGACCACTGGTCCCACTGCCATAAGTCTTTGTCTATATTTCTATCTAGTTAACTCAGGCATCTGTAATGCAAAAACATGCTGAAATGCACTGAAACAGGGCTGGGTTTTTCACTCACATTAGGGAAGAATAATAATAGAAGAGATATATAGGAAGTGGGTAACAGTAAGACCACTTTTGCTAGTATCTAGTTCTAACCATGGAGGCCATAGGCAGATATTATAAGTTCAACAAAGAATTACCAAGCACCTTTATGTGTAAGGAAGTGTGCTAGGCCCTGGCGATGCAGAAATGAAATTGGATGATTCCTATCTTAATTAGCTTACAGTTTAGTAGGGAAAACAGGCATGTAATAATCATTTACAAGTGACATTAGTGTTACAAAGGAGAAACACTAAGGCAGGTTATATACTAAGTCACTTAGTTTTAAGCCACTTGCTCCACATTAAGAGACTTGGATAGAATCACTTTCTCTAGAATCTCTAGATGGAAACTGGAGCTTGGAACAAGGATGTGTGATGATAACCTTCCAACATCTGCAGAAAATATGATACTATCAGTGGCTTCCATTATTGATGTCTATTGGATGCCAGGAAATTTATATACAGTATCTCAATTCATCATAGCTACATTGCCATACATATTTTACAGATGTGAAATATAAGGCTCAGAGAAGTAATTTGCCCAAGGTCTCACAGCTTTGGCTTTGAATTCAGATTGGGGTTTTAATCTAAATTCTATCTAACCCCCAAGCCATGATTTTCCCACAGCTTCAAACTTCTCTGAGGACATAGTATTGTTAGAAACAAGAGTTGAGGATTCTAGTCCTTGATCTAATACTAAATAGTTGTATGTCTTCAGACAACTCTTACTTTAGCTGTTGAAGTGTTGAATACATGCCTTGCCTACTTCATAGTTTATCAAAATGATAAATGAAACAGTAGGAGAATACTTAGATCACATAAAATGCTCTGTATATGTGTGGGATGTTACCAATGATTGACAAAAGTTTGCTTCTGCACCATACTCTATAATCCCTGTATTGCTCATTCAATCATAGTCAAAGTGGGGAGGGGAAAGAAAGGCAAACTGGAAAGGGCTTCAGACTGGAACTTAGCAAAGAGAATCATAAACATGACCCAAATCATTTTCTATTTCTTGAGCCTCAAATTCTTTATTTCTAAAATTCAAACTTTTTTCTAATCTGTGGCTGTTAGGGAGGCTTCTTGTAATTGAAAAACATGATATATACTAAGTTTCTTATATTAAGTTTTCTCTACCTTGAGCAGGGCCACAGGTTGCCTGCTCATGGTAGGGACCTGGCAATGCAAAAAAAAGTTTAAATCTATGTGGGCTAGGCACTGTCAGTTTAGTGGTGTTCAGCACTAAGTGAATTGCACTTAATGAGTTAAAGATGAAAGAGATGGCAGGGAGCACAAATGCAGGAGGAGACCTTTCATTCCAAACTTAAAAGGCTCATTTTATGACTATTTGAGATCTGCAAATCAGAATTTTTCCATTCTTTCCCTAGTTGTTTACTTGAAACAATATGTACTGCTTCAAATGATGGGGATATTGAGAATGGTCAAAGAAACCAAGCTAAGCCCTCAAATTCGTCAACAAGGCCTACTGTATATTCACCACTGAGTTTCCTCCAGGAATAGGAGTGGTGAGGTAGATGGGCAAAATGGGTAAGATTCAGGTTGGCTGTGGATCTGAGGATCAGATTCTAGATTGCATACAACTAACAGTGTCATAGCTCATAGTTTAGCTGCATTCTCAAGGAAGTTATAGAATCTATAGCTTTGATCATCTTGGATACCTCCCCTTTATCTGATTCCTAGAGTCCCCACTCTAACTCTTCACCAGGTGATAATCCTTAATCTGTTTATATTCTTCCAATGATGTGGAACTCATAACTTACTTCATGGATATATTTATTCCATCTCCACCCTACACTCTCAAATGCATCTTTTGATAGCTCCTTCCTTGTCTCTGAGAATAAGTGTTCCACACGGGAGTCCTTCAGAGACAGTCATGCATGTATCAATCTTCCCTCTTGTACCTTGACTTGACTTAATATCTCAATGCCTTGGTTCTGAGGCATTGAAAAATGCATGACCTGAAAAATGGCAAAATTTGGGTCAAGACTGAATTGAATAATAAATATTAAAGTGGTTTTTGATATATTTAAATCACTATACACATAGACAGTGAAGCTCCATGGGGATGGGAACCTAATCATTTCTTTTCAGTTGCTCTTTTAATATCTTCACGTATTGATTAGATGGTGATTACATAGGTATATGATAGCTCAGCTTTATTGGGATGTCCCAATGTAAAATATATCATCTCATTATTCTTGTAAAACATGGCAAGGTGCATATTCAGTTATGAAAAACACTCTCCCAGACTGCTTTCTTGAACCTAGAAGTAGTATAGAAATCTTGATCAGACCTCATCATTTATTTTGGATCACAACAACAACAAAAAATCATTGAACTTATGGAGCTTAAGGAAGGAGGGAAGATAGGGGAATAAAAAGCCAAAAACTGATAATACCCCTGCCTGCTCGCCCTTCCTTCAAGCCCAGACTACTGCTGAGACTCCATTCCCCAGCTTGCTTACTCAGCTTCCTCGCACTTTGACAAGATTTTTATGGTTGGATTCCAGGTCTTATTTTTTTTATCACAGTTTTAACCTCAGACTACTAGTAAGGGTTTTTGTTTTTGTTTGTTTGGGGGGGGTTTGTTTGTTTGTTTGTTTGCTTATCCTTCCCCTAGCACTTGTCATTTTAGTGTATCCATCAACACAGATTTATATAAAGCCCAGAGGACCTGCCCTGTGCAAGGTATTATGGGAGTTCAAAGGAAAGAGGTTTCCTCCTGGAGGGAGCCTCATATGTTCTTCCACAGCCAAGGGAATGGAGAAGTCATTAAGGGTCTGAGTAGTCAGAGAAGGCTGCATCAAGAAGGCTGAACTTGAGATGGGCAATGGAAGAGAAATAAATGGCTTTTAGGTGAGGGAAAAGAGATTGAAAGCAGGAGTGGGAATGATTACATGTTTGGAAGTGAAGGTAGGAGCTTGGTTTCCTTATGTGTAAAATGCAAATCATGATACCTACTTCAAAAGACTGCTGTGTAGATTATGTGGTCTGGCAGAGAGCTAGAAAATGCATGCTTAGCATGTTGCATTTATTTCTCCAGAGCCCATGGCAGACATTGACAATCCTTCACAACATTCTACCAGTGAGGCCAACCATAGGCCTAGAATGTTTTTAAATATAGCTCTAAGCAGCCAGTACCAGAGTATGTAAACTGGCATAAATTAGGTACCCAAGAAATCACAAGTATTATCACCCCAAAGACCCATAAAATTTCTGGTATTACTGAATGAAAACAGAAGTTTTTCTCTCCATTTTTAATTTGGTTATTTATTATGTATTACAGTTGACATTCAATATTATACTAGTTTCAGGTGTACAGCATAGTGATTAGACATTTGTATATTTGTATAACTTACAAAGTATCCCCCCTATAAGTCTAGTAACCCCGACATGACACACAATTATTAAATAATATTGACTACATTGCCTATGCTATACTTCACACCCTGTGACTATTTTGTAACTGCCAATTTATACTTCTTAACCCTTTCACCTTTTTCACCCAACCCCAACCTCCCTTCCATCTGGCAAACATCAGTTTGTTCTCTTTATCTATGAGTTTGTTTCTGTTTTGTTTGTTTTCTTCTATAGATTCCACATATAAGTGAAATCATATGGAATTTACCTTTCTCCGTTTGACTTATTTCACTCAATATAATACCCTCTAGGTCCATCCATGAAATAGAACTACCACATGACCCCCAAACCCCCTTCTAGGTATTAATCTGAAGAAATCTAAAACACTAATTTGAAAAGATGTATGCATCCCTATATTCACTGCAGCATTATTTACAATAGATAAAATATGGAAGCAAACAAAGTGTCCATAGATAGATGACGATTGGATAGAGATGTGCTACTTATATACAATGGAATATTATTTGGCGATAAAAAATGAAATCTTACCATTTGTCTTTTCTAATTGAATACAAATGAAAATGTCTGCATTTACAGTGTGTCGAAGACCCACCATGTCTTCAGCTCTCACAGATTTGAAATGAGACTTAGACCCAATTCTGCTACAAAGGTTATCTGCTATATACCCTAACATTCTTTGTGAGCTGTAAGTAACACCACGCTTGATCTTCAGAAGTTAACAAACCTCCAGAACATGGCTACTTTCACTGAAGTCTTAATTTTACAAGCCACGTATAACGTTGATACCACCCAGGGCCTGAATCAAGTTGGCAAGCACAGCAAAGAGTCAATGGGGTGTATCTGGGTCTTCTTCTTTGCTGGATTGAGAGACAAGAATGGTATGAATGGGTCATGTACTGCAAGGACAATGTTATTGGTCATGATTCTGGCCAGTGACTGAGCAGAACTATCCAGGTATGTGATATGGCTTCCACCAGAGACAACAGACAAAAGAGACAACATAGGTGAAGAAGACTGAGAAACAGGACCTTAGGAAGAATGTTAAATAAGCCCATGGAACAAGAAGGCTGATGCAGCAAGTGTGGCTCCTTAAAAGAGTTATACACATTAGAAAGGAAAATTGGGAAACCATGATGGAATACTTGTAGAGAGTGTTCATGACACATTTAACTTTATAAACAGCTAGGCCATGGGTCCAGCTGAACCAGAAAGAAGGCTGAAGCTTAAAGAAAGATATGAGGTCTGAGTCATAGAAATGGCCAAATTTACACCACCTGGGCTGCTCTACCTCTGATAATGGAAATATGGAGATAGATTTTCTACCTCATTCACAGGCAGAGAAGAGAAAAACAGTGCATAACTCCCAGCAGGCACCACTGAGTCCTGAGAGCAGGGTCAGCTCAATTGTTACACTCTCTCTTGCCCCCAAGCCAGCTATACTTCAGATGCCTGAGCCAGGCCTACACTAGCCCACTGTTTTGAGATGGCCATACAGCTTTAATGAGAGCCTTGAAAGAAGCAATCCACATATTACACACTTTAGGGGCCACTTTTGGAGCCAAATATTTTCTATTTTCAAAAATATAGATAGTGCTGAAGCAGAAAGGTTTTTTTGAGAGTACAATCCACCCTCCATATCTGCAGGTTTTGCATCCACAAATTCAATAAATTGAGGATAAAAATGTATATATATTTTTAATCCCAGAAATTTCCAAAAAGCAAAATTTGAATTTGCCGTGTGCCAAGCACTATGTTGAATCCAGGCGAATGAAATGATGTATAGGCATACCCTGCTATAGCCTATATGTAATACACCTTTTTTTATGAGGCTTGAGCATCCGTGGGTTTTCTTATCCTCAGTGGGTGCTGGGACTGATCCCCTAAGGATACTAAGGGATGACTGTACTCAACCTAGAGTTTCTCTAAAGTGTTGTCAGGGAAACATTTGCGTCAGCGTCATCTGCAGAGTTTAATTAAAATGGAGATTATTTTATCTCATTTCAAACCCATTGAATCACACTGTCTAGGGGTGAGGCCCCAGAATCTGCATATTAAACTCCCAGGGGATTAAATGTACCTTGAAATTTGAGAACCTTTTACAAATGTTGGAGTTCTGTGTAGTAAGTCACCCAATATTCCTATGATAAAATCTGAAGATCTCTTACCACAGAATCATACCGGTGCCCATAAAAACTCAGATTCCTGGGTCTCCTTCTAAGCCACCTGAATCAGAATTTCTTATGTGTGATAAAATTTGAGAAACACAGTCACTTCATTGTATAGATCCAGATACTGACCCAGAGAGAGAAGTGACCTGCCCGAGGTTGTCAGTCTAGATGGTAGCAGATCTAGAATCACACACGTCTCCACACAAGTCCAAATGGTATCTTGAGGGTTATATCTTAGTTTAGTTTCCATGGCCATTGCATTCATTAGAAGGTCTGGCACTCGAGAGTAAGAATGCAAATGTTCTGGGTAGTTGTATAAACCTAAATCAAAGCTTCTTCTGCAATGAGTTATGCAGAACAGCTTGAACATAAAGCAGTGCAAGGTCACAAAACTCTCTTAAAAGTAGCAGGGTACTGCAGGCCCTTCTCCAAATGGGATCTCAGGGGACTCCAGGGTGAATTAGTTTTATATCCTGGGATACTGTTAAGCCTGGCTTAGAGTCAAACTGAACACAAACCCCAAAATGTCCTGCAATAGTTTAATAAACCTATTTTTGTACTATTGTTTTTATAGTTGAAACCCATATCGATTAAGTAAATGCTTAAACTTATGCAGTTTTGTGTCAGACTCGGTCCAAGCTCACTAATCTGATTGTCCAAGCCTGTGCATTTGAGGTTCCAGCTCTTTCTCCGCTTTATCTCCCCAAGCCTGTAGTCTGGAACTCCTCCAGACTGGCATGCTCTGCCCCAGGATCTGCTGGGATAATCCAATAGAAGGCCCTTGACCTCCAAAAGGAGAGCAATTTCCTATGATAAGACAAATTAGATTTTCTTTGAGAGATTAAGCAATTGCCATTGACAACAGTGCCATTCTATGGTTTGCATTTGGGCTAAAGCTTATAATTTTAGTTAGTGCTTCACTAGTGCTACATGATTAGAAAAAGTAAATGTTCTGCCACCTTGAATACATAATTCTGCAAAGAAACAGGATACCTCTGTAGAGATTCTGGAACTTCTGAGGGTGGAAGGAAAGGGCTGAATGCAGGGACAGAGAGGGAAAAATTACAATTACACCCTTGCAACTAAAAAAAAAAAAAAAAAAAAAAGTGTTTGGTAGAGGTCCACAATCCCTTATCTTCAATTCTGAAATCAAACATTTCTGTAAAATGAAAGCTATTGTTTCTTTCATTAATTCGGTGCCAAGATTCATTTAGCAGCAAAACCTGACCTGAACTGACATGAACTTAGTCTTTATCTCTTTTAGTATAAATATTCCAAATTTTTTTCATGGAGAAATATTAATGACTTAATTATGGGATGTTTTCCCAGACACCACTGGGGGTGTTATGTAAGAAATAGTACATACTCTGTGTTACCTTTCTAAATTCCAAAACAAAAAATTAAATTCTAAAAGTCAGTCAGATAACAGACTGTGGACCCCGAATAATAATAGGTAACATTTATGGAGTACTTGGCATCTGCATGAAATTGTGTTAATTTATTTTCACCTCATTTAATCCTCAGGTCACTGTAGGACAGGTATTAAAATGATCATCATTTTAAAGTTGGGGAATTGCTTCTCAGAGAGGTTAAATAACTTGCCCAGAGTCACACAACTTTTGGTCAGGCCAGGATTTGGATTCAGGCCAGCCTGACTCTAGAACCTGCCCGCTGAACATTTGCACTCTACTGCCTGGGAGAGATGAACAGTTGTGAAAGTACAATAGCCTACCACCTATGCTATATAATTTAAGGAACAACCTGCTACCTTCAAATATGTCCCCTCTCCATCTCTACTTCTCCACTATGCTACTAATATAGCTTTATTCCTTGAAGTTCATTTGCATGGCTTTTCTCACAGGGACCACCAGCATCAAAAATCTGCTGGGCATCTTGTTAAATACAGATTCCTGGCATCCAACCCAGACCTACTGAATCAGAATTTCTAGGGATCAAAATCAAATTTATTCTTGTACACATTACAGTTTGAAGAAAAAGTGAATGCCCTTAGAAAGGCCAATCATTAACCCTCATTAACTAATTCACATCTCAACATCAGTTGACACTTGGTTGGATTGGCAGGAATAAATTCATGGATGGGCACCTGGAAAGTAGAAGATGTCTGAAAGGTAAATGAGACTTGAGAAGGGTGATATATGAAAAGGAAGAAAGAAAGGATGATATGACAGTATCTCACTAATTTGACAATATGCAATAAGTGTAAAGCCTCACCATTGGCATTGTTCAGCTGTCAATCTTGGAAGCAAATGTCTCTTTTTTTTTTTTTTTTGGCCACTCAGAACACTTATCTATTAACTTACTGATACAACGGTAGACAAGATAGTGAAGCTCATTAGATAAAATAGGAAATCGAAACTCAAATGAGTTCTTCAAAGTCATTTAACTGATTAATGCTAGTATTTGGGTATGTTTCGGCCCCCAATCTTAGACTACTTAATTCTTCCAATAACTTCTTTCATAGATCTAGAGAGGAAATACCATTAAATAAAACCTAGGGAATCAAGTCTTAAATTCAATGATGCACAGTTTTGCCAACCAATGGCCAATTTAAATACATTTGAATGCTATGCTACACAAGGAAAGGCAATGAGAAGAATTACACAGCAGAATAGTTAAACTGATATACCATATGTTTGGGGTTTGTTTTTAACTTTTACTGGTTGCTTTATTTTTGTTATCAGTGCAGGGAGGGCTGCAGAACATTTTGATTTCTATACTTTAAGATATTCTGTTCTTGTTTCCTAGATTCTCAACCTCACCTCTTCATCTTGCCTGTGATGTCTTAATCATCTCTATAGCAACCAAATGTGACCTCAGACAGGAACTAGAAAACCAGAAAAAAATGAATTAACTACCACTACAGCAATCAGATCCCCACAGCAGTGAAGGCTGGAATTAGGGCACTGAGGGTCAAGTCCAACCAGTGATTATTGCAATTCAAGCTAAATGTTCTCTAGAGCAGCTCTTTCAAACTTCAGTGCATATTCGGATCACCTGGGGAATCCTGTTAAAGGGGAATACTGATTCAATAAGTCTGAAGTGGGACCTGAGTCTGCATATCTAACATCCTCCCTGGTGATGCCAACTCTGCTGGTTCCCGTATCATATTTTGAGTAGCAAGGGCATGAACTATCACCATGCCCAAGTAGTGTATGCAAATGAGTATATCTGTGGTCCTGAAGGAATTGCTGTTTTGGACAGCAGTCCTGATGAGTATACTAGCACTAATATTAACTAGCTGTGTTACCTTGGGCAAACATTTTTACCTCTCTGGGTCTCTGTTTTCTCATCTGTGAAATTATGAATTTGGGGTGGATGATCTCTAAGACCACTATGGATTATAAAATTCTTTCATTCTCTGATAAAAAAATAGTTTAGAACCAAAGGCTTAGTTTGAGGGCAAATTCCCCCTATATTATAAGGAAGGGGAGCAGGGAGAGAAATCTACTGTGACTTTTATATTTATTTTCTTAATTCAAAATCCTCTATGTGTCCTAAGGTAATTTATTTCTTCTGAATGTGCAGAACATCAGCATTCTCCATGAAGAAGAGGCAACATTCAGTAGTGGACAACTCAGCTCCAGCATCCCCTTGTGACTTCATAGCTAACAGATTTGGCTACTTGCTCATGACACTGTCTCTCTGGTCAGAAAGTAAACTCACTGTCTGACCACTGGTCTCCAGGACTGGTACTCAATTCTACTTAGTTCCAGAAGATATAATGGAGGAGCATACAGAATCATCACCTACATTGCAGGTAGAACATTCCTCCCTTTGGGCAGAGAATCTGGTTCTTCAGCAACAACTACAGCATCTGACCAAGGAGAACACCACTCTGAGGGAACAAGTCATGCCTGCTCTGGTCACCCCAATGATGCCTTTACTCTGTTCACTTAAGAATCTCTCCCACTTTCATGGTGACCCTGCCAGTCTCTCAGGGTTTCTTGCTCAGGTAGCTAACTACTTGACAGCTCTCAAGATCACCAATCCTGTACATGATGCCCAAGTAAAGCTCTTTTCTGACTACTTGTGTCAGCAGATGGAAAGTTGTGGGATGGTATCTAGGTCTGACGAGAGTGCTCTGTTGAAGCAATATGAGAACTTTGTTCTTGAGTTCCAGCGGTCATTTGGTGAGTCCAAAAAACAGGAAATAAACCCTCCGGTGAATGCTAAGGTTGACAAAGGGAATAACTCTTCTCAGCAGGATGCTACTACTTTTCAGCTTCTTGCTCAAAATCTGAGCTGTAATGAAACCAATGAGAGTGATCACTTCCAAGAGGGACTAGCTGAACCCATTCAGGATGAAGTGAGTGGCACAGATATGGTGGACAACCTCCCAGACCTGATCACTCAGTGTATTCAGTTGGACAGGAAACATAACAACAGGCCAGAGCTCTTACAGTCAGAGGCCAGACTCCCAGTGTTGTCTCCCATGATCCACTACCAAACCCTCTCCAGCGCCACATGTCCATCATCCAAGGAAGAGCTTATACAGCTGCGAGGAAGCCAGCCACCTCTCACTCCAGCCAAACGAGCCCGCCAGCAAGAAACTCATTTGTGCCTCTACTGCAGCCAGGCTGGTCACTTTACAAGAGATTGCCTTGCGAAACGATCTCGAGCTCCAGCAAGGATAAATAACCCAGTTCACCAGTAAGAAGAGCACAGGCAGGTCACTTTGTCAATTTATATCCCTCTGACCTCCAGGCTTACTGATTTATATCCTGCACTAACATTTAAAATACAGATGGATAACTGTGATACCACTTTACACATTCATGAACTTATGTCCTGGAAATTTAAATAACCAGATCTTGTTTATTTGGTGACCCATCACCAAACCTAACCCAACAATGATGAAAACAATTCACAGGTACTTTCTGCAGTTGGTACTAATTCTCAAGACAAGAGTACTGACACCATGCAGGCAAAACTCTGCCCAGCCTTTGCCAATTAAAACAACCCTGGCAGTGCATTAGGAACCTAATCCCCACCAATGGGTGAGATCTGGTTTGTGTCTTCTGTGCCTAAGATTGGGCCCAAGCCTTTTACCCTCACCCTCATTCCCTATTGGTTTGGGACGCTGGACTGAAGTCCTAATTGCATTTTCATATTTCCTACTAATACTATCCTACTAGAGGTTGGCTCCCTCTCCACCTGTTGACTACAGCCCAGCTTCAACACAAATCAACCTTCATGGAAACACAGCTCTGCCACCCTTCCATACAGCTATGTATTTTGTTGTCATTTAAAGACTTCTGCTTGCCCAATATACTGGATCTCTTGGCTATTGACAAACCGACGGTTATGGCCTTTTTTTGAACACTGCCTGGAACTGTTAGTCCACTTCTTTGAGGACTAGCTCTTCAGACAGGTGTGTATTTTGGGCCAAGCCCTACTAATTCCAGTTTATTGTCCTCTTTGCCAACAACCTACTTCAGGTTTCTGCTTGTCTTACAGCCAAGTTAAAATGACCTAGGATAATGACTTCTGACAAGTATTTACTGAGAGTGGGAGGAAGATATCCCATAGCAATTACTATGTCTGCAGCATGTCCTTGCTAACTTAAACAGATACCTCCATTGAAGCCTGAGGATCAGGCCCTGCAGTAGTTTCTGGCTCTATAGGCTTCAGTGTGATCACCCTGTAGGATCACTGCCCATTGGTGTCAAACTACTCTCACGGACCACCTCTGGGAACCCTTGTCTGAAGATCTTGAAGAGCAATTAATGGAAGACAACTTTCAGAACCATATCATCTGAAGAATCCTGAAGCATATAATACATCAACACCATCTGTACATAAAACTCAAGAAGTGGGGGCTGGATTGCTTGTATTGTGCTCTTGGCATACATCAGCTGTGTATTGATTCTAATGCTTCTGAAGAAAAGTAGTGCTATGCTGGAAAGGCACAACTTTCTAAAATGTTAAGGATATCCAATGATCATCAGGGTTTTCTGGTAATTACCAGTCCTCTGTTACCTGCCTTTTTTTTTTTTTTTTTTTTTTCAGTACAGATATATGTCCCCATAATGGATATCCAGAAAAAAGATTGGTAATTCCATTTTTGCCAGCAGCCATCAAGGCCTCTCAGAATATAAACTGCAATTGTACTTTGGCCTTATTCCTGGAGAATTATGCTAACATTGGTAATACTTAAACCCAGCTAGGAGTTTACTATTCTCATCTTATAGCAGTAGCAGACCAATCTTTTCACCCATCAGTGCCTTGCTAACCACTATACTAATCCTTATTTGTGTTCATAAGGGTCTCTTTTATCAACAGCTTGCTATACATCTACTTTACTCCATGTGCTCTCACAACAAGCAGACCTGAATGCATGTATTCCAGTTATTCCAATGAACTCCCGCTGGGGTACTAGGATTATATGAGATCTTCTAACTGGTAGATCTATATGAACATTAAGTGACTCTGGAATTACCTGGAGGTGTCCTAATCTAGCACCACCAATTCTGTAATAAAGGACTAATACAATGGCCTCCAGTCACTTTCCTTACCAACCCCAGTATGGTCCTGGAATACTAATGGTAGCATTCAGTTGGCTTCATCACCAATCTTTCCTTATCTTAGGGACATAATTTATTATTGTGTGCCCTCTCACAAAGATATGTCATTCTGTTTCCTCTTTGGACCTTCCTGCTGAAGCAAAATTACCTTCTTCTCCAAGAAATCTTCATATTTCATAGCCTCTCAGAATAGACGATCAATCCTGCGCTATTAACTTCAGTTCACTCCCACTTCTAGAAGCCACTTGTTGAGGAATTTCCAATGAAGGACTTCTTGTGCTCTGTGTGATGAAATCCAATAGTGAGACTGAGCATAAGAATAGGATGCTGCCTGGACAGCTGTGGTTCAGCGGTTGAGCATTGACCTAGGATCCAGGAGATTGTGGTTCGATCCCTAGTCAGGGGCATGCACAAGGCAGCCAATCAATGACTCTCTCATCATTGATGCTTCTGTCTCTCTCTCTCCTCTCCCTTCCTCTCTCTGAAATCAATAAATATATATGTTGAAAAAAGAATAGGATGCTGAGACAATGTTTTTATGCCTACTAGCTAGCAACCATTTTATTCACCACTTCAAAAATTTTATACTGACACCATCTACTTCAACTACAATTAATTCATTACTTAGCATAGAGTTACATGGATGAGCTTTCAGAACATATACCTGAGTGAACTTTTCTGAGAGTTAAACAAATTAAAATCTACAGAAAACAGGTTAGATGTAACCTACTGAAAGATGTATTCTGCAACTGCAAATACTTGGGGAACCCCCAGATAAAATCAATGTTGTAGTATTAGGGAGGCAGATTTGCTATATAATTGATGCCACCCAGCAAGATATAATCTAATCATTTTATAAAGTCTTAAGAAGGAATTGTTAACAAGAAAATGATCTGCATGGACACCCCCCCCCAAAAAAAGAGGCAATTAAAGAGCCATAGGACACTGGTAATCTCTCTAGTGTCAGAGAGGGGATGTTGACCAGCAAATGATTTGGCAGGCCAACCTACAGTGTGGTGGAGGCGCTAGGCCATCTCAATTTGTGTTGTTAGCCATTAAGATTGCCACCTAACTCTCCTTGCTCTGACTCCATGATCTAGAAAGTAATACTTTCCCATATAAAAATGTTGCTATGGGAGAGAATTTGCTAACCAGCTGACATGAGTGTTCTAGCCTACTAGGCAGTAAATTCTTATTATAAACGAATAAGTTGGTGTTTAGTTTATACATCAGGGTTGTTGTTGTTTTCTTGTAGTTTTAATAGCATCAATCTTCCGGATCCTAATCACCTCTGAGCACACTGTAAAAATAAAAAAGATTTTCACCATGCAAAGTCAGTACCCAGTATGAACCATTGTGAATCCACTGAATATTGGCCTCCCTGAGAACTTTGCCTCAACAGTCAGTCAGTCTCCCTCTTTATTTATCTCATTTGTCTACAACTGTAATAAAACTTCTAAATACCCATGGGTTTCACTTCCTGCACTTTCCTCCACTCACACTCAGCACCATGGTAACTGCCATAAGAAATTGCTTCTTACAAATACTACATAGTTTAATCTAACCATCAGAATATACTGCCATGGGTGAAGACATATAGACATAAGCCCATGAGAAGCACCTTTAGAGAAAGAAGAGTATATATGATTTGCCTAATTCTCACCACCTCCATCCTGTCCAAATGGCAACACATAGGACCCATGCTGTCTGTCACTGCCCTCACCACTATCCATGATGGCAAAGCAAATATCACCCTTTTCTAGACTCTGGAAGATTTTCTACACCCAGCACCATCTTTTCTATGACCACAACAGTCATCTCTGAAACAAAATAGAGAATTTAAAATGTATCAGTATCTTGGCCAAATCTAACATACCCTTGGGAAAGCTCTGGGTGCTTGTGCCACATCTGTAAATCCATCTACATTGGTGACCATCTTTCATTGCCTCCTTATGAAGCTTCAGGCATCACTTTGCCAAGAGACTGGCAAAACCTTCAAAGGAATATAGTGTCATGAATCTTCAGTGTTACCTTCATGCAAGGTTTACTGCCCACATTTTACAAACCAAAACTTCCTGAAGGAGTTATACTACTTAGTAGAGTCAGTAGAACTATCCTGGTACTCAGACCACATTTTCCCATCATTGATAATGACTATAGCTTTGAGCATTTATGTACTAAATTATTGATATTACTTCTTCATATAGGCTTTGATTCTTGGGTCTATTTGAACCTCTTTTTTGATCAGTGATTTCCAGCGCACATGTAACATGTCACTGGCTCTTTTATCTGTTCAGTTCAGTGATAAGCCAGTTGTGACTGTATTTCACCAACACCATTTACTTCATAGTAGGCCTTCATAGTGGAGGACCATGTAGAATTTCAGTTTTCCTATGCATAGAAGACTCATCTCTTTGGGCATATAATCTGGCTTTGTGTGCATCTGGAGAAAGGGAGCTTATAGTTGGTGGATGACTACTTTATGTCAGGCACTGTGATTAGTGCTTTAATTTGTTAATGATAGTCATGTAACTTCACATTATGATATCCATTTCTAGCTCTTAATGCTCAGGTGGTGTTATAAATTCAACTTAAAGATGATGAAATAAAGATTCAGAGCAGTTAACTTACCAGCCCTAAAGTTATGCAGCTAATAAGTGGCAGGACTAGGATTTGAAACCAGGATCTTTCTAATGCCAGAGCCATTTGATCTCTGATAGAGGAAGAAAATACTTTAATTCACACTGCTCCTGACCTGCCAAACTGACACAATTACACCTCCTATAGCCACTCAATACAGAGAGGCCACTCTAGTAACTGGTATTCACATATCCACTTGTTTAAACACTTGTTCTGTACAGCGGTCTATAAAGGAAGCACATAACAAATCAGTGCCTTCCAGTACTTGGAAATTTTATTTGTGTTTGTAATGAATTGGAGAAAATTCCTTGACACGTCAAAAAAGACAGTGTCTACATTATCTTATTGGGCAGGCTCTTGCTTGTAGAGTCAGGATTCTAACAAAGATTTTTGGCTATCACAAAGACTTCATATTTCTGTAGCTCTTCATTTAAAGTTATTGAGTCTTGCCCAGCTGGCATGGCTCAGCAGTTGAGCATTGACCTATGATCCAGGCAATCGCAGTTCGATTCCCAGGCATGTGCGCAATCCCCAGTAAGGGGCATGCTGGAGGCAGCCGATCAATGACCCTCTCATCATTGATGTTTCTATCTCTCTCTCTCCCTCCCCCTTCCTTCCTCTGAAATCAATAAAGATGTATTGAAAAAAAAAGTTATTGAGTCTTTTTTCACAATAGCTCAATGATGTTTACAGTGTTTGCTCAGTGCCAGGAGACAACAAGGACTTTGCTTGTGATGGTTCTTATCTACCATTGTCATGGGAAAATCAAGATGAAAATAAGAGCTTGATTAATTCAGACAGCAGTTAGCCCATCAAATTTGAGAACTACCCCCACAGTATCAACCTCAGGGAATTTTCAGTCCAAAATCTGACTCCGAGGAACATTTGTGGGAAGATGGCTGTAGTCTCTTTTACATTAACCATAAGATTAACAACTATCAAATATCGTGTTCCCTTAATGAGCCAAGTCTATCATGTATGCATCCTTTATTAAATCTGCTTTTAGTCTGTGACACTTCATGGGGACAATGAAAACCATAGAATTACTACCTGTCGTTTAAATCAGAATTCCCCTTACTTGCGTTAGCTTCACCTATCTATAATTTAAAGTTATTCCCCTCCCCATTAAATTGTTCCAGGATATGAAAGAGTCTGTGTTTATACTGATAACTTCACATATGATTTTAAAGGCTCCAAGTAATAATAACAGTCACTGAGTGCTTACTGTGTGCTAAGGACAAGGATTACATGCATAATCTTGACAATAGCCCTCTGAGAAAGAAAATATTAGTACTTCCATTTTACAGGTGAAAACAAGTAAACTCATAGAGTTAAAGTAATTTGTCTAAAGTAGCAAGCTAACAAGTCAGAGGGCCAGGACTCATACCCAGTTCTATTTGATGGAAAAGGTCATGCTCTTGACCACTATACTACATGTCCTTCCCAAATTGGTGTCCCAGATTGAAAAGTCCTAATCTTTTTGTGAGTCTTCATGTGTTCACCCATCTAGGCCGTTAATCTCTCCAGCATGCCCTTTCTAAACCTTCTCCAGCTCTATTTTGTCTTTAGTGAAGAACAATCATTATAAACTTACTTAGAATTCCAGGTATAAACACAAAATAAATTTGAACAATATTTTCTGTTTTATTACCAAAACTTTTTTAAATGGTATCCAGTAATTCTTTTTGCTTTTTGGGGTCTCATCAATACATTGAGGGAAGAGTCATTGTAGACCCTTCCCTGAAGGCTGCTGTTGTCTTTCCTAAGTTGTAATTGGTGGAACAAATCTCGCTACACAAAAAATGTACTTGGGGTGTTTTAACAAACAGGTTTCGTTAAAACAACACTGAAGCTCATTCTTCTTTCCTCTCATGAGTTTTTCCTACTTTTCCCCCTTGGCTTTAAATATAATATTTATTATTTTTTTTATTATAGCAACTACCATTTATTGACCACTTACTACATGCCAGGCATTGTGCTTTTTGATTTATGTGCATTTTCTCTTTTAATTGTCACAACAACCCTCTTAGGGATCTTTTATTATTATCCGTATTATAAAGAAGAGGGTGTTGAGGCTTAGAGTAGTTAAGAAAATTATCCATGGACCCGGAGCTACGTAAGAATCAGGACTCAAATCCAGGTACATCTAACAGCAGAGCCCATACTCCTACATAGTATGTTACTATCCATCTACAACAGAAGTCATCAAACTATCACATGTGCACCAAATCCATCCTATTGCTTGTTTTTAAAAATAAAATTTTATTGGAACTCAATTATACCCACTTATTTACATATTGTGTATGGGTGCTTTCATGCTAGGACATGTATGGCCCACAAAACTAAAAACATTTACTATCTGTTCCTTTACAGAAAAAGTTTCCTAACCCCAATCCACAGCATAATTTTTCAGAGATATGCTTTGGTTTCATTTTAACAACCTAGGAAGAACTAAGCTAATGATTCTCAAATTTCTTCTATCTCTTACATTCCCTACACTCCTTGTAGCCCACCACAAATCCCAATTCAAGTAATCATTGAAGACTTGATTAACTCTGTGCCTAGCATGATGCCACAGATATATGGAATTCAAAGTGGAAGACAAAGTGGAAGGAAAAGACTTGGGACATTAAATTCTTAAAATATGGCTGAGAAGACAAGCAAGAAACAAAGCAAACAATGCAAGAGAGTATCTTGTTTGCTTCTAAACTTTCAATGCCATCAAGGTTCCTTGTCAGGCCATACCCAGTTGCCATGCACTACAACCCTTGGCCCTCTACCTACTGGGTTCCCTTGTCCTCACATATTCTGACTTTCACTAACCAATAATGACCACAGAGAGAGAAGTAAGGAGATCTATCCCAACATCACAGTTCATTCAATTCCAGGGCTGGCTATATAATTTTTGGTGACCAGTGAAAAACGAAGATATGGAACCTCTGGTTTAAAACACAGGAAAGAAGAGCCATTGAATGAAGGTACTAAAAAGAATACTTTTTTGTTTCTTATGCAGTCTCTCTTGACTTGTCATAATGGTTTAATATAAGGGGTTTTTTCTCAATTTTTTTGAAAAATTTTAAACTTACAGAAAATCTAAAAGAAAGTACAGTGGAAACTTGATATACTACTGTATTTGTTTCCTGTGGATGCTACATTACCACAAACTTGGTGGTTTAAAATCTCAGAAACTTATCCTCTCACAATTCTAAAAGCTAGAAATCTGAAATCAAGGTGTTGGCAGGGTCAAGCACTCTACCTAAGGATCTTTCTTTGCTACTTTCAGCTTCTGGTGGTTCCTAGTGATCCTTAGCTTAAGGTAACTCCAGTATCTGACCTCCTTCATTACCATTATTCCTTGCACCCTTATGGCTTCTAATTTATTTGATAAAGACACCAATCACTGGATTTAAGGCCTACACAAAATCCACTATGATATCATCTTGAGATCCTTAAATACAGCTTCAAAGACCTATTTTCTAAATAAGATCACATTCATAGGTATCAGGAGTTAGGACTTGAACAACTATAATTCAAGCAACTACAACCCCTTGACAAGACATTCTGGCAGCTTTGCTTCCTTTTTTTGTCACCATCATCCCCTCCCTCTTTCTCTCCTTCTCCCTCTCTCTCTGTGTGTAAATTGCAAATATCATGACACTTCAACTTCAAATACTCCAGCAAGCATCTCCTAAGAATAAATATTTATACTATATCACATTTAGGGAATTTAACATTAAATCAATAGTATCATCTATTATCTAGTCTATATTTAATTCTTCCATTTTACCTAAAATTATCTTTTATAGCTTTAGTTTTTACTCAGGATTCAATGAATTTACTCAAATTCATTACATTTGGGTTGTAACATCTCCAGTTTCTTTTAATCTTGAATAGTCTCCTGCTACTTTTGTTAGATTTGCTTTTCAGGATACTGATAGTTTCAAAGAGTCCAAGTCAGTTCTATCATGCAGAGTATCTCATATTCTGGAATTTTCTGATAGTTTCTTCATGATTATATTTAGGCTAAACATTTTGAAAAAGACCACTATATAGGTGATGTTGTAGACTTCATGTATTACATCAGCAGGCTCAGAATGTTGTCCCCATATTGATTATGCTTGGTTTGATCTTGTGGTTATATTAGGGGTCCATCAGCTCTCTACACTGTAAATGTACCTTTCTTCCTTTATAGTTAAAAGTAACTGTACAGTGATATCCTAAGACCTTTTCACTATCTGTTCCCAAAGATTTACCCCAATGGTCTTAGCTTCCAATAATGATCTATGCTTGCACTTGTTATTACACTGGGTGATGTAAAGTGCTGATTTACTAATTCTATCATTTCTTCTACATGTATTAGCTAATATTCTTCTATTTTAAAAAAGCTTCCATCCCTCTTCTCTCTCCTCCCTCCTCCCCTTTCACCATGGACTCAATAATTCTTTTCTTTCTTTTTTTTTGCTATTCAATGTGATATGAGCTTTCTTCCTTCCTTATGTTCCAAGAGTCTTTCCTTTATTATTTACTGTCTCCTTCAAATACTTTTTTTAGCCATATTGAAAAGTAGGTCTTCTGGCAACACTTTTTCTTAGTTTGCCTTAATCTAAGAATGTCTTGATTGCCCCTTAATTCCTAGAATATATTTTTTCAAGATGTGGGATTTATTGTTGATGGTTCTTTCCTTTTAGCATTTTAACAATCTTGTGCCACTTCTTTTTGGCTTCCATGGTTTCTGATGAAAAATCACTGTAATTGGAATTATTTTTTTCACTCTGGGTAAGGTGTAATTTCTCCCTTACTGCTTTCAATATTTTTTTTTCTGTCTTTAATATTAGGAAGTTTGGCTAAGATGTGTCTTGGCATAAATCTCTTTAGGTTTATTTATTGTTAGTATCCTCCCCTTACTTTGAATCCAGTAATGATTATATAAATGCCAATTCCCCTGGGAAGGGCCCACATTAAGATTTGTCATTAATTTAAGACTGAATGTAGAGAAATGTATCACCCATTGTGGGATTGGGGTCATAGTCAAGCAAAGGGCACAGAAAGAGGAGGTGGGAGCTAGGGAAAGGAAACTTCTCCCTCTGTAAGTTTTGCTGTTGGCCTCGAGTGCCCAGAGGCTTGATCTTTAATCAGAACCTGATTTTGTGCTGATTGCTGTGTAGCTGACAAATGTTTTGACACAGCCTCACAACGATCTCTTACTGGCTGTGGTGTCTACCCTTCTTATCCTCTTGAGAACAATGTTAAATAAATCAATGGAAGTGGCCAAGTCCAGACGTGCTGGCCTGGGAGCCTCTATTTTGTGATATTTTATTAATACAAACGATTACATTTCCAAAATATAATGCATATTCCCAGGCTAACATAGCAGTCCCTGAGCCCAATTCAGTGTTAAAGCAGGAAAAATGGTTGCCAGCTATAGAATGCCATATATATATATGTATATATATTTTTATTCCTGTCAAAGACTGGGAGTCTGGTCTTTTATAAGTCCTTGAGATTTGAATCTAAGCTCTATATTAGCGATTTAAGGTTGTTGAGACAGGTGTTTTGGAAATATTACCCCAGTTGCACTTCCTTTCTCCAGGAAAAATTAATGTACTATGTATTTTCACAGGTGGGCATTTTAATAAAGTTATTGTTCATTTAGAGAATGTAGAAAAATTAATTTTTGATAGCCCCAAGGCTGGTAAAATTACCACATATGTCAGTGCCTACTTTTGATATATGGCCTTGATTAACTCCCAGATGCCTAGGGATATAGGCAGTGGAGAATGTGAGGTAAGGTGGAGCTTGACATCTGAATCTCTGCAATGAGCTTTATTTGATGTGTCAGTTAGGATGCAAGTAATTAATGCACACTGAGAGCCCACTATGTGCCAAGAATGGGGGGGATGCAGAATGGCTAGGACAGAGACCCTACCTTTAAAAGGCTTATAACATGTCAGGGTCTATAAAACCTCTGATTGAGATGATAGCTATGATGAAAATGGTAATAGCTACCTTTCACTGAGTGTTTGCCACTTGCCCCTTACCATGCATAGTGTTAAGCATTATCTTATTTACTTCCTCCGAGAAACCTCTGCGGTATGTACCACTAGGCCCATTTTGTAGATGTAAAACAGAGGTTGAAGGCCAGTAGGAAGTGAGACCATGGTCACACAGGCAAGATTCAAACCCAGGTTTGCGTGGTTCTAAAGCCTCAACTTTTAACCAATGTAACATAAATAATTAAACCAAAGACAGATCACAAGACAAATATGGTAGGGTTCTCCAAAAGTCAACCAATTCAAGCGTTTCTCAAAGTGAAGAAACTTGGAGGAGGTACAAGCCAATTTGAGATTCTAAAACCAAAGAATGCTGGATGGCAGTGGTGAAGAGGCCAGCACTGTGCTCTGAGAATAGATGCAAGGAGCAAGTCAAACTAGCTTTCCTAACTTGCTATTTGCAGTGCTCTCTCTAGGTCATCTTCTCCCAACCAACAAAGAGACTGGAATCCACATACTTCATTTTACTGGCTGATGTTAGCACTGCTGTAAAAATAAAATTCAGGTTTGAATTTGGCAGACAGAACCTTCTACCTCATTTCTATCTATTCTTTGGACAATCACTGTTTAAGCAACTGTGGGCAAAACACTGTGCTAGACATATTTAGAAAAAGTGGAGATGAAAAAGACATGGCCCTTATACTCAGATTACTTTCTAAGGCAGGAGACAATAAACTTCTTTTTTGTAATGATCCAATTAGTAAATGATTTAGGCTATGAGAGCCATGTAGTCTCTGTCACAACTACTCAACCACCTATTGTAGTGTGAAATTAGCCATATACAATAAAGAAAAAAATGAGCCAATAAAACTTTATGTACAAAAATAAGCAGTGGGCTGGACTTCACCTGTGGGCCAGAGTTTGCCATGTCTTGTCATAAGGCATGGTTCTTAATCTTGGCTGAGAGAGAAACATCAATTGGCTGCCTCCTGTATACCCCCTACCAGGATTGAGCCCACAATCAGGGCATGTGCCCTGACCAGGAATCAAACTGTGACCTCCTGGTTCATGGGTCACCACTCAACCACTGAGCCATGTCAGCTGGGCACCATATGTAAATTGGTGGTAATGTTCTAGTAGTTTTTTGTATAAGGTGTTAACTTCACATATTGGATTTATAAATAAAGCACTTTATGGGCCAATGATGACAATATATCTTAAACCAAAGAGTATGTAAATATATGAATAATCTAACTGTGTGTGCCAGATGTAAAAAAAAAAAAAAAAAAAAAAAGAGGATAGAGAAAGGGATAAGGTGAGAGACAAAGAAAAGTTTGGAGAATGGGGAAGATTTAAGAGTAGTTATTTAACTTACAGTGCTCCCCACTCACACTTTGCCCCCAACAACTCTTTATCAACCTTACCTGTCTATACAGTCACCCCAAGAGTAAGATTATCAGAGACTCATCTAAGTTTCATGTTTTTGGAAGTTCCTTATGTCTTGAGGAATTAGCGTTTTAATTCTGGGAGGCTACAGGCACAGGGCAAGGCATAGGAGGAGTGGGTCTCTTGGGCTTGTCAAATTGCCATGTACTTCCTCTTTGCTTCCAGCATCATCAAGAGGTCCAAGATGAGTGATTAACAACTTGGCTTCCCATGTATCCCAGCTTACCTTCCATCTCTTCTTCTTTGTGCTCTTACTTTGCCCTAAATATACAGTTGTGATTCCCTTGGAGAAAAAAGGGAGACACTGAGGTAGATGTAATGACTCAGAACCTCTTCTGTACTGTTAACTTCCTTCATAGTTTCCTTATTCCTTCACTATCATACTGAGAGTAGAGCTAAAACCTAGGGCCCTCAAAGCAAAAACTGTAAAGGAGCAGTGGCCAGGGACAGTTATCTTTCTTATTTCCCCATTTGATACAGTACCCATAATATACATCAAGTGAGATAAAGTTGCAATAAGCTTGTGATGTGGCTGTAAAATATATGAGAAGACTCCCTAAATTGTCCCAGGTGAGTCAGCATAGTCTTAGAGAGGGTTCACAATCTAATGGGCTTACCCTAAGGCTTGCTACAGCAGGTTTGGCCTTTCCCCTTTGGCACCATCTGGCCTTGACTGGGTTGTCTGAGTTACAAGCCCTGCCTTCACTCCCCCTCCCCTCTAATGGCTCTTGGGTTGTCACCTTGTCACCTTCTTATTCCTTGATAGCTGCTTCTCAGTCTAGTTTTTCCTTCTCACATCACTATTTATGTTTTCCCTTTTTGTGTTCTGAAGCTTATTTTTCCTATTTTGTCTTCTTTCTTTTCTTTTAATTTTTGTTATCCCTTGTAGTGCCCCACACTCCTTTCTATCCTGGGTTCCTTATTCCCTGGCATCTCTCTCTCTCTCTCTCTCTCTCTCTCTCTCTCTCTCTCTCTCCCTCTCCCTCTCCCTCTCCCTCTCCCTTCCCTCTCTTTCTGTTCCCATCTCTTCTCTTCCCATCTCTTCCCTTCTCTTCTCTTCTCTTCTCTTCTTCTCTTCTCTTCTCTTCTCTTCTCTTCTCTTCTCTTCTCTTCTCTTCTCTTCTCTTCTCTTCTCTTCCCTTCCCTTCTCCCCTTCCCTTCTCCCCTCCCCTTCCCTTCCCTTCCCTTCCCTTCCCTTCCCTTCCCTTCCCTTCCCTTCCCTTCCCTTCCCTTCCCTTCCCTTCCCTTCCCTTCCCTTCCCTTCCCTTCCCTCCCCTCCCCTCCCCTTCCCTTCCCTCCCCTCCCCTCCCCTTCCCTTCTCCCTCTCTCTCTCTCTCTCTCTCTCTCTCTCTCTCTCTCTCTCTCTCTCTCATAATTAGCATTTTTTTGCAACACAGCATCTCCATTCCTCTTCCCACTTACCAGTTTCTCTTAGTTAAAATTAAAATGAATGAGAGCCCAATTCCTTAGACTACTAATATGAAATGGAAAGTTGAAACAGTCTCCCTATAAACTACTTCTACTGGAATCCTCAGGGAGTTACATTTTAGCAACAAGCACAAAAGCATGCATGTAGGTATGTGTGTCAGAGCATGTGGTGGGTGGAGAATGAAGGACTGGTAGAGCTCCCTATGTTTGCTTCATAACCAGCCCCAAAATGCTGGATCTGGAGACCATTCCAAGACCAACCTGACATGAGATAGAGAAGCCAATGAACCAAAGCAAAAGGCAAGCTAATTCCTCCAAAGGAATCATGGCAGAGCAGACCATTTTTATGGAGAGGTCCTGGCCGCTCAGCTAGCTCAGCAAAGGAAAGTAGCTAGTGGAGAACGGGTACATGCAGGCTCCCTTTGTTTGTTTAGCAAGTAAGGGCCAGGTCTGAAAATGTCTTGGGTTTCTAAATGAATTTCCTTGGGCTTGTAGTCATACCTATCCCATTTAAGGGATCAATGGGTGTATGTGTCCTAGCACACACACATTCAAATAGGTGACCAGAAGGGCATGAAGCAAGTAGTCACAGGAGCAGGGAATCATTAAAGATGTGAACAAAGAAGTTCACTCATTCTGCTCAGAAATTTTAAAAATAATAATAGTATCAAAGCACTGCTTATTGTTCACTATCAACAGCTACATTTTTTTTTTCAGGAGAGGAAATGAGGTTCAGAGAAGTTAATTAACATGCTTCAGGTAACAGTGAATTAGTGAGAAAACTGGCTTTTAAACAGTTACCTGGCTTACAATCAGTGTTAGGAAGTGGGGCAGAATATAGGGTGACATTTCTAAGAGGGGCATTGGGATGTAAAATCAGGATTAGGATGAGGCAACTGAGACACCTGGGGTGCCAAATTTAAGGAGGCATTATTCTTAGATGCTGAACCTACACTTGCACTACGCTGAGAGTGAGTGCCTTGTTAAAATATGAGCCATAGGCACCTCACTGCTCCATCATCATCCCAACCCTGCTTGGATGGAACACTTTGTATAGAACTGGAGGATGGACCCTAGGTTGGAAAAAAGAAATGAATTTTACACTTGAATTGATGCATTTTAGTTGCAGTTGTTACAGTTTATTCTAATTGAGCATTAAACATGCAAATTAGAGAATTATTATATTAGTCTTAAAAGTTCATTGCTGTAACAAACAACTTCAATGTCTTGTCTTAAGGACTTAACACAGTAAAAGGTTTATTTCTCACTCACTCCATAATCCAATAAGATGTTTGGTTGGTAGCCTCCCACATGATAATCCTTGGAACCAGTCTCCTCTCATCTTCTAGAATGTTGGTGTCCCCTACTAGAGTTTCTGCATCCAACCAGGAAATGAAGGGAGAGGAATGTGTGGAGGATCTCAGAAGAGATTTTATGGGCCAGACTTAGAAGTCATACACATCCCGTCCATCCACATTCTATTGACCAGAATGCAGATCTATGGCCCTACCTAACTGCAATGCAGATTTACGGTAAGCTAAATAATACAGGTGACAGTGGTGATGAAAAATTAGCTTGTCCCTGTCACAGAGATGTAACACAGGATGCTAAACCTATATGTTCATATGTGCAGCAAGCTCACAATGACACAGTATGAAAATCAGAACCTCAGGTAGGGTTAATCATCAACAGAGCTAGGATTTGAACTCAGTTACACTTGGCCCTAAATAGTACATACTACTACTACTGTACTACTAATAAAGCTAATAATTGCTGAGCACTTACCATGTCCTAGGCATTATTTTAAGTGCCTTGCATATGCACTTAGTGATTAATCCTCACGAAACCCCAAGTAGATAGATGCTGTAGTATCCTCATTTTTTAGTATGAGGAAACCAAAACCCAGATGGGGTAAGCAAAAACTTGTCCAAGGTCACACAACTGGTAAGTGATAAAGTCGGTACTGGAACTTACATTCTTACCCAATATTTTGTGCAAGAAAGTAGTCTATGTGCACTTAAGGACATATGTGAAATTAGAAAGTTCTGCCCATGGAAACAATTAACTTCTAGTTTAAGTAATTAGGCATCCACATTTGATATATTTAAATAAAAGTATGATACACTATGCTTAGGGATAAGAATGTGTGGGTGTCTGTTAGTTCTTTTTTTTAAAAAAAGATATGTTTTTATTGATTTCGGAGAGAGGAATGGAGAGGGAGAGAGAGACAGAAACATCAATGATGAGAGAGCCACTGATTGGCTTCCCCCCGCACCCCCCCCCACTGGGGACTGAGCCTGCAACCCGGGCATGTGCCCCGACTGGAATCGAACTGTGGTCTCCTGGATCATAGGTCAATGCCTAACCTCTAAGCCATGCCAGCTGGGCAGGGTGTCTGTTAGTTCTATGTGGGGAGGATTAATGAAATTGGTCAGACTATAATAGAATTTAGAAGGTCGTGGGAATTTTTAATCACAGTTTTAATATTGCTCTAAATTGTGGCTTAGGTAATTACCTTCTTAAAAAGATGTGCTGAAATGTCCCATTGGGGACATAGTAACAACAGTCCTGATGGTGAAAGAAAGCAGAAAGTTATACTACTTCCTGGCAAGATAGTCCAAAAAAAAATAATCCCTTAATAAAGTGTTGTAACTCTTAGTTATACACCCCTAAGAATTGAAACAAGGTGTTCAAACAAAATCTTGTACACAAATGTTCATAGTAACACTATTCTCCATGGCCCAGATGTGAAAACAGCCCAACTGCCAATCAACTAATAAAAAGATAAGCAAAATATGATATATCAACCATAAAAGAAAGGAAATTCTGATACATGCTACAACATGGATGGACCTTGAAGACATTATGCTAAAAGAAGCTAGACCTCAAAGGCCACTTATTGTATGATTCCATTTACCTGAATAAGTAAATCCACAGAGATAAAAAGCTGATTAGTGGCTGTCAGGGGCTAAGGTGAGGGAGGAACAGAGATTGCCTGCTTAATGGATATGGAGTATTTTTGGGGGGTGATGAAAATGTTCTGAAAGTAGATAATGGTGATGGTTGCACCAGACTGTGAATGTACTAAATGTCACTAATGGTAAATTTTATGTTATATGTATTTCCTTACAATTAAGAAAATCATAACTCTCACATACTTTAAAGGATGGCCCTCAAGAGAGTATAAAATAGCCCGGCTGGGCGTGGCTCAATGGTTGAGCATCAACCTAGGATCCAGGCGATCTGGGTTCGATTCCCGGTCAGGGCACATGCCAGGGTTGTGGGCTCGATCAATGACTCTCTCATCATTGATGTTTCTATCTCTCTCTCTCCCTCTCAAATCAGTAAAGATATATTTAAAAAAGAGATTATAAAATAGAATCTGAATCTGAATTAACCTTGAGAATATTATGCTAAGTGAAATAAACCAGTCAACAAAAACAAAACTTATATGACTCCACTTATATGAAGTATCTTTTTTCCATTTTATGCATGTATTTTTATATTTTTTAATTTTTAATTACAGTTTACATTCAATATTATGTTGTATTACTTTCAGGTGTACAGCATAGTGGTTTGACAATCATATACTTTACAAAATGTTCCCCCTGATATTTCCAGTAACCAACTGGCACCATACATAGTTATTACAATATTATCGACTATATTTCCTATGCTGTATTTTACAACTCCATGATTATTTTGTAACGACCAATCTGTACTTCTCACTCCCTTCACCGTTTTCACCCAGTCCCCCAAACCCCACCCCTCTGGCAAATATCAGTCTGTTTTCTGTATATATGAGTCTGTTTATGTTTTGCTTGCTTATATTGTTCTTTAGATTCCACATATAAGTGAAATCATATGGTCTTTGTCTTTGACTGACTTATTTTATTTAGCATAATACTTCTAAGTCCATCCATGCTGTTGTAAATGGTAAGATTTGGTTCTATATACATTTTTGCATTATTTGTTCTCATTTTGTGAAATACATAATTGGTAACTTGATAGGAATTGCATTGAATCTATAGATTGCTTTGGGTAGTACGGGCATTTTAACAATATTAATTTTTCCTATCCTTGAGCATGGTATATGCTTTCATTTATTTGTATTTTCTTTAATTTCTTTCTTCAGCATCTTATAATTTTTCAAGTACAGATCTTTTACCTACTTCGTTAAATTTATTCCTAGGTATTTTTTTTTTTTTTTTTATGTAATAGTAAATGGGATTGTTTTCTTAGTTTCCCTTTCTGATAGTTCATTATTGGTGTATAAAATGCCATTGATTCTGGATATTTATTTTGTATTCTGCTGCTTATTGAATTTATTTCTTAGTTTTTGGTGGACTCTTTAGGGTTCCTATATAAAATATCATTTCATCTGCAAGTAATGAAAGTTTTACTTCTTCCTTTTCAATTTGGATGCTTTTCATTTCTTCTTCTTTAATTGACTTCTTCTGGCTAGGACTTCCAGTACTATGTTGAATAACACTGGTGAAAGTGGACATGGACATCCTTGTCTTATTGTTGATCTTAAGGGAAATGCTTTTAGTTTTTCCCCATTGAGTATAATGTTATTTGTGAGTTTTGTTATCTGCTTATATGAAGTATATTAACTAGTCAAATTTATAAAGACAAAAAGTGGACTAGTGACTACCAAGGGCTGGATTAGGGATGGGAATTGTTTCATGTGTATAGAGTTTCAGTTTTGCAAGATGTAAAACTTCTGGAGATATGATATACAACGATGTAAATATACTTAACACAAAATTGTATACTTAAAATGGTTAAGATGGTAAATTTTATGTTACATATTTATCTCCACAATTAAATGTATATATTCTGAAGTATGGGATGAAATCCTGGAGATTCTGGCTTTACAAGAGGTTCTTATATTTAAAAAGATAGTTATAAAAAAACTTGTGATCTAGTCTCTTAAAAGAAAAGTTGATTTTCTCACCCATATTTACTATTGATATTACCTGAGACTGGGAGGGTGCCCAGAATTTTCTAGATCTATATTCATATTTTCCTGTAACTAATGGAGAGCCATGGATGAATTCATGTGTTAACTGCATAGTGGATCCTTAATGGCTAGAAGGTTTCCTTTAATTCCCTTTCTTTCTCCTCTTTTTGTGTGATTTGCTGCTCATATATTCTTCCACCAAGAAAAAAGTTGAGCAAAAATAAATTGGTATTATTCCATATGGGTCAGCCTGCTAAGAAGGTTAATTATGGGGAGAAGAGAGTGACAGTATTGCTCCAGATTACATGTGGATCTCAGTAATAGAGGCAGGTGGGACTGTAAATGATTACATACATCCTTTACAAGAAGACTCATAAGAGAGCTACTGGCCTGCCTGCCAGCCATACCAGTTTCTTGAGGTCTGTCCCATATTGTGAAGAATGGAAAGATTGGTACATTGCCTAACATGGAGTATCTGGGAAAACATGTGTGCTTTGGAATCCAGCAGCCCTGAGCTGAACCACTTACAATATGTGTGGACTTGTCACTTAATATCCATAGGCCTCAAATTTCCCATCTGTGAAAGATTGTACTTTGTAGAGCTGTTTTGAGGATGACATGAGATAATACATGTAAGGGGCTTAGCCAGATTCTAGTACATGGAAAGCCGGCAATAAATGTTAGTTATTTTCAGTATGAGAAACTGGTTTTACTTGCAAGGAGAGGAATTCAGAGGCAATAGTACAATTGATCAGTACAGTCCACATTAGTTTCCTTCTACTTTAAGTCATTCAACATCCACATCTACCTCTCAGCCCTAGTAAGAGAACTTTCTTAACTATTTTTCATTATCTGTCTGCCTTCTCTCTTTCATAAAACAAGCTCTTGATTATCTAGTTAATTCAGAGCTACATGTGTTCTCCACTGAATACTCCCATACACAGGCTTTCCCATTTCTTCTTTTAAGCTTCTTGCAACAGTCCCAATATCAAGATTTTCTTTCACACCTTTACCCACTATGTCCACTCCATTCTTTCCGGTTTTCCAAATGGCTCCTGCAATTGACCTGCATGAAGTCAAAGTTAGTGCAAAACTCTTTGGGCCTGGCCAGAGTGGCTCAGTTGGTTGAGTGTCATCCTGTACACCAAAAGGTTGCAGGTTTGATTCCAGGTCAGGGCACATACCTGGGTTGTGGGTTCGATTCACTGTTGGGGTACTTACGGAAGGCAACCGATAAATGTTTCACTCCCACATGGATTATTTCTCTCTCACATTGATGTTCTCTCTCTCTCTCTCTCTCTCTCTCTCTCTCTCTCAGCATGCCTTCAGGTAAGGGTTAAAAATTAAAAAACTTTTTGGGTACTAACTTTCCAAACAGGTAACCCCCCCTTTCATACTAACTCTCTAAAAACCTTCAGCTTATGCAAAATGTTCCTGCTTTACTTCAGTGGATTTAGGATTGCATCTGTGCACTTTTTCCACATTTTTTCACCTTGCAAACAGTTACGCTATTCATACACATCATCACCATTTGTCTAGATGGTAGATACCTGAAGGGCAGGGATCATGATTGATGGTTCATCTTTTCAGCAGATGAAACAGACCAAGATATACATAGAGAACCATCTGTAGAAAACATCTCCAAGAGTCAGACAGAGTTTGTGCAGGTATTTTCAATCCAGACGTGGTTCAGAAAAGAAAGGCGAGCTAGTACTCAGCAATGTAAATCTAAAGTCCTCATACCTTCACTGTCATCTCTTTTCAGACAAAATGAAATCATACAGGCAGTGGACTGGTGAGGAGGAGGGAAAATCCTCTCCCCAGGTTTAATTCAGATGCAATTAGTTAATAATCTCTATCAGTGGCCAAGGTAGGAGAAAGGATTTCTCTACAATTACTAAGTAGTTGTTGTGTATTCTTGAAGAAGCTCCTTAATCTTTCAACTTCCTCCTCTGTCCAATGGGGCTAATAATAATAGTACTTATTTTACAAGAATTGTGAGGTTTAAATAATATGTGAATCAATTAGTACAGGGTCTGGCACATATGACCTACTGAACAAATTTTTATGATGCTACTGCTGCTGCTGCTGCTATTAAGATGAATTGCTTTATAGAAGTTTGCCTCAGCCTTTTGTATTAAAAATTACCAACCAGTCAATCATTTCAACCAGACTACCTTTCTGCCAGGCAGAATGAACACATATGAATCTTGGGCTGGTTGTGTGTGTGTGTGTGTGTGTGTAGGATAAACAATCTCTCAGTGTCTCTTCTCGGGGTTGTGCCCTAGGGGCATTGTTAAATTTGTTGTACCATGGGATAGTTGAAAAGGATAGCTTTACTAATTCACAGAAACCCATGCTGTTAGCTGTGGTATAAATATTCTAGCCTTTGCAACCTCTGACTAAGATCCTGAACCTCTAGCCTGGACAGTGGACAAATTGACCCAGACAAGTAAGGTCAGGTTCCCTTAACCACTCACTACATTCTTTTCTGGAAAAATAAAATAAAATAAGCATGAGGCAAAATCTTTTGCCATTTAAGGTAAAATTGAGATCCCATTACCAAGTTTAACATAACTTAATGAGACATAGTCTTCACCTTTAAGAACTTTTTTTTCTTTGTGTGTGTGTGTGTGAATTCAATAGAGTTTTAATAGAAAAATGATTGTGATTTAAAACTTTTAAGCCCAGCAAGGATATTGTTCATATGTGAAGGAAACATTCAGAGTCCTGTATAGTCTGAAAAGAATAACACTCAAATATATTTTCCTCAAAAAATTTTCTGAAGAATTTGTCCATGTCACCAAGAGATAAACGAAATATGAGCTAAGGAATAGCTATGAACGTTCAACAGCTGAAAATCAAGATTAAATGTACAAAACTATGAGCATCTATGGGAAAGGGTAGTGTTTTAATGGATGTACATAAATAACTATTGCAATTATAACCCCAAAGTAAAATGCTTAAGTCTAAAAATACTTGAAAGATAATTGCTTTAAATATAGGGTTTGTGACCTCAAGATATATTAAATAAAAACTGGGGGGAAATACTAAGGGAATAATGTAAGGAAAATGAGTAAGAGAATATATAAAAATAAATAGTTTAATTTTAATATTAATATAACTAGTCTTTTAAAATTTATCTTTATTGTTGAAAGTATTACAGATGACCCCCTTTTTCCCCCCATTGACTTCCTCTACCCAGTATCTACCTCCACCCGCCCTCCCCCAGGCCTTCTCCACACTATTGTCTGTGTCCATGGGTTATGCATATATGCATATAAGTTCTTTGATTAATTTCTCCCCACCCACTCCTCCACATTTCTTATAGATAGAAAGCAATCTCTCTGTCACCTTGATCTCTCTCTCTCCCTCTCTCTCCTTCTCCCTCTCTGATGTTCATTATTACTTTGTTTATAACAGGGAATTTTCATCAGACACATAGGCAATAGCAAAAAGCAGTAGATTGGTTGCATAGTGGCATTCATATTGAAACAGTATGATGTTATAGGATGAAAACAGGCTGTGGGTTCACATAAACCTTGGTTCATGTCCTGGCTTTGTAACTCATGAGTTGTGTAAGCTTGGCTTGCTTTCTTAATCTCTCTTGGCTCCGATTTCCTCATCCACACAATAAAATTGAATAACATTTCATACGGTTGTTGTAATAAAGTTTTCATATAATCATTTCACCCCCCACTGACTGGCGGTGCCTCATTCATTCATTACTTCATTCATTCAATAAAGAGTATTGAGTGTCTACAATATGCATCTTTTCTCATATATCTAATTTCTATACAAGGACCAATTTGAGTGTTATGTATTTTTGTTGTTGTTGGTTTATACCACCTTATACCACCGTGTTTTAGCCTTACAATATCTGCTAGAGCTGGTCCCTTCTCATTACTCGTCTCTCCCTCCCCTCTATTGCATTATTGCCTATTATTTTTATAAATTATAATTTTTTTATGGTCCTCTTCTAATTTGTGTAAAGTTGCAGAAAATGGCAATGTATTTTGGGTAAGCTAAGAATCTTTTTCAATACTCTTCCCATTTAAAATGAGCCTTAACTCTGGCCATCCAGCTGAGTAGAAATATCAGGAAGTCACAGGAACATAATCACAAACCCAGACCTTGGACAGTTTCTTCATCTGCAAAATCAGGTTAGTAATCCATAGCTTGTGGGGTTCCCATGAAAGTATACAGTATATAGTAAAAGAGAGCTGGTTAAAAAAAAAGTGATTTTGTTTTTAACTCAGAGAGGTTAAGTAACTAATCCAAGGTAACACACTTAATGCAGATTTGGGATTGAAATCCAAATTTGTCTCACTCCAAAGCCCATGTTTTTCTTATTATATCACATTGTCTCAGTATGACTCCAAGCATGCAAATAATCAACTACATTGTCAAAGAAAACTTATTAGTACACACTCAGTGAAAAGATAGTGTTTATAACCAATGTGATTGTATCATTTTTAAACTGAAATATAGTCCCTGATCTTCCAAACTTACACCATCCTTCAAGCATTGTTACAGTACAGACTTTGGAGCTGGAAGACAGTCCCACACCATTTATGAAGGCTATTCCAACTATTTCACTGAACTAGAAACAGAATAGAGCACTGGGTAACAGCAGTTCCACAGCACCTGGGTTTTATTCCAAGTGCTGCCACTCACCAGCTCTGTGACCTTGGGCAAGTTCCCTGACTGCTCTGTGCCTGTTTCCTCATCTTTCACACTGGGGTAAAACTTATACCACAATCAATAGAGTTATTGGGAAGATTAAAATAGTTAATTGTTTAAGTATTTAGACTATATCTGCCACAAATTTAGTGCTCAATAAACACTAGACAGAATTATTAGTAGTGGTAGTCTTTCTTTTGACTTTCCATAGCACCTTTTATACTGATACTAGATTACATGTAATTTTTGACAAAATTACAAAGTATTTTGTTCTGATCTATTAGGTTTGTATTGTGTCTTCTCAACTAGATTGAAAGCTCCAAGGAATAGGAACCATTTCTTGGGCTTTGAATCTCTCATAACATCTAGCACATTGCTGGGCACAGGGTAGTTGCTGAACAAAGCCACAAATACTAAAATTTCACATTAGCCTCAGTGCAAAGGACAGTCAGAAAGAATCCTCAGTGTCATTTAGAATAACATAGTGCCCTCATCATATCCTCTGGTCTGCAGAGAGCCACATTAAAGCTTCCAGCCCCAACAACTAATGGCGAAATCCCCAGGAGCTCTGTGGCTTGCTTCATGGTTTATGCCTCATGATTCTCCAGAATGTGGGGCACAGAAGCAGAGAGAATGTAATTGAGAATTCAATCTTCCACACACAAAACCTGTAGGGTTGGAATCCAATGGCCTTTAGTTGGATGTACCTGATACTGGTTTCCTGCAATGTAATTTCAGGAGATGTCTAAAAAATGATGAAAACACCCCAGGATTCAGGTATAGGTGATGGGGAGGAATGGGCCTTGTGGGGGTGTGGATAATAGAGGGTGGTCCATTTTGGGAAAATAACCTGCAGGCTTTTTATTAAGCTTGAGTGGAAGTTTGCAAAATGGAGGAGGCTCCCAATCCATACATACAGTGTAACCAATTCCAGCAAGCAGAGATCGTGCCATTATCTAAATTCAGGCTCTAAAACTAGGCAGCCTGTATGTTAATCCTGGCTCTGCTACTTGATAATCATGTGACGTTTCTTTTGGAAAAAAGGAGCAAAGAATAAGAAAGTAGGTGCTGAAGTTAGGAACATAGAGGATTTTGGCTCAATAGCTTCCATTGCTTTGGCCTGTGATTATCTTAGATGTGTCACAATGTCACCTGCTGCTTTCACTGTAAGTTTCTGGGAGGGGGGCGAAATCTTGAGAAATGCATGTCATACCCACCCAATAAAGTACCAAAGAAGGTGTCTGTCTCACACACTTTGTAGTTGTGTAGAATCCATTATTACATAAAGAATGATTACCTCTACATAGGTAGCAGTTATATATAGGTAATCATTGGGAAGGAATGTTACCTATAGGTAAGAGCATGACACCAAACCCTGCAGTCTTAGCCAAAGGTAATTTTGTCCCTTATCTTCATCCATAGTCTAGACACTTCTGATCAAGCCTCCCTTCTTCTCCATGATCATTCATTTTTTATTGCTCCCTGGAGACTTCTTCCTTCTCATTATCTATGAACATGACACTACAATGGTATAGCAGTGTGGGTTTTAATTTCTTTTGGGGGTGATGCACACAGAGTTTGGATTACACGCACACACACACACACACATAGCCCCAAAGTGAAATATTTGTGTGGGTTATTTAAAGTGATCATCCACATGAGTCCATGGAAGCAGACTCATCACTTACTCATCTCATGCTGTACTCAGGAGACATATCCTAAAGTTTGAGATAGAGAAGATAAGGGGGTTGTTTCAGAACATCACCTTTAAAAAAATAATTCCTTTGGCTCCAGCAGCAATAAAAACCCTCTGTTGCTTCCTCATTGTCTGCTTGCATATATATTTGTTTCTCCATTTACTCAGATAGATTCAAAAGACGCAGCCAGAAATGGACTTCAAGGCTTCTGTCAGATGGACTCTTCCAGAGTATGGTTCTTCTGGCATCTCCGTGTGATTCTTGCTCTAAACTTGAGGGCTAAAGGAATTAGAAATTATGGACCTGTACATAAGCTTGGCCCATGTCCCAAGGGAGTCACAACACCTGGCCTGGTCCTTTTTCTTTCCTCTCCAAGTTAAACAGCTCATGGAAGTACTTCTTATAAGACAAGAATTCATTTTATATTTGTATGGCATATCATCATTTATTAAGTGTTTCCAAATGTATTATCTTATTTTAGACCATAAAATTCCATGAGGTTTGCAAAGAAACTATTATTAACCTTATTTTATAGACAAGGAAGGTAAAACTGAGAGGCAAAGCATGTTTCCCACAGTCACATAGCTCATAAATGATAGAGCTGAAAGCCAAATTCAGGGTTTTCAGATTCTAAATTCTAGGCTCTTTCTACCTCTTTCTCAATGAACCTCCTCTCAGGGTTTTCTTCTCTTCAGAGGCCTAAATTCATCAGTCAGGTGCCAATTCTTAATCACCATGCAAATAATTCCTGACTTTGCTATTCTTAAAAGGCTGAGTATGGATATCTGAACCATATTTTAAAATTGATTCAGAGACTGTTTTTTACTGTTTCATTTTGTACCACCTGACTCCCAACATCATCTCAGCTTTACAGGACTAGTATTTTTACCATTTCATGAGAATATTTGTGTCCCATATGATGTGCCACCAAAAAGCCACCACTCTAAAGAAATTTCTCTATAATCGAATGAAAAAATGTCTCAATTATGGATGTCAGTGAGCATTGTTTCCCAGTCCCCTCAGTGGTTACTCAATGAGCTCACACATAAAGTGTCCATGAGGACAGAGATAAGGGCTAGCATTGCATGAAACACATGGACTTCCCCTCACCAAGGCTGCTTTGGCTACTCTCTCTGCTTAGTGCCCAAACTGCCAATAGCAGAGGCCAATGCTAAGCCCCCAATTAGTCCCCATTTTCCAGAGAGACATGGTAGCATGTTAATTAGCATGGATGCCCTCCATTGTAGAGGAGGAAGCCATTTGTCTTCACTGAAAATGATACTCTGATATGGATTTGCTTTTCTGATCTGTAATGCTTCTGCCAGCACCACCACCCACTGACATAATGAATGTCCTTCTCACTACCCTTGTATCCCTCACAAGAAACTCATTTTACAGAAAAAGAAGGAAAGTGATGGATTAATACTTACAGAATTCACAAACATCATAAACCCAGGTCAGTCATCTGGCAGAGCAGTACAGTGGTCTATTAAAAACTCAACTACAGAATCTCCAGGAGTCCACATTTGAAAATTGGAGGTGCCAGCCTATAGAATGTGGTATATGCTCTGAACTACTAGCCAACAGACAATGTTATTTCTATTATAGCCAATATTTTAGGAACCAAGAGAGTGAAAGTTGGAGTGGTTCTTCTCAATATTATATCTCATAGTCCATTCGCAAAATTTTATGGTTGCTTGTTTAGAGGTTTCAGTACTAGAGAGAGAGATGCCTCTTCTGCCCAGACACAGCAACATGTCTGTTACCTAGAATAGGAGATAGGTACCTGGCTATTTTGGGCTGCTTATGCCACTAGAACAACAGCCAAGATGGGAATTTCAGAGTTGGATAGTGTGACATAGGGTTGCCATTGTACAGTGAAGGGGGGTGGGGGAGGAATATGTCTGGGACCCAGAGGATCCTTCAAGGCACCTCCTTCTGCTGCCACTCTAGTGGTAAAGTTAAAAGGGAAGACTTGGCCAACCACATAAAGAACACTGATCAGCTTAGATGCTGATTAAAAGCAAAGGAAATATGGACTGAGTAGTAGAGAGAAAATTTCAGAAAAACTATAATATTTTCCTATAGATTCTTTCTTGCTATACATATACCATTTCCCCTGCCCATTCTCCTTATATTATATATGGTGGTTAAATTTACAACATAGTCTCCAGTTTACTAAATATCAAGATGGGATTTTGATGGAACCAGAGGAGGAATGCATGTCCTCCAAAGATCCTGGACTAAGAGCTGGATGTAGTAATTGATCAGAATTTGAGATGCCACCTTTTGCATGTTTTCATTTTTATCAGGAAAAGTGGAATTATGTTATATGGAAACTTTTGTTATGGTGACGTTTAAGTGTGAAAAAGTATGAAATTGGTCAGCCAAAGTTGTGGACATTAGACATTGTCTTAGGATTGGTTCCCCAGAATGGATTCTTGTGCAAATTGGAGAATGTTGCCAGGAGAAATCTGTGAGGGAATGAGGGAAATAGAATAGAAAAGGGCAAGAAACTAAGTAAGGATATGATTATAGGTGAAATCTAGCCTTAACCTGATCCCACAAGTGGTTCTTGGTGTGTATAAATGGCTCTGAAGGGCATGTCCTATCTTGAGACAAATGGATGGGGATGTTGTACCACTGCTCCACTCATTGGCTATTGACAGCCTAGGGGGACAGACATAATTCCCAAGATCCTTTAAGTGAGGTGATGAATAAATGAATGAATGTGGAAACCCCCACTTCAAACAAATAAAAAAACAAACAAACAAAAAACCCTGCCTAGTTTCACCAACTTATTTTTTCTGTTGCCTTTTCTTTTTCAAAAGCATTCTACTGCTCTCCCACCCTTTGTTTTTCATTAATAGCTGCATTTCTTAAGCCCTCAGCTTGCTGCTGACACGTCCTTCTGTGGCTTCTGCTGAACTGTTATTGTACAACCAGATCAAGAGACACTGAACACAGCTCTGCATTCTAGGCCAATTACACTCAGCAGAACTGAGGTATTAATTAGTTCACAGACAGGAAGTGTTTCGTTCAGAGGCCTGCAGCTAAAGGGGCAGGTTTCCTGTAAGTCAGGGACTCTTTTCAGGGACCAAAGAGGAGATACATATAATTTAATAACATCAAGCTTGATTCTATAGTCAATAGGCAATTTTACCTCCATTTCTTTTGTAAGTCAAGCCTCCTGTTTACTCCGCTTATAAAAACGTGAGTCACTCTGACAGCAATAACTGATCATTAGCTTTCCTTGGAACTACTTACATTCACCTAGAAAGTACTAGCTCTCATTCTGCCCTGGACATGAACACAAGCCTCTCTCTCTCTTTCTCTCTCCTCTCTCTCATAACTATTATTGCAATAGAGTGTTTGTTTGTTTTTTTATGTTCTGGGGTTTTTTGTGATGCTTGGGAAAACCAGAGAACTGAGCTAAGTTGCTGCACGTGAGGAGGAAATTAGAGAATACAGAAAAATGCTTAGGGGCTAGAAATAAAGTGGCCAGAGAGAGGTGGGAAATAAGAAAAACAAACTTCCCATTTCATAATATTTTTAGGGTTATATTGAACACTGCCCTCCAAGGATTTGATTTAAGGTGACTGCAAATAAGTCAAACTGCTTGGCTTTGCCACTTACTTGCTGTGTGACCTTGAGCATGTCACTTAAAATCTCTGTACTTCAGATTTTTTTAATGGGTATAATAATAGTACTTACCTTATTGAATTCTTATGAGATTAAAGGAGTTACTACATATAAAATTACTTACTATGTTTCTGACACATAGTGTTATATAAGTGATATATATTGTTGTTATTATTTTTATAATTATTATTATCAATTTTGGATATTTTAAATTATTCACATCACCCCTCCTGCTCACTGGAGCTATGGGGCCTTGAGAAATGTTTCAGTACTGATTTGATTCCTTGCACATGTGCTGAGCACTTGGGCTATCTAGAATTGGAGCACAGACCAGGTACAGGACTACAGTTCTAGGGAAAGACTTCATGCTCCAGAAATAATAGGGAATAGGGGCTACAAACAGGTCTGTAGTATTAGGTGAGGGTTTCATAAAGTGCATTCTTTAGATATCTGTCTCAATGTACTTGTTAAAAATTTACTATCACAGTCATGTCAAATTAGAATTCTGGGAGTGGGACCCAGAAATCTACATTTTAAACAAAGTTGCCAGGTTGGATTGCTAGATTTAGAAATTAAAATACAGAAAGTTCAATTAAATTTGAGATTCTGATGAAAAACAAATCATTTTTATTACAATATGTCCCAAATATTGCATGCAACATACTTATACTAAAAATTATTTGTTGTTTACTTGAAATATAAATTTAACTGGGCATCCTGTATTGTATCTGGCAGAGTACACCTAATTAATTGCAATGTACTCTGAATTTAGAAGAGCACTCCTTTAGAGGAATGTGCATTCTGGGGAAGCTGTCTTTCCAAGAGCTTCTGTCAGGAAACTGAAGAAAACCCCAATTGTTAAAATAGTGAAGTGGGGGACTGGTTAAAGAGAAATAACAAAATGCCTGGTCCACTAGCACTGGGGCAGAATCGGAGTAAATCATAAGGCAGAGGCAACTAACTTCAGGCACTCAAAAAGAACTCTAAATTGACGGCCAAGGTCTGGGTTTTTCCAAGAGCAATGATTCTGAATGGGTGGAAAGTCAGGAGGAGTGGCTTTTTCAAAAAGCTTCTCAAGTACAGTTGTCATTCACTATCCACAGGGGACTGGTTCCAGGAACCCCCACGGATGCTCAAGTCCACCATATAAAATCCATATAAAATGGCATAGATCAATGCATACAATTGGACCTCTGCATCTGCGGACTCCCAACTGCGGATTGAAAACAGTATAGATATTTACTGGGAAGAAAAAAATCCTCGTATTAGGGGACCCACACAATTCAATCACTTCCCTGCCCATGAAGGAGAGAAAAAAACCTTTTTCTCTGCTCTTTTAGATTATGTACCTGGGACCTGCAAACTGTGAATAAGTGAGGAAAAGGGAATGGGCTTCTAGGCATAGTAAATTGTGAGAAGGTAAATATATGGAAGAAACTAATGGAAGATAAGTGTTGTTTTAATGTCTTTGGGGATGACCCATTTCAGTGTGAACTTTCTGTCTACAGTGATAAGGGTTGTCCTAGTATGGAAGAAGGGAGAAGGAACACCTTCACAAAGGGAAATTATGTCTTTCTTTTAGGCAAATAATGGTGGGCAAAGAGCTCTTCCTGCATTTGCTGCTTCTTAATTGCCTTCAGCTCAAAATATCCTTTATGCAAATGACATAATTTGGGGTGGCCAAACCTGATTACCTTTACCCTCTTATTGAGAACCACTGTCACAGAGCTTCAGTTTGCAAATAGAACAGAAAAAGAGGCCATTATAAAATGTGCTCATTGTCTTTACCCTGACTCAACAGATAGTAGATTCCTTCACTACAACACAGCCAGCCCTTTTCCACCACTGCCCCATAGGCTCTTCTCTTCATTTATCAAATAAGCGACTCTATAAAACCTGCAACCCTGTGGCCATATCCTTTCATCATGGCTATTGCCAAGGTGTTAGTAGGCACTAGTGTGCAATAATGCTTACTAGTTTGAAGAGCCTGGGTTGAAAGCTGGGTCAGTTTTCCTGACATGAGTATATTCTGAACATTCCCTTATTGCCATCATGTCATGTCAAGTGTGGGCTGTATTTACAGGTCTTGTTTTTGAAGCCACACATCATCCATTGCCTAGGGCTGTTATCAGCACAGTACAGCCAGACTCTATTTCCTGCCTACTGTCTTATCATATTTTTATTGTGACCTAAATGTCAGCACAGAAGAGTCTACTTTTTGATGGATTAAGAAACTACTTATTCTGATGAGACTAATCCTCTTCAGTTCTGCAAGGATAAAAGAAAGGCCTGTCCATAGGAAGTCGTGACTGAACACTGGTGCCAATTACTCAGTTTATTTGCTATTCTTCCCACCAATCCCAGCTATGAAGTCAAAGAGATGGTCCCTGGCTAAAAAGAACAGCTTTGTCTTAGTTTCCTCCCTCCCTCCCACCCAGTTCCATCAAAACCCTTTGAAGGAGAATGTACCAGAGCGCATACTTTCAGCTAATTATGAAATGACATTCCAGCCTTTCCAGAGATTAATTGGCTACTGGTAGGAGAGAATAGAAACCATGCAATAGTCAGCCAAAGCACACAAACACACACACACACACACACACACACACACACACACACACACACACGCACACGCTCCCTTTTATTTCAAAACATATAGAATAATTGAGGTCTACAAAATGTATAGGTAAAAACAAATACCATATGTCCAACTGAAGGCACTAGAATTTTTATTCCTTATAATAATATGCTTTAGCATTCCTAATGGCACTGGCCAGTAGGTATTGATTGAGAGTTATTGGTGTCCTCCTTTCTGTCCACATACCACACTGAACGATGAAGGTAGAGACTATGTCTTAATAATCTCTGGTATTTACTTACAGCACCTAGCACAAAGCTTGGTTTAGAATAAGTACTTTATAAATTCTTATAAAAATAAAATTACTGGCAGAATACTGAAAGAGCAAGAACAGAAGAGGCAGGTGTATAAGGCAACTTTAAAATCTGGACCAAGTGTTAGCAACTGAACCCCAAACAGACAAAAGCAGTTGTAGACTAGAGAAAATGGAAACAACAGAGAACAAAATGGGCAGCCTGCAGCTTTGGCTAGCATATGAGCTGAGAGTGGTCTTGTCCTACCAGTAAGGATAACAAGAAACCTCAGTTCACTCATATGACCTACTATTGAGGTGTTTTTTTTCTAAATGAGAAGACATTTGTAAATTTTAAAAACAGTGAAAAGACTGTTGTCCATGTCCATAAATTCTCTCTCTTTTTCTTTCTCAATCCCTACACACACACACACACACACACACACACACACACACACACACCAGAATTGCCTGCCTGCTCTCTATCTATGGAGGGGGATGGGTAGAGGTGGCAGAAGGCACAGAGGGGATAAATGGTGATGGAAAAATACAATTATATTTTTAAAAAACACTGAAAAGAAAAACATTATTTCATCCCTTACTTGGTTTCATGTCTGCATTCACACTAGTCTCTTCCTTCTCTCTGCCTGTGAAATGCTATCCATACTCTAAGGCACAGCTCCGTAGGTTTCCATAAAAATTTGGAAATTCATATCATATGTCTGATCTCATTCCAAATGAGCCCTACCTAAAATGGTGTTGGGTTCATTATAAGGACTTAATAAATATCACTTTATTGCCTGATTTATGGTGAATAAAAGACAATCAAGCAGAATGTTGAAGATTGTCCCTTTCTTGTGGAAACAGATTTAATTTGGCTTTATTAAATATAAAGCTAAGCCCACCTCATGCCAAATGTGAATGTCATCCTTTGGAGATTATTTTTTACTGCTTGATGGAATAGCAAATCTCTTATGATTAAAGAATAGGAAGTGTACCTATCTATCTCTAGTACAGGAAATTAAAATAAATAAAATAAAACTCAGTGAGATGACTAATGGGTTGCATTTTCTCTTTAATCAAGAAAAAGGAACAGGTTTCAAGATGGTGGCAGAGTAGGCGAATCTTTCTCAAACCTTCTCCCTGAATAAAACTGGAAATAAAACTAAATTGGGGAAAGTTCACCCTGAATTACGAACTAAAGACTAGCAGAAGAGATTTTTAAACAAGGAAGTGTAGAAATTACCTCAAGGTTAGTAGGAAGGGTGAGGTTGCAAAAGGGGCTCCCACAAGCAGCAGGCTGAGGTTGCAAGTGATACCTTGGCTGTGAGGGTGGGGTTCCCCTGAGAGGAGTGAGGCCTGGACCCCAAGCTATGCTCCCCGGCCCAGAGTGACAGAGCCAGAAAAAGCTACCCACTCTGCTAGTTTTTGGACTGGATCTAGTGATTTGGTTTTAAAGAATAGAAAAAAACAAAAACTAGGGGATGCTACTTCTTAGATTAGGTCATAAAAGACTATGACTTCTGATTTGTTTGCACACTCCCTCTCTCTTACTCTCTTTCACTTGCTCACAGTGATGGAGCCAGCTTTTATGTTGTGGGCTGCTCTATGGAGAGACCCATGTCACAAGAGAGGGCATCCAATTGCCAACAGCCAGTGAGGAACTGAGATCCTTGGTTTAATGGCCCTAAAGGCATTGAATCTTGCCAACAACCATTGAATGAGCTTAGAAGTACATCCTGTCCCAGCAGAACCTGCAGGTGACTCTGACCCTTGTCATTACATTGTTTGTAGGCTTGTGAGAGACTCTAAGTCAGAGAATCAAGCTGAGCCTTCCACAGATTCCTGACCCACAGACACTGTGAGGTAATTAATGTATGATGTTGTAAGCTGCTAACATTTGGGGCAATTTGTTATGCAGCAATAAATAACTAATACACAGAGAAAGCAGTCTCTGAGCTTTTGTGTGGAAAGGGGAAAGATAAAGATGACTTTATAACATTTGGGGAATACAAGTGGCAACAAATATTAGATCTCAGTGCTGATCATTGCCAGGCAGCAAGGAAGGGGATTATTTGAGAAATAATATCCTATAAAAACCCCTTGCCCTATTGTTACCAAGGACACATATGGAAACATAATCAAGGAAAAAGAGAAGGAAGTTTCATCTAAGGACCAGAGGCCAGAAGCCCAAAATAATTGGCAGCTTGGGTCAGTCTCATGATGTAATCAGTCTGGACATATATTTTTACCAGAGATCTAATGGAAGAGAAATCTCCTCTGTGACTACCTTTACAAGTCTTCCCTTGAACAATTCAATAAGAAGGGGGAAATAGAAAGTTCCTGTTGCATTTGTAGGTTCCAAAATTTGCTATGTGAATTGAAGAGGAAATCAATTGGAAGGTGAACGGGGAATATTAACCTAGGCAGGATGGTGAGAGGAAGAAGGGTCACCTGTAAATACCAAGCTTTGTTGCTTTCTGGGACAGGGGTTGTGGGGTAATGTGAGGCAGGAAGAAGGTCAGAGCTAAGACATCATGCATGTGCTCTAGCTGCTCTCAGCTCTGATGTTTCTAATCAATCAAAGCTGGGAGAGGGTGGAGGGGTTTGCAAAACTTGAGCTCTAAATTATGCATTTTCTCAGCACTGTTTTGACTTCCAGTATTTCTGGGACAATGGTGGCTATGTGTTTTATGTATATAATTCCAGACCCTAATATAATCTTGTCTCTCACTTTAGTAGTCCTGGCCCCAGTGTCATTTGTGCCATTTCACAATTCCAGGAAATAATTATCCAATGTATTTGGCTATTTGATCCTCATAACAACCCTTTGAGGTGGACATGTATTGTTACGCTTACTTTATGAAAGAAGAAACCGATACCCAAGGGAATTAATTAACTGGTGTAAAGGCACATAGCTAGTTAGTGGCAGAGCTGGTAGAGAAGTTAGGTCTTTGGACTCCTAATCCAATACCTGTTAAAAATATATTCCATGCTGCTTCAGAAAGAACTTGAAAAGAAAGTGTTACAGAAATGTCGATGTTCATTACTATAAAATTTTACTGACCCTTTCAGTAATGAAAGGTTTGTTTTTCCTTTTTGACCTAGGGAATGACAGATATGGTTACAAGTATACAATACAAATAAGCCCTTAATGCAAGCTTGATGTTGCATTAGATGACTTCCAGAGGTCCCTTCCTTAATATCTCTGTCTTTGAAAGCATTTTCCAAATGGTGATCTGCAGTATATCATAAGGTTTTCCTTTAAGAAAAGTTGCCATGCTTATATGACTTGGATATGATGGATCTAACAAAGATAAACAGGTTTCATAACGCCAGAACTTCTCAGGGCCTTTAACATGATTATATGCAAATTAAATATGTAAGATGAGATTTAAAGTATGCAGCATTACCAAATTTATTTTATGATGGAGTCCATTTTTTCTAGGAGCATCTTCAGGGACTAGTGTACATCAGAATATAATTTGGGAAATATTGGTCTATCAACTATATAAAACGTGCTTTATAAATATGTTATATTAATACATATGTCTTTAGTCCTGGAAATCATGAAGGAAAAAGATTGCACCAAATACATGTACAACTTTCCTAGGCTGCGGACTGGTGGAAGAAATTGCACATTGGAACTGTGTTAGAAGCGCATGTTTTATTACCAATAACAAGGAAAAGTCCTTTTCCTCTGACTATTGGTGAAATGGAGTAAAGTTTGGGAAAGTGAGCCAAACACTTAAACTCTCCACTGAGCTGGCACCTTTCTTCCCCAGCATGCTTTCTAAGCCCTGTGTGCTGCCCCTAAACAATTATAGGTTATGCTTCATTATTCAGCCAAATAGAACAGGAAGTTTCTGAGCACAGCTAAGGATGTGTTTTGAAAGACATAGCTATAAACAAGAAATCAGTGTTAGGCCAAGGAATGTAGCCTTAAAATCCTAGAATTTTATAGTTGATTTTGTCTGATTAAAGAGACTAGCACAGGCATAAGCTATTTTGGTAGACTTCTGAAGAGCTTCTGTGTGATTTTATAGGACTCTTAGTTCATCTGAGATTGGAAAGAAACATAATCATACAGTGTTTTCCAATGTGGCCAGCTTTATCCCTGCTTGTACTCCTGTCTTTTTGAAAAGATAATTCCTAAAAGCAATTTCCCCATTTGCTTTCTGAAACTTGGGAGTAAAGGTCTGGCTTAAAACTGCAATCTCACAGAATATTAGAGCTGAAGACCTTGCAAAGCACCTAGACTTGTTATGGTTCAATTTAATCCTAGAAGGAACTGTTTTTAAAACTTAAGGTTAGATTCCACATATGAGTGAGAGCATGTGATACTTGTCTTTCTCTGACTGGCTTATCTAATAAATAAAATAAACTGATGAACAAAATAGATCCAGAAACGTAAAAGCATGGAACAGATTGATGAATTTCAGAGGGAAGGTGGGGGTGGGGGTGGGGAGATTAATCAAAGAACTTATATGCATATATGCATAACCTATGGACACAGACAATAGTGTGGAGAAGGCCTGGGGGGGGCAGATGCTGGGTGGAGGGGATCAATGGGGGGAAAAGGGGGCATCTGTAATACTTTCAACAATAAAGATAAATTAAAAAAAAAAAAGAAAAGCAAACAAACAAAAACTTAAGGTTAAAAGAGTGTTTGAATTTCAAGGAAAAAAACAAACAAACCCAAAACTAACTTCTTCCTCTGAATTTATTCTGTGTCTAAGAGACAAAGACTAATGCAAATGCAAAAATGAAAGTGATACTCAAATATTTGCTTATTAGCTAAAAGAAGTAATTAGATGACTGCATCAAAATCACCTGAGGATCTTATTTAAAATTAACCATTCTATTTTCCCACCAGATGTATTAAATCAGAATTTTTAGAAGTGGAGTTTAAAAATCTAAATTTTAAGAAGTTCATCAAGTGATTGTTATGCATATCCAAGGTTGAGAACAATTGGATTATTGGTCTACAAGATCTTTTCTAAATCTAACATAAACAGAGGAGGCCCCTTATTTACAAAAAGGCAAAGACATAGACCAACCACCTACTATGTGCCAAAAACCTGCCTAGACTTTCAGACTTTCTCAGTCAAGGTCCCTCATCTGAACCAAATATCACAGAAAATGACTCACATGCCTATTTGTAGTTCTCCCAAAGATAGACCATGAATACCATTCTAGATTCATAGGAGAGAAGTTAATGCATTATGTGAGATGGTTACCTCAGGGCATTAGGGTTTAGTACTCTCAGAGTTGCTTAAGGCTACTGGTAGAGAAACAATTTGTGAAGAACAGACAAAGTGTCTGAAATATATACTGTAGGTGGTTCAACTACAAGATGGGTCCTCCAGCCTCCTGGCCTCCTGAATGACTGTGAAGTAGTCTCCTTTTTCTTCTTCTTCGCCTACATCAGAAATATATAGTGATCAATAAACCACTGTTAAGTTTTGGCCACTCATTGACACCAAAAGGCCAATGATGCTTGTCTTTAGCAAAGACTTTTATAATTGCAGATCGTAACTACAACATAAGAACAAAGCAGAATTCCCAAGAAACAGAATATCCTGATTGAGGAAATCTTTTTTTAAATATGTCTTTATTGATTTCAGAGGGAGGAAAGGAAAGGGAGAAAGATACAGAAACAAAAATGATGAGAGCATCATTGATTGGCTGCCTCCTGCACACCCACTGCTGGGGATTGAGCCCACAACCCAGGCATGTGTCCTGACCCAGAATTGAACCACAATCTCCTGGATCCTAGTCAATGCTCAACCACTGAGCCACACCATTCTCGGGTCTGATGGAGGAAATCTTTGAAAAAGCCAAGAGCATGGAGGCCATGATAGAGGAAGTAGACTGGAAAGTAACTTCTTTCCAGGCAATATTCGAGATAAACCACTGGAAGACTATTTGCTTGAGGATGTTACAATAAGAAATAAAAAGCCCTACTTCAAGCTACACACAGAAAAATATCCCAAGTCACATATTCATTCCATTTTGCTATAAGCATTTAAACAGTACTTATACATACCAAGCACTATGAAAAGGGCAGTGAGTTATAGAAATAAATAAGATATCATTTTGATTTCAAGAAGTTTGCAGACAAGTGGACTTGTCATGGTCCATAAGATTCTACCTTATCTGGCCTGCCTCTCCCACTCCATTTTGGATTAGTCCTCTCACTATGCATAAGTCACTCCCATCTTTTTTATGTTTATTGAACACACCATGTTTGTTCTTTACTTAGTGACTTTGCATTTTCTTTTTCCTTTGCCTGAATGCTGGAAACTCCAATTTTTTCCTAAATGTCTCCTTTTCATTATTACCAGCTAAGAAAGACCTTCCTTGAACATCCTACTTAAAGTAATTCTTCCCTTTACTCTTTTTTCCCATCATCCTATTTTTCTTTAAAAAACTTATTACAACTGACAATTGTTTTGTTTTGTTGTTTGTTTGTTGTTTATTTATATTGTCTTTTTCACTGTAATGTAAATATCACGAGGGTAGGCACTGAGTCTTGTTCACCATTGAATCTCCAACAATTGGCACTATGCCTGGCATATAGTAGTTGCTCAAAAATATGTGTTGAATGAATGAATGAATGAGATGATAAGGCATATACAGAAGTAACCACTGTACAATGCAGTGCAGAACAAATACAGTGGGACAGTGTTATAGACACTTGATTCTCCAGGATCCATTCTCCCTTCTGTTGTCAATGGTCCTGATCTTCCCTTCCCAGCTTCAGTCCATACCTAACCTTTGAGGGTGGAACATGTGAACCAGGCTTAATCCAATCAATGTATCATATTCTACTAGCCAGTAATTAATTCAGTGGTTGGTACAAGCACAGCAAATCTCAGGACTTAACTGGGAATGGTGAGACATTACTCTTTTCTTCTTCTGGCAGAGCAGGTGAGACTGAAGTTAAAGCACCCATCATACAATCATGAGGGCAAGGAAGCATAATGGAAGCTCAGAACAGAGAGAGACTATTATAAGCTATGAGCTACAAATTGGGATGGTACTCAAACTAGACCTTAAAAACAATATGGTGCACTTAAAAAACATAAGGACAGTTTAAGGGAACTTTGGGACAAGATGAGGTGAAACAACACTCACATCATAGGGATTACAGAGGGTGAGGAAAGTGAGCAAGGGATAGGGGACCTGGTGGAGTAAATAATGACAGAAAACTTCTCTAGGCTGGTGACAGAGAAAGCCACACAAGTTCAGGAAGCACAGAAGGTTACAAACAATAGGAACCCAAAGAGACCCACTCCAAAACACATCATAATTAAAATGGCAAATGTTAAGGACAACGAGAGAATATTAAAGGCTGAAAGAGAGAGACAAGGAGTGACCTACAAGGGAACCCCCATAAGGCAGACAGTAAATTTCTCAATAGAAACACTTCAAGCCAGAAGGGGGTGGCATGAAGTTCTCAAGGTAATGAAAAGCAAGAACATGCAACCAAGCCTGCTTTATCCACCAAAGCTATCATTTAAAATTGAAGGTGAAATAAAGAGCTTCCCAGACAAAAGAAGGCTACAGAAGTTCAGTACTACCAAACCAGCACTGCAAGAAATGCTAAAAGGACTGCTCTAAGAAAAAGAAGAAATATTGAGAGAAAGGTACATCAGCATAAAGGGGGGAAATGGCATTAAATAAGTATATATCAATAATAACCTTAAATGTAAATGGAATAAATGCTCCAATCAAAAGGCATAGGGTAGCTGAATGGATAAGAAAACAGGACCCAAATATATACTGTCTACAGGAGACCCACCTGAGAGCAAAAATTCACACAGGCTGAAAGTGAAGGGATGGGGGAAAATATTCCATGAAAATGGAAACGAAAAAAAAGCTGGAGTAGCAATACTTATTTCTGACAAAATAGATTTCAAAATAAACCTTCAAAGAAAGTCACTACGTAATATGAAAGGGATCAGTCCAACAGGAGGAAATAACTCTTATAAATATACATGCACCTAATATAGGGGCATCTAAATATATAAAAAAAATTTTTGGTAGTCTTCAAGGGGGAGATACAGAGCAACACAATCATAATGGGGGACTTTAACACCCCACTGTCACCACAGGACAGATTATCAACACAAAAAATCAACAGGGAAACAGAGACCTTAAATGACACACTAGATCTAATGGATTTAATTGACAGTTACAAAACATTTCATCCCAACGCAATAGAATACACATTCTTCTCAAGTGCACATGGAACATTCTCAAAAATAGACTACATGTTAGAGCACAAAACAAGTCTCTACAAGTTCAAGAAGACTGAAATCATATCAAGCATCTTCTTGGACCACAATGGCATGAAACCAGAAATCAACCACTATTTAAAAATTCAAAAATATTCAAACACATGCAGGCTAACTAACATGTTACTAAACAATGAACGGGTTACGAATGAGATCAAGGAAGAAATCAAACACTTCCCAGAAAAAAAAACAAAAATAAACAGACAACAACTCAAAATCTATGGAACACAGTGAAAGCAGTCCTGAGAGGAAAGTTCATAGCAGTACAGGCATACCTCAAGAAACAAGAAAAAGCTCTACAAAACCATGTAACAAAACAACTAAAAGAATTAGAAATTGAAGAGCAAGAAAAGCCCCAAGGAAGTAGAAGGAAGGAAATAATAAAGATCAGACCAGAAATAAATGACATAGAGACTAAAAAAACAATACAAAAGATCAATGAATCCAAGAGCTGGTTCTTTGAAAAGATAAAGAAGATTGATGAACCTTTAGCCAGACTCACCAAGAAACAAAGAAAGAAGACCCAAATAAGTAAAGTCAGAAATGAAAGAGGAGATATAACAACTGACCCAACAGAAATACAAAGAACTGTAAGAAAATACTATGAGCAGCTATATGCCAACAAACTGGACAACCTGGGTGAAATGGACAAATTCCTAGAAACATACAGTCTTCCAAAGCTGAATCAAGAAGAAGCAGAAAACCTGAATAGGCCGATAACAACTAATGACATTGAAGCAGTCATCAAAACCTCCCAGTAAACAAAAGTCCTGCACCAGATGGATTTACAGGTGAGTTTTGCCAAACATTCAAAGAAGAACTAACTTAATTCTCCTCAAACTATTCCAGAAAATTCAAGAGGAGGGAAAACTACCTAGCTCTTTTTATGAGGCCAGTATCATCTGAATCCCAAAACTAGATAAAGACACTACAAAAAAAGAAAAATTACAGGCCAATATCCCTGATGAACATAGATACTAAAATTCTCAACCAAATACTAGCAAACTGGATCCAGCAATACATTAAAAATATCAAACACCGTGACCAAGTGGAATTTATTCTGGGGATGCAAGGCTGGTACAATATTCTCAAATCAATAAATGTGACACATCACATAAACAAAATGAAGGACAAAAATCACATGATCATATCAATAGATGCAGAAAAAGCATTCGACAAAATCCAGCACCCATTTCTGATAAAATCTCTCAGCAAAGTGGGAAAAGAGGGAAAATACCTCAACATAATCAATGCCATATATGACAAACCTACAGCCAACATCATACTCAATGGTCAAAAACTAAAACCATTTCCCTTAAAAACAAGAACAAGACAGGGATGTCCACTTTCACCACTCTTATTCAAAATAGTACTGAAAGTCTTTGCCACAGCCATCAGACAGGAAGAAAACATAAAAGATATCCACAATGGAAAGGAGGAAGTAAAACTGTCATTGTTTGCAGATGACATGATACTGTACATAGAAAACCCTAAAAATTCCATGAAAGTACTACTAGGTTTGATAAATGAATTCGGCAGGATAGGTGGATACAAAGTTAACATCCAAAAATTGATGACATTTTTATACACCATCAATGAACTCTCAGAAAGAGAAACTAAAAACAACAAACAAACAAACAAAAACATTTACCATTGACACTAAAAAAATAAGATACCTAAAAATAAACTTAATGAAGGAGGTAAAAGACCTGTACTCAGAAAACTACAGGACACTGAAAAAAGAACTAGAGGAAGATTTAAACAAGTGGAATAATATACCATGTTCATGGATGGCGAGAATTAGTATCATTAAAATGTCCATACTACCCAAAGCAATCTATAGATTCAATGCAATTCCTATTAAAATACCAACAGCATATTTCACAGAGCTAGAACAAATATTCCAGAAATTTCTATGGAACTGAAAAAAGACCCCAAATAGCCACAGTAGTCTTGAGAAAGAACAGAGTTGGAGGGATCACTTTATCAGGTATCAAACTATACTACAAAGCCATTGTAATCAAAACAGCCTGGTACTAGTACAACAGACATATAGATCAATAGAACAGAACAGAGACTCCAGAAATAGACCCACACCATTATGGTCAGTTAATATTTGACAGAGGAGGCAAGAGCATACAATGGAGTAAGGACAGTCTCTTCAATAAATGGTGTTGGGAAAATTGGACAGGTACATGCGAAAAAATGGAACTAGATCACCAACTTACTCCAACACAAGAATAAATTCAAAATGAATAAAAGACTTAAATATGTCATGAAACCATAAAAATCCTGGAAGAAAACACAGGCAGTAAAGTCATAGATATCTCACATAGTGGACTTTTCACCGATACATCTCCTAGGGCAAGAGAAACTAAAGAAAAAATAAAGAAATGGGACTACATCAAACTAAAAACTTCTGCACAGCAAAAGAAATCAGCCTCAAAATTCAAAGGAACCCCACAGTATGGGAGAACATATTTGCCAAAGATACATCTGATAAGGGCTTAATTTCCAAAGTGTACAAAGAACTCATAGTACTCAACAAGAGGAAGACAAACAATCCAATTTAAAAATGAGCAAAGGACCTGAATAGACACTTCTCCAAAGAGGACATACGGATGGCCAACAGACACATGAGAAAATGCTCAACCTCACTAATCGTCAGAGAGATGCAAATTAAAACCACAATGAGGCATATCACTGTACACCTGTCAGAATGGCTACCATCAACAAATCAACAAATGACACATGCTGGGGAGGATGTGGAGAAAGGGGAACCCTGGTACACTGCCTATGGGAATGCAGACTGGTATAGCCACTGTGGAAAACAGTATGGAGGTTCCTCAAAAAATTTAAAATGGAACTGCTTTTTGACCCAGTGATCCCACTTCTAGGAATATATCGTAAGAATCCTGAAACACTAATCAGAAAGAATATATGCAACCCCATGTTCATAGCAGCACAATTTACAATAGCTAAGATCTGGAAACAGCCCAAGTGCCCATCAGTAGATGAGTGGATAAAAAAGCTGTAGGACATTTACACCATGGAATACCATTCAGCCATAAAGAAGGATCTCGTACCCTTTGGGACATTATGGATGGACCTGGAGAATATTATGCTAAGTGAAATAAGCCAGGCAGAGAAAGAAAAATATCACATGATCTCACTTATATGTGGAATCTAAAGAACATAATAAACTGATGAACAAAATAGATTCAGTGAAGCATGGATCAGACTGACAAATCTCACAGGGATGGTGGGGGTAGGTGGGTGGGGAAATATTAACTGAAGAATCAATATGCATATATGCATAACCCATGGACACAGACAATAGAGTGGTGAAGGCCTGGGGCAGGGAGTGGGTGCAAGGTTGAAGGGGTCAATGGGGAAAAAAGGAGACATCTGTAATATTTTAAACAATAAAAAATAATAATTATTATTATATTCACGTGGGAGAAAAAACTAATATGGCGAGCCCTGGTCAGTGTGGTTCAGTTGGTTGGGCATCGTTTGTGCACAGAGATGTTGCCAGTTTGATTCCTGGTCATGGCATATGCCCGGGTTGTGGGCTCCATCCCCAGTGGGGGGCATGCAGGAGGCAGCTGATTGATGTCTCACTCTCACATCGATGATTCTCTCTCTCCCTCTTTCTTCCTCTTTCTAAAAATCAATTTTAGAAAACCTTTTAAAGAAAACAATATGATGAAAGTGGGTGGGGGAGCTAAAAGAGTGTATAGGATGTATAAATGGTGATTGAAAGAGACTTGGCTTGGGGTGGTGAACACACAATCCAATATACAGATGATGTATTATAGAATTGTATACCTGCAACCTAAATAATTTTATTAACCAGTGCTACTTCAATAAATTCAATAAAAAAGAAAATAACAGGTATGATTATTTATGTTACCCATTGATTTTCTTATTTTAAAACTTTTCAAATTGGAAAGAACTTTAGAGATCTAGAAAGGTAAATCTTAGAGAAATGAATTGGCTTACTTACAGTTACATGGCAAATAAATGGCAGAGCCACAACCAATATCCAGACCTACTGTCTCCTGGTTCAGTATTCTTTCTACTTTATAGGCAGGATTTTGGATCTGCAGTTTGGCATTCTAGAGGAAGGGACAGATATAGAATGCAAGATTTGGCATAAAATGTAAAAATGATCATAAAATAAAAACCTGTGTATGTGGCTAGAAGATAGGGTGTCAGTAGGATGATAGCAAGAGATCAGGTAGGAAACATCAGTTGGGGTCAGATTTTAGAACACAAAGGAAAGTCATTCACAATCTTGAGTAAAAGAGTGTTATGATTTAGGTACCATGGAAGATGGGGACAAGGGAAGCAGAGACCAGCTATGTGGTTGTTATACTAGCCTGTGTGTGCCATAATGTTGGGTCAAACCAAGTTGTTTTGGATTTAAAAAATAAGGTTCAGATGTCCATAGCTGACCTCAGAAATACTTGTATTACTGTCTAAAAGCAATTCCAGCTATGGCATTTTTATGAATATATATGAATATATATGAAACAGCAGTATAAACATTTACTGTTAAATATGTATCAGATTACATTTCAAAATAAAAATCAAGTGTTTAAAAAATATATATATGTATCAGATTAATTATGCTATAAATTTTATTTCACTTAAACCAATGAATTTTGTTCATGTATGTTCACCCAGCCTCCTGGATTTGGTGATCATTATGATGATAAAGGGACAGTGGAGAAACTTAGCCAGCCACTTGGCCTTTAGCTTTAGCATTTCTCACCCATTTCCATTTGAGGGTAGCCTTTTCAATCCCCTAAAGAGGGGTAAGCTCATCCCTTTGTCCTGTGTGTAAATTTTAGAGTTAAAGCCCTGCAGGAAAGGATGAGGCCAGCCCCTAAGCTAAGAGTTTATGCAAAGCCGGCCACCTGCTTATTCTGCTGCAAGAACCAAAGTGGGCCACTTAGCTTCTCCACTGGATATCCGCCCAAGATGTGCCCCAAGCCATTGTTCCTGGATGCTCATCTGGGGAGGCTGTCCAGACCAGCCTGGTGGTTTTGCCTTGCTCTATACTTAGGAACATGTCAGAGGCAAAAAGACTAGTATTAGAGGGGAGGAAACAAAAAGAGCCCAGAGGAGAACTGGAGCCCATTTGAGCAATCAATCATCGGCCAAAGCTGAGCATTGCAGCAATTTATTTGGGAATCTTTAGGTTATAATAAAGACATGTTTATTCATGGCCCAACTATTTTCTGGGTCAGATATTTCAAAAAAACAGATACAATTATACACATACATTTTCCTGCTGTCTCTGAATAGGATGCCTGGGCTAGAAGATAAAGCAGAACATTTTAGAATGAAGGAGTAGGAGATCAGCTGAGTGAAGGGGTAGGCAGGATGGAGAGAATGAAATAAAAATCAATATAAGAGTGACTGTAGCTTGGATTTGCCTAGGACAATCTCATTTTATGCCTGTTGTAAATCATTAAAAATCATTAATAATTCTTTGACATCCAAATTTATCCAGATTTGGAAGGTAAATTATGTTCATTCTATCAAGTCCATTACTTTAATGAGAAATACCTTGCATTTTTATAGCTCATTATAATTTTCAGTAGACTTATTCATCCATTATTTCTAGTAATACTTAAAACAATCTCAAGGGGTGGGTACAACAGGTGCTATTATACCCTTTTAACAGATGAGAAAACTGATGCCAAAAGAGGTTCTTTATCCTGAGGCTAATAAATGACAAAACTGATTCCTCTTTTCTAGTCATGTGTAAGGTTTTACACCTTGTTTGCATCCATTTATTTATTCAACAAATATTAAGTGTCTACTGTGCATCAGGTCATGTGGAAGGTGACAGTGACACAGCAATGAACAAAATATAGTTTCTGCTGTTGATAAGCTCACAGTCTAATGGGGAAAGCAAACAGATAAATAATTACAATATAGTGTAATTAGTGTTATTCATTCATTTGTTCACATATTTGTTCAACAAATATTTGTTGAGTATCTATTATACAACAAATGTTGTTCTAGGTACTGAGATACATGGTAAGCAAGAAAGATAAGAGGCATCTCTCGTATCTGTGTGCCCTCAGTACCTTATACCCAACAAAGTATATGGCACAAATACAGCTTTAAGCAAACAAATGCATGGTTTACTCTGCCATTATATATAGGACACCATTACTGCAGCCATGTTCTCTGACAGATCAATTTTAGGAATTATACATAAGAAAGTTGAGATGATACTGGAAATTTATTCTCTTTTTAAAAAATATATCTTTATTGATTTCAGGGAGAGGAAGGGAGAGGGAGAAAGAGATAGAAGCATTAATGATGAGAGTCATTGATCAGCTGTCTCCTGCACACTTCCTGCTGGGGATCAAGCCCGCAACCCAGGCCCTGGGCATGTGCCCTGACCTGGAGTTGAACCGTAATCTGGTTCATGGGTCGACCTTCAACCACTGAGCCATGTCAGCCGGGAAGGAAATTGATTCTCTTAATTTTCTTTTTGCCTAATACCCCCTGGAAAGTCTTTGTGATCATCCAGAAAGAAAAAAATTCTACTCATTTATAATTGCAAGGTTTCAGAAGACCTGACAATTTTTGCTTCAATGCTTCAATAGCGTCAACTTGAGCATTATGATGGTTATAATTGATACAGATGCTACTAAAATTATATAAGATACAGTAATAGTTTATATTATATAACACTTTAGAGTTCTTAAGTTCGCACATGTTATTTCATGTCATGCTTTCTTGGCCTTAGTTATCCTGAAAGCAGAGCCTGGGGAAAAGGCTTGGGTGCAGGTAGTATATTTGAGAAGCAATTCCAGGGAGAGAGATAAAGCAGTGAAATAGGGAAAGAAAATACTGGGAGGCATTCTTGAGTTGGTATCTATGTATATGGTTAGAAAGCTGAAGAAACAAAGACTGTGTCTCAGCACTACCAGCCCAAGGACAAAATGTGAAAAGCATTTATACATCGACTCTGGCTCCCATTGATCAAGAGTGGCCCCAAGGACATCTGACCTCAGGTATTCTCAAAACCACAGGGTAAGGAGCAAAAAATAGCAGCAGCAGATCCAAGGTGTCTTCCAGGAAATAAACAAGGCAGTAGTAGCTGGAGTAGGAGGTAAGGTCACACAACAGGTGTCCTATACATGCCCTTAGAGCAACACTATGATATAGGGCAGGTATTATTAATCTCATTTTAAAAGACAAATGTGTCAACAACCTATTGTGTTATTTTTAGTAAATCACTTGACCTCTCTGTGCCTCAGTTTCCATAGCTGGAAAAAAACAGGTATTAAAACCTCTTATGCTTCTATTATGAAATTAACTAAGATAACAGCTGCAAAATGCTATGAGTTCCCTGAAGAACACAGCTATCTAGATAAATTAGTGTTATTGTGCTTTATAGTCTATTTGAAAACAGGATGATACTTTTATCATTTCAAAATATTAAATTCTATATCCAGCAAAATTTTAAAAATACATACAGACCAATTTTACCTCTCATTCTTCATGCATATATTTTATTGACAAAGGGAGTTTGGCTCTCTCTGTCTATACATAATTATACAAAGTAATCATAAAATTCCATATTTTAGCACTTGTTTAATGAGCCTTGAAAGTCAATAATTAACTAAAAATATTCATAGGAAATATTCCTTTCTAATTCTAGGATTGATAATTCACTGCTGCTCCTATTTTGTGATCAAGAACAGCTATTAGTATGATTAACTGTCAGAATTTATGCCCTCATGCAGGAGCTAAGTGACTTCTTTTGATTGTACTGCATTTGTGGCATTCTTTGAGGGGAGCCATACTAAATCCCTTCCAGGCTTCCTGGCCATCTGTGTCACCAGATATTGACAGACCTTATGGACAGCCCTGAAAAAGTGTTTTCATTTAATTCTTAGTCGTGGGAAGACATTAGTTTTTAAGTGGCAGAGTGATGTGATCTAATTCATAGCACATAAGATCTTTGACTGCTATGTGGAAAATGGACTAGATGCAGGAAAAAGTGGAGTTAGGGACACCAATTAGGAGCTGCTTACGGTTATTCAGGTGACAGATGATAACAGCTTGGATTGGGGTGATAGTCATGGAGGTGGTGAGGAATGATCAGATCCATTATGTATTTTGATGGTGGAACCAAAAAGATTTGCTGACAGATTAGAAGTTGGATGGCAAAGAAAAGAGAGGTTAAGGATGACTCTCAGGGATCAGCCTGAGCAATTAGAGGAATAGTGAAGCCATTTATCAAGATGGGGGTATGCTGTGGGAGGAACAGATTTGAGGGAAAATGTCACAAGTTTTGTTTTGGTCATGTTCAACTAGAGAGGCCCATAAGACCTAAGAGGAGATATTGAATTGCAATTGGATTGATGAGTCTCGAGTCCCAGAGAAACATCCGGGCTAGATATGTAAATTTAGGAGTCAGAATATAGATAGTAAATAAAACCATGGAGCTAAGTGAGATCATTCAGGGAGAATGTGTTTATATTGTTTCTTACCTGTCTCTTGCCCCGCCCTAGAATATAAGCTCTGTGGTGGCAAGTATTCATATTCTTTGGAGATTCTTTAGTACCTATATTTCACTTACTAAAAATTATTGAGTATGTAGAATTAATGATTTTAAGTGTCTTAAGTACATATCAATGGATGGACCACATAGTCACATTTGGCCTCACCTAATCTCTCATCCTTTGTTTCTTTATTCTTTCTTGTTTCTCTTATGAGTCATATTCACTCATGATAATGACAGATGTCACATTTCCAAGGTCAAAGAAAGTTCTTAGTTGTCACATCTGTCTCTCCTGAGATGTTCTTTTCTGTGAACTTTTTTTGCCTAGACCTTGTGACCCTTTTACTTATCACCACCACTCCCACTTCTTTTCCCTAACACCCTCACCTAGAGAGGACAGCTAAAATTGGGCCCCACATGGGAGCATCTGAATCATGGTCAGGTCAAGAATTGGCAAAGGCTGCATGCAGCACTAGAGAGACAACATGGAATAAATGTACTAACTCTATATTTGATTACATTCCTTGAGGTCAAAGCAGCTTACTGCTTGTGCACAGACTGGGCTGCTTAAATTTATTGTCTAGAGATTATAATTCCAGCAAAGGTCCCCAGGATCCTTGTAATCCAATTGTACTATATAATTTTCTTCAGATACTTTAAAGAAAATCCTCAGTGCATGTCTAATCTGAGTGCCACCAAACATAATGCCACACCAAGTCAATGCCTCAACACAGGCCTCTTTGGGCTCAAGCCAGTACTCAGTGACAGTGCTGTTAGAAGAGGCTTTTCCTAGGCTGTTTCCCTTTACAGAAACTCATTGAACTGCCTGAAATAGTCAGGTAGCTAGTGTTCAAGTAGACTAATGATGTTACTTGCTTTAAAAATTAATTGAAGTTGAACAGGCCATACACCCTGCAATGGAGCATTTAGTAATTTTGTAGTTTGCTTTAACCCAATTCAACTCAACAGGGACTAAGTCACATTGAGTAGAAAAAGGAGACTAGCTTCCAACTTGGATTAATGCAGTAATGTCTTACATGAACTTATGGACTCTCACCCCTTCCATGTATGTGTTCTCTAGGTCACTGCTAGAGACATTTCTCATTGGGCTATTTACATATTTAAAACTTCCAGTGGCTACTGTTTATCCTATCAGCTTCTCAATTCTTCTGGTAGCCTTTCAAAACCACTATAATCTGACTCTACCTTGCTGCCTAGTAAATCCCACCCTTCCCAACACACCACACACACACACACACACACACACACACACACAGAGTATCTTTTCTGCTTGCATAGTCAGGCTGCTCCACTACCATCCCCTTCCTCCATCCTGGTGCCAGTGCTATGCTCATTCCTACTTCTGTGTCTTTGTTTACACTGTAGCCTCAATCTGGAAAACTTCCACTATTCACTTAAATTGAAATCTTTCATGTATTTAAGGTCAAGCTTAAAGCAAACATTTTCTGTGGAATCCAGTTTATTGTGATATTTTTTTTCCTCATGATTTCCTGGTCCTCTCATATATCTTTTTTTATAAGTTTATTGGGATGATGTTGGTTAATAATATTATATAGGTTTCAGACATCCAGAAGGTGGGGCTATTACATTCCCCCAGGCTGATGCTATATGAAAGGGAGTACTGCACCTCAGAAAGATGGCATCTGCAGTATGGGAGAATGACTCAGTACAGGTATTTTGGTGGTTGTCCCTTCAGCTCTCTCCCCCAGAACTACAAACCCCAGATTCTCCACACAACTCTAGTCCAGTCCACCTCCCTCCACTGGCGCACAGGGCGAGTGACTGTGAATAAGATTTTGTACATTTGTCCTTTAAGAGAGCACTTATGTCTCTAGTGGACACCCATCTCTCCCACTGCTTTTCACACCCAGATGTTATGTGGGCATCTCTTCCTGGCTCTGGTGCTCTGGGCTGGGGTGTCTGGCTTGGGGTTGAGACTCCAGCTTCTCAGGAGAAACCCTCTGCAGCTGAGATATCCCACTGGAACCTCCGCCACCACCTGTGGAAGCAGGGCCAGCCCCTTTCGTGTTTCCACCCTTCCTATCAGTATCAATGTGGCTTCTTCTGTAAATCCTTGGTCATAAGTCCTCTTCAGCTAGGCATCAGTTGGTTATTCAGGATGATTGTTCTATAATTTAGTTGTAACTCCAATTTGGTCCTGGGAGGAGGGACATGTAACTTCCACCTACTCTGCTGCCATCTTGGATCTCTTTCTAATATATACATTTTATGGTCCATTTAAACTTTGTCTTTCCTATGATAAAGCTTTCTACTCCTTTTAAACCACCCAGAATGCTTATGGGCTGGGCAAACCATAGATAATTAATGAACTGTTGCTGAGAGATTCTTAGCATTCTTGACTCTTTCCCACTCGAGAAAGTGAAGGGAAGGTTGAGAGGCATAGTTCTTCAACCCCCACCCCAAGCATCAGGATAATCAGAGTGGTTCTATTTTTTTCATTCTGTACACTGTTTCAGAGTAAGATTATATATGAAAGAGAGGGTTATGTTGATTTTTTAAGTGTGAAAGCTACTGATTAAGACTATTTTTTCGTTCATTCCTAAAATTATTGAATATTTACTATGAAGCCAGCATTGTGTTAAGCATTCCTATGGACAGTTAAGAAAGGAATTTGAGTTATTAAGAAATTATACACATATAGTTGAACAAGATGGTGGCGTAGGTAACTACTGTACCGGTTGCCTCCCACAACCACATAAAAATTACAACTAAAATACAGAATGACCATCACTCAGAACCTCCTAAAATCTAGCTGAACAGAAACCCTACATTGAGGAAACTGAAGAAGCAACAAAATCGGTCGGAGGGGCGGGGACATGGGTGGATCGGGGCTGAATCCTGGAGACTCGGCTGATGTCCCATACCCAGGTGCCACAGTTTAAAACAGGGAGGGTTATCTTGGTGGTAGAGGTTTCCCGGAGGAGTGAGGGGTCCCAGCCCCACATCAGGCCCCCAGCCCAGGGTTCCAGGGTCAGGAAGAGAGGTCCCCACAACTTCAGCGTGTAAAAACCAGCGGGGGTTGTGGCTGAGTGAGCAGAGGCTGCTGGAGTCCCAGTCTTAAAGGGCCCGTGCATAGACTTACTCAGACATGCTCCCTCTGAGCTCCAGCACTGGGCAGCAGCTTAAAAGGAACCTGGGACATTTGGGGAAGAACTAACTTGCCTGAAATTGGGGCAAGAGGTGGAGGGGAAGCTTTCTCCCAGGCAGAAGAGCTGGCAGAAGCCATTGCTCCTTTGGCGAGCTCTCCAGCCACAGAGCCAGCAGGCAGGCACCATATTTGAATCTCCAGCACCTGACTCACACATTTGGCCCCACCCTGGTGATTCCTGGAGACCTCGCCCCTCCCTACCTGCAAGTTCATCCAAGGCATTTCCAGAGGCTTTTCTATGCAAGTGGCCTCGTGAGCCTTATGTTTGAGACTTTCCTAAAATCTCTCAAATAAGCAGCAGTGTGCCCCATATGGCTTGATAAGTGGTCCCACGCCTGGTACTAGTGGCACCCTGCATTGGTTCATAGTTTGGCCTCTCCTGGACACCTCCAAGCCCAGCACAAGTAGTAGCCAACTACGGCTTGCTGTGTAGCTCATGCTGGGTGGCCCTGGGCAAGGCACAGGCAGAGGCTGACTTTGCACCTCCCGGGAGGCCCCAGAGACAGTGCACCTGGTGGTTAGACTTGACCATGCTGAATTAAAACTCTAACACATCCACGAGTGACACTCTCAAGGGGCACACTTGGTGAATACCAAAGCTCCACTGAAGTAAATTCTGCTCCATAGGGGTGTCTCCAGCACAACAGCTCTTTGGCTGTGGTTGCAGCTGGCCCTCACAGCCGATTGGCCTGGGGGTCAATTCCTCCCAGGGAGACCAACAGCAACCAAGGATCAACTACAATAGGTCAGTGCACACAGCCCACACAGGGGAGCACCTCGAAGGCCCAGCTCAAGTGACTCGGGAGGCTGAGCCACTGGACCCTACAGGACACCTGCTACACAAAGCCACTCTACAAATTCTAGGAGGTGTAGCAGCTCTACCTAATACATAGAAACAAACACCTGGAAGCAGCCAAAATGCGGAGGCAAAGAAACATGTCACAAAGGAAAGAACAGAAGAAATCGCCAGAAAAGGAACTAAATGAAATAGAACCAAGCAAACTGCTAGATACAGAGTTTAGAATAATGGTTATAAGGATGCTCAAGGATCTTACTAAGACTATTAAGAAAACTAGTGAGATCATCAATGACATAATAAAGTACCAATCAGAAATGAAGGCTACATGAACTGAAATGAAGAATAATTTACAGGGAACCAACAGTAGAGTGGAGGATGCTGAGAATCAAATCAGCAATTTGGAACATGAGGAAACGAAAAACACCCAATCAGAAGAGCAAAAAGAATCCAGAAATATGAAGATAGTGTAATGAGTCTCTGGGACAACTTCAAGCAGCCCAGCATTCATATTATTTGTGTACTGGAACGAGAAGAAAGAGAGCAAGGAATTGAAAACCTATGTGAAAAAATAATGACAGAAAACTTTCCCTACCTGTGGAAAGAAATAGACTTACAAGCCCAGAAAGCCCAGAGAGTCCCAAACAAGAGGAACCCAAAGAGGCCCACAGCAAGACACATCATAATTAAAATGCCAAAGTTTAAAGACAAAGAGAGATCTTAAAAGCAGCAAGAGAAAAGCAGTTAGTTACTTACAAGGGAGCACCCATATGACTGTCAGCTGATTTCTCAACAGAAACCTTGTAGGCCAGAAGGGAGAGGCAAGAAATATTCAAAGTGATAAAAAACAAGAATCCACAAGCAAAGTTGTCATTTGGAACTGAAGGTCAGATAAAGAGCTTCTCAGACAGGGAAAAGCTAAAGGAGTTCATCACCACCAGACCAGTACTACATGAAATGTTGAAGGGTCTTCTTTAAGAAGAAGCTAATGAACTAAAGAATCTGACAAACTAAATAGATCCAGAGACACTGACACATGCAACAAATGATCATATTTCAGAGAGAAGAGGGAAGGGGGGTAGAGGGTGGGAAGAGATTAACCAAAGGAGTTATATGCATATATGCATAACCCATGGACACAGACAATAATGGGGTGAAGGCCTGGGGAGGAGGTGGGAGCGAGGTGGAGGGGGTCAATTGGGGGGAAAAACAGGACACCTGTAATACTCTCAACAATAAAGATAAATAATTTAAAAAAAGAAATTATACATACCAAGAATTTGGAAGTGCAGAGATCATGGGGAAAAGCTTTCTGGGAACCAAAGTAGCTCATCACCTAGTGTGCAATTCACTCAGAAGGCACAAGTGTTGACTCTGCATCACTGTTCTCTCAGAGGTAGGAATACAAGGAGTAAGGCTTTCCTTCCCTAGTGCCCTGTCCCAATTCCCAGTGCCTTGCCACTCTTGCCACATCAGAATGATGAAGGCCTTAGTTTCTTGCTTCTCTCAATCAGACCAGAAATATTGTGGTGCCAGATTAGTTGTTTTCTGTTTTAAGCATCAGGATGCCCTGAGGGCCCTGGCATTTTTGCATCTGCTCACATAGCGGGTTTCCTACCTGAAATCTTCCTCCTGACCCTCCAGATCTACTGGAAGACTGGGTTGGCATCAGAAAACTGCTTTTCCCATAATTCATTTCTGTAATACTAAACACCAAGCACCTGAAGTGTCCTGCTGCTACCACCACCAGGCAAAACTAAATCATGTGCAGAAACCAAAGCCCTACGCTGCTGGCGAAGAGTAAGTTACACTCAAAATAACTTGCACTATTCCCAGCAGACCTTGTTGCCTTCCAGCCCCCTCTTTATCACTGCATATGATTGGCAGAAGAGCCAAGTAGACAACTAATTCCTGAGCCCTGGAATAACATTGACAACAGAAATAAATCTCTTGCCTGGGTTAGAGGCTCATCAAAGCCAAAGGAAGAGATGCTCAATCATTCTACTACTTACTCTGCTGAACTCAGGATTTCTAGTATGGGCTTCAGTAGTTTTGGGACCTACCAAATTCAGGTGGGTGGTGTGATTAGGGTAGGTTTGGTAGAGCTAACTCTGTGACAACTGGGTAGAAAGCATGTTTATCCCCACCTCACCCTGCATTCATGAAACTACATTTATTTAAGTCCTCTTTTCCAACTCCATGCCACAACAAGCCTTACTCCACCCCTCTATAACCATCACTGCTTCTTCCACTATGTCACATTCCTTGCATTCTTCCCCTGCCCTACAATACCCCACCCCCTCAGTTCTTCCTCATGTGTCTTCTGCATGTATTTTTCATATATGGCTTCTATACTCCCCAGCAACTCTGTTAGCTCCTTAAGGGCAGGGACCAAACCGACTGTTTCTTTTGTGTCCCAAGAGACAGAAAATTTCTGGGCATACATGGGGCATTTGCACTGAAATTCACGTTATTCCCTGTTTAATGACATGACATGAAATGACAGTAAATGTCACAGCACTCCAGAAATGTTGACTGAGTGACTGCCAAGGGACAGGAACAGGGTCATCTCATCCTCCTTTCTACTCCCTTTTTTAGTCTTTTCCAAACACCATGGAAAAGGTCTTGCTCTTTGCTTCTGTTAGACTGTTCTATTTTCTACCCTTACACTCTAGGCAGTGAGAAACTCAAATAAGAATAAAGGGCATTTATCTCACTCTGAGAGGCTGAGTTTTTTCCTGCCACTGCTCTGGGACTCTCACTCTCCCAACCAAACAGCTTAATAGGGAAAAAAAAAAAAAAGATATTAAGAATTAGGGAAGAAGGGAAAGAGGGAGGAAGAAAAGAAAGGAATAAAAGTGAAAAAGAAAGCTAAGCCAACATTACAGTGCCCACTGCTGCCCTATCTGCTAATAGGAACGGAGCTACATATTGCAAAGTACCTATAAATATAGCCTTTCTCTGGACAAAGACCCTAATGAGATCTGCAAGAGAAATGAGCCCTTTTCCATTCTTATGATCATGTTAAAAGTGTAACTTCATCATCTGGCTCCTCATCAGTCCAAGAATGAGGACAGAAATTGCCTAGTGGTTTATTTTTATCCCCGATATCATCTCCCAGATCCCAGAGGGAGTTCAGCCTGGCTTATTTAAGATCACATGATATTGTGGTTAAATTCATGTGTACCTGAGGAACACTTTCTATCTGTTGTAGGAGAAAAGAGAACCCAAGCTGAACCCCTTGGCTCCCTGGCCCTTGTCTTCCAGCCAGCAGTTTAGTAGTATCAGTGAGCTAGAAAAGCAGCTCAATGACACTCCAAGTTCAATGAGCACATTGAGCAATTACACCTGGCCCAGTGAGTTTATTTGTCACCAGCTAACAGTTCTGGAGTATTTACTGAATACAAGATTTTGCATTAGGGACAGTGGGTCTTTTCCATAGAGATGACATGATCCATGCCTTCAGGAGTTCCATGATCCTAGGATAACATTAATTCAGTTTTAAGTGATTGCTAACAAATTACTATAAAATGTGTGATTTAAATAATACCCATTTACTAGATCAGTGATTTTCAACCTTTTTCATCTAATGGTACACATAAACTAATTAATAAAATTCTGCAGCACACCAAAAAATATATTTTTTGCTGATCTGACAAAAATAGGTATAATTTTGATGTACCAAAAAAGTAGTAATTACCTACCTTTTTGCTCCAAAGTGACTTTAAAAAATCAGGTGACTATACTTGTATATAAAGATTTCTGGCACCAATGGCACATGACTAATAAGCTACAACACTATTATATGACCTATATATTTATGGTTCAAGACAGGGCATTCACACCAGATGGCTATTGTTGTGTTGGCTGTTGTCATTTTTTTATTTTACAATCTAAGGGAAAGGAGGTTAATGCCCCCTGAATAAAGTCAGGTACCACATGTTTTAAAAATTCTTGTGGCACACCAGTGTGTTGTGGCACAGGGGTTAAAAAATCACTGTATTAGATCATAGGTCTGTAGGTAAGAAGTACAACATGTTGTAACTGGAATCTCTACTTAGGGTCTTCCAAGGTGGAAATCAAGTTGTCAGCTGAACTGCATTCTCACCTGGAAGTCCAGGGCTTTTTTTCAAGCTTGTGTAGTTGTGGCAGAATTAAATTCTTTGCAGCTGTAGGACTGAGGTCCCCAACTTCTTGCTGACCATAGCCAGAGGGCCACTGTCTGCTCCCAGAGGCCACTTGCATTCTTTTTCATATGGCCCCCTCCATATTTGAATCCACACGAGCACTTCAAATCCTTATCATGCTTTGAATCTCTCTGACTTCCGCTTCTGCCTTTCCTTCTGCCACCAATCAGAAAAGCTTTTTTGCTTTTAAGGGTTCATGTGATTACATTAGGCCCACTAGAATTATCTTCCTATCTAAAGGTCAACTGTGCCATATAACATAATATAATCACAGATATCTAATCATATTAGACAGTGAACCTGGGTAGAGAGGGAAATGCATTTTTAGATTTCTTCCTAACACGAGTAATAAAAGGACAGTTGTATATGTGTGTGTACCATTATAAACTCTTTACCCCTCTCTCTTCACCATGCACAGTTTTGCCGACCTATGAGTACATAAATCAGTACAAATCCAGGAGATAGCAATAGTCGGAACTACCCCGAACTTCTCCTTTTCTTGTCATGATTCTAGAAATATAGCAGATCCTACCATTCCCTTCATTTCATAAACTAGTGTAGTCCTTAAGTTTAAATTGCAAAAGAATGACTGAGAACACTACTTTGAGAACAAATTCTCCCCCATGGTTGGCCAGGAGAATGGAAACTGTTTTTGTTTGTTTTGTTTTGGTTTGGTTTTATAAAAGTTCACAACCCTGTGTAGCAGTGAGTGGTGGACATTTACATTTCATAAGCTCCCTGGAAGCCCAGATCTTTTTGAGTTGCTCATTTTGAAAGTACTGCAATTTACCTAAATGCTTGCGATTTTCTACTATTTAGAAATAAAATGGGTTTCTGACTGCTGTCATGTCCGGTAGGCTAAAATATAAATTCAAATTAGTGTTTTTGTTTTCTGTAGACAAATATCCAGGAGTTGGATCATACGGTAGCTTTATTTTTAATTTTTGAGGGGAAACTCCATAATATTTTTCATAATGGCTGCACCAATTTGCAACCCCAGCAACAGTGCCAGAGGGTTCCCTTTTCTCCACATCCAACACTTGTTATTTATTGTTGTTTTTTCATAATAGTTAGGTGATATCTCATTGTGGTTTTGATTTGCATTTCCCTGATGATTAGTGATGTTGAACATCTTTTCATATATCTGTTGGCCATCCGTATGTCCTCTTTGGAAAAATGTCTTTTCAGGTCCTCTGCCCATTTTTTTTAAAGATATTTTTATTGATTTTTTAGAGAGAGAGGAAGTGAGAGGGAGAGAGAGATGCAAACATCAATGATGAGAGAAGAGTCATTGATCAGCTGCCTCCTGCATGTCCCCTACTAGAGATTGAGCCCGCAACCCGGGCATATACCCTGACCAGGAATGGAACCTCAATCTCCTGGATCACAGGTCGATGCTCAACAACTGAGCCATGCTGGACGGGCTTTCTGCTCATTTTTTTATTGGATTGTATGTGGGGTTTTTTTGCTGTTGAGTTTTATGAGTTCTTTATATATTTTGGATATTAACCCCTTATCAAATATATTATTTGCAAATATCTTCTCCCATTCAGTAGGTTGTCTTTTTGTTTTGTTGATGGTCTCCTTCACTGTGCAAAAGTTTTTTTAGTTTGATGTAGTACCATTTGTTTATTTTTGCTTTGGTTGCCCTTGCCCAAAGAGACTTCCTAACACCATGTATTGAATAGACTGTCTTTTCCCCTTTGTATATCCCTACTTCCTTTGTCTTATATTAATTGACCATATAGGCATGGGTTTATTTCTGGGCTCTCTATTCTGTTCCATTGACTCATGTGTCTGTTTTTGTGTCAGTACCATACTATTTTGATTACTATAGCTTTGTAGTATAGTTTGAAATCAGGGAGCATGATACCTCCAGCTGTGTTCTTCTTTCTCAGATTGTTTTAACTATTAAGTGTCTTTTGTGGTTCCATATGAATTTTAGGGTTATTTATTCTAGTTCTGTGAAATGTCAGTGTGTGTCATTATATATATATAAGATAGTGCATGAATGAAAACATGAAAACAGGATACATTAGAGTTAGTGTTGCGGCTGGGAGTCAGGTTAACTAGAGGGCTAATGTACATGCATTGCTATGATTTACAGAAGAAAAAAGATGTTCATTATTCTTCAGAGCCCAATAGGGATGGAAAATAAATACGATTATTTTTGGATGGTAATGTGCCAGCCATACAAATGATAAAAGTCTTTGAAGCTTAAGGTGTATTAAGAGTCTAGCCTTTTTCTTTCTCAAAGCAACCAAGGAACGAGAAATTATAGATAGCTCCCTAAATATCTCCACCCTTTATCTGAGTTATGCTTTATATCTATAATATGTATATATACAATGTATATTTACATGGATTCATTTGAGCTTACCAACTACCCTGTAAAAAGAATGGTTATGCAAAAAAAGGAGGGAAAAAACCTCTCTCTCCAAGTTTGCTAATTGGAAACAACCCTAGTCAGGCAAGAGTTTAAAGTAAGGAAAGACAATTTTGTTGTTAGTGAGTTAATGTTCTAAACTACCGCTGACTCAGACCTAAAAGCATGGTGTGGGGATATGTTGGTCTTTGCTGAGAGAGCAAAACTGTTAGAGGACTTAGAGATCTGTGGGGAAGTTCAGTGTCAGAGAGACGAGAAATGCTTGCATAACAATGAGAATGGTCTTTTTTCCTAGATTATATGCCAAAGATTTTGGCATTTCATTCAGGATCCTGGAATGCTAATATGTCAAAATTTTGTATAAATAATGAGAACATGTGTGACCTAGAAAGGAGAGATGAAATATATAAAGTGCAGCCCCAAAGGGCTCTTCATTTTAGGGGGGCAAGAGAGTTGAGACAGAGATGTGGCATTAGACAAGGCATATAGAAGTATAAGGAAATCTAATAAACCAATGAAAGCTATAACAGCACAATTTATATTTCAACGTACAATAATTGGAGATAAGTAGACCAGAAATTTAAGGACTGGGACTGCAAAGCAAAGCTCTCAGAAAAGAAACCTCTGGAATGCAGGAAGGGAGAGTTAGCTAGCAACAGACAACAAGGTAGTCCTATGGAGGTCGCCCTAATCACTCATCCATCTTTGGCTATGGTTATGATTTTTCTTTTTAGAGAATAGAGCAGAGACTCAGAGAGTTTAACAGATTCACCCGAAGTCACACAGTTAATTAGCAGAAGATCCAAGGCTGGAACCTGTATCTCCTGGCCTTTTTAGCAGCTTTCATCTGGGCTCTTCACCTGGAGTACATTATTGTAAGATGGTATTAAGTAAAGCAGGTTTTGAGGAAAAGGAGATTAGAAGACAGGGAAAGAAACCCCTTCATTACATTTATTGTGAACACTAAATAAGAATAATCAAACAGTGACCAAAAGCATTGGTGATTTATTGAGCTGGTTATATAACACATGACAATCTAAAGATTCTTAACCATACACACACAATAGTAATGATGTGAGGTTATGGATATGTTAATTAACTAGATTATGTTTATCACTTCACATTGTCTGCATATATTAAATCACCATATTGTATACCTTAAAAATTACATTGTACAATCTAAATACACAAAATTTTTCTTTCTCAATTATATTTCAATAAAGCTGGAAAAAGTAAACATTCATAAAAGCATTGATAACTATTGGTACTGATATATAAATTTAACAAAGAATTTCTTACTGAATTGATAAAGTAAAACAGTTGTTTTTTTTTACAGAACTGATAATCTCAGAAAAGGATTCTTGCAGGCTGAAGAGCAAGTATGTTCACTTGTGTCACCTCTTGGTGAACAAGGGTATTTTAGTCTAGCTGGAATTACACACTTTAAATGACCAAGAGTGAATCTAATTTCTAGAAGCCAAAAATGTGAAATCAGAAGATTGTGATATATTAGAGATACTCTAAGGGCTTGAGGAAAGGGCAGAAGGAGAATAAAGCACCAAATGCTTGACCACTATAGCTGCTCACATAATGATCTATGTGTTAACCTACTTTCCCAAACTCTCTTGAAGTTAGGTTGGAGTCATGTAGTTAGTTATGACTAATGGACTCTAAGTGGAAGTCACGTGTACCAATTCCAGGTTCATAGACTTAAGAGCTGGTATTCCTCCTCCATATTTCTCTTTTCTTCCTATGATCTTAGAAACTACATGTTGGGATAATGGTGTCACAAAATGGGCAAAATCTGAATCCCTGAGTCACTGCTTGGAGGAAAATCTTCACCAACTTGAATTAGACTTGAGTAAATAAACTTTTGTTGTGTCAAGACACTGAAATTTATATTTATCTTCTGTGGCAGCTAGCAGTAACTAACCTTAATGCAATATTCTCATGAAAATATCCAACGCAGTCACTCCTTTGCATGATAACCATATTCCTCCCATACATGTCATTAAATGCATTTCTGATTGTAAAAACTCTTATAAAAATGATAAAAACTCTTGATCATTTAAATTTGTATTAATTCTACAGAAATTCATTTTGTACCACTTCATTGGAAAACACTTATTCCATAAGGCTATGTAGCTAACGTTTAGATATTTTCTAGGAGTCCCATCAAGAATACTGAGTAATGGAACAAGGAATGCATTCAGAAGGTAACCATAAATATGCTAAAATTAGATTGTGGTGATGATTGCACAAATTTATAAATTTACTAAGAATAGATGAAGTGTACACTTAAAACAGGTGAATTTTATGATGTTTAAGTTATACTTTAATAAGATTGTTTTTAAAAAGAAATCAATTAGGAATAGGTATTTTCACAAACCTTTGCACATGCCTACACTGATTATAATCACTCCCAAATTTACTTCAAAGAGTTCTAAACACATGTCCATAAAATGAGATATGAGCTAAATAATACAGCCTTCTAAACAGGAAAGCTAAGGATATTATTCCCAGGATCAGGAAGAAGTCTGGCTAATAACACCTGTGTAGTGAATTTGAGGTTGGTTTCTCTTGGCAGGTCCCCAACAAAGGGGAAAGATAACGGGACATAAAACAGCTAGAAATAGTCTCAGAACATGGAACACTTGGGAACCCTAACAGAAGAACTTCTCATAGATTTCCAAACTCTCACCCACATTATAAGTAACAGACACTAGAGAGTTGACTCCTTTTTTTTTTTTTAAATATATCTTTATTGATTTCAGAGAGAGGAAAGGAGAGGGAGAGGGAGAGATAGAAACGTCAATGATGAGAGAGTCATTGAACGGCTGCCTCCTGCACGCCCTCGACTGGGGATCGAGCCCGCAACCTGGGCATGTGCCCTGACCGGGAATCGAACCCCAATCGCCTGGATCCTAGGTCGACACTCAACCGCTGAGCCACACCCAGCCGGGCTGAGAGTTGACTCCTAAGACAGAGCAACTAGAAGCAATTCTGAACAGGTCCATGCTTAAGGAAAAGCGGTAAGTAATCCAAGGTTGCCTTTAAAATTTATCCCTTCACTTCTTTTCCCAAACCTGTACCCAAGTCCCTCATGTTGCCCATCTGCCGAAGATAGCACATAAAGTTAATGAAGCTAAACTGTTGAGAGCATAATCCCAATAAAGTTTATAACAAGCAGCTGGAATGGACAAGACATAAACCAAAAGAATAATTTCATAATGGTAAAATTTAAGATGTAAATGACAGACTACTGTGGAACATATTATTTTAGTAAAGAAACGTCCCAAATACTCTTAAACTTATACCACAAAGCAACTGCCTATTTTGTAGTAGTAGTAATATAGCAATAATAATAACTACAATAGTAATAATAATAAAACAACTAACATTTATTTGGCATTTACTATGTGTCACACCTTCTGCTAAGTGCTTAATATAATTATATCATTTAATACTCTCAACCAACCTTTGAGGTAGGTATTGTTGTCAGATGAGGAAACTAAGACAGAGAGAGGCTAAATACCTTGTTCAACATTGCACAGCTAAGAAGCAGTGGAACCTACACCTTGAGTGTTATATACATTATTCAGATAGTTCAACAGAGAAACTGCAGATCCAAAATAGAAAAATAAAGAAAGGAGACTGACATAATTGTGTACCTAGATGACAAGCTCAACACTATGCATGCTCACAGACATACTCTCATTTAACCCTCAGTATAACTCTGCAAGGCCAGTAGTATTGTCCCTACTTACAGATGTGTAAATGACTGTATACTTTCAACAAGTATTCAGTGAGTGCCTACTGTGTGCCAGGCAAGGTACTGGATGCTTGGCCCACAGCAGTCAACAAATAAGGGAAGTTTCCTGCTTTTGTGGAATTTACATTTTTCATGGGAGGGAGAGGGAAACAAACAAACACATGCAATGAGTAAAATTAATCAGAATAAGGGGGTGGGGATTCCTTGTTCCCTCTCTCAAAAATAACCACTCTCCTAAATTTAGTTTAATATTCCTGTTTTTATTATGTACGCTACCATAATTAGCTAGTTGTAGAAAGGAAAGGAAGCAAAGGGAAAGTCGGACATTGTTAAGCATGGTCAGCTGGGAAGCAGGGGCCTGTTTGCCTCACCAGTAAGCTACAGCTTCACACTATCCCCTGGGAACCACCAGTTCATTCCCTGCAGATCACTGGGGGAAGGGATAGAACAAAAGGGAAGGTAAACACACGTGATAAAGTCAATTGGCTCAGGGGGAGGTGTTCCACCATAGAGGCCTGTCAGTCTAACTTGGGAAAAAGATTATTGGCTGTGGGGGGGTGGAACCAATGCAAGCCTGAAAAATCTTGGGAAGTTAATTGCTTATTTTGAAAAAGCTCCTGTTTATAACCCCAGGAGAAAAAGCTGTCTCTCTCTCTTGCTCCTGACCCACACTTGTCCCATGTGCTCACCTGTTTTCTCTCCACACTCATGTGGCTTTAGCAGCCACATGATCACTGGCTGCTTGGATTTCACATGCAGGCTCCAGGAGGGAGGCTGTGTACAGCAGCAAAGCAATGGATTGCAGCCAGTAATGTAAACTAAACTAGCCAGATGCTAGACTAGGACTAAGGTTTAATATGGCACAGAATCTCTGGACATAGACTCTATTTCTGGCCCTGATTTTCACAGCGGGACAGATGGAGATCAGATAGACAGAGATGGGCCATCAGAGGAGCTTCTTTTTGATTTTACATTACAAGTAAATATTACCACCAGACCTCATCCTCTTTTGTGGGTCCCAGCAATTGCTTTTTCTTGCAACACCACAGGAACCTCACTTCCACTGGCAACACACATACATTACAAATATATATGTAATGTGTGTATACATAGATAGATATGCGAGTGTGTGTGTGTATGTGTATTCATAAACATTTTACTTTTCAGTTTTGTCTGTATATCAAACCAAGTCTCATACAACAAGCATTTATTCTTCTCCCAATTCTACATGTCAGCTGGGACAGGTTTTCTTTCCTTCTGAGGCTGATACTGAAGGAACAGTCTCAGGGGACATGCTGCGCCTTCACATGGGAGAGAGAAAGAAGAAGAAAAAGGAGAAGGAGAAGGAGAAGGAGGAGAAGGAGAAGGAGAAGGAGAAGAAGATGAAGACAAAAGAGAGCAAACTCTCTGGTATTTATTCTTATAAGGGTACTAATTCCATCATGAGGTCCCCACCATCATGACCTCATCAAAACCTAATTGCTTCCTAAAGGCTCACATCTCCAAATACTATGGAATTGTGGGTTAGGACTTTTAACATATTAATTTTGGGAAGAATTCAGTCCATAGCAATCCTCTATTCTGTTCCACTGGTCTATTTGTGGATCCCTGTGTCAACATTACACTTGTTACGTACTATATCTTTGCATTAAGCTTTGATATCTGAATACTTATGTGAAAATCAGCAAGTAAAGTTACACTAAAAAAAGATGCAATCTTTACTGGAACTGCATGGAATTTACAAATTTGTTTAGAGAATTGATAGACTAAGATATCAGGTCTTCATCCATGTAACATATTTATCTCTTCTTTTAGTCTTTCCCTATGCTCTTGAATGATATTTTGTAACATTCTCTGCATCTTTTCTAGGATTTAGTCTTTGTGCCTGATGTTATTGGTTGCTATTATTGACCTAAATATTTTTCATTGTCTTTTTCTGACTTAAATTATGTTTCTAAAATTTATTTAGTATGATGTTTGCTGAAGACTTGATAGCTATCTATTATCAGGTTATAATATCCCCTTTTAGTCCCAGTTTTCTAAAACTTTTAAAAATCATTAATGTATTAGAATGATGGCAGTAGAGATAAGAGAAGTAGAGAGAGAAAGAATATATTTTCTAGGTAGAAGTTATAGGACAGTGCACATGGATTGGAGGTAGGGGCCAAGAGAAAGAAAGAAATCAGAGATTACTACAGATTTTTGGCAGGAGCAACCGGTTGGAGAAGGGGGAAAGAAAACTAGTGATTTTCTTTTGTACAAGTTAAATTTGAGCAACCTGACCGCGTTTAAATCAGAGCATCATTAGCTCATTTTATAAGATCACCTGGGAAGATTCTGCAATTCTGCGTCTTGCAAGGAACACTGTGCCCTGAAGCATTTCAACATTAAGAGGTAGAACAAAGGCAAAGGGTCATAAAAGAGTGAGAAGAGCCACCCAAAGAGGTAGAGTGAAAACCAGCTAAATATGGTGCCTTTTACTAAGATGGGGATAATGAAAGGAGCAGGTTTAGGGAGAAAGATTTGGATCTTGGTTGTAATATATACAATTTGTCAAGCCTATTAGATATCCAAGTAGAAATATAGAATATGTAGTTGGACTTATGAACCTGGAGTTAATAGGAAAAGCTTGGCCTAGAAATATTAATTTGGGGGTCATCAATATTTAGTCAGTGGTTCTCAAACATGGATGCACATTAACAACACATAGTGACATAAAATTTATGTATGTCCAGACCCTACCCTAGACCAATTAAATTAGAACCTTTGAAATTGGGCCTAGGTGTTAGAGGAGTCTTAACTCTCCAGCTGATTCCAATTTGCAATCAGAGCTGAGAATCACTGTTATAGATCCTGGAACTCTTACTAAAACACAGATTCTGATTCAGTAGGTCTGGGGTGGGGCCTAACACTCTAAATTTCTAATGTACTCCCATGCTTTCAGACTATACCTCACACTTTGAGTAGCAAGATTATAGATATTTAAAGCCATGAGCTTGGATGAACTCATCAAAAGAGTAGGTGTAGACAGAGAAAAGGTGCAAGGACAGTGCTTGTGTTTCTCTATCAATGGTTAAAAATTTGGTGCAAGCACAGATCAGGCAGATAATTACATTTAACCAGGATTAGGGTTTTGTTGGACAAATATATGACAGGGTGAATGAGGGGCAAAAGAGTAAGATATTTATTTAAGAGGTGATTATATTGATGAGCTATGGACTCTAGAATGGGTAAGTAGAAAGGAATCAAAGAGTTGACAAAGTGAAAATAATAAAGAACATGAGCTGAAAGGATAAGAAATGTTGGTCAGGAATGGAATGCTTGAAATCTGGATTTTGGTGATGTTGCATTTGTTGGTGATGTAAGAAGTGGGAAAAGCACAGGTTGGGTGGAAGAAAAATATCACTGGCAGTAAGGAAGTCAATGAACTTAGAGGCCAACAAGCTGGTAGAGTGGTTCACATGGATGTTGAAGTTTACAAAAGGCTGACAGAAATTGGAATGAAAAAGAGAGTGAGCCAGGTGCTAAAGTTTTCGATGGATGAGAGATGACTAGGAAGTCAGTAGGTGATATCAACAATGAAGATATGGTAGTATGGTCCAGCATCCCCCATAAATTCAGACTCAGTTGAACTGGGGTGAGACATAGCCATCAAACTTTTTTAAAGCTTCTAGAGGATTCTATTGTAAACCAGGATTAAAAATCACTGTGCAAACTGGAAGGGATGGGGCCATTGGATAGTAAATGTCTTCTATAGTTCCCAGGGAGAGTGGAGGCCAACAGCAGATAGGAGATGCTGTCTTAGAAAATTTAGTAAACACAGGGAAGTTATGTAACTTCCCCAAGGACACATAGCTCATAAGTGTTTGGTCTGGGGTTCAAACCTTGATTTGTCTGACTCCAAAGCCTTGACTGTCTTCACTTTACCATGTTGTCTAGGTGCAATATTTTAACTTAGAAGATACAGAGAGATATCTTGGAAAGAAATTTAAGTTCCACAAATGAAATTCTAATAGGCCACAGTGGGCAGAAACATGTCTCTGGAACAATTCCAATATTTACCTATCTACCCCTCTTTATTCCCCTTGATCTTCTACTTTTCTTTGTTCCCTTTCTGTAGTTGCCACAACCTCTCCAGGAAGGAGAGGCATTACATGAAAGGGAGCCAACATTAGGGGCTGCCCTCATGGATGCCAGCTGGCCTCAATGTCACTCTTCCCCAAATACTGTTCGCTGGGTCCTCCTTTCTGTAGAGGGAGGAAGGTGCAGGACACCAAGCATTTTGTCTTCCCCTACTTCTGCCTCCTAACATATCAGCACTTTTGTATAATGAAAATCTAAATCATTTGTGTGCACACATAGCAACTGTTTATTTGCTGTTAGCTTTGAGGACTCAGTGGGGGTTCAATGTGTTTAGAAAAGAGATCAACTCTGGGAAAGCCTAATCTCATATGTAGACAAAATGAAAATTAAATCTGAAAATGCATCTCTCTACATTTGAAAGAGAGGCCAGTAATAAATATCCTTCAACTTCAGTCCCCCTCCAGCTCAAAATAATGCTTTTAAACCAAGGACATAGGGCAGAGATGACTTTTTGGAAGTTTCCTGCCTCCTGTCTGCTAAGAAAGCTTTACTAGGCCTGGTTGGAAATTGATTATGAGTTCTAGAAATAGCACACCTTTCCCCTTAAGCCACCAAGTGGGATACCTTCCATCTTTTACAAAATGCATTCCCTATTAGTTTTTTTTAAACTTCAATTTTTTCCCCCCACTGACAGTCTTCCTTGGGAACAAATACAGTCTTTAAGCTTCTCCACATTAGTATTACTACCAGGAGTGAATGCCAGACTGAATCCTTATCACGTTCTGAAGGGGCAGGCCTTCCCTCTTAGTGCAATTGGTTGGACAGTGTATAAAGTGTGTGCTTTCTAGCAGCTTCCTTTTCCCCTTAGCCTCCCAAGGTTTCCTCTCCTCCAGAAACCTCTTATTGCCACCTATTCTTGCAGAAGTCAGAACTCCTTTTACCAGAACCTGTCTGTTTTGGTTCACCACACATGCTCTTGTAAGGTGGGCACCCACTGCCTGGAAGTCACCAGAAGCTACAGTTGAATGGAGGTATTTATTCTCCATGGGAGCAGGGATGATGAGGAGTGACATTAAGGAGAGGGCATCACTCAAGACAGACCTGAGTGACTTAACACTTGTAGTATACCAAGGGCCACTGCAGGTGTAGAAATTGTAACCCTGCAGACACAAACACATGCCAATCGGGTAGTGGCTGCCCATCTGCCATCTCTGCTAAATGGACTTTTAATGAATTCTCAGTTGATTGTGAGCTAGCCCAGATGAATAGCTTCCCACCTCTCTCCCCTCCCCTCCACACACATAAGATTTAAGTGGTTCTAAAAATCAGAAAGGACCCATGGTTAAGCATTCCATTTGTGTACATGTAGGAAGCATGATAGCCAGCCAGGCATAGGACAAACCAGTCTTTGAGGTCCTCACTTCATTTGTTCAGCCCTCAACCTGACCCATAGGCTCTTCTTCCTCTGCTCAACGGCAGCCAGAGGAGGTAAGTTTAGCTTTCAAGAACCTGCTGCAGGCCACAGGGAAAGAAAACCCAGGCTAATCAGACATCTATGCAAAATACAAGGCCTAACAAGAAAGAAACCGGACACAGGTAGGAAGGAATTTAAATTCAAATTGAACAGGGACTGGATCCCTCTTTGAATATAAACCCCTGCAGGCTTGGTTTCTTCATAGAAAAAAAAAATCTTTTTAAATTTGATCCCCTTACCCTGGAAAAAGAGAGGAAACATTCCAACTGGCTAGGACGTTAAAACAAGGTGACAGTCATTTAAAATAGTTCTTTTAAATTAACCCCTTCTTGATCAGTCTCCTCTCTAGGGTGCCACTACTTCACAGGGTGTTTAGGTATCTGAGCCATGGATAGCAGCAAAGCATTGTCTTCCTGGGAAGCAATGTGTAAGGGAATGGTAGCATCAGGGGCTAACACTCACTGAGCTGTTATTTTTTGCACTTTGCCCCTCCCACCCCCAAGGTTCATTCTCTGCCCTTCTCTGCCATGCTCTGTGCCAAAGGAACCTGACCTCAATGGACTGTAGCACCAGAGTTTCCTATACCCTAACACTCTGGAGTAATTTAAAAAAAAAACAGATGAGCTGGACTTTTGAGTCATAGGCCCTGCCTAATCCTTAAAGCTGTAGTTATGGAACAGTAGAGCTGGCCTGAATTAATTGGGTGTGAGGGAGAGACAAATTCTGTCCCTGAGCAACACCAAGTTCTTCTATACCATCCGTCAGCCTTGAGCACATTTGGTATGGAAGCCAGGCCTAAAAATACATCAGCCTTTGGTGACATCAGGGCTGTTCTTTTATGTCTAACTCACCCCAGATGGAGAGGAAAGCATTTGATGAGCAGTGTTTGAAATAGGCTAAGAAACATATCATGGTGGGAATGACTATAAGGCCAAAAGGCCACTGTGGATTTCCTAGTCAATAAAAATGAATTCTGACAGAAATTGCACTAAGGAGCCAGCAGAAACATCCTTGTCATCATGATCATCAAATCATGTTTATTAAGTGCACAACAAATGCTGTTTTATGCTCAGAACATTTAATGAACACCATTTCTGAATCTATAAAGGACTAGAGAATACTTGCCACTATATGTTGATGTCAGTCACCCAGACAAAAGAAAAACTGAACTCTTATGAATATTCTAAAGCATAATGAGGAAGGGGTCTTAGACTATAAGCAATTAACCTTGGTTAATGTTTTCATTCCTGGGAATCACCCTCTCCACAAGCTTTCCCACAAATGAAAAGGAAGAAAGGCAGGATAAAAGAGAAAGAAGTCAAGGTGTAGTCCTGAGAAAGTCTCAAATATTTGAGCAGTGGCATTCTATAGATAGCAATCAATACCAGAGGGAGGGCCACAAGAATGGAATGGCAGGAACCAGCCCTGTCCATCTCCTTGTCCCTTCCTGCACAAGTGTCCTTACCTAGCCTTGTGCAGTTACCTTTCAAGTGAGGATCTTCTCCTTATTTTGCATAAAGGGGTACTTTGGGACTTGGGGGTTTGAGAAAATCATATTTCTTGATGGATTTTGTAAGTAGCCACTGACCCACTGGCTTAAGGGAAAGTGAAAATGAATGGTGAGTTTAAAAGCATGCAACTCTAGGCTACACTGCTAAGAGGTGGATGGCAACTGCCTTAGCCTTAGTACCTCTTTTCAAGGCTCCCTTACCTCTTCTTTCCCACCCTCTCCAACCTTCTGACAAAGCTCAAGGCTTGAGGCAGTAGTCAAGCTCCATGGCATAAGAATTGGTGTTTCTCATGATGCTCTCCACCAACATAACAGGCTTGGGGTTTCTTCCAGCAAAGCAAGAGAGCCAGGTACAGATCAACATGGCTGCAGCTGCTCCACCTCCAGCACAATAATAGGCCCAACCAAGCCTACAAGTACCTGTAGAAACAAGAATAGAGACATAAGGGTTAAAGTAAGAGTAGGAAGCAGTGAATGCAACTGGGATTCCTGTGTCCTCCTTTCCTCCTTTGCTGATGGATGGTATTTGCTTTAGCAAGAGGTTATAAATTTTCATTCTGTTACAGTAGGAACCTGGGGGTGATGTGTGTGGTGGTAGTGGTGATGATGCTATTGGCAATGATAATAAGACAATGATAAAGTGTCAAGAACTAGGCTAAGGTCCTTAGACATACATCTCATTGATCATTACAATAACTGTATGAGACAGATACTCTTATTATCCCTGTTTTTTTATACATGAAGCAATCAATACACAGGTTAATAGTGAAAAACAATATAGCTAGAAAGTCATAGAGTCAGGATATAAACCCTGGCTCATCTCGACTCACGCTCCACACTTTTTACCACACTGATACACTACAGTGCATGGATTGTTTTCAAAGAACTATAGCCTGTATCATCAGAAGATGTGACAGGCAAAATCATATCTCTTGCAGCTTACTCTATGTCTCTATCCTAACCTAGTTTTAAAATATCCAGGGAGGAAATATAAATTGGAAATAAGGCCAAGTTACTAAGCAGGTAGTTTCAATTTGAAGGAAAATGGGAAAGGTCATCTGCTCAAAAAATCTACCCCACCACCTGATACTCTATCAGAGGTATATTCTTTCATTTGAAGTATTTGGGACTGTGTGTTTTTTCAGAGAATTTTCTTCAGAGAATTTTCCCCCAGAAAATGTCAATGCCCAAATATAGGAGAGCTATTATTTTACCAGGGATCAGAGTAACAACTAACTGTAAAAAATCAAGTACTGAAGGAAACAGAACTCCAGAAATTGGGATAGATGCCCAGTGCTACAAAACTGCAGAGGAGTCCTGGGAAAAGAGGTAAGCAGCAACCCTCACTTACCTCACAGTCTTGGATGAACATAGTCAGTTGGGGATGCCAAGACTGATCTTTGTAACAATTTACTTTTTAATAACAAATTATTTATGCTCACATGGTGCTCAGTGAACCTTAATTTTTCTTCTTTTAATTGACTGGTTGGCATGTCAGATAGAGTCTAAGATGGCCACAAGTTAGGTTGTTTTACTTGTCTAGTCAGGCCAAGCTAGTTTATCTCAAATTTCCCACCTCAGAAAGTCTTTCTACACCAAGTCCTCATTCATGCTATCTCTCCTGCCAGTAACATCTTTTTTATTCACCAGTGCATATTGTCCTTGGACCACTATGCAGGGCTCAAGTCACCTCAACCAAGTAGTCCTCTAGGAATTTGTCTATACACCCTTTATGTGGGTGTACGTGTTGGGTAAAACATTGGGAGGAAGATTTGTATATCACGTATTTTTCATCTGCCATTTACCCTCTACCATATTGTTGGCTCAACAGTGCAGGTGTATTTGTTTATTTCTTGATAATGCCTCCTATGCTCTCTCAACAGCGGGTGCTCAGTATGTGTGATTTAGCCTAACAATACTTCAAAGATGGGTATACTTGAATTTTCAACCCTCAACACCCCAAACTATGGCTTGAATTTTAAATTAAAGTTACAAAACGAGTTATAGTTGTAAAATATTTGTTTCTGGAATGTGCTATGGGCCTTACTACCATAAGGCCTATGCACATTCTGTACCTTCTGCTTACTTCAAGTGCACGTGTACACATACACTTCCCACCATTATATTTCTACTAGTCAATGTTCTATCACATTACAGAGCTTGGTTCAATCATTAATTCCTTAGTAAAGCCTTCTCTGACCACCCTAAGTCAAATTCCCTTATCAGAGGCCCTCATTAGCATTGTGTACCTTTTCTTCTGTACTTAAAATGAACAAGTGAACCCCTTATCCTTTCCTATGGAAAGTGTCAAGTCTTAGTTCTTCAGGGGAAATAGTATTTTACCTATAGACTGAGATAGTCATATAACTTCTTGATGTCCCATGGCCCGGCCCAAAATCATGGTAAAAGCCAGACTATAATAGCTATGGAAACAATGCAATTTTAAGAGAGAGGAGTTGAATCTGAAAGAGAAGCCTTCTTAAAGAAAGAAATTCACCTATCTACAAATTGGCTTCGACATGAATAATTTTGATGGAACTCTGGAAAGAGTAAACTAAAGAATACCATATTGAGGCATCTTGTGGCACCTCCCCTTAGACACATACTCACTAAAAGTATGAGGTTTTATCTAATGCTTTAGATTTCACAGAGTTGACAACTCTAAAAACAGACAAACCTTCAACTTCTGTCATCCTTGGGAGAAAGCCTTGCGTGCTTTATTGCATCTACTACACAGAGAGGAATGTGAGGTTCAGTTGACAATCCTAGGAATGCTCTCAGGAGCAGAGAGGTAGAGGCAGGAATCCAGACCAACTCTCTGCTCTTAATCTGGTGCCCTACCCTCTCCTGGTTTTCTAATCTTCCCAAAAGCCATTTTCCTCTTACAGGACCTTTGACCTGTAAGTTTTAAAGAGGGGGCTCCCAAATCAATTTGTAATACACTCACCTGAGCTTCTCCCTTATCCTCTACAACCCAAATCTCCTGTGCTAATATGGCTGAGTAGACAGGAGCTAGCTCTGGGGTAGGCCCACTGTAAGGCAACGTCCTCCTCTCTCCCATTCTCCCAATCTAGTCTAGACAAGGCAGCAGAGGTCTAATTCTGTTTCTTCACTTGCCTGTCAGGTCATCATCCACATTAGAGTAGCAGTGATATTTCTATTAGAACCAGGGAAAGACTTGCTTCTGTAAATGAAAAGAATAAATGCATAGCATGCCATTACCCAAAAGCCTGAAGCAGGAAGCAAGCCAACAAAGTGGGAAGTTCCAGAGTAGAAAACTGACTAGAAAGGTGTCAATAAACCTTATTGAAATCAAGTCATAACCAGGTATCACTGGGCTAGGAGTCAACACCAAGAACTCAGAGTTTTCTCCACAGAAAGTTTTATTAGGCCAATGAATAGCATTTAAGCCCCAGACTGCTGCCACACAGAAATCCAAAAGAAATAGAGGGAATATATCTTCTATCCAACCCTCTCCCCACAACCCTACCTGTTAGCTCCTTGAGGGAACAGAGAGGTTATATCACTAGCATTGCAAATGGAAAGAAAAGCCTACCTCCTAAAAACTACATTTCAAGGTTAAGAACTTCTGTCAGTATTCACCTACTCCACAGAAAACTTTGACACTTCTCTGGTGGCCTATAGAAGAGCTTGTGTTTTCTACAGAAGGCTGTAAAATTAGGGAACAGGGGCAATGAACTACCACCTTTTACCTCCAATAATCTTTAGTAAAATCCCATAACCATCTCCAATCCCTAAAACCTATTCCTTGAAGCACTGCTAATACTTCCATTCATCTGACAAAAATTTATTAAGTACCTACTATGTGCCAGACACTTTGAATATACCATCTCATTTGATTCTCACAAGAGCCATAATTATTTCCATTTACATTTGAGGAAACTGAGTCTCAGAAAGGCAAATTACTTTGGCAATTTTCAAGTGTCAGAGTTGAGATTTGAATACCAGGACTGGAAGTCCATGGTTATTTCAACCATGCCAGGAGAGTAGAGCCAAGGTCACAAAATTGGTCCAAATTTTATGGGAAAATATGCCTTTAACTAATCACTTCACCTTTTTGTCTCAATTTTATTTTTCCCTAAATGAAAGTAATTTTACTGGAGAGATTTCTAAAAGTCCCCCTCTAATTCAAATTTTTTCTGCTATGAATGTGATAAATGCTTTAAAAGGCATATGAGTAAAATGCCAAAGGGCTATCCAGAGAAAGAGAAATTATTTGTCGCTGGGAGAATTCAGGCTCAGGCAAGGTTTTGTAGACAAGATAACATTTCAACTTGACTTTAGTAGTGGTAAGTGAGCATCTAGGCACTGGGAGTGGTTGGTGTGTGAGCAAAGTTATATAAGTGAGAAAACAAAATACATGTTTCAGAAAAAGCCCTCCATTCAGTATTGTTTCAGAAAAGGTGCTGTAGTTGACAAATAATGAACTAAATATAGACCAGGAGGGGCCATGAAATCTGTCATCTTTCCCACAAGCAGTGGGGAACAATGAAAAGTTTCTGATTAGAAGATGATATGATAGGGCAAAGCTTCTCATCCTTGGCACTATTGACATTTTGGGCCAAAACATTCTCTGTTGCATGGGAGCAGGGTGGGGAGGGTTATCTTGTGCATTGTAGCACTCTAGCTTCCACCTGCTAGATTTTAACAACTTGTCCCTACTTCTGAGATGTGGAAACCAAAAATATTAACAGACATTGCCAAATGTTCCCGGGGTAGAGAAGGTGGATTGCTCTCCATTAAGAACCACTGAGTTAGAGGTATGGTTTGGGAAGATTAACCTAAAAAAGTTCGGAGGAAGTTGTACTCGGAAGTTAGGCAGAGACCAGTTAACTAGAGGTCAGGGATGCTGTTACATAAAACAGCCTCTCACAACAAAAAATTATCTGGCCAAAAATGTCAATATTTTTGAGGTTGACAGCTTTCATCCAGGCAAACACCAAATATTTACACTGAATTATCTCCAAAATGAATCTTGATGACTGAAAGATTAACCCAAAAGAATGGAATCTTCTCCTTTAAGAACAGCTGTGTGTTGTTCCTTATTAACCTGGGAAGCTCGCTGGAACTGGATCACGGTCAGCCTTAAGCATTCTAGTATGCTAGCCCAAGGAAGCTGGGGAAGGTCAAGAAGAGAGATCTCACAAGGTATTGAGGAGGAAGCACTGATTCTCTGGGAGACTGAGTCTGAAGAAATCTCTTAACCCACTTGAACACAACTCCATCACGCTTAAAATAGGAGAAAATAGTTAAGTGCCTGCCTAAAGACATAGCAATAGGACCAGATGAGTTCTTGAGGTCCCTTACAAAAATAGCCAGTCTCATTGCTGCCTTGCCTCTTGGACTGAATGCGAACTGACATTGCACCTGGAGATTATCTCTACATACATGCATAGGTATCTGTGAAGAGAAAGATTGGGGAGAGAAGAAGTCCTAATTACAAATTAACTTTATGCAAAGATTCTGGATGAGCCCTGAGATAAGCCTGTTCCTTTTTGTGCTCCTCTATATCATTTCTAACACCCTATCATGAGTCATTCTATCCCAGCGTTGAATTTGCTGTGACAAGATTTCTCATAAAAGTTATTAAATCATCACTCAGCAGTGGGTCTGACATTTAAATCAAGACACGTTGCTTTTATTCCAAGTTGCAAATCAAATTAGTTTGATGTTTGATTGTATTTACTTTTTGATTCAGCATTAACTTGTATTATTACAACTGACCCCCTTCCCTAGAGCCCCAGTCCTATGTCCTTCAGACACTTGGTGTCTGGCCAGCTGTTAATGGATCATACTGAAGTACTGGGAGAAATTAGCCACAAACCAATGCTTTTGTGAGTGGGGCCTAGCATTGGTGGGGGTTCAGGGTTGCGTATCAGAGTAGGAAAGAATCTGAAGAGTTTAAAAGAGAGGCTCTCTGTGCAGGGGGCATGTTCAGAATACCAGTTTAGGAGCCAAGAATAGTAAAGAACTAATCAAAAGAAAGGTGTCCTCCTTGGAGGAAGAGGGGAAATGCATAAAAAGAGATTGAGACAACTTTGGAAGACAGTTGACTGTCTTACAAAACTAAACATACTCATACCATATGATCCAGCAATAGCACTCTTTGGTATTTATCCAGAGAAGTTGAAAACTTATGTCCACACAAAAACTTGCACACAGGTCTTTATAGCAACTTTATTCATAATTGTCAAAAGTTGGAAGCAAACAAGATGTCCTTCAATAGGTAAATGGATAAGTAAACTGTGGCACATCCAGATAATAGAATATTATTCAGAGCCAAAAAAAAAAGAAATGAGCTCTCAAGCTATGAAAAGGCATGGAGGAACCATAAATGCATATTAGTAAGTGAAAGAAGCCAATCTGAAATGGCTGCAAACTATACTATGCCAACTGTATGACTTTCTGGAAAATTAAAAACTGTGAAGACAGTACAAGGATCAGTGTTTGCCATGAATTAGGAGGTGTAGGGAGGGATGAATAGGAAGAGCACAGAGGATTAATAGAGCAGTAAAAATATTCTCCATGATATTATAATGATGGATACATGTCATTATACATTTGTCTAAACCCATAGATTCTACAACACCAAGAGTGAACCATAAGGTAAATTATGGATTTTAGGTGATTAAAATCTGTCGATGTAGGTTCATAAGTTATAACATATATACCACTCTGGTGCAGAATGTTGTTAATGGGGAGGCTGTGCATGTGTGGGAGCAATGGGCATATAGAAAATCTGTACTTTCCCCTCAATTTAGCTGTGAATCTTAAACTCCTTTATTAAAGTCTTAATAAAAAGAGAAAGAGAGAGGTAAGTCTGTCTTTTGGGTTTCTCAAGTCTGCCCTTTTAGAGAATCATCTGATGGAATTCTAGGCCCCTGAAAGGTTGGAGGAAGAGACAGCGAAGCAGGGAAATGGTAAGCACATAATGACCACTAACACCTCTAAAACTAGGCTAGATAAAAATGTAATGGAACTTTCAGATATTTGAAGTTTTTATTTGATGCAAGTGTTGCCAGTATCAAGTTCTGAGAGCTAATACTCCAGAAAAAAACATGCTTGTGACTTAGGATCAGTGGTAAGAAGCCACAAATATTAGTTTGGTGAGGGAGAGGCTGATGGAGGAGATAAGAATTGTGGAATAGCTGGGAGCTTTGGGGTAGGGCAGGAAGGGAAAAATGTGTTTTAAGAATATAAACAACTTAGGGGTGTGAGAGGGGATTGTATTCCTATACAAAGATTAGATCCAAAATCTAGGAACTCAAGGAATCAGGATGTTGGGAGGTAGTTCAGGTAGAATGCAAAGTAAACAATAATGACATCTGTTATTTTATCTAACATACTCCAAAAAACAGGGAATTTGAGACATATTGCTCTAACCTTAGATAGGCCAAATAAAATAAGGAGTAAACACAACGATGGAAAAGGACCTGTAATGGAAACCAGCATATTGCCCTCAACCTCACCACCCAGAGCAGATATGCAGAGATGTCTGCCTGGGAGCCACCCTCCAGGGAGGGCGAGGAACTTCACAACCTTAATCATATCAAACTAGGCTGCCTGCATTGGCCCTGAGGCCAATATCCTCAGCTACAGAGAGACACCTAAGATTCCTTTGGAATTCTATGGAATAGAGAGGGAAAGAAACAGAGAAAGATCAAAGAAGAGAAAGAGACTAAAGGAGGGTTGATGGGTCTAGTGGAAGAAGAAGAGAAGAAAGGTGGGGGGGTGCTTAGAGAACATTAGAAGATTAGAACACTAGAAAACATGTTGCCTATGGGCTGAGAAGTGCAGAAATTAAGCTCTTCAACATTCTTTTTCTTTTTTTAAAATTTATCTTTATTGTTGAGAGTATTACAGGTGTCCCATTTTTCTCCCCAATTGACCCCCTCCACTTTGCTCCCACCCACTCCCCAGGCCTTCACCCCATTATTGACTGTGCCCATGGGTTATGCATATAACTTCTTTGGTTAATCTCTTCCCAACCTCCACCCCCCTTCCCTCTTTCCTCTGAAATATGATCATCTGTTGCCTGTGTCAATGACTCTGGATCTATTTAGTTCATCAGATTCTTTTGTTCATTAGCTTCTTCTTAAAGAAGACCCTTCAACATTTCCTGTAGTGCTGATCTGGTGGTGATGAACTCCTTTAGCTTTTTCTTGTCTGTGAAGTTCTTTATTTGACCTTCAGTTCTAAATGACAGCTTTGCTGGGTAGAGCAATCTTGGTTGTAGTTCCATGTTTTTCATCACTTTGAATATTTCTTGCCACTTCCTTCTGGCCTACAAGGTTTCTGTTGAGAAATCAGCTGACAGTCGTATGGGTGCTCCCTTGTAGATAACTAAATGCTTTTAAGATTCTCTCTTTGTCTTTAACCTTTGACATTTTAATTATGATGTGTCTTGCTGTGGGCCTCTTTGGGTTCCTCTTGTTTGGGACCCTCTGTGCTTCCTGGACTTATAAGTCTATTTCTTTCCCCAGGTAGGGTAAGTTTTCTGTAATTATTTTTTCAAATAAGTTTTCTATTTCTTGCTCTCTTTCTTCCCTTTCTGGCACCTCAATAATACGAATGTTGGGACTCTTGAAGTTGTCCCAGAGTCTCCTTATACTATCTTCATATTTCTGGATTCTTTTTTTCTTTTTTTTGCTCTTCTGGTTGTGTCCTTTTTGTTTCCTCATGTTCCAAATTGCTGATTTGATTCTCAGCGGCCTCTACTCTGCTGTTGATTCCCTGTAAATTATTCTTCATTTCAGTTCCTGTAGCCTCCATTTCAAATTGGTACTTTATTATGTCATCGATTTTCTCAGTTATTTGCTTAATAGTATGCTTAAACATCCTTATAAGCAAAATTCTGAACTCAGTGTCTGTTAGCTTGCTTGGATCTATTTCATTTAGTTCCTCTTCTAGAGATTTCTTCTGTACTTTCCTTTGAGACATGTTTCTTTGCCTCCACATTTTGGCTGCTTCCAGGTGTTTGTTTCTATGTATTAGGTAGAGCTGCTATGTCTCCTGGAATTTGTAGAGTGACTTTGTGTATTACGTGTCCTATAGGGTCCAGTGGCTCAGCCTCCTCAGTCACCTGAGCTGGGCCTTCTAGGTGCTCCCCTGTGTGAGCTGTGTGCACTGTCCTGTTGTAGTTGAGCCTTGGTTGCTGTTGGCGTGACTGAGAGGAATTGACCCCCTGGCCAATCGGCTGTGAGAACCAGCTGCAACTACAACCAGAGAGCTGCTATGCTGGAGACACCCCTATGGAGCAGGATTTACTTCAGTAGGGCTTTGGTGTTCACCAAGTGTGCCCCTTGAGTGTGTCACTTGTGGATATGGTAGGGTTGTAATCCAGCGTGGTCGAGTCTGACCACCAGGTGCACTGTCTCTGGAGCCTTCTGGGAGGTGCAAAGTCAGCCTTTGCCTGTGCATTGCCCAGGGCCACCCAGCATGAGCTACACAGCAAACCGTAGTTGGCTGCTACTTGTCCTGGGCTTGGAGGTGTCCAGGAGAGGCCAAGCTATGAGCCAATGCAGGCTGCCGCTAATGCCATGCCTGGGGCCACTTATCAAGCCATATGGGGCATGCTGCTGCTTGTTTGAGAGATTTTAGGAAAGTCCTAAGCATGGGGCTCGAGAGGCCACTTGCACAGAAAAGCCCCTGGAAATTGCCTGGATGAGCTTGCAGGTCGGTAGGGGCAGGGCCTCTGGGAATCACAGGGCAAGGCCAAAGGTGTGAATCAGGTGCTGGTGATTCAAATATGGCTCCTGCCTTTTGGCTGTGTGCGGGGAGGACTCACCAAAGGAGCAATGGCCTCTGCCAGCTCTTCTGCCTGGGAGAAAGCTGCCCCTCCACCTCTCACCCCAATTTCAAGCAAGTTAGTTCCTCCCCGAGTGTCCCCAGTTCCTTTCAAGCTGCTGCTCGGCACTGGGGCTCAGAGGGAGCAAGTCTGAGTGAGTCCATGCTCAGGCCCTTTAATAGAAAAGCCTGGGACTCCTGCAGCCTCCGTGACCCTCTGCCACAGTCCCCACTGGTTTCACAGCCCAGAGTTGTGGGGACTTCTCTTCCCAGCCCTGGAGCCCTGGGCTGGGGGCCTGCTGTGGGGCTGGGACCCCTCACTCCAGGAAACCCCCACCACCAAGATGTCCCTCCCAGGTTTAAATGGCAGCACCAGGTATGGGCCCATGGCTGAGTCTCCACAGTTCAGTCCAGATCTACCCATGTCTCTGCCTCTCCTACAGTCTTGGTGCTTTTTCAGTTCCCTGGTTGTAGGGCTTCTGTTCAGCCAGATTTCAGGAGGTTCTGAGTGATGGTGGTTATGTATTTAGTTGTAATTTTAATGTGGTTGAGGGAGGCGGCACATGCAGCTGTTACCTACGCCGCCATCTTCACATGTCTCCCAACAGACTTCTTAAACAGGGTGCTATTTTTTCCAAGGAAGATCCAGCACAGGAAAGCCAACTGCTCTTCCCATCACTGTGGCATCATCTAAGCTTATGAAACCAGGGCTGCAACCCACCTCCTAAATGTTGTTTGGTATGTATGGTTGAAGGGAGGGAGAGGGTAAGTTGCTACTTATTTACTCAACATATTTTTGCCACTGGGACCTGAATTTTGTGTTAAATGGGCAGCAGGGGTTTGGAAGAAGCTACTGGTCCCATCTATTGAGAGAGATACTGCTAACTTTAGGGTCTCCATAGGTAGCAACATAAAGAGTAAGGGCAGACCAGAGTACTTGTTAGAAAGTCAAAGTAGCAGTTAGTAAAGAGTCAAATCTTCATGGTGACAGAGGTACCCTAATATGGTTGATTTTTTTTTCTTACAGTCTGCCAAACAAATTATGTCCATCTACTGAAATCTTCCCCATGACTATTGAGCATTTGCTCTGACTTACCCTCATACTTTGTCAACCAGTCTTTCTTATTTATATCATCTCTTGCATAGCTAACCTGAGTTTTAGCTGACCTACTCATCTTTTTATTCACTGGTGGGCCAGGGGGAGAAACCACATCTCAGGCCAATTTAAATAGTGCTTCTTGCCTGGCTGGGCGTGGCTCAGCAGTTGAGTGTCGACCTAGGATCCAGGCAATCGGGGTTCAATTCCCGGTCAGGGCACATGCCTGGGTTGCGGACTAGCTGATCAATGACTTTCTCATCATTGATGTTTCTATCTCTCTCTCTCCCTCTCCTTTCCTCTCTCTGAAATCAATAAAGATATATTTTTAAAAAATTAAAATTAAAAAAAATGTGCTTCTGGGTCTTTCTGAAGATTTATCCCCACCTGTATCTGAAAAAACTTCCATGCCACTCTGTGTTGTCCTTTGTGCAACTACATTGGAGCAGCTTCCTGGAAGAGCTTTGGGTTCCCCAAAATTCATAAATTAAATCTTAATCTCCAATGTGATTGTACTCAGAGGCGGGGCCTTTATGAGGTGATTAGATCATGAGGGCAGAGCCCTCATAAATGAGATTAATGCCCTTATTAAATGAGACCTAAGAAAGCTCCCTTGCCCCTTCTATCATGTGAGGACATGGCAAGAAGATGACTATGATTCAGGAAGTAGGATCTCACCAGACTCTGAATCTGCTTGTACCTTGATCTTGGATTTCTCAGCCTCCAGATCTGTGAGAAAAACGTATCTATTGTTTATAATCCACCCAGTCTTTGGTAACTCTCATAGTAGCCCAAACAGACTAAGACAGATACCCTCCCCAAAGAGATAGGTCAAAACCCATTTAATCAAGTATTGGACCTCTTTGACTCAGCATGAGTTCTCTAGGATACTTGGTTTCTAAGAAATTGACCTCTCTCCTCTAACATCTGCTTAATACACCTCTGTTTGCATCCACTTGAACTTCCTCAGCTAATTAAGTCTGGAACTGGAATAGTAAGAGCTAATATTGGTCAAATGCATCCATGTGCCAGACACTGGTAAACTCTTTAAACATATTCTCACATAGGTATGATCAACAAACGAGATGAATGAAAGGGAGCCAGAGACAGACATGAAACAAGTGAATAGACTACTGGTTTGTTGAGTGCTATGACACAGAGTAATACGAGGATATAGATGAGGGGTATCAAATCAGATTAAAGTGTTGGACCAAGGTTCCCACTTAGTCAGAAGGTAGAGACTAGAACAGCCCTGTGTGTGCTCGGGAAGCATGTGGTACAAGGTAAAGAGCCTGGGATGGGGGTCACAGGGAACTGTTTTTGAAACCATACCCTGTCATTTACAAACTGAATGTCTGGGCAAGTCATTTAACCTTTCTGAGTTTCAGCTTTCCCATGGGTAAAATGGAAGCGACATCAACTACCTCACAGAGCAGCTGCGAAGGTCAAATGACGTTACAAATATAAAGCACTTAACACAGCACCAAGAATTATCAATACTTCTCAGCTCCTTTTCCTCTCAGCTAAACACTTTTTAACTAGTCCACTAGTTGGTAAAACTGTCTGGGGAGAGCTTTATAATACATGTTCCTAGGCCCTGCTCCAGATCTACAGAATTATTATCTCTGGGGAAAGGGCCCAGATGATTCCGATGCACAGTTCAGTGGGCAACCTCCTGAACCAGACCATATCCTTAATCCTGACTAGTCTAGCTTTTAAATGAAAAGTGGAAGGAAATAAATATTTATTATGGTTGATGCAATGCTAGGGGCTTTTCTGGAAAGATGTATTTGTATGTAAATTCTCCCAGTTCACCTGGGTGACACTTGGTGAAAATGGTTTGAAAAAGTTATATGACACAGCATACAAACATATATTTTTACACCTGTAAGTGTCAGAGAATTGCTCCTAGGATGTGAAGGAGTTGTCCCTTATTTTTCTTCTGGTTCCTGGCTTTGAAACCCATTTTATGTTGTTAAAAAATCTTCTGATTCAGTCTAACCTATAATAACAATAACAATAGTAGTAATTGTTAACACTTAATGGGTACAAGCCCTGTACTAAATATTTTAGGTACATCATTTCATCCTCATGAGAGCCCTGTGAAATGGATGCTACAGTATTAACACCCCCATTTTAAAATTATCTCTGTTTTTAAACAAGGGCTTAGGATACAGAATCACTCCAGAGGAGACAGGGCTAGAAAAATGCTCACTAATGGTGAGAGGGACAAAGAAAGCTGATGATGAGGTTTATCGAAGGAAATCAAGTAGGGAAAATGGAAACTAGTCAATTAAGCCTGAATCACATTCTTTGATTTGAAGACCAGAAGCAGGGCTGAGAAAAAAGCATAGAACAGAATGAATTCACCTGACTTTACTGCCATCGCGTGGTGGTCCTATGTATATAGACAACCGTTTTTGCAATTCTGCATTAATTAGTCAGTGAGCTTCTTGGACCCTTTGCAAGGCACTGAGTGGGGAAATAAGGCCATATAAAGCAGACCTGTCCTTGAAGCCTTTTATAGAGCCTTGTCTCCCTCTGGAGTCACCAGGCTGGAAGTCACCTTAGGCATCAACTACAACTATTAGAGGGGTAAGCACCATTTTCTCATGCGGGCTATTTCAGGAAAGACAGGAATGTTTATAAGCATAATATAATTTTTATTCAAAATGAAAAGAGCTTAGCATCCAATGGATGTATAGAGTCTCATTATTTTAAGTTCTTCACTATTTTGAGTAGAAGATGGTCAGTGAAAAACCTGGCTCTGAATTTTAAGCAATAAAATGACAGGAAGGAGAAAATGTAATGGTATATTGGCTTTCTTATCTTTTACCCCTTACACATGTAGGACATTGTTTACATAAAGCATATTTATGTGTACTTAGTCATTTCTTGGCCAAAACAACCCCAGAAGGTAGAGAAAATCATCCTCATATTAGTTATGGGGAAATAGGCTTAAAGAACTAAAATCTATACGTGGAATCTACAAAAGCCAAACTCATAAAAAACAGAGAGCAAAATGATGGTTACCAGAGGCTTGGGGGATGCTGGAGGTAGGAGAGATGTTATTTAAGGGTACAACATTGCAATGAGGAGTAAATAAGCCCTAGAGATCTAATGCACAGTATAGTGGATATAGACAACAATATTGTATTATAACCATCAAACTTGCTAAGAGACTAGAATTTAATTATTCTAAACACTAAAAAATTATGATTATGCAATGTGATATATTAATTATTGCTACAATGCAATATTTCATATACATAAATGTATCAAATTAACATGTTATATACCTTAAATTTATACAATGCTATATGTCAAATGCATTTCAATAAAAAAAAAAAAACAACTGAACTGACTTGGTTATTATCACACAGTAAGATGGCAGCAGAGATGCCTTAGAATTTTTTCATTCCACTCGATGAAACACTTAGAGAGTGCCAACAGTGTGCCAGGCACCAGGGATATGCAGATGAATTTAGTTGCTCCCTGACCCATGGATTCCATCCTGCCTCCTCTAGCTTAGTTCAACTTTTCTTATGGAGGGAGACTCCTCTCTGTGTGGGTTAGGAAAGCAACTAAGAAACCTTAAGCAATTCCTTAGTCATGAGTTTACCTGAAAACTGGCTGCCCAAGGCATTCATGGGCTAGCTGATGCTGCCCAATGAATGAGTTGCTTTAGGCAATCCCCTTGGCTGATCCCTGAAACTCACCCACATGGGTGAGTAATATTAAAAGTCTCCTATCCTCTGCAAGGGCTGCCTTAAATAGACTGATATTTTTAAATAGGTTGATTTTTTTTCATTATCCTTCTAGTCTTTAAGAACAAAATAGATAAATATAAAATTAGATCAAAGACTTCACTCTCAAGGTAAGCAGGCCACAACAGGGAGCTAGTTAGGTATCTGGAACCTCAGGTTGCTCGTCAGTCCAGTCCAATGCACTCTGTAAAACCAGGGAAACCAAGGTTCAGAGTGGGAAAGTGATGTGCCCAAGCAAGCTTAGGAAAATTAAAATCCAGCTATCCTTATACCTAGGCCAGGGCTGTTTCTACCACACTCTGCTGCCCCTCTGTGGACATGAAGGTGTATTAAGCTGCTTCACTGGACTCTGGTAAGCACAAGAAAACAGACTGTCCTTAAAGAAGGAAACTAACAGAGACGAAAGGTAATAGGAAATGCCTGGAAACTGAACCCACAAAGGCCAAACCCAGAATCACCATAAAAGGCTTTGAACTGGTAAGAATGAGAGGAAATGATGGGAATACAAAGGAAATGGGCCTCTGAGAGAGGAAACACAGGGAGTACACACAAGGGCTTTCTGTAGCTTCTATAGCAGGCCTTTGTCAAGATGAGTGGGTCCCTCCACCCCACCCAGCAGCCAAGCCTGGGGCATCCTCTTCAAAGAGGCTCTTAAGCTGACTACCTACTAAAAGCAAGTTACATTTAGTGCAGCCTATTGTACTACATGCTTTGTATGGGAACTCATACAACTTAACAAAAGGAAGACAAACAGTCCAATTTAAAAATGGGCAAAGGACGTAAATAGACACTTCTCCAAAGAGGACATACAAATGGCTAAGAAACATATGAAAAAATGCTCAAGGTCGCTAATCATCAGAGAGATGCAAATTAAAACCACAATGAGGTATCACTTCACACCTGTCAGAATGGCTATCATCGACAAATCAATGAACTACAAGTGCTGGCTGGCGAGGGTTTGGAAAAAAAAGAACCCTAGTACACTGCTGGTGGGAATGCAGACTAGTGCAGCCACTATGGAAAGCAGTATAGAGTTTCCTCAAAAGATTAAAAATTGACCTGCCAATTGACCCAGTGATCCCACTTCTAGGAATATATCCTAAGGAACCCGAAACACCAAACAGAAAGAACTTATGCACCCCTTTGTTCATAGCAGCGCAATTTACAATAGCTAAGATCTGGAAACAGCCCAAGTACCCATCAGTAGATGAGTGAATAAAAAAGCTGTGGCACATTTACACTATGGAATACTATGCAGCTGTAAATAGGAAGGATCTTTTATCCTTTGGCACAGCATGGAGGGAACTAGAAAGTATTATGTTAAGTGAAATAAGCCAGTCAGAGAAAGACAAGTACCTCATGATCTCACTTATATGTGGAATATAATAAACAAAATAAACTGATGAACAAAGTAGATGCAGAGACATAGAAGCATGGAACAGACTGAGGGATCTCAGAGGGAAGGTGGGGATGGGGGTGCGGGTGGGAGAGATTAATCAAAGAACTTATATGTTTATAAGCATAAACCATGGACACAGACATTGGTATGGGGAAAGCCTGGGGGTGGGATGGATAGGGGGTGGAGGAGATCAATGGGGATAAAAAGGGGACATCTGTAATATTCTCAATAATAAAGATAAAGAAACTTAAAATAAATAAATAAATAAATAAATAATAAATAAATAATAAATAAATAAATGCTTTGTATGTATGTATTCCTTAATTTTCTCAGTACCTTATGGAGAAAAATATTTTTATTAATCCCCATTAATGAAGATACAAGGAGGTTAAGTATAATGCCCAAAGGTACACAACTAGTGAGGGACAGGGCTCAAATCTGAACTCAGGACTTTCTACCATTAACCTGTGTTTTTATCCATGATGCTATATAGTAGCTCCTTGCTGTAATCGGTCTTTTTTTTTTCTTTCTTTTTCTGAAAATGAAAGCACTTATTGAGTGGTTACTACAACAATTTTTAACCTTTTTCATCTCATGGCACACATAAACTAATTACTAAAATTCTTTGGCACACCAAAAATATATGTTTTGCCAATCTGACAAAAAAAAATAAGTATAATTTTGATTCATTCACACCAAACAGCTATTGTTGTGTTGGCTGTTGTCATTTTTTTATTTGACAATCTAAGGGAAAAGACGTCATTGCTCCTGACTAAACAGTAAGGTATTACATGTTTTTTAAAATATGTTTTTATTGTTGTTGTTTTTTGAGAGAGAGGAAGGGAGAGGGAGAGAGAGAGAAACATTGATGAAAGACAAACATCAATTGACTATCTCCTGCATGCCTCCTATGGGGATCGAGCCCAAAACCCTGGCTTGCGCCCTGACCAGGAATTGAACTGGCTACCTCTTGGTACATGGGCCAATGCTCAACCAACTAAGCCACACCAGCCAGGGTGGTACTGCATGTCTTAAAAATGCTTGTGGCACACTGGTTGAAAATTTCTAGATTACTATATACCAAACACTGATTGATCTGCAAGGTCTCTTCCATTGTAGGTACAAGTGCAAGCCCATGATTAATGTCTGTTTTTTTTCTGTTTTAAATATTTAATTGTAAACTTCTTATTTTTATTAGATATAATTAGCATATAACATTTCATTAGTTTCAGGTATACCACATAATGATTTGATATATATGTATAATATATATAAATTGTATATATATACAAAATGATCACCACAATAAGCCTAGATATCATCCATCACCATGCATAGTTATAAATTTTTATAATGATACTTTTTAATATCTACTCTTGTAGAAACTTTCAAATATACAATATATTATTAACTAAAGTCATCGTATTGCTCATTGTATCCTTAGGACTGATTTATTTTATAACTGAAAGTTTGTACCTTTTGATCTCCTTCACCCAGCTGAACTGGGGTGAGACACAGCCATGAAACTTTTTAAAAGCTTGATGTAATCCTACTTGTTTCTTTTTGCTTTTGTTTCTTTTGCCTTTGGTTTCAAATCCAAAAAATCATTGCCAAGATTAACACCCAGAAGCCTACCATTTATGTTTTCTTCTAAGAGTTTTATGGTTTTAGGTCTTATGTTCAATTCCTTAAATTCATTTTGAGTTACTTTTTGTGTATGGTATAAGATAGTGGTCCAATTTCATTTTTTTGCATGTGACTATCGTTTCCCAATACCATTTATTGAAGGTACTCTCCTTTCTCCATTGTATATTCTCGGTTCTTTTGTCATAAATTAATTGACCATATCTGGATGGGTTTATTTCTGAGATCTCTATTCTGTTCCACTGATTTATGTATCTGTCTTTATAGCAATACCACACTGTTTTGACTAGTATAACTTCGCAATAGTTTAAAATTAGGAAGTGTGATGCCTTCAACCTTGTTTTTCTTTCTCAAGATGGTTTTAGTTATTTGGGGTCTTTTGGGGTTTTATACAAGTTAATTTCTTTTTAAAATGAATAAAAAGAAGAAAGAGAGTCAATTCTCTACACTTTTGAACTGATGAGTCTGGTGGGTGAGAGCCAGGTCAGTGATATTCTTGGGGGGGTAGAGCTGGGACAGGGGACTGAGACAGCAGGTGACCTGGAAGATGGACTGGGAGACATGAGAGGAGATCCTAGAAACAGGAGAGGTGGTAAAAGGAAGAAGGTGGAACATTTAGGAGACAAGGGGCTTGGGATTCATTTGCAACTGTAAGTTTTTGTCTTGAGAGCTGTGTCTTTTCTAACATCCTTCCGATCTTTTATCCCACCCCACCCCCACACACATATACACACATCTCTTTCTCTCAAGAAGAGAGACTGAAATAAGGAGTAGATATCCCAGAAGACCAGAAAGAGGCCCTAGGTAAATTGTATATAATCTTAGAACATGTGAAACACAAAAACTTTTGTATATATTTCTTCTGTAATCAAGTTTAGCAAGACAATTAAGGTGCTTTTATTAGTGCAATTCAAATTTAGATGCACTTTAATTTTTCCCACACATATCTGTTCCACTGAGGAATTCTTTCAGAATCCCATCAGGACCAGCCACTGCCTTATTTATTTGTACTCTGATTATACTAAAAGATGGACAGGAGACTCAGGCTGAGGGTAGGGGTGGGGGTGGGGGAGACAGGATGCAATACTGGGTACTTTCCCATATAGACAATGGAATATAACTCAGCCATAAGGAATGAAATGTTACCATTTGCAACAGCATGGATGCATGTAGATGATATTATGCCAAGTGAAATACATCAGTCAGAGGAAGACAAATACTATATGATTTCACTTATATGTGAAATCTAAAGGAGAAAATAAATCAGCAAATAAAATTGAAAGTGACTCATAGATACAGAGAACAGAATATGGTTGCCAGAAGGGAGAGGATTTTAGATACTGGGTGAAAAAGGTGAAATGATTAAGAAGTACAAATTGGTAGTTACAAAATAGTTACAAGATGTAAAGTATGGCATAGGAAATAGAGTCAATAATACTGTAATAACTATGTATGGTGCCAAGTGGGTACTGGAAATATCAGAGGGAAGGAATACTTTTGTAAACTATATGATTGTATAAACACTATGATGTATACCTGAAACCAATACAAAATAATATTGAATGTAAACTGTAATTGAAAAATAAAATAAAAATACATATGAATATGCCTCTTGAAATATCAACCATACAGAGAAGAGAAGTGTTAACATAATGTAAATACAGTGTGGGGCAAAAGTAGGTTTACAATTGTTCATATGGAAAATAATACAATAATTAATAAATAATGATATAAGAATAAACTCTGTGTTTCCCATACTCTCAACTGTAAACTTACTTTTGCCCCACCCTCCATAATCAGTTTTTCTTAATGCAAATTACATATATACAAACACACATGCATATGTATTTCCATAAAGATACCCACACACATTCAATATTACAAATGATTTCTCTTGGAGTCTCAATTTCCTTATCAGTTAAGTAAGGATAATAATAGCCACCTCACAGAGTTTACACACACACATACTCCACATTTCTCTCGCTCCCATAAACAAAATTTTTAAGCTGTTCTTCAATAAAAATTGTAAAATTTAATTCTCAAATACTCCAGGGGAGAATAATGTGGAAGATGTTTTATTGTTAAAATAAATATTCTCATTGTGAAAAAATATTTTTCACTTAATGTAGTCATATTCATCTTGAAAGTGCCAAATGTGTAAACAAAAATGCCCAACATTAATTATGGAATTGACAATCATGAAAATTCAGGATATCGTGTTATCATTCATTCAGGATAAATGTTTTTCTTTTAGTTAATGGTGAGTAATCATCTCCTGATGAAGAACAGTAATTCAAACCTGGATGCTGGGCTCATGGGGAGAAAAAAGAACTGCTTACAAAAAAAAAAAATATATATATATATATATATATATATATATATATATATATATATATATATACTGAGCACTTTCCATGATGTTTCAGGGATTTGTTGTTGAAACCGGTTGAGCTAAAGTGTGTCCTAAGGGAAAAAGTTCTCAAACGCCTTAAGACATACCCTAACCAAAGGAAAGGAAAACTATCATTGTAGCACACACAGGACAGTGAAATAGGAGACAGGCTCCATTCAGAGTTCTACCTTTAACTTACTGTGTGACCTTACACAAATCATTTTACGTCTCCATATCTCAGGGTTTCTTCATTATAAAATAGGCATATTATAATTTGCTATGCATGCACTTTTAAGGATCAGATTAGATTAGATTCATGATAACATGTTGCAAATGTTATCTATTGATACATGGTACAGACCATACCTCAGAATTAAGTGCTATTGATAACACAGTGGTTTTATAAGCTTGTCCAAAATGGCTATGTCCCATTAGAAGTATTTAGCTTTACTAAATTCTCAATGGAGTTAATTTGGATGTCCATTGTCTATAGGCCACTGGGTATGAAGAAATTCTCTTAAGAGTTTTGTGGATCTAAGAGAATTTTGAAAATCACAGCAAAACTGAAATATATTTATTAGGAAATCAGTTAAAAACATTTGAAATCTCAGTTCAAGAGTCCTCACTGCACCTTCACTTTCTCAAGGACCTTTTGTTGTTTTTTTTGTTGTTTTTTTGCATCAGTCTCTCTCCACTATAGAATCATTACCATGATAATTCAAGTATTTGGCCATCTTAGAAAAAGCCTCTCTTTTTTCCACATTCTCCTCCAGCTATTGCTCAGTTTTTCAGCTCTCGTTCATAGTAAAACTTTTTGAAAGAATTGTCTACATATGCTGCATTCATTTTCTTTATCTCGCAATACCTCCAATATCTATAACTGCAAAAGTATTCCTCTAGGTCACCTTTGTCTAGCTGACTCCAATGGTTACTCCTCTATCTTCATATAGCAATCTGGAATAGCATTAAGCAAAATTGACTACACCCTCTTCTTTGACATACTCTCTTTCTCTTGGCTTTGTGACCCCACACTCTTGATTTTCTTTACATGGCTCTCTGGCTACTTCTTCTGAGTCTCCCTGATAGTCTACAGAGGAGTGTATCAGCTGAAAGCACAGACTGTCAAGCCCTGCTATCCAATACGGTAGCCACTAGTCACATTGTGGCTATTATATTTAAATTAATAAATTAAATTAAATTCACAAAATTAAATAAATTAATAATATTAAATATCTATTAAATAAAATTTAAGTTAATAATATTAAATTATGAATTCAGTCTTACTAACCTAACATTTCAATCATTCAACGACAATACATGACTAGTGGCTAACACATTGAACAGTAAGACACAGAACATTTTCATCATTGAAGAAACTTGTATGATCCTACCTAAACCAGACTTCTAGAATTTGAATCCCAGCTCTGCCACTGTACCAGCTGAGTTATTCAGTCTCACAGACAAAAATTCCTTCCCTCTTGGACTTCATGCTATCCCTACAATGAAAAACTATGGCATACCTAAACTGTAGGTGTGAGATCTATAAACATTAATAACTCTCCAAGACATATTAGTAAGTTAAAAACACAATGTGCAGAATGGTATAGCTAGTTAGATGGCTAGATATATACATAATATGATCTTGGTTAAAAAATGAAGATATGCATAGAAACACATATTTTTGTATTTATTAATAATTCTGGAGAGATAAAAGGGAATTTAATGGTCCTTTTGAGGAATGGGATTGAGGTCCAGAAAAAGGCTGACTGCATTTTAAACCTTTATGTACTGTTTTATTTTGTTACATATGTTAATTACCTTTGATTACAAATAATAATTTTAAGTTTATATGTATATGATTTGGAATTTTCTTGTTATCCATTGTTGTATAACAAACTATCTCCAAAACATAGTATCTGAAAACAACAATCATTTTATTATATATCTCAGGAATCTGTTGATCACAATTTGATCAGGGCTCAGCTGAGCGATACTTTTACTGCAATTGGCATTAACTAGGGCAGGACCCAAGACTGCTTCAATTACATGTCTGGTGCTGTGGCCGAAATGGCTGAAAGTTTGATCTCAGCTGGGACTCTCCCTGTCTCTAAATATCTCTGGGACTTTCCATGTGGCCTCCCCAGCAGAGTAGTCTTTTTTTTTTTTTTTTTAAATGATGGCTCAGATTTTTAAGAAACCAACATGGAAACTACATTCTGTAGAGGCTAGGCCTAGAACAAGCTTGATGTCATTTCTGCCATACTCTATTGATTAAAGCAATTATAGGCCAGCCCAGATTCGAGAGACAGAGGTAACAGATAGACCCAGCTTCACTATGGGACAAGTATCAAAGAATCGGTGGCTATCCTTAATCCAACACAGACATCAAGACTGCTGCCTTAATACAAGTTATATTTTTGGTAATTCAGGTTAAGACTAAAAATCATAACTGTGAATGGTTTCAGATAACTTGAATGGAAACCTAGGAAAAGAGGAGAAGTTGAAGACATGGGTGGACCCCTTTATACTGGAGGCTATAGGGGGCCATTAAAAGTCTCAGAGGGGAAGTCTTTTTTACTAAACCTCAAAATCATTTTGGCAGACAGATAATGCCCGCTTCTATTTTTCTTCCTACCCACTTCATTTCTCTCAAGGAAGTCAGGGTAAGAAGCCATGTTCCTTAAATAAAGTCCATGTCTTTCTTGGCTCTGTGACTCTCTCTTCCCAAAATACAGAATACACAGTAGAGCATAAAGCCTACAGCAGAATTAAAGTAAATGCCATCAATTGATAATCTACTATCCCTCCCCCCAGTGCATTCTACTCTATCTTTTAAAGAAGGCCACATCTACTTTAAGTCAAACACTGTGCTACGTACTTCAATATACCTTTAAATTTCATTGTAAAAAAAAAAACACACACACACACACACACACACACAAAAACACTGGTAGAGGTATTATAATCCCCCATTCTACAGAGAACAAAAAACATCAAGCAACTTCACTTCCATACATTGCATAGGGGAAAGATCTTGGATACCAACTGAGATCTTTGACTCCATAGCCTATGATCTTTCAGTATACCATGCTGCCTTTCAATGAAAAAAGGAACAAAAGACTGCACAATGGACATTCCATGTATGTTCCTTCTATTTCATTCATCCATCCAGAAAAATCTAATGTATGCTGAGGATCCTTCCACACTGCCAGAATCTCCAGAATATTAAAGAAAGCTTTTTTTGCATTTGCATTCCCAAACTTGATATTCACAAGCTTGGCATTCCCAACACATTATAAGAAATTTTAATTCTACTATATGTTTTTCTGCTGCTCCTGGGTACCTTTGTTTTGCAAGGGAACAGTTAATACAGCTGACACTGTCATGTATGTTTGGACAGCTGACCAGAAAAGAGCCAAGGATGGCACAGGTTGTCTCTTCTTTTCAGCATTAACAATTAAGGTGTAAATATGGGGACATGTAATTGGAGAATATGGGCAGGAAATGTGAGTCTAAGAAGGATGAGAGACACTTAGTCAGTTGTAAAAATTCAAAGGTATTTCAAAAAAGGAACTAGGAGGGTTTGATTCAAGCAGGATTTAGCAATCCCTTTATCCATAAAGATTCACAGAACAACACTGTCCAGTGCACTGAGGAGAGGGTAGCTAGCACCCTTGGGCAGACACAAGGTGCAGGAGAGAAGGGAAAGTAAAGGAGGAGAATGCAATGGAAAGAGAAACAATAACAAAAAAATACTGAGTAGTCAGATGGTGTGGTTCAGTGGTTGAGCTTCGACCCATGAACCAGGAGATCATGGTTTGATTCCCGATCAGTGCACATGCCCGGGTTGCAGGCTCGTTCCCCAGTAGGGGGCATGCAGGAGGCAGCCAATCAATGATTCTCTCTCATCATTGATGTTTCTTTCTCTCCCTCTCCCTTCTTCTCTCTGAAATCAACAAAAACATGTTTAAAAATCAAGTAAAAAAAAAGAAAGAGATACTTAATGATCCTGTGATAAACACAATTGAAGGCCATGAATTTGGGACAGAAGCAGCCACACAAAAAATTGCCCATTTGTGAACTAGGTCCTTGGGGATGCTGATTAGTGCAGAAAACCATCAAATGACTATGTGTAAATCATGTCTCTAATTTTTTACTTTGTCATTTTACATTAATCAAAGTAGAATCATATCAACTCATTCTATGAGGCCAATATTATCCTCATTCCAAAGTCCAACAAACACATCATGAGAAATCTCCAGACCAATATTCCTAATGTATATAGATGCAAAAATCCTCAACAAAATACTAGAAAACTAAATCCAGCAAAGTATGAAATGGGCTATACAGCATGACCAACTGTAATTCGTCCCAGATATGCAAGGTTGGTTTAACATATGAAAATCAGTCAATAAAATTCATATGATCATCTCAGTAGATGAAAAGAAAGCATTTGACAAAATCCATTACACTTTCATTATGAATACTCTTAATACAGTAGGAATAGATAGAAGGGAACATTCTCAATGTAATGAAAACCATCTATGAAAAAAAAAAACACATAGCTAACATCAACACTTAATGGTGAAAAACTGGGGTCTTTACCCCGAAGATCAGGGATAAGACAAGAATGTTTTCTCTCACAAATTCTATTCAGTATTGCCCTGGAGGTTCTAGCCATGGAAACTAGACAAGGAAAATAAACAAAAGACACCCATATTGGAAAGGAAGAAGTAAAACTACATATATTCTCAGATAACATGATCTTGTATATACAAAATCCTAAGGACTCCACTAAAAATCATTAGAATTAATAAATGAGTATAGCTAGTTTGCAAGATGCAAGGTCAATATAGAAAAACCACTTGTATTTCTATATGCTAACAATGAACCATCCAAAATAAAATTAAGAAAACAATTCCATTTATAATATCTTCAAAAACAATAAAAATACTTAGGAATATATTTCAGAAAGCCACCAAAACTTGTATACTGAAAACTACAAAATATCATCGAAATAAATTAAAGATGACCTAACTCAATGGAACATTATCTCATGTTCATGGACTGGAAAACTTAATATTGCTAAAGTAGAAATACTCTCCAAACTAATCATTGGTTCAACACAATCTCTATCAAAATCTCAAATGCTTTTGTACAGAAATTGACAACCTGAACCTCAAATTCACATGAAAATGCAAGAGTAGCCAAAACAGTCTTCGTGACCTCGGATTTGGCAATATACACTTAAATATGACACTAAAAGCACACACAACAAAAGAAAAATAAATAAAATTGGTTTTCATCAAAATTAAATAATTTTGTACTTCAAATGATATAATCAAAGAAGTGAATATACAAACCACAGACTGGAAAAAAAAAAAAATGCTTGCAAAGTATATACCTGAAAAGGGTCTAGTATCCAGAATACATAAAGAACTCTTTACAGCTCGACAAAACAAGGCAAATCACCCAGTTAAAAGAGGCAAAGATGCCCCGGCTGGCATTGGTCAGGGGTTAGAGCATCGGCCTGCGCACCAGAGGGTTGAGGGTTCAATTTCCCATCAAGGGCATGCACCTGGGTTGCAGGTTTGATCCCTGGCCCTGGTCGGGGTGCGTACAGGAGGCAACCAATTGATGTTTCTCTCTCAGATCGATGTTTCTCTCTCTCTACTCTCTCCCCTACCCCCTCCCTTCTACCCTCCCTAAAAAATATCAATGGAAAAAATGTTGTCCAATGAGGATAAAAAAATAAAATTAAAATAGGCAAAGAATTTGAATAGACTTTTCTCTAAAGAAGATATAGAAATGGCCAATAAATAAATTAAAAGATGTTCAACATCATCCATAATCAGGAAAATGCAAATTAAAATCACAATTAGCTATCACTTCACGTTCATTAGGATATCTATAATTTAAAAAATGGAAAATGAGAATTGGTGCAGATTTTTGAGAAATTGGAACACTTGTATATTGCTGGTGGATATATAAAATGATGCAGTCACTTTGGAAAATAGCTTGGCAATTCCTCAAAGTCTTAAACATAGAGCCACCATTTGACCCAGCAACTCTACACCTAGATACATACACAAGATAAATGAAACTATATATGTCCCTGGCCAGGTAGCTCAGTTGGTTAGAGCGTTATCCTGATATACCAAGGACGAGGGTTGGATCCCCAGTCAGGGCACATACAAGAATCAACCAATGAATGCATAAACAAGTGGAACAACAAATCGATGTTTTTTTCTCTCTCTCCTTTCCTCTCTAAAATAAAATTTTTAAAGCTATATACGCATACAAAAACATGTACACAAATATTCAAAGCAGTATTATTCACAATAGCACGAAAGTGGAAAAACCCAAGTATCTGCCTATTGGTGAGTAAGCAAATCAAATGTATTCTATCCATACAATGAAATATTATTCAGCCATGAAAAGCAGAAGTACAGATACATGCTACAATGCAGATGAACTTTGAAAACATTGTGCCAAGTAAAAGAAGCCAAACACAAAAAGCCACATATTATATGATTCCATTTATATGAAATGTCCAGAATAAGCAAATCTTTATAGACAGTGCTTGCTGGGGGCTGGGCACAGGGGGAAATCGATAGTGATTGCTAATGGGTAAGGGATTTCTTCCTGGGTTATGAAAATATTCTGAAAGTATATAGTGGTGATGATTGCACAACCTTATGGGTATACTGAAAACCATTAATTGTACACTTTATAAGGGAAAATTTTATGGTATGTAAATTATATATCAATAATGCTTTTAAAAGTAGAATTACAGGTCTAACAACCAAATAGAAGAAATGTGCTAAATCTTTATCTTTCTCTACCCCAGCTAGCAGGACCAGTAGCTTGCTTCCCTTTTCTTGCTTCACACTTGTTGTATCTTCTTTACAGCCCTTTCCTTATGTTTGTACAGTGAACAACTCTTCCTCCAAAAGTTAGTCACATGAAACAAAAGATAGTGTGAGGCAACAGAGAGAAATAGAAGTAATGGGGCATAAGCTAAAGGAGATGGGTGGCCTCATTGTTCCAAAGTTCTCTCCTACAATTGAGGATACTCAAGGAAATTTATACATTTCCCCTCTTACTCTTTTCCATCATGGTAGGATGGGAAAATATTTTGAAGTCTTCAAATTAGAGCCCAATCTACTCCCAACTCACAATAGTGAATTTAAGCCATTCTCAAGGAGAATCGGCAATCATAGAAGAGTCAAGAGCTACTTCTGTCACTCCTAATATTTAACAGTTCTTGCCATTAACATGCCAGTAACAATGTAACAATGCCCATAACATGCCAATAACAATTCCCAATATTTGACCTAGGTTTTTAACGCATGATGTAAACCAAATTACCCTTTGTTATATCCTCAGTGGAGAGTTTGAAGAGATACTGTTGATTTGTATTTGAAAAACAGTGCCTAGAAGGAAATACTAATAGGAACAAGGATTTTTTCAGAGGATGACAGATCATCAGTCTCCAAGCATTTGAAAACCCTCTGTAGATAGGGTTGCCCCAAACTGGTCACAGGACTCTTGGTAAAAGTACATAAAGGGTGTGTAGAAACATAGTCAAGGAAGTGGAATCTATGTCCACCTCTTGTGAGTTAGCAAGGCCAGATGAGTCCGGTGAAGCCACCACTTCTCACAACCTAAAACAGTGATAGAGACTCAGGCAAGCACCACTAGCAAGCAGAGGCCTATTCAAGAGGTAAAGCACTTTGAAAAACAGATGAACCACCACTGCCATCCTGCTCAGGCCACCTTACCTAACTGAAATTGATTGGAGACATTCCCACATGTTTGCATTATCTCCGGGCTATTCCATCCTAAGGGGTATAATGCACAGCCTGAGCTTATCAGCAGCCCTGGAAAGAAAAACACACACACAGGTAGAAAAAATATCATAGGTTTCCTGTCACCCCAACATTCCCTCTGGATTAGCGCAGCTCAAATTCTGCCTCTTCTACTCAGAGTTTACCTCTCCCTTTTTATCCTAAATGTCTATAATACTACCAACTCAACAGGATATCTTTGCCATGCCATAGGTGGTAAGTTGTAGTAGGTAGTAGAGAGGATAACTTGTGAAGGGCAGTATTGGGAATTGAGACAGGCCAATGTAATTTTTATAGTCAAAATGTTTTCAACAATGACTTACAAAGCTAAGTTGGACTCTCCAACTAGACTCCTCTACTATCTTGGTCTGATTTACAAGGAATCACAATGTAGGGACTACTACTGTTTTCTGAAAATTCAGCATTTTTGAAGAGTCAAGTAGGTCCCTAGTAGTTGAAGGTAGGTCATGAGCTCTTTAACAGAATCAGCTGCCATACTGAGATCTACAGAAAGCATACATGTGGCACAGGCTTCTCCTGGTGAGCAGGGCACCACACTTCCTCTTCCAGAAACACTTCCTTCTTCTAAAATCATTCCAAATTCATGCTAAACACATCTCTTTTCTTAACTTCTCATACCTTCCATTGTGCCCCTTGCCTTCATCTCCATTTTGTTTAGATCATTTAGTCACTACAGGGAAACTTTGTGGGATCTTAGTGATAACTTTACTATTCCAACCAGAAATACAAATCTGGTGCTTGCCAGCACTACCTTCTAAGGGCAACTGCAAAATCCACAGCTCTTGCTGCTGCCTAGGTTTACATTTTATAACCTCTGACCTCCCTACATCATGCCTTTGGTGACGGTGAATTGGACCTAGCATTAGCATCTGATACAAAACAACAAAATTTATTGGCTGGACAGTAATGGGTGACATGATAACCTGGCAAGAAGATAGGATCTAGGCCACTCTCTTGTTTCTGAAAGTTTTAACCAAGAAACATAGAAATACTGAGTTAGTTAGCAGATACAGAAGGAGTTGAGAAAAAAAAAACACCAGGAGATAGAATCAAGTCTGTGTCAAGTTGAAGCCAAGTTCAATCTAAAGTTATGAGCACACATAACTTCTGGGTAAGCTGAGAAAACTGATTGATAAAGGGAGAGAATACAGTAGTATGAAGCAGATATACTATGAAGGAAAACTCCATACTGCTCATTAAAGAGCTAGAAAGACCACAGTGCTTCCCAATGGCTTTTGAGTTCAGATTTTCTTATGTTATAATAAATTTCCTTTTCACTGAGAGATCTCAAGTGAGTCTCCTACTTGTACCCAAGAGAGCATAATTACAAGAACACAATACTTGAGTGCTACACCAAAGTGCATGGGGTGGCCACCTGCCACAAATGTGAATGCAGAAACTAACATTTAACACAGAACCTCTAGAGAGCAGATGTTTGGTCAGTGATGAATGAATTGCATATTTATAGGTTCTGGAGCTTTGGGGCTCAGCTGGACAGTGAAGGAAAGGCTGCTTCAGGGATTGCTGGCCTCACCTTTACTAATCTTTCTTCAATGAGGAAAATTCCATATATACTCTGAGAAGCTAATAAGCCCATTTTCCTTTCAGATGAAGCCTTTTGGAAGAAAATCTCAAGTACTCTCTAAGTTTGTCTGCAACATGGCTACCAGGTTTTTGTACTCAATGAGTCCAGAGAAAAAGACAAGGACTTTAAGAAATAGCAAGAAGCCCGGCCGGGCGTGGCTCAGCAGTTGAGCGTCAACCTGGGATCCAGGCGATCAGAGTTTGATTCCCGGTCAGGGCACATGCCCGGGTTGTGGGCTCGATCAATGACTCTCTCATCACTGATGTTTCTATCTCTCTCTCTCCCTTTTCTTTCCTCTCTCTGAGATCAATAAAGATATATTTAAAAAAAAAGAAAGAAATAGCAAGAAGCCTTTAAACAGGAAAACAGAGAGAACATTCTGACAGTGAGAGAGAGTTTAGTAACTAAAAAAATGATCAGTTAAGGTTGGAAATTCCCTTCAGTGGAATGCTTAAGTTAGAAGGCATTGTTATCTGTCTCATAGTCTTAAAGGAAATGGCACTGGTCACTCAAAGACTTTTCTAGGCTCTGGAATTTATCCAGTGGCAATGGAAAAACACTTCTCTGTGTTGTTGTTGTTGTTTTTAACCACACAAAAAATGAAATCCTATGATATGAAGAAATATGAGCCAGAGTATATGAGCTCAGAGTTTGCACATAGGTTAAGGACAAAATTGGAGATTAAACCTAAGCCTTTTCCTGCTTCCAGTGTATGCCTTTTGAAGAAAGAGTTAATAAAAAGTGAGCTTTCTCACACAGATTAGGAAGAAAAGCACCCAAGTTTATAAAAGAACAGCAGTTCAGCTTTCCAACCTTCACATTCAAAACCCTGGAACTGGCATGAACTGTGACTTTTCAAGCAAGAAGTGCTGCTGGTGAAATGCCTTTCTTGACATGGCAGGGGGAACCTTCCATCTTCTTCAGCCCCCTTGCTCTTCAAACCTTACCATGCTGAGGAGCTCAGATCAGGGAATCCCTCCTCAAAGAAGCCTTTCCTCGCCATCCCCAACTCCCAGGCAAAGTTACACAGTCTCTGTCTCTCTTCCCATTGCAGCCTGTGCTTACTCCTGTGATTAAAATATCTTGTGATATATATCTTTCACAACTTTTTGTTGTCTGTATCCCTCACTAGAGTGTGTGTTCCTTGAAGGGAGGAGCCATATTTATCTTCAACTATGTATCCTTGGTACCTGGTACATAATAAGTGCTCAATAAATGCATGTTTTGCAGTGTGCTCTGCCCACCTTACAGACAGCTTCCTTCACATGCACTACCCAAGCAGGAAGACTCCTGAAGGGGTCCCTATGGCAGAAATGGTAGATCATCCTAGATACCTGATACAGCAATACACCTAAGAGAGGGAAAGACCTTTGGAGATTATGTACTCTAACCCCTCTCCATTACAGATGTGGATGTTGAGACCCAGAGAGGGAAAGTGATTTATCCAAAGTCACATGGTCAGTCACTGGCAACATCTTTTCTCACTAATCACAAAGATCATCAACCCTTAGAAGTTCTGTCCTTTCAGAGATAGGTGTCCAGAAATGACCACCTTTTGGCAACAATATCTCTAGCAGGTACTAGGAATCTTAAAGGCATTAGAATCAGAGAGACAGTACAACATGATGGGTTAAACAGGGTTGGGGAACATTTTTTCTACCAATGGCCATTTGGATATTTATAACATCAGTCATGGGCCATACAAAATCATCAGCTTAAAAATTAGCCTGCTATATTTGGTCAGACATTTAATTTATATTTGGCCAGACATTTAATTGAATTTATTGAATTTTGAGTCCCCCCTGAGGTTTCCTTGGCAGGGCCAGACCAAATGATTTCTTGGGCCCTATTCAGTCCACAGGCCGGATGTTCCCCATCCCTGGGTTAAGAGAACAATACTGTATTTTATACTTGAAAGTTGCTAAGAGAGTAGATCTAAAATATTCTCACTACACAAAAGGTAAGTATGTGAGGTGATGGATGTGTTATTAAACCTTATTGTGATAATTATTTCACAATATGTACATGTATCAAATCATCATGTTGTATACCACAAACTTATACTTACATAATTGACATTGTTAAATGTCAATTATATTTCAATAAAGCTGGAGGAAAAAAAGAGAGAAAGAATGGGTTCTGTAGTCAGACTAGATCTAAGTTCAAATTCCAGCTCTGCCACCTGGAAACTGTGTGACTTCAAGCAAGTTACTTAATCTCTCTGTACTTTAGTTACCTCATCTTCGAAATGGGAATAGTAGCACTCTATATTACAAGGATGTTTCAAGAAGTAATATTCATAAAGTTTATGGCACATAGAAAGCATCTCAACAAAGATTGATATATTATTAAACAGTAGCCTTTCCCTATGGCTCCTCTTTCACTTTCCACCTATATTCTTCATGCTAATATTTTCCCTCACCTCTTTGTTCTCATAACAAATGGCTGGAAAGTGAAAAGCTGAATAGGGCTCCATTCAAAAGCTGCCTGGTTGGAGTTGTTATCTTTCAATGTTTCATAGGCACCAGGCCAGAGATCAGAAATCTTTGCCAGGCATGTCTTCTTTCCCAGTGCATGTGGCTCCATGCTCTGCCCAACCTGACTTTCCACTCCTCCCATCCCCTATCCTTCATCCTGCCTTTTAGACAGGTGAACACAATAGGTTGTACACATTCTTCTCGAAAACATTGGACTTGTAACTGACAGCTGATTTCATTACATTTGATCATAGTTGAAGAAAGATGCCCTGGAAGACATAGTTTAAAATATGTCACAGGGGAATTTCTTCTCCATTATATTTGTCCCCAGCAGTTCTCATCAATTTCAAATTGTGAATTGCTTCAAATAGCAACACAGAAGTCATTTACCAGTACCAGGCCCTACCATCTTCTGGAAGAGTGGGAGCTTATTAAAAATGTAGATTTGGGGGCCTCACCTGCAGGTACTTGATTCAGTAACTGCAGCCCAGTAATATGTATTTCAAAAGCACCCTAGTAATCTGATGCATCTGGTCCTGGTACCAGCATTTAAGAAAAACACCACTGAAAATATTAGGAACATGGGGATCTGGTGGCAAAGAAAAATAGTTGAAATCCTGGCTCTGCCATGTATGAGCTGTAGCATTAGCTCCCACTTCTCAATGTGTCATTGCTAATTCCGGGTTTTATTGCCCCTTCAACCACGCATGCCCTTTGGAGAAGTCTACCTTCTTTTTTTCTTTTTTTTTCAAATACTAGTGTTTTTATTTATTTTTACTCTTTTTTAAAAATATATCTTTATTGATTTCAGAGAGAGGAAAGGAGAGGGAGAGAGATAGAAACATCAATGATGAGAGTCATTGATTGTCTGCCTCCTGCACCTCCCCCCCCGACTGGGGATTGAGCCCGCAACCCGGGCATGTGCCCTGACCAGGAATCAAACCTCCATCTCCTGGATCCTAGGTCGATGCTCAACCACTGAGCCACGCCCGGCCAGGCAAAGAGAAATCTGTCTTAACTACATAGGCTCAGCAGGGAACTTTTCTATAGAAAGGGAAAGTAAAGCCCTTTAGAGTGTACCATCCTCACTCCCCTACCGCACGTGTGCAGGTGACCATTTTGTTTCCCTTCCTCAACTTCTCCTTCCACAAGGATCTCTTTTCACAAATGTACCAAATGTTCTCCCCGAACATGATTGCTATAGTTTGAATTAACTTCTCTGACCAGAGTAGAAGCCCAGAGTTGGACACTTTACTCAGCTTCAGCCTTTGTGACAACTTCAGCACCAATACAAACCCTCAGGCACACAATCTCAAACAGATCTTGGAACCATACCTGCAGCTATATCCCAGCTGCCTTCAATGTTCCGCTGCAGCCAGAATTACTACTTCCCCATATGCAATAGCTGTATAACCGCTTCCCAATTGCACATTCTCAATTAGGCAAATGCCTAAATTCAGTCTCTGGGCAGGGAAAGTCCCCTCACTGGGTGTAACCATCCCCCTTCGTGCCCCTCCCCCCCAGCTGTTCACAAGTGTAACTTTTGAGTGGGCAGTGATTTTGTTACACACCCCACCCTATCCATAAATATCTGTCCAAAAGCGGTTATTAGTACTTTGAATTTACTACCCTAAGCAGAAGCCTAGTACAAGTTATTTTGTTATTAATTTGTTCAATTTATTGTTCCTGTAGTAACTTCAACTCAAACATAGTGGAAAATTTATATCTGCCCTCCAGCTATATCTCAACTTTCCCTTTCTGGGGATCTCCCCTACTCAACTCTCCCATTCCTTGTACCTAATATTTTCAGTCAGAGTTATAAGACAGTTTGCTTCTGCTAGAGATTTCTAAAGTAGATCAGTGGAGGCTTCACAGAGAAGTTGCATTTGACTTGTCCTTTGAGAGAGAGAGATATTTATGTTCAAGCAGACATGGAAGAAAAGGGAACTCCATTTAAAAAGCAACATTATACCAAAACTGAGCAGAGGTTCTCAAATTTTTATGTGTACTGCAATCTGCTAGGGGATCATAAATAACAAATCCAAGACAGTAGTTACCTTTACTGTGGGGACAAGGGAATATGATCAGGGTAGGAAGGAGGCTTCAACTGTATTGGTAAAACTCTATTTCTTCAGCTGAGAGGTACATACATCAGAAATATTTCATACTATAGTTTCCAAAATAAATCAGCGTGAGAGGCTGTGTAAAATGCGGAGTGCCAGGCATCAGTTCTGATTCAGGAGTCTTACAATGACCCAAGGAATCTATATTAGCAAGTACCCCGGGTAATACTTATACAAGTGCTTCATGGACCACTCTGAAAAACACTGCAATAGCATTTTTCAGAGAGCCCAGATCCCTGAACCATATTCTCAGCTGTACTTCAATGTGCTGCATGAGTCTTTGATAACAGGTTAACTTCTTTGAAAACCATTTTCCCAAACAGAAAGCCACTTTTATAATCCTTATTCTGCATGGTAAGGATAAGTTAAATGATTCATGGTGAAACTCTGGAGGACTTTCCAGGAAATGAATGGTTTCCAAAGAAGATAATGGTTTAGAGAAAAATAGTACCCTTTCCTTGACTCAAGTTCTCAGTGATCTGTTTACAGTGGCAGTTTTCATCTAGCTTGAAGCATGTAGCATTAAGACCATACATGGAGAAAAACACTGGTGCCTGTCTGAGTGTATTAAATTGTATATATATAAAATCTCCAGGGTGGTGGTTCTCACTTGGGTTGGAGAAAGGGAACACAGCATACACATCAGAGTCACTAGGGTGATTTTTCAAAACACACAGCCTTTCACCTTTTGTTGTGTATATCAGAATGGGAAAGAGGTCTGGGGAGTTGTAGAGTCCACATTTTTTAAGCCCTCCAGGTGATTCTGATACATTCCCTACTCTGGAAAGATTCTTGGCCTCCCTCAAGTAATCTGATCCAAGATCTTACACTTCTTCCTGCCAAGAAGTTCCTTATATTTATTTCTCACCTATTTCTTCTTTGTTTAGCTCTCACTGAAGATAGAGGATAATTCACAAGTATCTTATATATATGTACACAGAAGAATGTGAATAATGATCCTGTTCTCAGGGGCCAGTGGCCAGCTGGTTGGAAACCTCAGCATCCCCAGGGTTGAAATAATCTCCTGGCCAGATGTTTCCTTCACTGGTTGGAGCAGGGCATGAAGGTCCCAGTGGAAGGCTCTCTGGACCCTAGGCTTGTCCAGCTGGATCAGCTGCAGGTGGAGCAAATGGGACCCATGGGCCTCATCAGGTCACCTTGCTGAGTATGACTCAGTCAAGCAGATCTTTATTTCTTCCTGTCTCTCCCACTTCCCACCGCTCATCTCTGTGGGAAGCTGCCAAACTGGGGAACAAGAGTGAGGTAGGGGGAGGAGATAGTTCTTAATGGATACTCCATCTCTTCAGTGGTTTGGGGTCTGGCAGAGATAAACCAGACCTGAAACAAATTGGCTCCTCCCCTTAATGTATTTCGGTTAATGCACCAGCTGCCGAGAATCAGCCAGGCCTGCAGCAACAAAATCAATTCCCCTCAGCTGAACAACAAGTTCAAACTAAACCCCCACAGCTCTTTTACTTGCATCTTTTATCCATGGAGCTCAAAATGCTGTTCAGGCTTGGCTATCTGCCACTGGTAGAGCCTGTCTCTGAGGGGTCAGACCTGAGATCTCTAAAGAACCTTCAGTAATGGTCATGTGGCAAGGGACTCATAGAAAATATGATATATCCAAGCAGTTTTCACCATCCCTTCACATCTGATGCAAATTTAACAGGCACAAGTTTCTAAAATGTAGGTGGTAATGATTGTTAGTTGGTTGGTGTTTGGTGTTACAGATGTGAAAGCTATGGAAATTTAGCTATCTGTCCAATATCATTCCCTTGCCCAGAGAAAAATCTTACAGCACTCCTTGGGTCGTGACTCTTTCCATGACTACTGTCAAATGGCATTTTATTCTTGAACTTTAAAGACCCTCATCTAAGTGTAAATACTGTGACCATGTTCATATGAGCAAGGATCAATGAGGAACATAGAATGGCAGAATCATGAGACAGAAATGGTACTATTTTGACTTCCCCCATGTGACACCTACACTTGACTGAAGTTCTTCCCCACTCAGTTCATGAGTATCTAAATCTCCATTACCTACCTACATCTCTTCTCAACAATTTCCTTTTAGTTTCTAGACCTAGGAGGTGGAATCAACTAAAATATGTTATGTGGCAAACCATAAAGATTTTGTAAAAGGCTCAGCCAATCCCAAGATAGGAATGCAAGCTGGGAGTAGGAACCACTGTTAATTCTTAGAGTCTGATGGAGGCTATTGCCACTGAAATTCTGATTCCTAACAGTTAGCACTTTTTCAGTCTCTGTCAGAAATTCTTAGAAATGCAAGTGAGGTTAACTTGTCACTCTCAAGTCAGAAAAGAAGATAACTCGGGATGTTAACACCCTTGAGTGGAAGCCTGGAAGAAAAGGAAAGGATGTGAATGAATCCAGCTCTCATATGTCCATCTTATCCCAACATTCACTGGACATTGCCTTAACATGTGTACATTCTTCTTACAGTTATTAAAAACCTGCTCTGTGCCTGGCACTGAGGTGAGCCCTGGAGCTATAAACATGAGTTCCAAGGACCACATCTTACTCTTGACAGGTAAGTGAAAGGTGAGCCTGCTTAAGGTTCATCTGTGATATCCAGAGAGCCCCACAAGGGGATCAAGTAATCGGCTTTGATTAGCCTTAGTAATTGTTTCTATACCATGGTTTTCAAGGGAAAGAAAGAAACAATCTAATGATTTTCCAGTGTGGCCAGAAAACCATTAGTAAAGAGTGGACAAATTTAGAGATAAGGCAGACTAGAATATTAATTCAAATTTTAAAGTTTTACAATGAATCTGAGGAAAGAGAGGACCTGAAAAACATCACCTTAACTGTGATTCAATAAAAAGAATCTGATGCTTTTCATAAGCAGGCCAGGAAACCATGATACCTTAGCTCAGGGCTTCTCAACCTCAGCACTATTGATATTTTGGGCCAGATACTTTGTTGTTGGGAATGGGCAGCTGTCTTGTCCTTGTCCACTGTGGAGTATCAAACAGCCTTCTTTTTCTTTACCTACTGGAAGCCAGTAGCACTCTCCTCAAATTGTGATTACCAATAATGTCTCAAGAACATTACTAGTTGTCCCCAGGGAAAGAAAGTGAAAAATCAGCCCCTGTTGAGAACCACTGTCTTAGCTCATCACTACCATATCATCCCAAGACCACCTGAATGCAGTCATTGGGATCTGGCCTATCTTCCCGGTGAACAAATTCAAGGAAAGAAAGGAAGTGAACACAGGAAAGGTCACTGTCATTTGCCCATGGTCACAGGGCAACTTAGTGGAACAGCCAGAAGTGAGGTCCAAATTTCTTGGCTCCAGTCACCCACACTGTGCTACTGAGATAATAATAATAATGAATTTCAAAACTTGATGAGCAACAACAACACACTTCAACAATAGCTTCTATCAGCACTTTTTCCCAGTACCTCAACCAGGTATAAAATATAACTCACATGTACATATATAATTTGCCTATCTGTTTAAACTTGCTTTTTTACTTTATACAATTCAAATTAAACTGCTCCCATTGCCTTCTTGCAGGTTGACATTTTGCATTTGGTCTTTCCTAGCCCATTCGTACAGTGGCAGCATCCCCAGTTTACCTGCACTAATTTAGAGGAAGCTTGGATGAGGGAAAAGATAGATAGTATGGGACAGGACCATAAGAAAGCTGGATAGACTGTTAATGGCTACCAGACAGGGCTAGCCTTACATGTGGGCAAAATAAGCAGTTATCTGCAGTCTGTTTGGCACCTAGCATTTCACTTTAAAGATGTATTTCTTTATTGAGGATTTCACATTAAATTCTTGTTAGTAATTAGCACTTGTGTGTATCGGGGCATTTAAAGATCAAGTTTATTTTGAAGCAGTAATACTAGAATACATGTTGCTGCCCCTGGAAAGTAGACCTGGATGATATTCTTAAATAGACACCCTGCAGGCAGAAGAAGGTGATGAAAATAGAGGATAAAAAGCACATATCAACTGCCTACTAACCAATTTTGCTGTGAATAAAAGCGGGATGTCGATTACACTTTACAGAGTCCTAGACTGTTGCAAACAATTCCCCTTTTGTAGCCTTAAAGATGGACATAGGGGAGGGAGGGAGAGTAGATTTCCCATAAGGTAACATTTCCCATTGCCTTCCCACCTCCCTCCTCCAGAGTTCCCCAGCCTACCCAATCCCACCAACACCGTCTTACCTCCCACAAACTGCGCTGCTCCCATGCAACGTCCCATCATTCTGGAGATAAGCTCCTCCATGCAGCAGCCCAGAACTGCAGCCAGTGCCACCAGGAGCAGGAGAGCACAGCCAGCACCTGTCACCACCGTGCACATCTGCCAGGCAAGGCTTGGAATAGCACTGAAGCTGGCATAGCGCCCACACTCTTCCACCATGATCAGACTGTCCCCCTCTCCCCGCACAGGGTAGTTGCATCTCCGGAATGTGCTGAAGGACACTGGCTTCCCCAGCTGGGATCCAAAGAGCCAGTATGGCAGGAAGTAACTGGTAGAACTGGCCACAGCAGTAACAAGGGACAGGAAGGCCCAGAGGGTCCCCACCACTGTCAGGCTGCTCCTCATGGTCCCAGGTTTCTCTGCAGGTATGGGAAGATGAGTTGGGTCACAGGACCAAATACAAAAAGTTATCACGTAGGCTCCATCAGCCTATTTTTCATCTGTCTGGCCAGTCCTGGGGCTCATTCATGTGTCACTTGGCCCTTGCTTCTTGATAAAATTATTCTCTCAAGGACCATTTGGGTCCTTATGGGATTCTGCTTTCCAGCACTTTTTCCATCATTCCTTCCTTCCACCTGATTTAGAGTTCTATGGTCTCTAGGCTGCAATGAAAAAACCATAGAATTGAATTAGTGACTTCTCTGCCAACTCAAATGCAGCCTGATCTGTCAGCTTTTAACTCTTGACATCCAGCATGAAACAAGTGGCTGTTAGGGTGTGTATGGGAAGCCCAAATGAAATCCAGGCTGCCCAGAGAGACTCCAGCTTCCCAAGGAATGGCCTTTCTGACTTGGAAGCCTAGAAGGAGGTGATATCTCAAGAGGGTCAGCAACCAAATTGTTTTCAGTGAGAAAAGGAAGAAGAAAGACCACTCACAGGGTCTGCTCTTAATACAAGGGAGAAGAGGGAAGAAAAGCTCACTATGGAGTTGCAGGATGTGCTCATCTGACCTAGGTAGGATGTGCAATAGTGCATTCATGTTGACTTTTCACAAGGATGCATCAGCCAGGTTGAAATGGGTAGAATAAAAAAAGGGATGCTTAGTCTCACACTCTATGCTTATTACTGAGTAAACACCATTCAGCCACTTTGTTGTTGTTGTTAATCCTCACCTGAGGATATTTTTCCATTGATTTCTTAGAGTGGAAGGGAGAGGGAAGAGCAAGAGCAAGAGAGAGAGAGACATTGATTGGTTGCTTCCCATACGCACCCTAACAGGGGCTGGGGATCCAGCCTGCAACAGAGGTACGAGCCCTTGACCCGAATCAAACCCAGGACCCTTCAGTCAGCAGGCAGACACTCTAACCCCAGAACCAAACCAGCTAGGGCACCATTCAGCCTCTTTCTCCCAAAATCAAAATGTAAGGCAACTTTCTAACCAGTGAGAGTTGTTTAACTCTAGACTGGTTACTAAGAAAAGCTGCCTCTTCTTTTCCTCAATATAATCAAGAAAGCTTCTCATTTTTCTGAAATAGATCAGGTACCCCCTGCCTGGCAGCAGGAATATATAAGTAGTTACAGGGACCTTGAAAGGTGACTTTAGAACAAGTTACCTCAGATTTAAGATGCTGAGAGTCTTTTTAGATCTAATCTCCTCAGCCCAGCTCACAAATGGCTTTCACAGTCCTCTCTGTCAAAAATGAACCACTTTTCCTCCCAACTCCATTAATCTGCCATTGTTTGCTGGCCTGATTCTCGATTAGGGCGGCCAGAGACCTCACTACAGCTTGATGACAGCACTGTGAATGTCTCCAAAAGGCAAATGGTGGAGTATGTCTCAGAAGATTCTCCATGTTTCATCATTACTGGTTAAAGTTACAGGTGCTGGGAGGGGGGGTTCAAGGGTGAGAGACACAAGACAAGAAAAGTATAGGAAATGACTCTACGGGACCAATCTGTGACAGTCAGGAGCAAGCAGGAATTGTACTCAGGGTCTCAGGGACTGTGCCCAGCCATGATCCCTTTCATAACCACTATCATACAGTGCCGGGCACAGAGTAGACACTCCAAGTCATGTTTATTTAATGAAACTCATTTCATAAAAGCATCCAATTTCCAGACTGGCAAGGACCTTAATGAATCACCTAATTCAACCTTCTTATTTTACATATGAGGGAGTATGGCCCGGTAAAGCGGGAAATGATTTCTCCCAAGTCACAGAGTAAGTTAGCAAGCAACAACAGAATAAGAAACCTGATCTGGAGATTCCTAGGCCAATACTTTTCTACCACACAGTGCTAGGCCCCCTCCCCCAATCAGTTACAGATGGGATTACAGAGAGGAAGTGATTTACCCAAGGGTAAAGGGCTAGTGAGATACACAGGCCAGACCACAGCCCAGTTATTTGAGTCTTAGTATAATGTTCTATTTTCACTACATTGCAATTCCTCTCCTGATACACATGTATTGTGTGCTATGTGCTTTGTGCTGGAAGGGAGCAGAGATCATAAATTGCAGGTGCTTACTTTGGAATGTTAGGGCTTGGGAAGAAAGTGCCCTGAGCTGGGCCCCTGGGAATGAGGCTTTGTGCAAGAGAGTGGGGGGAATGAGAGAAAGATGTGATGAGGGATTGAAAGTTAACAGGAGGAGAAGTGAAACTCGTTATGAGTAATTGCTGTTGGAAAGCAAGTATGCTTGGCCACAATGAGGTAATGCCTCTGCTTGTTATAGTAAAGTGGGTAAGATTATGAAAAGTGCAAGCAGCCCTCTGTTATGGACTCATTTCCTAGTGAAGAAGCCGAGGCTAGAGAATGAGAGGAAACAAGCTGATAAACATCTGCGGCTGCATCATCATAGTTTCTTCCAAGCCCATTTTTTCATGTGTTCTGCCCAACAATCTCCTTAGGTTGATAAGCAACTTATTAACCCTAATTTACAAATGAGAAAATTGAGGGTCAGAAAGCTAAGTGACTTAACCAAGATTACCCACTGATTCAATGGCAGAAGCCATCATTTCCCACTTCTTCACCTGCAACCTTCCCCCATATTCTGCTTCATGACCCCAAAAGTATTACAATTAAAAGCTTCTATGGTCTCCCACACAGGATTTAAAAAAAAAAATGTTTAAGGATGGGAAAAGAATTAGAGGGTAAGACAGGGATGGTAGGAGGAAGGTCACTTTCTCTAAGCAGTGTATAAACCAACAGAACAGGAACATAAGTTGTTTCAAGCTCAGAAACTGCAGTTAGAACTAACCCCCATATGTCCTTCATGAATGTCATCACCTTGAGATCAAAAGTCCCAGTATGACAACCAACAGAAAGGCAGAGAACTTAAAGAAGAGAAAGGAACTATATCAGTAAGTAGTACTTAGACTGTACTAGAAATAAGAGGAGGGGTTCTCACATAAGGTTATCATCTGCGACAAATCGAACTATTTAAAAAAAACACAATACTTTATTGCTACTTTATCTATTGGATAAAAAAGATGCTATATATATATATATATATATATATATATATATACACACACACACACACATATATACATACATATACACACACACATATATATGCACACATATATACAACAGAATATTATTCAGCAGTAAAAAAAGAATGAAATCTTGCCATTTGCAACAACATGGATGGACCTCGAGGGTATTATGCTAAATGAAATAAGTTAGACAGAGAAAGACAAATACCATATGATTTTTACTTATATGTACTTAAAAAAAAACAAAATAAATGAACAAACGAAACAAAACAGAAACAGATTCATAGATATAGAGAAGAAAGTGATGGTTACCACAAGGGTAGAAGTGGGGAGATGGGTGAAAAATGTTAAGGGAAATAAGAAGTACAAACTTGCAGTTATAAAATAAGTCATAGAGATATAATGTACAACATAGGTAATACAGTCAATAATATCCTAATTACTTTGTACCATGACAGATGGTTACTAGACATATTGTAGTGATTACATTATAAGGTATATAAGTGCAGAATCATTATGTTGTACACCTGAAACTAATATAATAGTGTATGTCAAAAATACTTTAATAAAAATATTACAAAACTACCAACCACTGTCACCATCATTTTATTTTTAAAATGGTATTTTTAAATGGTATTTTAAAGTCAAGATTTGGGAAGGCAGAATCACAAAATTCAATTTAAATTAAATACATTTAGCTTTAGAAAAACACATTGATTTTCAAAATTTAAATGAAATACTTTCACATCAGGAAAAACTCATTTGTACTTATTTCATTTAGGACTAGGGTGACCAACCATGCCGGTTTGCCTGATACTAAGGAGTTTCCTGGGATGTGGGACTCTCAGTGATAGAACAAGGAATGTCCCAAACTTGAATGAGTTACTTACCCTATTTAGGACTAGAGGGGTGGTGAACCAGCACCATCCATGGACAGCAGGTTGAAAATCACTGCCACAAATAGTTTGTTAATGTTCTTTCTGCAGGTCTCAAGCAGTATAAAGTTACAAGTGACAACGGAATTAGACAATGGAGGGATAAAGCCTGTAGATTTTGAATGTAAACCTTTGTAAATCATAGACTTGACCTCATGCAATAAAGGAAGAGATCTCAGCGATCCAATGGCTCAGTGTTTTCTGGAAACAAAATGGGCCCCAGCCCAGCTTCTTCTATGGCTGGATAGAGAGGTAATGGGCTGTGTGGAGTCTGTGCATGCACATTGCTACATGTTCACATATGTTGGATAGAGAAGTGCATTCAAGCAAATGCTTTTAGTTCCTGCATCATATGTGATGGAGTAACTTCCTTTTTTTTCTCCAAAGCAATCCAAATTCATTCCCAGGAACTAGCCAACTCTTTGCACTCACGTAAATAAAATCACACATAATTCTGTACTTCATTCTATCTTTATTCTTCTTGTATATTTTGTATACACAATAGCTTTGTTTCCCTGTCCTGGAATGTCTAGCTACCCTGGATTTCGGAAACCAAGAACTCAACATGGTGGTTCTGCTAATTGTCCCAGTAACGAGGCATTGAAAGAATTGTTATTCACCCTCTCTCGTTAGTGTTACATGATCCCTCACCCTTTAGTTTTTCCATGTCCTAAATGGGTCACATGTCTGTTTCTGAGAGGGTTATATGAGATGCAGTGATTGTGGCTAGAAAGTTGTAACAACCAGGGTAGAAACATGAAGTCTGTTCTGAATTTATTGTCCTTACTAAAGACTACTGTTCACTACTCTTAGAGATATGGTAGTCATTCTAACACAGATCACGGGTAGAGATCACTTCAAACTATATGAGTCAGGAAACCCACCTAAGCTGTAGATGTCAAATGGTTGTCTATAATGTTTTTAAAGGACTCTAAAGAAGACTACATTTTTTTCTCAGTAGTTTAACAACTCTCATTGTCAAGAAATTACTTGTTATATCTCATTTTAAACATTTTCTGCTGCAATTTATGGCCAATTCCTTTGGTCAGGTCCTCAGATGGAATGGAGAATAGGTTGGCCACTGTCCTCCAGATGAGAGCCCTTCATCAACTCAGATTAGTGGTGGCTTACTGTTGGCACTTTTTCCCAAAAATGAGCATTCTAACTCTCCCTGCAATGACTCATTGCCCTGTCTTTAATCATTTGTTCTTACCTTTTCACTCTTGTGTGTACCTACTCATTATGGGCACTTACTTAGTATCAGTAAAACTGGAAACACTGCTCTTATATTTTTCTTGGTGGAGAAAAACCAAATTGTTCCTCTACCTCATCTCCTCCCCAGTCCCTACAGAAGAAGACTCAAAATCCTTTTGTTCCCACTTGACCTTGTCATACAACTTCTGAGTTAAGGAAAGCAATACCTTACTAAGGGTAATAGGGCCCAGGTAAAGCATCCAGTGAGTTAATGACCAGAACATGAAGTGATCAGAAAGGGAGTCTCTGATATGCAGCTGCTGAGGGAAACATGGCTGCAAGAATACTGGGTTCAGATTGGTCTTCAAGGAGCCACTTTGTTGTCACTGATTTTGGCAAAGAAATATGAACAGGCTTTTCTACTCATGCCCCCATATAGTGTGCATTGCTTACATGCCAACCCTGTTACAAATACATCATACTCAGTGTTGAGACTTCCCTAGGAAATGAGAAAAATAAACAAACATATATGTTTCCAGTGTGTAAACAGGGTCCTGTTTCAGAAAAATGTCTCTGCCCAATGTGACTCCTTGTATCAAGTTGGGTATATAAGCAGCCTGACCATTCTAGATCATTATGTTTCAGACACAACTTCAAAAAGTATCTATTACCACTTCCCAATCATTTCTCTCCTCATTTTCTGCCACCGGAGTCCCTCCGAAGTTTCTCCTCCTCTGTATATCTTCTCAAAGAGAGTTGCTTCAGGTTATCCTATGCCTGATATCATATCACAATGTAGCTACACCAAGGCCTTTATTTCCCATTTGCATCTCTGTGGCTTGAAGAAGATCTCACTTTATTCAAGCTTTATTGAGGTATAAATGTTATATGAAAAAATGTACACATTTAATGTGTACATCTCACTGAGTTTAGACATATGCTTACATCTGTAAAACCATGACCACAATTAAAGTACTAAACATATTCATAACCCTTAAAAAGTTCCTTGTATTGTTTTGTGTGTGTGTGTTAAGAACACTTAACATAAGATCTATCTTCTTAACATATTTTAAAATGCACAACACCGTATTGTTAACTATAGGCACAAAGTTGAACAGAAAATCTCTAGAATTTATTCAACAGCCTAACTGGGACTTTACACCCATTGAGCAACAATTCCTCATTTCCCTCTCCACCAAACCCCTGGCAACCACCATTCTACTACTCTCTGCTTAAGAAGACCTCACTTTTAACCTAAGCCTTATCTATCTTTCAAATTCCTCAGCCTTAATGTTTGCTATCCTCTTTCTAAGTTTCTCCCTCCTTCCCTCTTCTTTTATCCTAGAGTATAAAGACTGGTAAAACTAGCTGTGCTGAGTCTGTTCATTTATTTATTCTCATATTTTCATCCTGAGGTGGGGATGATCACAAGCAGTTTAGGCATTAAAACACAAGAATCAAGAGAGTAACTACAGAGAGAGGACCACCAAGTCATTGACAACCTAGAAGGTCAAGTTGGCCAAGCAAAGACAGAGAGAGCCCATAAAAAGAACCTGTCCTGACCTATTCCCTTGCTCCAGAGTCTGAAGTTAGAAAAGTAGGGATTAGAATGATTTCTCTAAATTTCATATGAGCTTCTCCATTCCTTGAAAAAAAAAAAATGTTCATTGAGCTCCCCATCTGCCTTCTGCTTTGAAAAGTAGGGTGCCAATTAGAGATCTTCATCCTGGTTATTACTCTGAATTGACAGGTACCACCATCTTCAGTGCTCAGTTGATCGGCTAGGAGTGTCATACCCTATACCAGTTAGAAACTACTCCTACAGGCCCACTCTGGCAAGACATTGTTAATCACTATCAACAATGGGCTAACTGGTAAACCATCTGCTCGCACATTTAGGCTCTAGCCCCAGCCCTGCTACTGTTGCCCCAGCAGTCCCTTTAACCACGGCTTCAACATGGAATAAAATCCCATCACAGCTGGCCACCTCCATTCAGTGAATGTGGCCAGCATAAGAAGAAGGTGGGCTGAATGCTTCTCCAACCACTTCAACAGACATGAGAGGCAGCATGGCATATTAAGAGTTTTTCAAAATGGGAGCTCTAAACCCTCTGTACCAGAATCACCTTCAATGCTTATTCAAAATGCAGTCTATTACACTCCTCCTCAGATTCACTGAATTAGAATTTATGGGATTTGCATTTTTAAAAAATCCTCAATTGATCCTGATGGGAACTAATGGTTAGAAAATACTCTTTTAGAAGAAAAGAGTTCAGATTTTGGAATCAGATCTGGGATAGAGTCCTGAGGTCTGTCCCTTATAGATTCTATGAACTTGAGAGGATCGCTTAAAACCTCTGAGGTTCAGTTTCATCTATAAAATGGAGATGATGGAATGTAAAGTTCAAGTGAAATAACATCTGGTCTACCTAACACTAGGATAGTTGTAAATTCTCCTTCCTGCCAGAGAAGGCTCCATTCTCCCATAAGTAACAGAGAAGACTTGAAGTCACCCAAAAAGTAGAACATCACTCTTCTCCCTTCTCTTTCCCCAAACACTCTCTAAGTAATTTTTCTTCACTCTTAGTCTTCTTTCTGCTTTCAGTTTTCCACCACAAAATGAAAACACTTGGCCCAGTGTTTTTTTCAAGAATGGATTTATAGTTAAACTATCTCAGGTTTTCTGGAAGTCATCATGCTTGGCACATAGTTAAGAATTCACAAATATTTACTGAGTGAATGCAGTTTTTATTTCCAGCCCTACTGATTTCAACATCTGCATTTCAGTTTAACGCCATTACCCCATTTCAGTCTCATTGCCCCAGTTTAGGCAAGTCTAAAAGATCAACCCAGCACATCAGCAAACCAGATCCACCTTTACTTCTACAGACAAGTCAGAATAAAATCCCTCCATCCACTCCCAGAGACATGCACTTCCTCTCCTCAAGTTACAAATTCTTCTGGGGAAATCAACTAGCATTTAACCCTTAGGTCCTCAAACTATGTCAATCTGAAATAGGAATCCAGCCCTGATTCCGCTTAGCCTCTGTGCAAACAACGAACTATGAAGAAGGAAAAAATGTACCAGGCTGCCTTTGGGAAGAAACAGCTTCTCCGAGCTGTGAGATGAAAGGACAGGAAGCCCAAGAAAGGCAAGGGAGGAGGGGGGTTGAGCAAGGGGAGAGCAAAGCAGTTTTTTATCCAGCTGTTTCAATTGCATTTGGCCCAAGTTGCAAATTTACCTTCTGGCCACGAAGGCTGATTGACTTGTTCCCTCTCTTCGAACTCAGATCTGAGAAACAATTTCTCCTTACAGCTTGTCAGAAGGGGATGGGAATCCCAGCTGCTCTTTGCAGAGATGCCTGAAAACCTTTCTTTACCTTTGGGAGAGAGGGGCGGAGTCCAACCTAATGGGAATTAACTCCAAACACGCTGGAGGCTTCAACTCCAGCCTCAGACATGCAGGCACTTGAAGTAGATTAACAGTCACTGAGTCCCCCATCTCCATCTTCACAGCTGCTAAGTCATCTGTCTGTGAGTGAGTGAGTGAGTGAGTGAGTGAGTGAGTGAGTGAGTGAGTGAGTGAGTAAGTGAGTGCGCACGCGCACACAGGGGCGCCCGCACTTGAACTGCAGGTTCAAGTCTCACTTCTTTATCTGCTTCCCAAACTCCTGCTGAGGCTGGGTGGAAGGGGGCAAAGGGGAGGGGAGAATGGGGGACATCTGTGATAGAATCAACAATAAAAACAGAACCACTTCAGGTGTTTAGGAGAGGAACTTGGGATCCAGTCGACTTGTTCATGTCATTTTTAAAAGGGTGATTGTGGTTGTGTAACAAGTTACCCCTAACTTAAGAGCTTAAAACAGTAAACATTTATTCTCTCCACAGCGAAAACATAAAATTAAATTAAATTTAAAAAGTGAAAAGATAGTAGCAAAACACAGACAACAGTGTGGTGATGGCCTGGGGGTGGGGGGTGGGTGGCTGGGTAGAGGTGGACAAAGGGGAAAATAGGGAACATCTGTAGTAGTGTCAACAACAAAAATAAAGTAAAACAACAACAACAATAAATCAACACTCCCACAACATTTCAAGGTCTAGACAAGGGATCAGGAAGCCAGAGCCTGTGCTATGCACCAACTCCAATAGGCTGCCTGTTTTTGTAGTTTTATTGGCACATAGCAACAATTTATTCATTTGCTTATCATCTGTAGCTGTTTTCATGCTACAACTGCAGAGTTGAGTAGTTGTGGCAAAGATCTTATGGTCCACAAAATCTAAAATATTTACTATCTGGCTCTTTAGAGAAGAAAAACAATGCTGATGCCCCATTTAGACCCACACCAATAGAGTATAATAGAGGCATTATGTTAATTGTTAGGAGAAAGGGGTTAAAAAGGGGGGGGGAGTGAGATAAGAGGAAATACTGCTTGCTTTCAGCTTTGTTGACGTGCTAGTCAACTGTCATCATTCTTTAGAATCTGTGAAGGTAACAACCCACTATAAATTAGTATAAGCTAAATATTTGGCAAGTTTATGAAAATGTATTTTTCTGTTAACTCTCCTTTAAACCTGTGTTTATATTATTTTCTTATATACCCTAAGTTTTTTTCCCTGAAAACTTTGTTGAGATATGTCACATACCATACAATTCACTCTTTCAAAATGTGGAATTCTGGGGTTTTTTTTAGTAGATTTACAAATCTGTGCAACCCATCACCACTATGTAATTCAAGAACATTTTTATCACTTCCAAAACAAACCCCATACTTGGTAGCATAGACTTTAAGTTATTTTTTTCTCTTTTGTCAGAGCTGCTTCTTCTTTGGGGGCTACTTGGGTCTTTTGTTTTTGTTGTTGCTGTTTTCTTTTTTTAAATAAAATGTCTTTTTACTGTGGGTGTATATTCTGCTCTAGTCTTACAAGAAGGAGCAATTTATTTCTGAAATAATTTCTAGAGTCCCATTGCCCTTGAAATTTGGAGAGTTTTCATATAAATGCTTACAAATTTAAAACCACATAGACTCCATGGCTTGTCACCCATGCAGGTTGCATAGGGAAGGCACACCTTGCTTATCCTATAGTTTTGGTTCTAGAGTGAAAACCTAGAAATGAAACCTATATTTCTGTTTTATATAAAAGTCAGAATTGACAACTTTTGTTGAGTTTCCTTATTGACCTCAAAGGATGAACTGATAGTGTTAACCAGTGATGTGGTGTGCTGGTAAATATTTAATAACTGGTTTTGGGTGACAGGGGGAGCAAGAGAGTGCTGCTGTGGCATTTGCTGATTCCCATGGTAAATACTCCTACCATGGCCAATTTCAAGCTACCAACTTGAAGTCAATGAAAGTGGAGTTGGGAAGATATATACACAATCTACTCTTATGAGCTGGTACAAGTCAGTTCCAGCACATCATTGGAACTTAGATTCAAGAAATTACTTCAGTCTTGGCTTGTGTAGATTTATAAGTTACATACAGTATTAACAAAAAAATAAAGATAACTATCATAGTTGTTTCAGATGTGGCACATAGACATCCACCCACTATATACTATGTCAGCTGGCACTGAAACATTTAAAAAATATTTTGCTACACCAACTTTTAAGCTCTTAGAGTACAATTTGTGTGTTACTCAGAAGTAAACCAAAATAAGTTGTCCACCGGTCTTGCTACCTGCTTTAATAACTTTTGAGAGAGGATCTTTATTATATTTATAATAGATGAAAAATAAACCAGATTGAAAATCCCCTTTTTAAAACTTCAGTCATGTACCATATTTTTTGTTCAAATTGTACAGTGTAAGTTAAACTAAATAGCACTCTAGTAACCACCATGAGTATATTTCTGTAAGCATATTTATACTGAAATAAACTTTCAAAAATATGGAGACATTTTTCATCAAAATGTTAAATAAAGCTCTTTAAATGTCCTCTATACTGGGTGAGGAAGATCCATCACCCACATTGATTGTTGCCCTTTTGGAGAAGGCAACCCACTAAAAATTACTTACTAATCACTAACATGAGCCAAGCAGTGTTCAGTCCTGGAAACATAAGATTTAAGAATTTACACAGGGTCCCTGCCCTTATGAAGTTTATATTCTACACAAGGAGATGGAAAAGATTAAACAAGCAAACAAACATGATAATAATGCACAATGATGAATACTGAGTGATTTAAAATATAGTGATATTTATAGAGTAATGGGGGTGAGGGATACTTAACTTTAAATAGAGGAATCAGGGACGGCTACTCTGACGTGGCATAGAGCTGAAAACCTGAAGGATGAGAAGGAAAAGAGGAGCTGGAAGAAGCTGGGAGAAGATTGTAAATTCAAAGGCTCTGAGGAGGAGAGGATCCTAGCATGTTAAGGAACAGAAAGGCCCGTGGGACTGGAGAATGGTGCACCAAGCAGAGATTGGTACCAGGTAAGGATGGAGAGGTAAGCAAAAGGCAGATCATGCAGGGATTTGTAGGATTTCCTTTTAATTACAGTGGCAAACTATGGGCAGGCCTTCCATGAGCTCAGTGTAGCACACACTCAAAATAAATAGATGGCAAATCATAGGTAACTGGGGCAAATAGGGAAGTCCTAGGCTGCTGATGTGGCCAACCTCCAGTGTCTTGACTTTTAAGACCACACAACTTGAGACATACTTCTATAAAACAGGAACAGCTACAAAAAACAACAGCAATCAACTCTTACTTTTATCTCAGGGTTTTCGAGGTACTGTTGTTCACAGATTTGTTAGTAGTAAGCTGACCTTTACTACTTAGGCCTGAGGTTATTAACTTTATTACTTAGGCTTCCTTGACCTAGTATGAGTCATTATCTTCACTAGTCTTTGACCCTTGACCATGCTTTCTGGTCTTGCCTAGCACAGACCAATGGGAAGCCATTACCTGGTTTAAAGCATTATCCGATTCACATTTGAAAACTGTCTTCTTGGAAAATAAAGAAATTCGTAATATTGGCATTTTCAGGTCCCCGATCATCCTCAAAGCTTTCTTCTCTCAGTGATCATCTTGCATTTACAAACTTGGAATTTCATTTTTAATTTCCCTTTTGGCCCCTGCATTCAAGGTACATGATGTTGAACTAATTATGAGATTGATTTGCCTAGGAACAGAAGGTCCACTCTCTCACGCTCTAGTTGATCAAGGTTTCACTAGAATTCTGCTCCTATAAGCGGTGTCCTAAATGATAGTCCAGATAGTTGAAAGAACAAATGGTCTCCTCCTAAGTCTATCAACAGTACTTCCTGTTATACTTACCCATCCCACCTCTCTCACCACAAAGCCATCAGTGTTTTTTGAAGCTTTTCTAGCCCTAACACCCCCATTTTCACAGTTGGCCAAACCATGTTGGGGCGTGGCCACTGGTACCATAACTGATTTTCTAAACCACCCTGATTCATTTTCCAGAGGATAATCTAATTGGGTTATATGAGTTACAATGAAACAAGAGAAACGGCATTTCAGAACTAATAAATCCTTATTATCCTTGCCTCTGCTTCCTAAAGCAAGTCATGGAGCTTTGTCAATTTGGGAACCTCAGTCACAAAGACTGGTTTCTAGGCATCCAGTGGGTTACTACAGCATTACTACACTTTGGGGTTTTGCTAAATGGTGTAGCCAGCCAAGCTGCTCCAAAAGACCTGGGCAGGCACACAACAGAAGGATATTAAGAGAAACGAAACAATGAGTGTGTCTTCTGACATTTTAGTATTGCCTTAAAGGCTGAAGAAAAAATGAGGGTAATAGGATAAGCAAAAAATGCTTAGGAAATGAGATGTAGAGCTCAGGAAATATGCGACAGAATTTTCCACAAGAGTAATCTGATAGCGTAGTAGCTGGCCAGTGGAGACAGTGCTACAAACCAGACTACTTGCCCAGAAAATCCCATGAAGCAACAGCTGCTGGAAGCAAGGACCACACAATAAGAAAAGCCCTACTCTATGAAACTCAGCTTTGTTCTTTGGGTAAGCATATGGGTACTGGGGTAATACATCCCCAGAGCATATTTGGGCATTTGCCTAATGACCTGCAGCATATACCATGTTTTCTTAGCAGCTGTGGCTAAAATACAACTGACAGCCACAAACTTTGTTCTATCTTTTTCTGGGATATAATGCTGGTTCCTGCAGACATCATCGGCATACCAGGGATTTTAATAGATCTGTCTAGGAAATTATTGTCATGGATATTTGTTGGGCCTTGTAGGACAGCATTCCTAATTTTTGCAAGCAGAACTTGCCTTTTTCTGAGTAACTGTCCCTTAAATTTGGAAAATAAAGTTGATCCTCACAACATCTTTATGAAGTAGGCATTATCCCCATTTTCAGGGCAGGAAACAGGAAGGTTAAATGACAAACCTCCATACTGTTTTTTCCATAATGGCTGCGCCAATCTGCGTTTCCACCAACAATGCACAAGGGTTCCCTTTTCTCCACTTCCTTGCCAACAGTTGTTGTTTGTTAATTTATTGATGACAGCCATTCTGTCAGGTGTGAAGTGATTTCTCATTGTGGTTGTAATGGGCATTTCTCTGATGATTAGTAACACTGAGTATCTTTTCATATGTCTGTTGGCCATCTGTATATGTCCTCTTTGGAGAAGTGTCTATTCAGGTCATCTGCCCATTTTTTAATTGGATTGCTTGTTCTTTTTGGTGTTGAGATGTATGAGTTTCTTATAAATTTTAGATATTAACCCCTTATTAGATGTATCATTGGTGAATATCTTCTCCCATTCAGTAGATTGTCTTTACATTTTGTTGAAGGTTTTCTTTGTTGTGCAAAAAACACTTCAGTTTATGTAGTCCCATGTGTTAATTTTTCTTTTGTTTCCCTTGCCCAATGAGATATGTCAGAAAAAATATTGCTGAGATAAATGTAAAAAGATTTTACTGCTTATATTTTCTTCTAGGACATTTATGGCATCAAGTGTAAAATTTAAATCTTTAAGTCATTTTGAGTTTATTCTTGCATATTGTGTAAGAAGGTGGTCTGGTTTCAGTTTTTGCATGTATCTGTCCAATGTTTTCAACACCATTTATTGAATAGACTGTGTTTAGAGCAATTCCATTTATGAGTATATATCCAAAGAAACCCAAAATACCAATTCAAAAAAAATATATGCACCTCAATGTTTATTGCAGCATTATTTACAGTAGCCAAGATATGGAAGCAACCCAAGTGCCCATCAATGGAGGATTGGATAAAGAAGATATGGTACATATATATGATGGAATGCTACTCAGCCATTAAAAAGAATAAAATCTTACCATTTGTGACAGCACAGATGGACCTAGAGGGTATCATGCTAAGTGAAATCAGTCAGAGAAAGACAAATACTACATGATTTCACTTACATGTGGAATCTAATGAACAATATAAACAAACGAATAATCAGAAACAACTCATGGATACAAAGGACAGATTGATGGTTGCCAGAAGGGAGGGAGGTTGGAGGGCTGAGTGATAAAGGTGAAGGGATTGAGAAGTATAAATTGGTAGTGACAAAATAGTCATGGGAACGTAAAATTCAGCATAGGGAATATAGTATAAGTATGTATGGTGCCAGGTGGGTACTTGAAATATCAGGGGATCACTTTTTAAAGTATATGGTTGTGTAACCATTATGCTGTATACCTGAAACTAATACAAGATAATATTGAATATAAACTGCCATTGAAAAATAAAATTAAAAGTTACATGACTTTCCCATAGCCATAGATCTCTAGTTCTACTAAGTGATAGATTCAGAAAAGGACTTGGAGACAGAAAACAGGCTGCATGGGAACAGATGGGAAAGGCCAAAGAAGTATGAGGTAAAAAAAATATATGGTATGAATCCTACATTTCTGCTTTGAGAAACAGGGTGCATGAAGATATCCTTCATTGAGATAAGAATAAAAGCAGATTATAGTGTGACCTGCCTACACCTATTCTCTTTGGTGATGGGCAGTGAAAAGCTGTAAATAATTGAGTTCAGCTTGGCTATTAGGTTAGAAGCACCTCTGGTACCTCCTGATGTGTAGTAAACAGTTATACAGGTTTGGAGGAAAGTTCGAGGCTGAGAGTTCACTTGTGGAAGACAAGCCCTAAGAGCAGATGATCAAGATGCTTATCATATATGAAGGCCATGGACAGGAACAACCTTGATAAACATCCACATTTAAAGGATGGGTAAAGAGACAAGGACCTGTGAAGGAGATAAAGATTGCTCAGTCCTTCGCTTTCCTTTTTCCCATATACCACAGCCTCTCAAGAACAAGAGCTGACTCAGGAAGAACTGGTTCAGGAAGGATATGAGGACAAAGTGGTTGAGGGGGGCAGAATGGTTAAAAATCCTTCAGTGTTAAGAGCTTTATCGACCAACCATTGTCCGGAGATAACCACGGATGAATTGTAAAAAAATAATCTCACTCAGAAATGCAGCTGTATTTGCAGGTTGTTTAACATGTTTCTTTCATTTTTAATGAGTTTTTAAGTAGCCAATGTTTGCTGTGGTTGGCAAAGAGCCATCAGCTGTGATACCACCTGGTTTTCCTTCTTGAATTTAGAGAAATTTCGAGGAACAACAAGGAGACTGAAAGCAGGTTCAGGCACCTTGGATTTGGCCTTGAACAGTCACCTGTGTCTCTTTCTTTTACTCTTGTGGGATACCGCCAGCTAAATTAATGCTGTGGGAATCATTCCACAAATCGAAGCCTCTCTGTTGACCTTGAGAAATCACTTTTATCCTTTCTAGAACTTACTTTCCATCTAGAAAAAAAAGTGAAAGATCAAAAACCATCCTCATGCACAGATCATTAAGCTGCAAAATAATTTGGAGGACATTGTTGTCAGTATTATACTAATAATAGGGCCATTATGTTCATTCTACAATGATTTTGTCACTGTCTATTATGAGTCAGGCACTGAAAGTACAGTGATAAAACAGGATAGACAAAGTCCTTGCTTTCACAAAGCTCACATTCTAGTGAGGAGGAAAGCTAATAAAACAAGTGAACAATTAATAAAATACAGTGGTAAGTTCTAAAACAAAAATAAAATTTGGTTATAAGATAGGGTGTTGGGTGGGAATAAGGGCAACTTTAGTTAGATTGGGAAGTTGGAAGAGGCTCTGAGGTGATATTTGGCATGAGACCTAAAAGATCAGGAAAAGCCAGGTAAAAGCCAAGGTAAGAAACTTTCAGGCAGAAGAAAAAGAATATGAAGAGGTGTCAAGTCATAAAAATGCTTGGAGTGTTTAAGGAACTAAAAGCAGTTTAAGGACAACTAGATGTCCACATGCAAAAGAAAGAAGCTGAACCCCTACTTCACCTCACACCATATACAAAAATGAACCCCAAATGGATCAAAGACCTAAATATAAGAACTTTAAACCATCAAACTCATTGAAGAATACCTGAACATAAATCTTCATGACCTTGGATTAGGTAATGTATTTTACATATGACATCAAAAGTGCAAGAAATAAAAGAGAGAGAGAGTAAAAACACAGAAGAATTGGACTTCATCAAAATTAAAAACTTTTGTGCCTCAAAGGATACTACCAAGAAAGTGAAGGACAACCCATAGAAAGGTTGCAAATCAGATATCTGATAAGTGCTTAGTATTCAAAATACAAAAAAAAAAGCACAACTCAACAACAAAAAGAAAACCCAATTTCAAAATGGGCAAAGTTCTTGAGTAGACACTTCTCCAAAGAAGATATGTAAATGGCCAATAAGCACATGGAAAGATGCTCAACATCATTAATTTTTAGAAAAAAAACAAAAAACACAAAACCACAAATCAAAAACCAATAAGATACCACTTTACATCCACTAAAATGTCAATAATAATAATGGGAAATTAGAAGTATTTGAGAGGAAGTGGAAAATTTGGACCCCTTGCACATTGTTTGTAGGAATGTAAAATGATGCAGCTTATGTGGAAAACAGCTTGGCAATTTCTCAAAAAGTTTAAACATAGACTGACCATATAACCCAGCAATTCTTCTCCTTGGTATATACAAAAAACAACAACAAACAAACCTGAAAACAGGTATTCAAACAAAAACTTGTGCATTAATATGCACAACAACACTTTTCACAATTGTCAAAAGTTGAAACAACCCTAAAGTCCATGAACTGATAAACAGATAAACAAATAGTGGTATATCCATGAAAAGGAATCATCCATTAAAAAAGGAAATTCTGCCACATGCTACAACAGCATGAACCTTGAAAACATTATGCTAAGTAAAATAAGCCAGGCACAAAAGATCATATTTCATATGATTTCCTTTATATGAAATGTCCAGAATAGGCAAATTTGTAGAGTCATAAAATAGATCAATGGTTGCTAAGCACTTGGAGGAAGGGATGAAGGAGTGATTGCTCAATAGGTACAGGGTTTCTTTTAGGAATGGTGATATATTCCCAAACTAAATAATGGTGAGGTTCCACAATACTGTGGTTATACTAAAAACCATTTTAAATGGGTGAATTGAATGGTATGTGAATTATATCTCAATAATAAGTTATTATCACAAACAGCAGGTTAATGTTATAGGAGAACAGTGAGAGAAAGTGATAAAAGGGGCAGAGGTAGAAATTGCCTAAGGATGCCATCCTCCTAAGCCCCCATGCAGATCTAAGGCTCATAATATTGAACATACAGTGAGGAGCTTCCTCAGCCTCTTTGGGCTAGGCCCAAAGCTTTTTCTTTCCTTTTAGAAATTACTACTCTAAAATCAAGAACAGAGAACCCTAAAACAATATGGGGAGAAAGAAAATGTTGTTCCTGCATCTAGAGCGGGGTTAGTCCAATTACCCTCCTTAGTCTTATTCAGGGTGGGAGGTTCCTTCCAACACACACCCCCCCCCCAGCTAAATATTCCGTAGACATCAAAGGAATCCAGAGAGCAATGGAGGGAGGATACAATAGGCTTGCTCCAAGGACATGGAAGTTTGATGGCATGACATCAAAAACTCTACTCTCTAGAAATGTGGCCCAAGGATTACCTTGGTTAACATTAACAGCTACATTTATTAAATGCTTATTCTGTGCCAGGCATTATGCTAAGTGAATTTGCATAGATTGTCTCATTTGACCCACACAACAATCCAGTGAGGATTTTAAAATCCCCAATTTGACAGCTGAGGAAACTGAGACAAAACTGGGTCAAAACCTTGCCTAAGATTTTATAAACAATAAGGAGCACTCAAGTTCTATCAATCTAAACTTGCTCTGAAGCTCAATATCATACTGCCGTGTCTCCTCTGAGTTCCAGTGCTCCTCTTTTATTGAGTGAGGAGGGGGAGCTCTGAAATCCTTCTAGAAGTTAGTGGTATGCTCTTCACACCTTTTTTTTTCTGGTGAATTTAATGGACTAAATAAACAACTTTGGTAAACTTATACAGCTGGCTGCTTTAGAGGTGATATCAGAAATGTCTTCTCTGTGCCCTTCCAGGATGCTGCTTCTGTGATCCATTTGAGGTCTGTGAGAAAAGAGAAAGAGTGTGTGGTCATCAAAGTTCAAGCTTTGTTTCACTCATCATATGAAAACCCTTACTCCAGAATTGTAGCCTGAAGGTCCTTAGCTAGCAATCACTTTAACAAACACTTACTATCTAGTAAGCACTGTGGTAAGTGCTTTTACAGAAATTACCTAATTTGATTTTGACAAAAACCCTGTGCAGTAGCTATGGCATCATCCACTTTTTATAATTGGAAGAACTGAAAAACAGCTGTAACAAACTTGTCCTAGATTTCTCAATGCATAAAAATACTGAAACTGAGTATTTCGAAGAACTAGAACCAATAATCCAAAAATTTATATGGAATCACAAAAGACCCCAAATAGCCACAGCAATCTTGAGAAAGAAGAACAAAATTGGAGGAATCATGCTGTCTGATATTAAATTATACCACAAGACCACAGTAATAAAACATCATGGTACTGCCATAAAAACGAACATATAGATCAATGGAACAGAGAGCCCAGAAATCAACCCACATCAATATGGTCAATTAATATTTGACAAAGAGGCAACAACCTACAATGGGATAAAGACAGTCTATTCAATAAATGATGCTGGGAAAATTGGACAGATACCTGCATACAAAAAAATGAAACTAGACCACTTTCTTACACCATAAACAAGAATAAACTCAAAATGGATTAAAGTCTTAAAATGCTACGAAACTACTAGAAGAAAACATAGAACTACTTGAAGAAAACATAGGCAGTAAAATCTCAGATATTTCTCTTAGTAAAGTTTTTCTGATATATCTTCTTGGACAAGGGAAACAAAAGAAAAAATAAACAAATGAAACTGGATCAAACTAAAAAGCTTTTGCACAACAGAGAAAATCATGAAAAATGGAAAGACAACCCACTGAATATAACATATTTACCAATGATACAACTGATAAGGGGTTAAAATCCAACATTTATAAAGAACTCTTTACAACTGAACACCAATAAAACAAAGAATCCAATTTAAAAATTGTCAAAGGACCCAAATAGACACTTCTCCAAAAAAGACATACAGATGGCCAACAGACATATGAAAAGGTGCTTGTCACTAATCATTAGAGAAACACAAATTAAAACAAAAATATGATATCACTTCACAGATGTCAGAATGGCTATCATCAATAAATCAACAAACAACAAGTGTTGGCAAGGATGTATAAAAAAGGGAACCCTCTTGTGCTTTTGGTAGGAATGCAGGTTGGTGCAGCCACTATGGAAAACAGTATAGAGCTTCCTCAAAAATTTTAAAATGGAATTGCTTTATGAACCAGCAGTTCCATTTCTGGCCATATATCTAAAGAAACCAAAAAAATTTATTTGAAAGAATATATGCTCCCCTATGTTCATTGCAGCATTTACAGTAGCCAAGATATGGAAGCAACCCAAGTGCCCATCAATGGAGGATTGGATAAAGAAGATATGGTACATATATACAATGGAATGTTACTTAGCCGTTAAAAAGAATAAAATCTTACCATTTGTGACAGCATAGATGGACCTAGAGGGTATTATGCTAAGTGAAATAAGTCAGAGAAAGAGAAATACTATATGATTTCACTTACATGTGGAATCTAAAGAACAATATAAACACACAAACAATCAGAAACAACTCATAGATACAGAGAACAGACTGATGGTGGTCAGAGGGGACAAGGTTGGGTGACTGGGTGAAAAAGGTGATAAGATTGAGAAGTACAGATTGGTAGTTACAAAATAGTCATGGGTATGTAAAATACAGCATAGGGAATATAGTCAATAATATTGTAATAAGTACATATGGTGCCAGGTGGGTACTTGAAATATTGGGGGATCACTTAGTAAAGTATATGATTGTCTGACCTTTATGCTGTACACCTGAAACTAATACAAAATTACATTGAATGTAAACTGTAATTGGAAAAAAAAGTTAAAAATATACTGAAACTGAATGATGTCCAATTTCAGTCAGTCAGCTCTCGGAGCCCTTAATTTTTAAACATTTTTAATTGTGGTAAAACATATATAAGAAAGTTACCATTTTAACCATTTTTAAGTATACAGTTCTACAGTGTTAAGTATATTCACATTGTTGTGCAAAAGATCTCCAGAAGTCTTTCATCTTGTATAACTGAAGCTATATACTAATTAAACAAAAAAAGTTCCTTGTCTCCTTCCTCAGCCCCTGTTAACCATCACTCTACTTTCTGTTTCTATGAATTTGACTAGTTTAGATACCTCATGTAAGTATATTCATATAGTATATGTTGTTTTTGTGACTGGCTTGTTTTACTTAACATAATGTCTGTTTATTTCATTCATGCTGTAACATGTGACAGGATTTCTGTTTAAGGCTGAATAATAGTCTATTATATGTATGTCTTAATCTGTTCAGGCTGCTATAACAAAATTACATAGATTGGATGGCTTCAACAATATAAATTTATTTTTTGCAGTTCTAGAGGATGGAAAGTCCTAGATCAAGGTACCAGCAGAGTTTCAGTGTCTGCTGAGGGCCTGCTTCCTGGTTCATAGATGGCCATCTTCTGTCTGTGTCCTCACATGGCAGAAGGGGTAAGGGAACTCTCTGGAGTCTCTTTATAATGGCACTAATCTCATTTATGTGGCCTCCACCTCATCACCTAATTACTTCCCAAAGGATCCACCTCTAAACACCATCACATTGGGAGTTAGAATGTAACATATGAATTTGGGGGTCTATAGTATGTTAGGATTTAACATATGAATTTTCATCTATAGCAATGCATATACCACATTTTGTTAATCCATTCATCTGTCAATGGACTTTTGGGTTATTTCCACTTTTTGGCTATTGTGAATAGTGCTATGAATATGGGTATGGAAATATCTCTTTGAAACCTTGCTTTTAATTCTTCTGGATATATACCCAGAAATAAGGCTGTTAAATCATATGGTGTTTTTAATTTTTAATTTGTGGAGGAAATGCTATATTGTTTTCTATAGTGATTGAACCATTTTACAGTCCCACCAACAGTGCTCAAGGGTCAGGTTTCTTCACTTCCTTGTCCACATTTGTTATTTTCTGATTTTCTTATAGTTGCCATCCTAATTAGTATGAAGTGACATCTCATTGTGGTTTGATTTGTATTTTTCTAATAATTAGGGATGGTGACCATCTTTTCATAGGTTTGTAGGCCATTTGTATATCATCATTAGAGTAATGTCTATTCAGATCTTTTGCCCACTTTTTCAATCAGGTTATTTGATTTTTTTGTTGTTGAGTTGTAGGAGCTCATTATATATTATGGATATTAACCCCTTATCAGAAATATAATTTGCAAATATTTTCTCCCATTCTATATGTTGTCTTTTCACTCTGTTTTTTGTATCTTTGATGTACAAATGTTTGTTAGTATGATTAAGTCCCATTTGTCCATTTTTGCTTTTGTTGTCTATGCTCTTAGAGTCATAAACAAGAAACCACTGCCAAGTCCAATGTCATGAAGCTTTTCCCCTATGTTTTATTCTAGGAGTTTTATAGTTTGGGGTCTTATGTTTAGGTCTTTAATACATTTTAAAATTAATTTTTGTGCTAGGCCGGGCGTGGCTCAGCGGTTGAGCGTCGACCTAGGATCCAAGCGATTGGGGTTCAATTCTCGGTCAGGGCACATGCCCAGGTTGTGGGCTCAATCCCCAGTTGGGGGCTTGCAGGAAGCAGCTGATCAATGACTCTCTCATCATTAATGTTTCTATCTCTCTCTCTCCCTCTCCTTTCCTCTCTCTGAAATCAATAAAGATATATATATTTTTTAAATAAATAAATTAATTAATTAATTAAATTAAATTTTGTATATAGTGTGAGATAAAAGTCCAGCTTCATTCTTTTTACATGTTGAGGCCCAGTTTTTCCGATGCAACTTGTTGAAGAGCAGTCCCCACTAAGTGTCTTGGCACCCTTGTCAAAAATCATTTTACCATACACATGGGTGTTTCTTTCTAAGCTCTCTATTTTATTCCATTTGTCTATTTGCCTGTCTTTTTGCCAGTACCACACTGTTTTAATTGCTGTAGCTTTGTAATATGTTTTGAAATTAGGAAGTGCAAAGCCTTCAAATTTGTTCTTTGTTTTCAAAATTGTTTTGGTTATTTGGGAATTCCTTGAAATCCCAAATGAATTTTAGGATAATTTTTTTTCACTTCTGCAAAAATTGGCAAATAGGACTACATCAAAATTAACAATTTTTGTAAAAGTATTCTCTTATAAACCTTTTTTATTGCTATAGCATCACTTGTAATGTCCACTCTTTCATTTCAGATTTTACTTATTTGAATCTTCTCTTTGTTTTTTAGTTAATCTAGCTAAGGGTTTGTCAATTTTGTTTATCTTTTCAAAAAACAAACTTTTTGTTTCATAAATGTTCTTGTTATTTTTCTATTCTTTATTTTGTTTATCTCTGCTACAATATTATTTTTCCTTTTTTCTGCTAGATTTGGGTTTAGTTTGTTCTTGTTTTACTAATTTCTTAGGTTGTTGATTTGCGATCTTTCTTCCTTCTTTAGGTACACTTTTACAGCTATAAACTTCCCTCTTGGCACTGCTTTCACTACATCACATAAGTTTTGGTATGTTGTGTTTCATTTGTCTCATGGTATTTTCTAATTTCCCTTGTGACTTCATCTTTGACCTATTGGATGTTTAAGAATGTGTTGTTTTATTTCCACATATTTGTGGATTTTCCAGCTTTCTTTTAGCTATTGATTTTCTAGTTTCATTACATTGTAATTGGGAAAAAATACTCTGTGGTTTCAATCTTTTTTATTATTAAGACTAGCTTTGTGGCCTAACATATGGTTTATCCTGGAGAATGTCCCATGTGTTCCATTAGAAGAATGTATATTGTGCTGTTGTTTGATAAAGTTTTCTGTCTATGTCTATTAGCCCAACTGGTCTCTGATATTGTTCAAGTCCTCTATTTCCTTATTCATTTCCTGTCTCTTTGTTTTATCCATTATTAAAGTGGGGTGTTGAAATCTCCTACTATTATAGTGTTGCTGTCTATGTCTACCTCCAAGTCTGTCAAAATTTACTTCATACATTTTGAGGCTCTGAGATTTGCTGCACAAATATTTATAATTACTATATCTTCTTGTTGAATTTATCCTTTTATCATTATACAATTTCCTTCTTTATCTCTTGTGACAGTATTTGACTTAAAGTCTATTTTGTCTGATATTAGTATAGCTATCCCTGCTCTCTTTTGCTTACCATATACAAGAAAGTCCTTACTTTTAGACCCCCACATTGTACTGTCTCCCTCAGGCCCTTTGGTACTTCCCTCTTGTGGAGTAAGAGAGGGCACCTTGAGTTCCTTCTAGAACTTAGGTATGTATAATTAAGATACTTTATTATTTTTTTCTATAAATACAGTGGACTAATGAATAAGTTCTATGGCCATCCAGGGGTATGGTTGGCACCCTCAGAGAAGGAGGTCTCTAGAATATCAGAGATTCCTGCTTGCACATTCATGAGGCCACTTCTCTAAAACCTCTCCCTATTCTTATGTAACCACCTCTAACCAATGAGATGGTACTTCAACAACTCAAGCCCTTTTTAAGGGTTTCTGATATTGCTCACCACTGAAATGTAACAGAGCTTAATGAACTCTCAACCTTTTAAACCTGCGTCACCTCATCTTTTTCCAAGCGTGCTCTGTGACCTTAAAATCTAGAGTTGGTTGTGGTCAAGGCTGTATAAAACAAATATTCTTGCTAGACCTGTAATCAACTTATCTGAAAGTCAGGTCCTCTGAACTAATGCAAGAGTGCTTTCAGAGTGAACCTTGTTGCTTATATCTGAGTGCTTGTGTTCCACCACTGCTCCTGAGCAATTCTTTCGAGTGGGACACTTCAAAGTAATCTCTGGGAACACTGCCTATAGGGAAGACCACTCACAAACCAGGGCAGTGGCAGTAAAGCTCACTACTGCAGCTATCATTCTACCAGTGACATGCACTCCCACTTTTATCTCCCCACCACAGCCTGCTTCAGTTCTCATTGACTTCCTTCTCTTTTAGAACAACATCTTCCTGTAAATGCAAATATTCAGGTTGGCCATAGCTGGCTTTGTTCCTGGCTCTTTGATAGAAATAAGGCTAATAATAGAGTTTTGTGTGAAAATAGAGAGCTGAATGACATCAAATAATCATGAGGCATCCTGCTGATTAATGGGCCAATTGTCCTGAAGGTCATCTGGTCAAAACTTGGCTAGAAATCATTAAAATGTGGGTTATTATTCAAAGTAACCACTGCCCTTTCAGAGCTTCCATTTTAGCCCAGAATAAGAGATGACAATCACATTTTTTACTCACAGATGGACTGTGTCTTTAACTGAGTCTTGCATCAGCTTTTCTTCATGTTTCCCAAAAGGGCAGTTGATCCTTGATGCATATAACCTGATTTTCCAGTTTGTGGAATTCTCAAATGTCCAGTCTCCAGGTGCTCTTTTTCTTTCTCCAAACAATTTCTATAAAAATTAACTTTCAATATATATGTCAAGTAAACAAAATGTAGAATTTATACAAAGTGTACAGTTTATTGTGTTTATAAGCCCTTGGTTTCTCTGCTAGCTTTTGTTATTGGCTTTTATTTTGTTTTGTTTTCTTCCTTTGGGCAGGGGTAGGGAATGCTTTCCAACGTTTCCCCTTGGGAACAAAGGAAGCCCTTAAAAAAAACCCAACCACATTATATCACTGAAAATATGTGATTGGTAAGCTTGTCACAAGAGACAAACAAATATAAAAACAAATGATGTTATCAGGAAGTAAAAACATCTTTGGTAGGTTTCAATGTGGTAGACCCCATTTTAGTGATTTTTTAGTGATGTGCAGTGTTTCTTTGCTAAATTACTTTCTTTATTTTCCTTTTTTAGTGAGAGGAAGCTATTATTTATCTTTTAATAGAGGATGACCACTTCAGCTTTGCTAAAGCAAGCATCCAGAACAGATCAGAAAGCTTAAGAGACTTGCCTACCACTTACTGCCTCTTCTAGGCCAGCAGCTCACCCTGTTCTAGGTTCTAGCCAGTGGATCCTCTAACAGGGAGTTGGCCTTCCTGGGAGATCTATGTTGGATTTTGCTAACTTCTTCAGTCTACACCGCCCCCCACCCCTTCATACAGGAATCAGTATTCTAAGAGACTCCACAGGCCTCACCATGTTAAACAATCTATTATGTTTTCTCATACAAGTCCTGGCATCACACAAAGGAGTGACAGATTTCGTGAGTGTTCCTTGGCATCAATACTTTCTGTTGCAATTTTATATAGTTTCAAAAATATTTGTTTTCTTCTTTTATTTAAGAAAATATCTCCTTTGTTTTTTCATTCAAGGCAAACCCCTGTGGGTCCTAAAAACTTAAAGACTTCTAATCTATTCTTTAATCTTTAAGTAATAGCACATTACACCCCCTGGATCAGGCCAATAGAATCTTCTATGGGCAGCCTTGGCACTTTTGGGCTTTACAATTTAGAATATATACAACTGGAAGGACTCAATGTGGTAGTCTCCTCTTCCTTCATTTTTCCCCTTTTTGGGAAAGGGAGAGATTTCTTATCCTTAAAACAGAGAATGTTAACATGCAGTTGGCTACAAGTGTGCAGCATGCATTAGACAGATTTCCTTGTGAAGGCTAAACATTTTCTCATGGATGACTGCATATTCTGGAGTCCTAAGTGTTTTTATCTGAGAATTCTGCTCCCTCTTGAGGCCTCTCCAAGGGACCCTCTAAACAAGTAGTTTGCCTTTCCAAGAGGATCTCTGCATTTTAGCTGTTTTATTGACTGGAAGCCAGACCTTTGTCAGACCTCTTCCTTGCATCAACACAAAAATTTATATTCTCACTTCATTATCCACTTAAGTAATAAAGTCCTATTCTAAGTATCCTGGCACCACACAAAGGAATGGTGGCCTTCAGCTGCTATCCCATGAAGAGATACTAATAGTATATTTTTCAGGTTATATATTTATTAAACTTCTATTTCAACAGCAGGAGTTCAGTCATGTGGCTGGTCAAGGTGAAAAGCTGTTCGTTATAAAAGTTTCTCCCTCATCAACATCTACTTGTTCTGTTATTTTTAAATAAAAGTGCATTGCACCCTCGCCACTGTGGTTCACTGGTTAGAGTGTCGGCCCATGCACTGAAGAATGGCAGGTTCAATTCCAGGTCAAGGGCAGGTGTCTCTCTTGCACTGATGTCTCTCTCTCTCTCTCTCTCTCTCTCTCTCTGTCTCCCCTCCTCCTTCCCTTCCACTCTCTCTAAAAAATCAACAGAGGAGGAGGGAAGATGGTGGCACTGTGAGAAGCAAAAGATCGCCCCCGCTCCCAGCCACAGACTCCATTTACTCCTAAAATACTGCATAGCCAGCTTGGAAAAACCAGAGAAACATACCTGAGTGGACAGTGTGCGAGTAGGGAGCACTGAAGAAACATCATAGAGTCCAGTAAGAGAGGGGAGGCATAGGAAGGGGGAGTCCCCCTGAAGTCTATGATGAGCTCCGAGCCCAGGGGCTTGGAAGTTGCAAAGTTCCCTCCCCTCAGGAGTGCAGACCAGCATCCAAAAGTGGGTATCTCACACCCAGAGCAGAGGAGAGGGGAAGGAGAGCAGAGAGACCCAGGGGAGTGGTGAGTCTGTGAGGAGAGGACGGCACCTTCCTAGTGAAACAAAACTTCTAATGGCGGACGCAGCTGGAGTCTAATGCTCAGGGTGCTGAACATAGGAAAGGCTGTCCCAAAGTGTGTGTCACCCGAGTATTAAGGGACCAGAGGTTGGCACTGAGCAGCCACACACAGGGACCCTCTGCCCCCTTGTAAGGCAGTGTGTTGAGCCCTAGAAAGCATTGAATCTGCATGGTGTGGGGAAGGGGAGGAGAGCCCTCCCGCCCTGAGCTCCAGGTGCAGAGAGTCTGGGATTTGTGACCAGCCCTGAGGGGTGCCGTGGTGGCATGTGGAACCTACCCAGCTTTGCTGAGATCAGCGGTGTGGGGAGCTACATGGAGCTTACTTTGGTTCCCCTCCTGCTGGGTGCCGTGGCCCATGGATGGCAGGGCCTTGCAGGGCAGACTCTGCCTGTGTGTTGGTTTCTGCATTTCTGAGTTCTGATCATGGAACTGGCTCCCACCTTCCCAGCATGCACTGGGTGGACAGCCCAGAGGAAGCTAGGATTGGTGTCTGCACAGTAGACTATTTGAGGGGCAGGCCTGGTGCGACCAGCCAACCAGATCTGGGAAAGGAGGGGCAGAGCCCGCCTGCCTCTCCTGTAGCCTGGGAGCATCAACCCCAACAGGAAAAGAGCTGGTCCAGCTCTATGAGGCCCCAGACACACCCGCAGGGCACAGTCCTGAGGGGGAAGGAAGAACAGCTCACAGGAGGACATTACAAGAATAAGACTCTAAGGGACTGTTGTTTGGGAACTGGAGGAAAAGCTGAAAACCCCTGCTGGGGGCTGGGCAGGCAAAGGGCTTACCACAATGCTTTTTTAATCAAACCCACTGAGCCCAGGCGGCTGAAACAGCCCATACAGAAAAGGCAACAGGCTGAAGTAGATCTGAACCTGCAGCAGGCCAGTGCATGGGGAGCTAGAATCAGAGGACAGGGTAGGGACTGAGGAGCTGGCTTTGGAGCAAAGACTAACTTCCCAATAGTGAGTGCCTGACAGTGAAACCTCTAAGTAAGGGGAGTGAAACCCTGAGCTACACTAGCCATACCACACCCTAAAGACTCTACAAAAGACTCTGGAGCAAGACCAGGCAACTACAAAGTGGCAAAATAGCTGAAAGGAGGAGGTGGTCGATGGAGAGCCTCAGATCAACCATCTACCTAAGGACACCAGAGCCAAACCTAGATAGCTCCTCACATTGGCTGATACACCAGTACCTCCCAGGAGAACGGAAATCAGCATACATCACAAAGAGCAGCAGACAATATAAACTGCCCAGAAGAAACTCACCTGATTGACTATTTTTTTTTCCCCTCTGTTTTTGTCTTGTTTTGGGTTTTTTTTTATTTGTGTGCTTGTTTGTTTACTTTTTCTCTTTTTCCCTTAAGAAGAAGAGAAAGGGGAAAAAATTATTTGGTTTTTCTTTTTAAATTTTATAATAATTTTTTATTATTTTTTAAAAACATTTTTTAACTAAATTTTTTCCTTTTTTTAATAAAAGAATTTTGTTTTGCTTAGCTTGTTTTCACTTTTGTTTCTCTGTTTTGTTTTATTTATTTGCTTTGCTTTGTTTTATCCTTGTTTCTACTATCAAGACTTTCTTGATACCCCTGCTTAATGACTGGGACTTTATCATTATAACCAAGTTTACTGCCTTCCTCCATAGTTTACCCCAAATCTCTTATTGGACTCCTTCCCTGCCCAGGCTTTATCTCTCTCCTTTCAATCCATTGGCATAACTTTTTCTTTTTTCTTATTCTTTTCTTTTATTCTTTTGTTACCCTCCATTGTGTCTTCCTGTCTTTTTGTTTGATTGTTAGTTTCTCTTATTCTCTTTATTATATTTTTATTTTCTCATTTTCAACTATTATACTATTTTTACTCTCTCCCTTAATTTTTTGCTAGCCTTTCTTTCAGAATCTTTTCTCTGCCTCTATTATTTTCCAGTAGCTTCTCTATTTTTTACATTTTAGTTTATTATTTTCTAAATTTTCATCACTATTAACAACAATATACTTCTCTCTCTAAGCATTACTTTTCTTTCCCTCTTTCTTTTTTTAAAGATTTTTTGCGGTGTGTGTGTGTGTGTGTGTGTGTTCTCCCTTCACTTTCCCAGTTTTATTTTCATTTGGGTTGTTTTCATTGTGACTGTCAAGATATTTTTTAAGATACCCCTTGTTTCCGGGTAGTTTAGTTGTGTATTATCCTGCCTTGCCAGCACCTATACAACAGCTTACACAATAAGGTTGGGGCTGAGACACACAGTTAGCCAACCTGAGAGGAGAGTCCTCCCAAAGACTGGTCAATGACAATCTAGACACAACCACAACAGGACAACATAAAGAAACCACAAAATGGACACCCACAGAAGGGACACACCTAGAGCAAAGAGCTCAGAAGTATAAGGAAAGCACACCCCTGGGCTCCACTGGACTCACAAGACAAAATCCTACCCCCACAAGACAGGGAGACAGCAAATATATCTAATATATAGATACAAACAGTAAGACATACCAAAATGGGGAGACAAAGAAACAACCCCCAAATTAAAGAAAAGAAAAAATCTCCAGAAAAAGTTTTTGATGAGATGGAGTTAAGCAAGCTATCAGAAACAGAGTTCAGAGTATTGATTATGAAGATGTTCAAGGAACTTAATGAGAAAAACAAGGAAATAGAGGATACGATCGAGGACTTCAGGGAAAACATGAAAAAAAGAGATACATAACATAAACAAAAAATCAAACAGAAATAAATAATGCTGTATCTGATATCAAGAATATACTGGAGCCCGGCTGGGCATGGCTCAGTGGTTGAGCATCGACCTAGGATCCAGGCGATTGGGGTTCGAGTCCCAGTCAGGGCACATGCCTGGGTTCTGGGCTCGATCGCCCCTGGGGGTGCAAGAGGCAGCTGATCAATAACTCTCTCATCATTGATGTTTCTATCTCTCTCTCTCCCTCTCTTTTCCTCTGAAATCAATAAAGATATATTTCTTTTCCACAAAAAATGAATATAGTGGAAGGAATTAAAAGCAGGTTCAATGAAGCAGAGGACAGAATAAGTGACTTAGAAGACAAGGTATAAAAAAATCACTCAATCAGAGCAGCAAACACACTTAAAAAGCATGAGGACAGTCTAAGGGAGCTTTGGGACAACATGAAACTAAACAACATTCGCATTATAGGAGTGCCAGAGGGGGAGGAAAGTGAGCAAGGGGTAGAGAACTTGGTGGGGGAAATAATGACAGAAAACTTCCCTAGGCTATTGAAAGAGAAAGCCACACAAGTTCAGGAAGCACAGAGGGTTCCAAACAAGAGGGACCCAAAGAGACCCACTCCAAGACACATCATAATTAAAATGGCAAACATCAAAGACAAAGAGAAAATATTAAGGGCTGCAAGAGAGAGACAAGCAGTGATCTACAAGGGAACCCCCATAAGGCTAACAGCTGATTTCTCAACAGGAAGTCTTCAGGCCAGAAAGGAGTGGCATGAAGTTCTCAAAGTAATGAAAAGCAAGAACATGCAACCAAGATTGCTTTATCCAGCAAGGCTATCATTTAAAATTGAAGGTGAAATAAAGAGCTTCCCAGACAAAAAAAAGACTAAAGGAGTTCCATACCACCAAACCAGCATTGCAAGAAATGCTAAAAGGACTGCTCTAAGAAAAAGAAGAAATAGTGAGAGAAAGGTACATCAGCATAAAGGGGGAAAATGGCATTAAATAAGTTGATATCAATAGTAACCTTAAATGTAAATGGAATAAATGGTCCAATCAAGAGACACAGAGTAGCTGAATGAATAAGAAAACAAGACCCAAATATATGCTGTCTACAAGAGACCCAACTGAGAGCAAGAGACTCACACAGGCTAAAAGTGAAGGGATGGAAAAAAATATTCCATGCAAATGGAAAGGAAAAGAAAGTTGGGGTAGCAACACTTATTTCTGACAAAACAGACTACTAAATAAAGACCATAACAAGAGACAAAGATGGTCACTACATAATACTAAAGGGATCAATCCAACAGGAGGAAATAACCCTTATAAACATTTATGCACCCAATACAGGGGCACATAAATATATGAAAAACTTCTTGGGGGACTTTAAGGGGGAGATTAACAGCAACGCAACCATAGCGGGGTACTTTAACACCCCACTGTCACCATTTGACAAATCAACAAGACAAAAAATCAGCAAGGAAACACAGACCTTTAATGACTCACTAGACCTAATGGATTTAATTAACATTTACAGAACATTTCATCCCAAAGCAGCAGAATACACATTCTTCTCAATTGTGCATGGAACATTCTCAAAAATAGACCACATGTTAGGGCACAAGGCGAGTCTCTACAAATACAAGAAGATTGAAATCACATTAAGCATCTTCTCAGATCACACTGCCATGAAACTAGAAATCAACCACTATAAAAAAAAACCTCAAAAATATTCAAACACATGGAGGCTAAATAGCATGCTATTAAACAATGAATGGGTTACCAATGAGATCAAAGAAGAAATCAAATACTTCGTGAAAAGAAATAAAAATGAACAGACAACCACCCAAAATCTATGGGACACAGTAAAAGCAGTACTGAGAGGAAAATTCAAAGCATTACAAGCCTATCTCAAGAAACAAAAAAAAGATCTGATGAACACAACAACTAAAAGAACTAGAACGAGAACAGCAAGAAAAGCCCTGAGGAAGTAGAAGGAAGGAAATAATAAAGATCAGAGCAGAAATTGATGACATAGAAACTAAGAAAACAATACAAAAAATCAATGGAACCAAGAGCTGGTTCTTTGAAAAGATAAATAAGATTGATACACCTTTAGCCAGACTCACTAAGAAACAAAGACAGAGAACCCAAATAAATAAAATCAGAAATGAAAGAGGCAGTATAACAACTGACCCAACAGATATACAAAGGATTGTAAGAAAATACTATGAGCAACTATATGCCAACAAATTGGACAACATGGCTGAAATGGACAAATTCCAAGAAGCATACAATCTTCCAAAGCAAAATCAAGAAGAAGCAGAAAACCTGAATAGGCCGATAACAACTAATGAAATTGAAGCATTAATCAAAAAACTCCTGCTGAGAGTTTTTATCAAAAATGGGTGCTGGGTTTTGTTGAATGCTTTCTCTGTGTCTATTGATATGGTTGTGTGATTTTTATCCTTCATTTTATTTATGTGTTTTATCACATTTATTGATTTGTGAATATTGTGCCAGCCGTGCATCCCCCAAATAAATTCCACTTGGTCATGACATATGATCTTTTAAATGTATTGCTAGATCTGATTTGCTAATATTTTGTTGAGGATTTTAGCACCTATGTTCATCAGGGATATTGGCTTGTAATTTTTCTTTCTTTTTAGTGTCTTTATCTGGTTTGGGAATTAGGATAATGCTGGCCTTGTAAAAAGAGTTTGGAAGTTTTACTTCCTCTTGAATGTCTTGTAATAATTTGAGGAGGATAGGTGTTAGTTCTTCTTAGTTCTTCTTTGAATGTTTGGTAAAATTCACCTGTGAAGCCAACTCATCCAGGACTTTTGTTTGCTGGAAGTTTCTTTTACTATTATTACTGCTTTAATTTCATATCAGTCTATTCTGATTCTCTGATTCTTCCTGATTCAGTTTTGGAAAATAGCATGTTTCTAACAATTTACCCATTTCACCCAGGCTGTCCAATTTGTTGGCATATAGTCATTCATAACATTTTCTTACAACTCTTTGTATTTCTTTAGTGTAAGTTGCTATTTTGCCTCTTTCATTTCTGATTTTATTTACAGTATTTGGGTCCTCTCTCTTTTTTTCTTGATGAGTCTGGTTAAAGGTTTGTCAATCTTGTTTATCTTTTCAAAGAATCAGCTCTTGTTTCATTGATCTTTTGAATTGTTTTTTTAGACTCTTGTTTATTTCACTCTGATTTTTACTATTTCCCTCTTTCTAATCACTTTGGGTTTGTTTGGTGTTCTTTTTCAAGTGTCTTTAAATGTAAAGTTAGATTGTTCATTTTAGTTTTTTCTTTTTTCTTGAGATAGGCCTGTAACGCTATGAATTTCCATCTTAGGGCTGCTTTCCAGGTGTCTCATAGGTTTTGGGTTGTTGTGTTCAAATTTTCTTTTTTTTCAAGCTATCTTTTGATTAATTCCTTCACTCATTGTAAACCCATTCATTGTTTATTAATGTAGTATTTAGCCTCCATGTCTTTGTGTGTTTTTCATGTTTTTTTCTTGTGATTGATTTCCAGTTTCATACCATTATGGTCAGAGAAGACGCTTGATATGATTTCAATATTCTTAAATTTATTGAGACCTTTTTTGTGTCCTAGCATGTGCTCTATCCTAGAAAATGTTTGATGTGCCCTTGAAAAGAATGTATATTCTGCTGTTTGGGGGAAAAACGCTCTGAAGATATCAATTAAATCCCTCAGATCTAGTGTGTCATTTAAGGCTGCGATGTCCTTATTGATTTTCTGTCTGGAAGTTCTATCCAGCTGTCCCTTTAGCTCTCTCCCCAGAGCCACAAACACCAGTCTTTCCTCAAATGAGCCCAGGTTGAGTGGCTATGAATGAAATTTTGTGCATTAGCCCTTTAAAATGAAGCCAGTGTCTCTAGTGGACCCCTCTCTCTCTCACTGATTGACAGAAATCTTTTTGCTTTTCACAGCCTTGTGTTATATGGATGCCTCTTTCTGGTTCTGGTGCTCTGGGCTAGGCAGCCTGGCTTGGTGTTTAGGCTCCACACTTCTCAGTAGGAACCCCTGAAGCTGAGATATCCCTCTGGAACATCAGCTGCCACCCATGGGAGCAGGGCCAGCCCTTTTCATGTCTCTGCCTTTCCTACCAATCTCCACGTGGCTTCTGTAAATCCTTGGTTATAAAACTTCTCTTCAGCTAGTCTTCAGTTGGTTATTCAGGGTAACTGTTCAATAATTTAGTTGTAATTCCAGTTTGGTCCTGAGAGAAGGTGAGTGTAGCTTCCAGCTACTCCACCATGATCTTGGATTCCCCATTCAACCCATTTGTGTTTTTGAATGTAAAATGTGTCTCTTATATACAGCAAATTGTTGCATTATGTTTTTAAATACATTTTGCCAATTTCTGCCTTTTAACTGGAGAGTTTAATCCATTTACATTTAATGTAATCACTGGTGTGGTAATATTTATTTTTCTCATTTTACTGTTTATTTTCAACTATGCTGTCCAGATTGGCCAGAGTTCTATACATAATGTGTTCAAGAAACACACACATGGCCAGTGATATGCCACTTCAAAATATAGCTTTTCTGTAAAATATAGGGTTGCAATGTCTATCCACTCATCAACTCATCTTTTTGTTTCAAATTTAGTGTTCTAACAAAATGAATCTCAGCTGCCACTCTACAAATATGAGTCAACTTAATAATCAAAATGCATTACTAACCGACTGACTAAATAAATAAATAAATAAAGCCAATTGCATACCTTCTCAAAAATGTGTAAGAAGCATCATCCTCTCTCATTTTCTGGTTATTCCATTGTCCCAGATAGAAGGATGATAACATGTTGCAGTTTATTGTAAACTCATGGGTCCCTTAAACTGCCTCTGAGTTTAAATTACTACACCGAAAATTTCTCACGATTTTATTTTTTAAAAGTTACAGTTAAACATTAGGAAACCAAAAAATGTTACTCTATGCCTACTCCCACAAAAGTCAGAAAACACAGCCATAATCAAGAACTAAATGTAACCACAGCAATAGCTCAATTTAGATATGTACTCCCCCACAGAAAACAATTCCCAGGCAAAAGCAATTCGCCCAGTATTCAATGCATATTTTATAATCTAAACTTCTGTTGCTAGCATAGGCCATAGTAAAATTCAACTGTGATCTCGGATGAAATACAAAAATGGTCAGATAAAATTATTCGTTTTTGGTCAACTAAGAAGAGAAAGTACCCAAGAACTAGTATAAGACACTGGTTTTAGCTTAAAATATATAAAAATATTGAATTACATATTATAACAAAAGACAACCCTCCCAACTTGGTCACTCTATAATAGAAAACATCCAAAGCAGCACTCCACACACCACCCAAAGGTAGAATGCATAGATTTGCCTTTGAGGTTCCTGTGTGCAAATGAGGACAGATCATTTAACCTGTTATGAAAAGCTCATTCAAAGACTTGAAAGCATCTGTTTTTCTGGGTGTTAGTGGAAGTGCTTTTGTGTATGGGTTACCTTCCAAAATGTCTTCAAATAATGGAAAAAGTATAAATTATTCACTATGGAAAGTGTTATAGGTGCCTGGTATACAAAAATCTAGATTTATTCATCTTCCTCATGAAGATCCAATTCAACTTGCCTTTATTGAACATATTGTGAAACCACAAAGAAAAAAGTTAGTTGATCCAGCTAGTAGCTCTGTCAAGACCTCTGTAGTTAAATGATTCCAACTGAAGTTATCTCGAGTTTCTTCTTTACCAAGTTTGGAATTGCACAGGATTATAGCCCATCAATTTCCATTGTCTAAAGTCTAGCATCTGTTAATAAAGGCAGTTGAAAAAATTTACCATCAGGGCTTTGGCATTTCCCCAAGTGCTGTGCTCATTCTCATATGTGTGGCACCTGGAGACAAGTCCTGGTGTGGGGTGTCCTAGTTGAATGGTACCTAAAGGGCTCCCTTGAGATCCTGAGATTTTGTTCCTTCTGACTTTGTTCCAAAAACTGAGGAGGCCATCCAAAAGAGGATCATCCTGCTGGGTTCAAAAGGTGCAGAGCACTGTTATTAAAAGATTGAAGTACAAGTAGACATTGGTTAGGTAACTACATGACTTCAGGTGGTGTTAGGAAAAAAGAAAGTGTACCAAGAAAAAAAAAAAAAGAAACAATAATTGTGATGGTCACCATACATTGGAAAAATGCACATCTTCAAACTGTCTCCTCTTTGAGTGGTATTTCAGATACCCATCCGTCTTCTTGCAAAATTTCAAAACGTTGCAGTATTGCTACATATACATACACACCCCACTCACTGGATCTTACCCATAAAGTCTTTTCCACATATTTCAAATCTTTTAATTTCCATATTTCTTAGGAACTTTGTGCTTCATAGCATCCCAAAATTGAACTGAAAATGGTCTCTATCTACTAATTCAGCCCCCTAATAAGAAAGGTAGCCCAAATTAACCTGCTACTCTCAAAACAGTCTATTGCCTGTGTTCTCCACAGTGCCAAACTTCTTCCCTTCTTCACCTATCCATAGCAAGATATCAAGGTGTTTTTATCCCTTTGTCGTATGAACTTGCTTTCTCTCCTGGAATTCTATGCTAACAACTCATTTATTAACACTAACTGGTGACTACATCAATGAGAAACTTAAGCACGTAGCCTTGTTTGTCCTATTATACAACTAAAATACCTCCTTAATTTTTTCCTCATTATCTCTGCTCAGCATTCCCCTTGGGGTCATCCCACAGTGTAGCTATCCCAGATTATGTTAAGCATGCTTGTATTTCAGGATGCTAGAGAGAGCCTTCTCCAGTCTTAGAAGAGGAATGTTCCTAAAACAACATGTAAGACTTAGGGAAGTACCTGTACTTTGCTATACTAAGGGGAAAGATTGACATTTAATGGTAAAGATTTATAGACTTTTAAATAAGACTTTTTGTCACAATTTCAGTTAAATATCCCAAAGCTGAAGATAGTAAAAGTGAACTACTTCTTCACAGATACACATTTTAAAAAAACATCAAGCAGTAGTTAGACACCTACTCCAAGGTTTTGCAACAGATATTTAAACTGCCCCTGTGCACCTCACCTCACTTCACCTCAGCTGAGTTATATGAGAGAAGTATGTTGAATTTTATTAATTCATAGGGGTAGTGAAAGGTGGGGAGATTGTGGTTTATCTCAGTCTGAACACTGCCCTGGGCTAAGAGACAGGGGAAAAAATGGAAAGAAAGAAGCACGTGGATAACAAAAACAAAGGCCAGCATCCTGATTCTTGGCTAGCGAGGGTTCATGACTCCAGGAAGAAAATGGCTATGGGATGTGTGTCTAAGATAGGACTGGACCATAAGAAATCTCATAAAATATACCAATGTCCCAAATGTGAAATAGAAGTAACACAAAGATCACCATGTCCCAAGCAGGCACTGAAGAGCAGCTCTCTGCTGGGCCCCCTCAGTCATCAGACAGAGACAGTGGCAACAAGGCAGTGGAAACTTGTGTGAACAAATAGGCAAGAACCAGGTGGCACCACCTTTCTCTCTCCTTAATACCTTGACATTGTGTAAGATCTCTCTTGAAAGAGTGTCAGTTACTCACACTGGTTATTGGGTAAAGGTAGCCTTTTAACAAAGACAATAAAAATTTCACTGAGTGTAATGAGGAGGGGACAAATATAGCAGGGGCACTTAGCACAGTATGAGCATTATCCTGATAATTGGTGGGCCTAGGAGGATATTATACTAAGATCTAAGGATTCCTCATATAGAAAGTACTAAGATGAACAAATTAGATTCAATGAAAATATACCAGTGTTTGAAAACAGAGGGGAGGTAGACTTTAAGTATAGCATGATGCATATCAGACTATATTTTAGGCCAGTCCTCTGAGACTTAATTTTTTTTTTAATGTATCTTTATTGACTTCAGAGAGAGGAAAGGAGAGGGATAGAGAGAGATAGAAACATCAATGATGAGAGAGTCACTGATCAGCCGCCGACGACCAGGGATTGAGCCCGCAACCCGGGCATGTGCCCCGACCGGGAATCAAACCCCGATCGCCTGGATCCCAGGTCGATGCTCAATCGCTGAGCCATGTCCTGCCAGGCTGAGACTTAAATTTAAATACTTTAGCAAAGAGGCTGCAGTAACAGAGTGAATCTCCATAGGACATCGAAAGCCAAAGAATCAGCAGCATTTGTGCCAGTAGCTTTGGCAAGAATTTGATACACCGTCTTTGAGGCAGTGTTGGCAGTCTAAATGTAGGCATCTGCAGCATTGTCACAAAGAGCAATTCAGCTTCTGTAATGTTGCCTTGTTCCAACAAAATGTTTAGGCATTAGGGTTCCTGGTGAAAGCATCAGCATCCTGAAGACATCTTTGAAGAGTAGCAGCAAAAGACACCTTAAAAGTAGATAGGAACATAAATGGGCTGAGATCCATTAACAGATTATTGCAAGGACTGACTGCAAACTGGGTAAATTAGTCGAGAACCATAGGTTAAGATGCTATTTTGTTGATCCCAGTATATTCCAACTCCATTTCACCATCCTAGTCAAGGTAAGCAAGAAATTGCTACTGAGTGGCCAATTGCAAGCAAGGGGGTCAAAGAGGAATTGACTTTGTAGTAATAAGAAGAAGAGAAGTAAGTAGCTAAAAGTAATAAAACTTCGTGTAAGATTCTAAAGTTGATTGCAAAATTCCTTCAGATTTATGGATGAGAGTTGATGTTTGTCAAGGTTCTCCCTTCTCTTCTGTTCAAGGCAAGACCATCTGGATATAAACATTTTTTCCAGAATAACATCAGTATCTCAACTCCTTACATTGCCCCTGTTTAATAGGAACCTAGGGGAAAGTGGTAAAGAAAGCAAATTAATCAGTAAACATCAATGGTGTCAGATGTGACAAGAGGAACCCTGAGAAACTTAAGAGAGTAAAAAAGGATTTGACTAAGGGACACTTTTGCCACTTCTATGAGAAAATAACCAATAAAATGATATACTTGTTTAACATTACTATTTTTGTCTAGTATTACCTTAAACTGAGTGTAGACATAGAAAATACCCAGAAACTGAAGGATTCCCATTTCAGAAAGGCAGTCTGTGCACAGAGACCCACAAAGCTCATTTTCTAAGTGGGTAACTTCAGCTCACAGGTCTAAACTTTAGCAGAAATAATATTATTGAGAAATCTGAAACCTGCCAAAATGACTGATAAAAAGGAGTTTCCAATTAAAGGATCCTTACTCTCAGGAATTTTTCATTGATGTCATCACTGCATAACAAAAACCCACGTGTGTTGCCTGACCAGGCGTGGCTTAGTGGCTGAGCATCGACCTAGGATCCAGAAAATCAAGGTTCAATTCCCAGTCAGGGCACATGCCCGGGTTGCGGGCTCGATCCCCAGTCAGGGGCATGCAGGAGGCAGCTGATCAGTGAAGACTCTCTCATCATTGATGTTTCAACTCTCTCTCTCCCTCTTCCTTCCTCTCTCTGAAATCAATAAAGATATATTTTAAAAAAACAAAACAACCATGTGTGACTATTTTTATGGCCTGGCTGATGATATACCGATATGTAATATATTTTTTCAACCAGAAATTGGGACAGATGGTTTATCAAGATTTTCTTTTTGATTTGCTAATATATTATGAACATTCTTACAAATGAATAAGAATTAAATCATATGTAGTCATGCATTTACATTTTCTAAATTTAAAATAGTAAAAAATCGAAACTGTTCAGTATATCCCTGCTTGCATTGTTTGACTTATTTGTACAATTAATATGTTGGCAGATATTTCAGCTATACTTCAACAAGCATCCAAAAATCTCTCAATCCTTTACCCTTCCATGTTACCTGCTTTGCCACCATACCCAAACATCTGTTTTGTTTGTATCTGCTGAATTCTGCAATAGAAAGTTTGCTCCACTACCAATGTATGCCATTTAATCTCAGTTCAGCCTTAAATACTGATTAGTAATTCTCTTTTCATTCTTATGTTAATGTCCCTCCAGCAACTATATAAGTGTTTTACTTTTCATATGCTTTCAATACTCAAAGAAGAAAATCAAGTAAGGAAACAGAACAATTTCCAAAAAAGTATACTTCAATATCTCCGAAATAAGATTTAGAGCTGCATATCTAGAAAGGAAATTAACCCAACCAAAGCAACTAACAAAGAGATATAGCCTAATAAAACTACTAAACTTTAAGGGAAACAATTCAATGAAAGAACCCAAATCTCTCATAAAAGAAAGAAAAACAGATTATTGTCAGACTGGCAACAAATCATTATGCCAGCAGAAAATGGAATAGCATATTTCATATACTCAAGGAAAGAAAATGTGAGCCAAAGATTTTTGTATCCAGCCTGATTTTCAAATGAAAGGGTCAGAAATTTATCAACATGTGAGGACTCAGGAAATATCATTCCTACAATTCCCTCTGTTTAGAGAATGAGTTTCTAACAACCAAAATATTTGGAAAGTCATTGTCAACCTAAAATCTGATGTCATTGATCATTAACGACAGTTAACATCATAGAAAAGAGAGGCAACCAAACATTATGTGCCTCCATTATAGAACACGCCACCATCTATGAAGCCAAAAGAAAAAAAAAATCTGATCCAGCTTGCAGAATCAACTATCAATCTATAGGAAATTCATTGCAGAACAATATATTAAACTACAGTACAGGAAGCCATCAAGCAAAATCAAGACTATGGGAAACTCTACAGGACAAAAGATATCATTTATTCAACAGATACATTAAAAGAAAAACAGAATAGTCCCTAGATTAAAGAAATCTCTGGGGAAGGGGAAAGCATAACTGAATAAGTTATGAATATTTGGGTGATAAACTTATAAAGAAAATAAAGAAGTGATTACCATAAATGTCAGGAGTGTGATTACTTTTGCCCGCTGGGGCGTGGCTCAGCAGTTGAGCGTCAACCTGGGATCCAGGCGATCGGGGGTCAATTCCCGGTCAGGGCACACGCCCGGGCTGAGGGCTTGATCCCCAGTCGGGGGCGTGCAGGAGGCAGACGATCAGTGACTCTCTCATCATTGATGTTTCTATCTCTCTCTCTCCCTCTCCTTTCCTCTCTCTGAAATCAATAAAGACATAAAAAAAAAAGAAAAAAGAAAAAAAAAGACCGTGATTACTTTTGAGAAGAGGGAAGCAGTTTTGATTAGGATGAGTGGATGACAAAATTTATTTTTTAATCTAGGTAGTGGTTATAAAGCTTTTTGCTTCATAGAAGCTAACCTACACATTTGTTTTATAGGGTTTCCTATATCTTTTCAATTTTATGATAAAAAAGTATTTTTTGAAAACACTATATGCTGGTGCCCCACCCTCTAGACTCCTGGCTTTCCAGGAGGTCTGAGAAGAATCCTGGATAGTCTGAGGTTTATGGCTCTGGGGCAGGAGCCACTTCCCCTACCTTCTCTCAAACCTGACTGGTGCCTCCCTCTCACTGGAGATGCACTAGCTCCACCCTCCAGGTTCCCAGCAGCCCCACCCTGGCAAGCTCAAGCTCCCCAGAAGGTTTTGGAAGAATCCCAGACAGACTGAGTTGTGTGGCTCCAGGATGGAGGCCATTTTTCCCTCGCACACCTGACCAGTGCAGACCCCTCCCTTCACCTGGCCAATTCTTAGACTGTTTGGGCCTGATAAACTCTGCTTGCCTCACTCTGATGACTCCCTGATGCTCCACCCTACCGCAAAGGTCTGCAACACTCAGCAGATGTCAGCTAGCTTTAGTGTACCCTTGGATTTTTGTCGAGTGACCTCAGACCCAGCACTAGCACTGAGTTTGAACTTGTATCAATTTTGTAAACATTACTCATCCTTACCTGACTCAGTGAGAACCTACCTCCAGCAACTTGTGTACCACCAGAGGCTCTTTTAGTGACTGAGCATAATAAGCAGCCAGGAGGCAGAAGCAGGCAGAAGTGGATCTCAGAATGCTTTGGGCCTTTGGATGACCTGCCCCCAGGCTCAGTGTTGGTTGAAGACAGACTTGGTGCACAGCTTGGTCTTTCTGCACACACCCAGGCCCAGAAAAGACAGCCACAAATTGGATCACTTGGCAGCTCAAAACTGGTTGCTCAGGGCTAGTCACAGGCAGTGTGTGACATTGACTTGTGCCAGAGTCCCTTCCAGGAAGCTCCAGAACCAACACACCCAGTGGCAAGCTTCAGGCCACATCAGATCAGGATCCAATTAGCTTCACAACAGCATATCTAAAAAGATATCTCAGCAGGCACCAGGCTATGCTGAGGTGAATTCTGCTTCATGTGTTCAGCACCTGCACAGCAGCTAATACATGGTGGTGGGAGTCAATCTTCACAGTCAGCCACCCTGAGGGTGGACCGAGTGAATGAAAGGGCAAACTGCAATCAAGGCAATTATAACAGGAGGACTCACATAACCCAAACAACAGACATTCCTGGAACACCCAACTCAGGTCATCAAAGAGACTGTGTCACTGAGTCCCACAGGACACATAATACATAGGACACCCAACCAAGACCGGGACACATAGCAGATCTACCTAATACACAGAAACAAAGACAAAGAGGTAGCTAAATGGGGAGACGAAGACACAGGCCACAAATGAAAGAACAGGAGAAATATCCAGAAAACATGCTAAATGAAATGAGAGCAAGTGATCTACCAGATATGGAGTTTAAAAAAAAAAAAAAGTGATTATAAGGATGCTAAAGGAACTTCAAGAGAATTTTAACAGTATGAAAAAGGACATAAAAACGATTAAAAAAAGATTTTCAGTCAGAAATAAAGAATATAATATCTAAAATTAAGAATACACTAGAAAGAATAAACAGTAAGATAGATGAAGCAGAGGATCAAAACAGTGGTTTGGAAGACAAGGTAGCAGAAAACACCAAATCCAGAGCAGAAGAAAAAGAATATTAAAAAAATGAGGATTGTTTAAGGGACCTTTGTGACAACATGAAATGTAACAACATCATATCATAGAGGTACCAGAAGGAGAAGAGAGACAGCAAGGAAATAAGAAACTATTTGAAATAACAATGACTGAAAAATTCCCTAACCTGGTGAAAGAAAATGACATACAGTCCCAGAAGTGCAGAGAGTCCCAAACAAGATGAACCCAAAGAGGCCCACACCAAGATACATCATAATTAACATGGCAAGGGTTAAAGTTAAAGAGAGAATATTAAAAGCAGCAAGAGAAAGACAGTTACCTACAAGGGAGCTTCCATAAGATTGCTAGCTGATTTCTCAACAGAAACATTACAGGCCAAAAGGATTGGCATAAAATATTCAAAGTGTTGAAAAGCAAGGACCTAAAACCAAGACTTTACCCAGCAAGGCTATCATTTAAAATTGAAGGAGAAATATAGAGCTTCCCAGACAAGAAAAAGCTAAATGAGTCCATTGCCTTCAAACCATTATTACAACAAATGTTAAAGGGTTTCCTTTAAAAAGAAGGTGGGGAAGAAGGGGGAGAGGAACACAGTTATAAAGAATAAAACAAAAATAGATGCATTCATATCAATAAACAAGAAAAACCTCAAGTAAACAATCCAACTTTACACTTAAAGGAACTAGAAAAGGGACAACAAACAAAACTCAAAGTGAGTAAAAGAAAGTAATAAAGATCAGAGCAAAAATAAATGAAATAGAGTCTAAAACAACAATACAAAAAATCAATGAAATCAAGAGGGGGTTATTTGAAAAGATAATCAAGATTGGTGAAACTTTAAGCGGACTCATCAAGAAAAAAAAGAAAACTCAAAATCAGAAACAAAAGAGAAGTAATGACTGACACCTCAGAAATACAAAGTATTATAAGGAAATATTACGAAGAACTATAGGCCAACAAATTGCACAATCTGGAAGAAATGAACAAATTCCTAGAAACATAAAATCACCCAAAACTGAATCAAGAAGAAACAGAAAATCTGAACCAATTCCAACTAATGAAATTGAAGGATTAATCAAAACACTTCCAACAAACAAAAGTCCTGTACTGGATGACTTCACAGGGAAATTTTATCTAATATTCAAAGAACTAACACCTATCCTTTTCAAACTATTCCAAAAAATTCAAGAGGAAAGAAGATTCCCAAGCTCCTTTTACAAGGCCAGCATTATCCTAAATGCAAAACCAGATAAAGATACTACAAAGAAATAAAATTACAGACCAATAACCCTGATGAACACAGATGCAAAAATCCTCAACACAGGAGAATTCTGCCCCTCTGGTATCAGGAAATATACACCAAAGACATTCTGAAACCCTGAACCTCTTTCCATAAATAAGAAGTTTGTTTGTAAAATGGGGAATCTACCCATAATAAATGAACAATAGGTACTGCTGATTTAGGCCTATTCATGAATTTGGATCCACAAAGAGAAGATTTTTGTTGAACAAGGTTATATGTGTACAGATACATCTTTCTTCTTATATTATTATTATTTAATTGGTAGAAATCCTGTGTTTTCTGCAAGGTAATTAATATTCATTAAATAAAACTGTAAACAATTTTTAAAAATCCTCAACAAAATATTAAATAACTGAATCCAATAATACCTTAAAAAGATCATACACCATGATTAAGTGGGATATATTACTGGGATGCAAGGTTGGTCCAAATATCCAAAAATCATCTGATATGATACACCACATAAGCAAAATAAAGGATAAAAATCATATAAACATAGCAATAGATGCAGAAAGCACTTTTGACAAAATCCAGCACCCATTTATGATTTAAAAAATTGTCAAGAAAATGAGAATAGAAAGAACATAATGCAATATAATAAAGACCATATATGACAAACCCCAGCTAACATCATACTCAATGAGCAAAAACTAAAAGTGTTTCCCATAAGATCAGGAACAAGACAGGGATGTTTACTTTCACCACTCTTACTCAACATAGTACTGGAAGGCCTCACCACAGCAATCACACAACAAAAATTCAAATTTTATTTGAATTCCAATAAAATGAATTCAAATTGGAAGGAAAGAAGTAAAACTGTCATTATTTGCAGCTAACATGATACAATCTATAGAGAAACCTAAATATTCACCATAAACTACAAACTGATAAATAAATTCAGTAAAGTAGGATACATAATAAATCTCCAGAAATCAGTAACATTTTTAATGCAATAATAAACTATCAGAAATGGAAACTAAGAAAACAATCCCATTTACAATTGCATCTAAAAATAAAATAAAATACCTAGGAATAAATTTAACCAAGGAGTAAAAGATCTGTACTGGGAAAATTATAAGACACTGAAGAAAGAAACTGAAGAAAATACAAGTAAATGGAAGCATACACTGTGCTCAGGAATAGAAAAAAATTAACATTGTTAAAATGTCCATATTACCTAAAGCAATCTATAAATCCAAGGTGACTTCTCTCAAAATGCCAATGGCATATTTCACAGAACTAGAACAAATAATCCAAAAATTTATATGGAACCACAAAAGACCCTGAATAGCCACGGCAATATTGAAAAAGATGAACAAAGTTGGAGAAATCCTGCTACTTGATATCAAATTATATTACAAGGCCATAGCAATCAAAATAGCCTGGTACTGGCATACAAACAGACATATAAGTCAAAGCATCAGAATAGAGAACCCAGGAATAAATTCATGCCAATATGGTCAATTAATATTTGACAAGGGAGACAGGACATAAAATGGAGTAAAACAGTCTATTCAATAAATGGTGGTGGGAAAATTGGACAGGTATATGCAAAAAATGAAACAACCACCTGTTTACACCATATACAAGAATAAAAATAGATTAACAACTTAAATGCTTGACTTGATACCATAAAAATCCTAGAAGAAAACATAGGCATTAAAATCTCAGATGTTTTTCTTAGTGATATTTTTTCTGATACATCTCATTGGACAAGGAAAACAAAAGAAAAAATAAACAAAGAGGATACATCAAAGTAAAAAGTTTTTGCACAGCAAAGAACACCATTTATATTGTTCTTTAATGGAAAGACAAAATGGAAAGACAACCCACTGAATGGGAGAACATATTTGCCAATAAGAGGTTAAAATCCAACATTTACAAAGAAGTCATACAACTGAACACCAATAAAACAAAGAATCCAATTTAAAAATAGGCAAAAGACCCAAATAGACTCTTCTCCAAAGAGGACATACAGATGACCAACAGACATATGAAAGGATGCTCATAGTCACTAATCATCAGAGAAATGCAAATTAAAACCATAATGAGATATCACCTCACAAGTCAGAACAGCTATCATCAATAAATCAATAAACAGCAAGTGTTGGTGAAGATGTGGAGAAAAAGGAACCCTGTGCACTGTTGTTGGGAATGCAGATTGGTCCAGGACTATTGAAAAAAATATGGAGGTTTCTCAAAAAATTAGAAATGGAACTGCCTTACAATGCAGCAATTCCATTTCCGGGTATATATCTGAAGGAACCCAAAAAACTAATTCAAAAGAATATATGCACCCCTATGTTCATTTCAGTGTTATTAACAATGTCAAAACTATGTAAGCAACCCAAGTGCCCATCAGTAGACGATTGTATAAAGAGAATGTGATATATATATACATACAATGGAATATTACTTGGCCATTAAAAAGTATGAAATCCTACTATTTGCAACAACATGGATAGAGCTAGAGAGTATTATGCTAAATGAAATAAGTCAGTCAGAGAAAAACAAATACTACATGATTTCACTTATATATGGAATCTAAAGAACAATATAAATGAGCAAACAAAACAGAAACAGATTCATAGATAAGAGAACAGACTGATGGTTGCCAGAGGAAACAGGGGTTGGGGTACTAGATATTAAAGGTGAAGTGATTGAGATGTACAGATTAGTAGATACAAAATAGTCATGGGGATATAAAATACCACATAGAAAATATTGTCAATAATATTGTAATAACTATGTATCATGCCAGTTGGGTGCTGGAAATATCAGGGGGATCACTCTGTAAAATATATGATTTTCTCACCACTGTTCTGTACACCTGAAACTAATATAAAATAATATTGAATGTAAACTGTAACTGAAAACAATTAAAAAAGAAAAAAATACAATATGTTGTTTCAGGTATCTTTTCATTTTATAGCAATGAGATACTAATACGCAGCCCAAAATATACATAATTTTATATAGTTAAGCAGGTCTGAAATAGTCCAGTTCCTTAAGAAATAATGAACAACTCAGGGATTATTCAGAATCCTGCAAGGGGTGGGGGGGAGGAAGAAAGAGAGGGAAAGGGAGAGAGAGGGTGGGAGGAGAAAGACATAATAAAACACATTTCTCAGCTTCTGTCCATGAGAAGTCTCATCACTTCCATTATTTGTATTATAAATGCTGTTTCCTTATGCTTTCAACAAATTAAGCAGCAGAGAATTGTTTCAGAAAACAGTATGCACAAAAATTTAGACAAATTCTGCCAGTTAACACCATTACCTGGTTTACCACAGAAAACCAAAGCCAACAAAAGCTGTACCTAGAAAACTTCTAAAATCTTGCTAAAGTTGAAATGTCCCACTTTATAGTTGTACTTATACTGCTACTTAACACCAGTGCCAACAAAATAGCCAACTCCATCTGGAAATTTTATATCTTACTAAACTTTAAGTGTTCAGTGTTATAGCTGTACTTTATAGTTCACTCCATATGGATAATGGAAGGAGAATTTATCTGAATGCAAGATTTGGGCTAGCCCCAGCTATGCTCTAAATCAAATCACTTAAAACGTTGAACTTGTCTCCTCAAAATTTTCTTGAAGCTCTATATCTCTGTTCTTACCAAATAGATTTTGAGTAGCACTATCTTTTTATGGAATTAGAAGATAAAGCTTAAAAGGTTTTCACAAGTTAACTGTAGTTGAAAAATGCTTTAAGAGAAATAAGTTTAAGATATATTAGCACTTTAAATACTTTAAAATATGTTTTAGCTAAATATACCAACACTGGTATTCCAAGGAGCTGCTATTCCTGAGATTTTTTTCTTACCTATTTTTGGAAATATGAGATATTTTTCTGTAAAAAGCTAAAAATGTGTTTGACTTGCTATATAATGAAATACTTAACTAAGAAGTCAGGGAGGGCATAAGAATTCCGTTTCAGATAAATTTCAGGGACAGATTTTTACTGATTTTAACCTCTAAAAATAATGTTTACACTTAAAATATGATTAGTATTGTCATTTCTAAAAAAAATATTGAATGCATAAATGCTTCCTGATAGGAAAAATACCTCTGGATTGAAAAATGCTTATTAACTGTTCATTGGTATTATTAGTGTTCCAATCCCATCCTTCTACCATCATGAGAAAAGCCTAGACCATGGTATGACTGAGAAGACTCTGAATATTATCCTTTAGTGCAATACAACTGCTATCTCATGGGAGCTTAAGGCTCAGAACAATGAAACACAGTTCCTAATCCCCCTCCCCAAATACTCCCTAAAATCATTATAATGAATTTAAGTTACTTTTTGGTGTCTTACCCATCTGGAGGAAAGCTTTGGCTTTCAATTCAGATTCTGATCTTTCTATTGCTGCTATCAACTAGGAGTGGTATAGAAGGTTCCACAGCTCACTGGCACTTCTCTCAAAAGTCTCGCAGTCCAGTCTTCAAGAACTCTGCCTCTATATTGTTAACCTTGCAGATCATGGTTCGGGGGCCACCATCTGTACACAATTGTATCCGCTTGAAGACCTGGTCAGTGATTCCTGGCTACCTGGAATATTCTGTCCTCTCCTAGTTACACACATCCCTTTCCACTGTAAGATTTGCTCATCCACAATCAGTATTCCCTGGCTGTGCAATTGCTCACTTTCCTTTCCACTAAGAAAGCAGATTTGCTTTCTATTGTAGTTGGAATTTCCTATCCACTGACAGATTTCTCATCCTCTACCATTGTAGCTGGAGTTTCCTGCCCACTTTAGCCGTCCTCTTTCTTTTCCATTATGACTTAGGATAACTTGTTGCCACTACTTTCCAGTCCCTGCCTACTAGGAGACAAGACTTCTACTACTTTTGTCTACTATGGCTTGCCTCAACCACACCCAGTATTCTCATCGTATGAGGAGACTCTCTCATTCTTCTATTTATTTTTCATCACCAAAATGGCACTTTGGGACAAAAGCCAATGCCAGCCACATCCACATGGTCTTTTTAATAAGTGGTATATAATGCAGCTTATCTGAACATGTATTTGGTGGTGACTTTTGTCCCTCTCTTTCTTCAGGTAAGCATTTACTTCTATGAATCAGGCAACACTAATAACTATTCCAGAAACCAATGTCACTGTAATTAATTCGGGATGACATTTTTCCCCCTCTTCCTTTAAATCAGCATTTACTGCCTGGCCGGGCGTGGCTCAGTGGTTGAGCATCAACCTAGGATCCAGGAGATCAGAGTTCGATTCCTGGTAAGGGCACATGCCTGGGTTGCGGGCTAGGCAGCCAATCAATGACTCCCTCATCACTGATGTTTCTATCTCTCTCTCTACCCCTCCTTTCCTCTCTCTGAAATCAGTAAAGATATGTTTTTAAAAAATTAAATAAATAAATAAATAAATAAATAAATAAATAAATAAATAAATAAATAAATTAGCATTTACTTACATTGTTCAGGCCCCATCACTACCTTGCCTGGGATCCTATGTAACTGGAATTAATTTTGGTATTAGCATTTGTCTCCCTCCTCTTTCAGATAAGCATTTACTTACAAGTATTTTATAACACACATAACCAGTCTAGAAACAAACATCACTTCATGTATTTTGGGAGTGGCTTTTTTTCCTTCTTCCTCTTAAGAGAGGGGCTACTTATATGGATAGACCCTACAACTAATTCTTCCACAATCCAATATCACTTGGATTAATTTTGTTGGTAACAGTTTTCCCCCTCTTCTTTCAATAAGTATTCACTTATATGGATCAGACCACTAGTAGATAAACAAACATTGCTGGATGCAATTTTGGCGATGACTTCTTAATCTTTTCTTCCTTCAGATAAGCATTTAAGCATATTCCCCAGAACCCAGAGATATCTCATTCAGCCTCAAAGATCACTGGAATTAATTTTCATGTTTACCTAGAGCCTAAGCTTCCCCTGGGCCTTGGGGTTTTGTCAGTTTCTTTGCCAGGTTCCAACCTCATGTCACCTTTTTTCTAGTACCATACTTGTTCTTTCTACTCTATTTAGCACTCTATTTCTCTTCTCTTCCCCACAACAATACAAGATTCTTCAACTTTGCATCTATAAATTTGTTGAGTATCTGGTTTAAGGAGTGTTTGTGGCTGATACACTCAAGCCTTGGGATTGGATGTACAGAGACCATATTTTAAACTACAGAGAAAGGAGAAGCAGAAGGGAAGCAAGATAGTACAAAGAAATTGGTCCCATAATGTGGCTTACAATCAGAAAGAGCTGAAGACTGTTTGCCTTAATATAGGAAAGAAAATCCATATAATAAAAGCAGTTTATTTGCTGTCTATTTAGAACCTTGAGAATCACAATCATATATGATAATCAGTCTCCCTATCCAGAAACAGCCTCTCTGATAGGTTCTGCCTTTTATCACGTAGATCTCTTCCAAAAAGTTCTGTCCTCAGTTTTCCATCTTCAGAGAAACACCCAGGGGAGGGGACTTAGTTTAGCTATCCTTCAACCAAATACATCTGACCTTGCGCCCCACCATCAGCTTCTTTCAGAACATTCTGTCCTCATGCTTTTGCCCTTGCAGAAATTCCTGGGGAGGGGAGTTCTACTCAGTTTTCCTTCAATCAATCAGTCTGTGCCTGTTCTTGATATTTTTCTCAACTCGCCCCCACAAACACCTCTGCTTAGGCTTCTCCTTGTGCCATAAGGTAAGTTGTCTGGCCTCTCCTTCAAAGCCCTGGGCCCAGCCAAGGCCTTGAGGGAAACCTGCTCAGGAATTGTAGCTATGGCAACAGACAGCTGGGTTTGCAGGAAGGGGTTTAGTGGATACTGCCTGTCCTGTGTCCAACAGGCAACCTTCCCTTCAGGATACACATGTGGATAGACATGCATGTCCTCTGGAATGGGTCATGGACACAGCTCCTCAGGGGTGGGGGGAGCTGCTGAGAAGAGATATGCCTGAGGCCTGAGCTCTAGTGACTTTCTTCTGGTTTCTGTCATGTCTCCATCAGTTCAGCTTAAGAGCTCTGCCCATTCATGCAGATCATACAATAGTTCCAAAACCTAATACCCTAATGAAATGTATAAATAATGATGGTTTTTTTTTTCTTTTTCCAGAAAAATAGTCTCATTCTCAGTGTATGTAGTGATGATATTTTCATGAACCACAAAGTAGGGCACATTTTCTGGCATTAAGATTTAAATTCAGACAGAAATCTTGGAACTGAAGCTACCTTGGGAGATACAGGGCTTTTGGTTTCCAGGGAGTGTGTTTAGGGTAGTTTGTTGGAGGAATCTGAAGTCCAGTTCACTAAAATGAGCATAACTCAGTTAGCTGAACTTTATGAAGTGTTCATGTGATCAATGCTGTGCACTATCAGATTAGATATTCCATCATCCCTTTCCTCAAGAGAATGACAGAGATTGTTCCAGCTCTAAAATACTGTAAGAGACATAGAGTTCTCCTTAGATGGGAGTACGTGTATTAGCTGGTCATACAGGAATTCTGATGACTGAACAGTGTGTACACCAAGTAAAGATGCTCAGAGTGATTATTTATAAAATGTAAGTTTGTTCATATACTACTGACTGACAATAAATACACATTGCAAATATTTCCAAATAATGCCTTGTATAGGTACACTGATGGGGGACAAAAGCTACGAATTGGTCATCAAGAAACACAAGCATTACCATTCACCACTTGTCACCCTAAACCAATATAAATTGCTTGAAGCAGGTTATCTAAAAATATTTGCCAATTCCACAATGGATCAGAGCCTGGATCTTTGCAGTTTTCAGAATCCAACAGAAAGGAGAATAGTAACAATTTGGAATAGCAAATTCTTTCTTGGCTCTATCAGCTCTCTTCAAATCTAGGTATATCTGGAAATATAGCAAAGGAGGAATAACTGCTCCCTTTCTTCAACTAAGGAAGATGCTGTGGTCTACACTGCTATCTTTTACTCAAATACAAGTGACCACTTCATTCAATGGGATCCAGAACAAGATTCAAGTATTTCTCTCTTTCTTCCAGAACCAGGCATGTGCTTGTAAATGTTTAACATCAGATTCCCTAAGGGGAAAGGAGGCCTTAATTTGTAGCATCTATATATATTCACAGTGTAAAAATCTCCCACCATGGCCATTTCAAGCCACCAGAGTGATGTCATTGAGTGGCGAGTCAGGAAGAGGTGTGCAGAATTAGCTCTCATGAGATGATGGGAGCCAACTTTAGCTTTGTGACCAGAAGAGAAAGTTAAAAGGGTAAAAAGTATTACCTTCCCAATGTGAAAGGCTGTCATAAGAGATGTTTACTCATTCTTTATTTTGATGGTGCACAAAACAAGGGAAACAGTCTATTGCAGGAAGATAAGTGATTGGTATAGAACACAGAAATTAGAGCCAACTTAGATCTAACCTGGTTCTGTAATTACTCACTTGGTCACTTAATCTTATGGAGTTTTAGAATCCTCATCTAGAATAATTTAATATGGTAGTACATGCAGAATTCTAACAACAACATATGACACACTCAATAAAATATTAACTCTGTCTTCTCCTCCTCCATCACCCCTCAATATCTGCAAACTGGTATAAAAACAAGCCTACTTTCCTCACAAAGGCTTTACAAACAGAAATATTGCGTGTGAAAGTAATTTGTAATCTACAAACACTATTTCAATCTGAGATGTTATTTCCATGTTTAATTGCTGATCTCAGAGATGTAAGAAAACCAAAGGCATTCCGAAGGGAAATGTATGCTTACTCTAAGAAGCTCTAAAAATAAGAGAGTCCCATTGGTTATAAAGAATCCCGTTATAGTCACAGGGAATTTTTTAGACTTTAGATTTCATCTGATCCAACACCCTCATTCTACAGATGTGAAAATGGTTGCTGAAATTTTAAGTAACTTAACTAAGAAGTTAGTAGTGGAATAATAACTAGCATCCAAGTCATCTGACTCAGAGTATTTTTACCACCAAAGGTACATCAATTTTGGACCCTACAATCATTTGCAGGTCCTGCTATCTAACCAGCCAAAGAAGGGTTATAAATGAAATTTTTTTTTTTTTCTTAAACAACATCCTGAGATCAGAAACTAGTGGGAGTTTTGATACAGGTCATATGCTTAGTTCAGTATCAGGGTTTGGCGTTCATTCTCATGATATTGTCTCACAAGGTAGAGAAACTGAAGGATCTGGGTTAATCTAAGTTCTACTTCTAGTTACACTTGTATTCTGTGGTCGCTTTTTGCATGTTTTTTTCAGGGGCAAGAGTATAGGTCCCTTGTCCCCTGGGATCCAAAGTGTGATCTTATCCCAAAAGCCCCATTACTTCTGTGAACTTTAATTTCCTCATGTGTAAAGATAGGTGGTTTGATTAGATAATTCAGTTTTCAGTTTGGAAAATATTTATTGAGTGCCTATTATGGGGCAAATGTTGTGCTAGATTCTGGAGATATCAGGAGGAAGCAGGCAAGCCCTTATCCCTAATGAGTTTAAGAGTTTAATGGAGGAAAGAAGCACATAAATTAAGCCACAATCGGAACCCATTTCCTTCATAGCTTAACACATTTGAGAAAAGTAGATTCCCAGTGAGATAATACTGGTACCACATAATGATAGAAAAATATATACAGCCCAGGAGCATTGGCATTGATACAAGGGACTCGAACACAACCAACCATAACTGTACTATAATTTTTGCAATGGCAGCAGTATATACATGATGGTACAGAGGAAAAAATGATCCCTGGAAATAAGGAAGCTTCACACAGCAGGTGATATTTAAGCTGGGTCTTGAAGGATGAGTAAGAGTTTAATAAGTGAAGAACTTAAGATAGAGCATTCCAAGCAGGAGAAACAGCATTCACAAAGGTAGAGAAGCATCAAAATGCCTGAATGGTTTGGATTACATAAAAAAATTTGGAATGACCAGAATTGAGGGTCTAATAATAGTAGCAGCTAAAATTTGTTGAATACTTCATATGATCCAGAGCTGTTCTGGAATCAATATAAAAACTATGAACTGTATTTTGCCTACTTTACATCGCAGTTCAAGCCAGCCACATTTCATATGCTCAATAGCCACTTGTGACTAGTGACTTCTATACTGGACAACCCAGTTCTATGTGATACTTTTTGTTGTGCTCTAGTGTTGAGAACCTTCTCAAGTATTTGTTGTTGTTGATTTCCCTATTTTTTCTTTTTTCTTCTTTTTCAATAATATCACAGTTCTTATAGTCATCCAAGGTGATTCACTGTGCACCTTGAAAACTCAGAGACTCCCTAACCAACTTGTTCTGTAGTTTTCAAATTTACTACCCCTTGGGTCAGGCTAACTGACCTTCCCTTTGGGAAGCTTTTATATTCTTTGACTTGTCTATTAGTAAGGAAATATATAAACCTGAACCTTGGCATAGACTTAATAATAGGATATATGCATGGCGACTTATTAATGAGCACATAATGGAAGTTAAAACCATGGGAATGGATAAGGTCAGCCAAGGAAAGTGTGTATATATTGCAGAATGAGAAGACAAAAAGCATCCGCATGGAAGGGGAGAGCAAAGGAAGAGAAATGGTCAAAAACTTATGAACACAGCCAGGGACAGAGTATTCTCTCAGGAGCCAAAGATCACAAACCTTTAAAGAAAAGAGGAGGCAACCATATCAACCACTGGGGAGAGGTCATGATAATTAAGGAGCCTGTCAGCTCTATCACTATATGATTCCATGATCAGTTAACTAATGGGTTTTCAAAGATAACAAAGTTAAATTTTTAATGAAAAGACAATAAAGAGGGTAAACAGAGCCTACATTAAACTGCCCTTTTTTTTTTTTTTTTTTTTTTTCATTTTAGCTAAAAGCTCCCTCTTGTGCCCAGAGTGGGGATTTCCTTGACAGTTGGCAAAAAGGTTTTAAGAACAGCATGTTAATTTATTTTTCCCCCAGTATTCTTCCATAATATTTATTTTGCTAATAAATGTGTATTAATGTTATAACCAAACAGAAACATTATAATAAAAATAAAAAGAAAAGATGATATTTTCCTCTATAGATATAGGGCTGCATTGGAAGAAAAGTTATTGTGTAAATACAAAAAATTCCATTGGGTGTTATACCTTTCTCAAAGCGACAGAGAGAATTCGTTGAGATTCAAAACAGCTGGGAGAGAGTGGCACGTTTAACAGTAAGGTCAGGTGATTCAGATCACTTTAGAGTTTGAAAATTTTCTCTCTAGACACCCAAACTGTCGTGTCTCCACTAAAAAGAGAAGGAAATAGGAAAACTCCCTTTGAGGGACCCAAGAGATCTGTAAGTCTCATTGTATAGATAAAGGGAAGGTGCCAGAAGCAGAGTTCTTAGACTGGTTTGTATCACTGGTGGAGGTGCTGAAGAATTAGGAAAATAATTAGGAAAGGAAGCTGGAGACCTAGGGCTTTGCATCCCACCTCTGCCTCTAAATGGGTGTGTGTATGTGTGACCTTGGACAAGCCCTTCCTTTTTTGGACCTCAGGTTTTTCCTTCAATGGGATTCTTTCATTCCATGATCTAAGAGTCACACCCTGAAGGAAGTGTAACTATAAAGCAGGTAATGCTTCCCACCCTGTCATCTTACCTGTTTTCAGGACTATTATCCCTATTAGAGCCCAAGGCTTCATGCCTCCCACCCTAAACTACTGAGGACTCTCTACTTCGGCACCCTGTACAAACCAGGAGCAACTTGGACCAACCTCTTCTTCATGGTAGAGTTTACCTGTCAGACAAGGGTAGTTAACAGTGGTTCAGCAGTAACATTTGAAGAGGAACGGAGAGCTGCTGTGCAAGAGGGACAGAGACTTTTTATTGTATTTATTTTGTTAGGTTTGGAATGTTTACCATGTACACATTGTGTGTGTACAAGTGTGTGTCCATATATTTGTGTTAAGCAACAACATACTTTGTCGATTGGATTCCGTTTCTGACATAGCCAAACACATTCGAGAAAAGTGGATTCCCAGTGAGATAGTACAAGCACCACATAATAATAGAAAAATATATACAGCTCAGAAGGATTGGCATTGCTACAGGAGACTCAAGCACAAACTGCTTAAGAAAGGGAGTTTCTTTGAGTCAGACACTGCTGCTTCCTGGAATTGGAACCCAGGGTGATCTGATTCCAATGTCTGGCCTCTCTCCATTATATCATATACTTTCCTTGACCTCACAGTAGGAAATGGAAAGGTTATGGCTCAAAGAAATACCATTTGTTTAGTGAATTCCTGAGCAGAGAAGAAGGGAAAGCCACATGAGCTAGGCGTGGAGCCTAGGGATAGTTTTTATGGAGTTTTCTTTTTTTTCTTTCCTCTTCTCTCCCTTTCTATTTTTCTGTTCCTTCCTTTCTTTATCTTACCTTTTCTTTTCTTTTGGTGCCAAAGGATGAAAAAAACAATTTCCCTTACCCTCATCTTCTGGAACAGAGGTCAATAGAGTGGCAACAGCAACAGGGACTTGGTGGTGATGAAGGCTGATGTGTTTTTTGTGTTAGCTATAGACTGGCAAGGGAATAACAAGTTTATCTTAACTGATCGATGAAGTCTTGTCTTGGATGAGAGCACAGCTTACTTGCAGAGCAGCAAAGATCAGCAGTTCTGTAGGGGGAGGCAAGGAGGAGTAGGTTATTAGAACATTGACTAGAGTTGTTTTTTTAACTTAACATTGTACTAACAAAAAAAGGTATGTAGGAAACAAAGGACTCTATCCTCTCCTCATGAAAAATACCAAGGGTCATATTTGGATTGGATTGCTACAACTCATCATTGGGAAGGAAATAGCTTCATGGGATTTAGGACACATCTGGGCATTAACCATCACAAATAAAAAGCACACACAGGAAAGTAGTACATGTCAGTGGCAATGCATATACTCCTCTCTTTCTCTCATATTCTCTCCCCCTCCTTCCTCTCTCCTCCTCCCCTTTTCCTTTTCCTTATTCTCTGTCTCTCCTCCCTCTCCTTTCTCTCTCTCCCACTCTCTCCTTCTCTCTGAGGTAATCCAACCAGAGAATCTCTTCAGAGCTTTATTACAATTAAGTTGAGAGAAAGCAGAGTAGTTTGGTTCTCTCCTATAAAACCATATACACAGATGGCAACTCAGCACTCACCAGGGAGTTCTCTAACTTCCCTTCTCCCTTAGGAGGGAGAGGATGTAAGCAGCTAGTCAGGCCCGCCTGCTGAATGTAGGCCAAGTGTGGGGGAAATGACTGAGTGCTACTTCTGTGCTGTCGAATAGAGTTTGCCTTGAAAGCCAAACCCACTAAAATAGGGTCTGGAAACTATCAGGGAAGAAATCTGATGCATGTATGTTTTTACCCACAGTCGTCCATCACCAAGGATTTTTGCATTTGAGGCATGTTGCAGAGAGGCAAGCTGCTGTATATCAACTGTGATCAGTTTTTAACATGCTGTAATAATCTAAAAGGAAACAGTCCCTGGAATCTACATAGCCTTTTTTTTTCTTCTTCTTCTAATTTGCCCTTCAGTGCCAAAAAAATTAAAACAAAAACCTGAAAGGCAAGATTTAAATTGAGCCATCACTATTTCAGAAAGACCCAACTTATTTGTGTGTGCCTGTAGCTACAGGATAGAGTGTGCATATTTAGGTAAAAACAATGGATTCAAGGCAATGCCACTTGAATTGTGCTGGTCACCTACTATGGTCCTTACAACTGTGCTTGGTGCTTAATGCTTTACATATGTTCAAACTAAAAGGAAGAAACTCTTCCTGGGTCAAAAGGAATATGATACTTCAAAAGCATTTTAAGTAAATGGGACAAAGAAAATAAATACAATTTTCTGCTTAAACAGGTTTTCAGTTAAGGAATTCAGAAAACTTTCTTATGAGTATTGATGTAAAGCAATTTGCAACAATATTGAGAAAAAAGTACTACATTAAAAGTTAGAAAATATGCTATCTTAAAAATTTTAATATCCTCAATCCTGTAGGCCACAAAATAGTTTTAGAAAGTTCCAAGAAGGAAAGATTGAGGCTACTATGTTTGGCTTTCTCATTCAGTGCCACAGTTCCTAAAATATATACTCCAGGGCTAGTACCAACCTTTCTTGGACCTTCTCCTCTGTCTGCCCCTTGAATGCTAACTGATAGTCCTCCAAGTTTTTATCTTTGGCCTTCCTCTATTCTCACAATGCATCTCCTTTCTAGGTGATCTCATTCCCTCTGATGATTTTTACCATCATTCATATGCTGACGCTTTCCAAATCTCAATCTCTTGCCTTGACATCTCCCTGGAGCTCCAGACCCATATATCAAAAAATCTCCAGTGAATATCTCCACTTGGATGCCCTACAACCATCTGGAACTCAAGATGTCCAAAACTAAACTCATCATTTTTCTTCCAGAATCTGTTCTCCATTTTTTATCTGGGTTGGTGAAACCAAAATTCACTCATTATTAAGACCAAAAACCTGGGAATCCTCCTCAACTCTTTTCCTTCAACCACCATATCAAACCAGTCACCAAGTTCTGCCACTTTCAGTTCTCCCAATCATTCCCCTCCTCTCTATCATCCCTGGAGTCTGGAGCTCTAGGGAGATTATTGAGGCGAGAGACTGAGATTTGGAAAGCTTTAGTTGAGTCACTCATCATCTTTAGTATAAACTATTACAGTAATTTTATACTAAGTTTTTCTGCTTCTGGTCTTGCCTCTACTAATCTCATTCCTTCCAATCCCACCCTCCATACTACTACTAGTCTAATAAGTGCATCGGTACATCTGGTAGACCCCTAATTAAATTATTTCAATGGTTCTCCTTCACCTACTAGATTAAGTCCAGACTCCTTGGCATGACATATAAAATCCCCCTAAACTCAGCCTCTGCCTTTCTCCCTAAGCCTGTCACCTACCACTTTCCTAACCTTTCTCTTGATGCACTCTGCTCCATCAATACTGAAATACTTGTGGTTCCTTCCACATTTCATGTTGTTGCATACCTCTGCACCTTTGCTCATGTTATGCCTACTACTGGAATGACAACCTTATTCCTATCCTTACTTTGCTTGCATAACTCTTTTTGCCCCTCTTATGAGTAGCCTTTTTTGACTGCCATCTGTGCTTCTCCAGCACCCTGTGTGTGCCTCTCTCTCACTGAGCATACCACATTGTATTGTAACTGTTGGTTTTTCTTTGATTTGGGATCAGTCTTCTGCACCGTATTGTGAGTTTTTGAGGTGACAGTTGAGGCTACATTGCAAGTGAACTTATTCCGCCCTACTATGTTAGTACAGACCCTCGTTATCAGTCACCTAAATTGCCTCCCTGTATGCAGACTTTCAATGTCTTTGATGATTCTCTATAAAGTCCAAACTCCTTAGTGTGTCATACACAAACAGGTTTCAGCCAACCTTCAGGCCTATTTCTTGCCAGTACCTACCCTTCCCACATCTTCACTCTAGCTATGCTCAACTACCATGCATTTTCCTTTGCATACTCTCTGCCCCTCTTGATAAACACTTATTTATCCTTTAGAGCTCACTTTATTTATTTTTTAAAAATATATCTTTATTGATTTCAGAGAGAGGAAGGGAGAGGGAGAGAGAGAGAGAGATAGAAACATCAATGATGAGAAAGTCATTGATCGGCTGGAACCCCCAACCAGGGCATGTGCCCTGACCGGGAATCGAACCCTGATCCCCTGGATCCTAGGTCGATGCTCAACCGCTGAGCCACGCCCAGCTGGGCTAGAGCTCACTTTAAATGTGTCCTCCTCTGTTATGCCTTCCCCAGATCTTCCCAGGCAGAGTTACACATGTCTATCTTCGTATTCCTGTTGCACCTATGTATTGTAGCACTTTCTACACTCAGTTACCATCATAATCTTAACTTCTCTTATCCTCAGTTTCAGCATCTGGAAAATGGGTAATAATAATAATAGCTTCTACTTTATATGGTAGTTGTAAGAAGTAAAGGAGACAATGCATGTAAAGCACATAGCGCAGAGTTTGGCAAAGAGTAAGCACTGAATAAATAGTACCTCTCAATTGAGTTCTCAGTATGTGCCAGGCACTTTACACGTATGAACTCATTTCATTGTCTTCATGAGATAGGTAGAACTATTATCTCTGTGTTTCAATGACTAGGTAGGGTGGGATGACTAGTTCAAGGTCACACTACTGGTTAATGGAAAACCTGGTTGAATCCATCTGTCCTGGCACTGGCACAAGGGCCATTCTCATAACCAATATACTTCTTTGTGCACTTTTCTCATCCCTACTACATGTGAACTTCTCTATGACAGGATCTACCCCTGCCTTCATCCAAAAGTTAGACTCACAATCCCTAAGTCTCTCAGGTCTGCTCCCAAGAGAAGATAGGAACAAGGTTTCCAGCCCTTAACTCTGCTTAGACAACCAGAACTTTACTACTCCTTCCTCAATTGCCCCTGTTATTCAGTTGCCCTAAAACAAAGTGTTTTATTTACATTTCTATGCATATATGTTCTTTGGTTAATCTCTTCCTGTCCCCCCCCACCCCCTCCTCTCTGAGATCAGTCACATCTGTTCTATGCATCCATGCCTCTGTTTCTATTTTGTTCATCAGTTTATTTTGTTCATTAGATTCCACATACGAGTGAGATCATATGATACTTGTCTTTCTCTGACTGGTTTACTTTGTTTAGCATAATACTTTCCAGGTCCCTCCATGCTGTCCCAAAGGATAAGATTTCCTTCTTTTATACAGCTGCATAGTATTCCTTGGTGTAAATGTCCCACAGCTTTTTTATCTACTCATCTACTGATGGGTACTTTGGCTGTTTCCAGATCTTAGCTATTGTAAATGATGCTGCTATGAACACAGGGGTGCATATATTCTTTCTAATTGGTGTTTCTGGGATCTTAGGATATATGCCTAGAAGTGAGATCACTGTGTCGAATGGCAATTCCATTTTTAATTTTTTGAGGAAATTCCATTCTGTTTTCCATGCATTCCAGATCCACCTGAGGAGCACTCGAGTACACAACAGGTGAATAGGATAGGGTTTTACACTACATAAGGATTTTGATCAATGTTAGTTAACTGTTTTATATAGTTTTATAATGATTACAGACAGTACTGCCAAAGCACCACCCAGGTCGTTATTCTGATTGATATGTCTAGGCCACAATCTGGGACCTATACACAGCAGCGAAATTCTACAACCATCACAGTCCATTCCAAAGATGTTAAATGTTGGTATTGTTTTTGCAGTCTTGAGAAAGAGAGTAGAATATAATGTGAACAGCCAGTGGTAGCTACAGAATTTCTATATGGGGAAGCCGCCCTCTCCTCCCTCCAAGTATCTTTTATTGTTTGTATTCACATTCTCTGTTTATGAGAAGGGGCTTGGTGGCACAGGTAAAGTTTTAAGAGATTTGTTTTGAAGGTATTTTGTAGAACAGCAAGCACACTTTTTGTAAGCTTATTTGGGGTAACTTGATAGTAACTAATACACCCTTCTCAAAGCCAAATGGCACTGTCACTGAGAATGGCTCACAGTCACATAGTAAGTCTTGGGTAAAAGATAGATGAGAAGTTTCCACTTCTCTGCTCCAATTGCTGGGTTACAGAAAACTTTGTTCCACTATCCTTTCCAGACACTAATTTGGGAGAAGGTGGAAACCCTTTGCTACTGAGAAATTCCAATTAAAAAGATAAGAGAGTCAAGGCAGGAAAGGAGGGAGTAGGGGGAAGAATGGGACAGGAGCCAGAAAGAAGGAAATCACACCCACGCCAGTCAAGGCAAGGTTTGTACTTCCCACTAAGAAACCAGAAAACTCAAAACGGGAAGAAATCGGTGAGGTGCAATCCAAAAAGCAATCAGCTCACTGACATTTTATTTATTTTTACCTGGGGGAAAGGGGTGTGAGGAGGGGGTTTGGGTTCCCAGGCTGACCCAGCAGCTGCAGCTGCTATAAAGGAAGTGCGTGTTTGGGGGAGGGGGAGGAGACCAGGGCTGAGGGGTGCAGCCTGTTCCTCACCCCCAACAGAGGCCCAGAAAATCTGAAGGAAGGAACCTGAGACTGTGTGAAACCCAAGAGAATGAGATATTTTTTCCAAGCTCTGCAGAAAAGGAAGCCACTCTCCAAGGACACGGAATCTATCCCAATCTGGACCTGGAGACCCCAGGGAAATTTTCCTGCCCCTGCTGCTTTCAGACTGCTCGGTTCACCTGGGCCACTTTAAGTGCAGATGAAGGCAGTAGAGGTGCAGAGGGGATAGAGAGAAAGACATAAACCGTGCCAATAAAATATACAGAATTAACTGAAAACAAGACTTTCCTGGGATTTCTCCCCTGGTCTTACAGCATCTGTTTTCATTTCTCCTCCCTAAAGAAAAGAAAGAAAAAAAAAAAAAGGAAAAGAAAAGAAAAAAGAAAAGGGGTGGGGGTTGGAAAGCAGCACATATGTTTTCAATGGAGTCCTTTAAAACATACACAGGCAGCTGGGAGCTGGAGCCCTGAGGAGGAGCTCTTGTCGTTACCAGAGCCAACACCATCCTGTCTGTATGGACTCTGAGTGGTCCTGAGTAAGTCATTTCACTTTCTGTCCCAGCTTTTGCCTCACAGAATGGATAGTGACACTTTCAAAAGAAGTAACAGGAGACAATATAGTGAAAAGTATAACAATAGCAGTAACATTTTCTAGAAGCTTTTCTGTACTTTATAAGCATTTTCTCACTTAAATCCCACAAAACTTGCTGTGATTAATATTAATTATGAGCCTCACCTGTGTGGCTCAGTGGTTGAGCACTGACCTATGATCCAGGAGATTGAGGTTCGATTCCAGTCAGGTTACTGAGGTTCGATTCCGGTCAGGTTACGGACTCCATCCCCAGCAGGAGCGTGCAAGAGGCAGCCAATCAATGACTCCACTGATGTTTCTGTCTCTCTCCCTCTCCCTTCCTCTTTCTGAAGTAAGTAAAAACATATTAAAGTATATGTTAATTATCATTCCATTTTATAGGTGAGAAAACTGGATAACAGAGAGGTTGACTTGTTAAAGTCAAAACGGCCAATAATTGGAGGGATTTGAGCCCAGCTTTAAAAAAAATATTTATTGTTGAGAGTATTAGAGATGTCCCCCATTTTTCCTCCAATGCCCCACTCCACCCAGTTCCCGTCCCACCCCAGGCCTTCACCACACGATGATCTGTGTCCATGAGTTATGCATATTTGCATATAAGTTCTTTGGTTATTCTCTACCCATTCTCCCTCCCCCATTCCCTCTGAGATTCGTCAGTCTGTGTCATGCTTCCACGCCTCTAGACCTATTTTGTTAGTCGGTTTATTTTGTTCATTAAATTCCACATATAAGTGAGATCATATGATACTTGTCTTTCTCTGACTGGCTTATTTTGCTTAGCATAATACTCTCCAGGTCCCTCCATGCTGTCTCAAAGGGTAAGAGATCCTTCTTTTTTACAGCTGCCTCGTATTCCATGGTGTAAATGCCCCACAGCTTTTTTATCCACTCATCTACTGGTGGGCACTTGGGCTGTTGTTTCTAAATCTTAGCTATTATGAATAGCGCTGCTATGAACATAGGGGCGCATATATTCTTTCTGATTGGTGTTTCAGGATTCTTAGAATATATTCCTAAGAATATATCAGTTTGATTTTTAATTTTTTTGAGGAAAGTTCATACTGTTTTCCATAGTGGCAGCACCAGTCTGCATTCGTACCAGCAGTGTAACTAGGGTTCCCTTTTCTCCACATCCTTGCCAGCGCTTGTTATTTGTTGATTTATTGATGGTAGCCATTCTAGAACTTTTAACTCCTAGATTATATAAGGTAAGATTGTTGGTATTGTTACCAAATTGCACATGTCATGGTTTTCACATTTTGTCTGGAGGAAATGTTCAAATATGAATAGGATTTTCTTGTCTGAGTTTGAGAGATGAAGAGTAAGGTATTTCTAACTGGAAAGTGGGAATTGAGAGGGGAACATATCTGATGCCATGACCCAAATCCAAAGTTATAATGAAGCAAATAATACCTTCTATCAGGCATTCTGGACTTAGTAATGTCAGCCTGAGCTGGTCAAAGGGTACTTCTGCTAAGTACCCCAGGCTTCAACCTCTTTGTAATCCAGTTTTCTCATCTATAAAATGGGGCAATAATAGTACTTATCACATCAGATTTTGTGGGAACTAAATGGGGAAAAAAGCATGTAAAACACAGGAGTGCTTTCAGGAAAAGTTAGCATTATTGTTATATGTCTCCTGTTACTCAAGAGCACCATCCATGAGCTACTTGCAACTGTAGCCTCCTAAAATCCAGAGCATAGGGGAAGGATCATATCCACTGGGTCCGGAACAGTGAAAAGATCTCTAGAGCTAAGGATGAGATCCCTGGATTCTATCTCTAGTTTTGCCTCTGTTTTGCAATATGACCATGGAGAAGTCACTTGAGTGTCAGTATATAAAGTTAATCATACGTGCCTAGTCTACCTCACAGAGTTTTAGCCCAAAAGAGAGAGAATAGTACAAATATAGCTTTATAGTTTGTTGCACAGGCCACACCTTGAACATGCCTTGTAATATCAAAGATTGAAAAAACATTCTGAGAAATTGAAAGCAGTATTTTAACTAAGTGACTATTATTTTTATTTGGTATTTTACACCTTTTTTTCAATGGAAGGACCAGATTTCAGCTTTATCCATACAGACCACGAGTGCACCCCCTTCATTTCCTAAATCTTAAACCTCTGTATGGGTGGCTGTTGAGAAAACATAATGATCAGAGGCAGTCAGTAGAAGAAAATGTGACCAGCTCACAAATCATCCTGGAGAGTAGAAATAAAACTCTTTTTTTCTGTCTATGGCTTAGCAAGTAAATATGAAAAGGGGAGTGAGGGAAGTGGGAGACAAAAAGATAAAGGAACAGAGAGGCAGGAGACATTGCTGAGGCAAGGGGAGAAAGGCAAGGTGAAGGACAAAGAGTTGAAGAAATCCAGATGGGAGCCTTAGGCTTTAACACATCCAGCAGATGCTTGACCCTAGAACAGACATGGAAGGGTGTACAGATTTTTAATTTCCTCTGTGAAAAATACAAAATAAGCATTTGGCTCACATGAAGACAGCTTGTAATTTCTTTGGTCATTAGTGCTTGCCTGAGCACAGACACCAAAGGGTGCTTCTCTGCTGTGACCTGACTATAATCCTACTCTAAGTCTTTCCCATTCCCTAAGCTTTGGGCCTCTCAGAAAGTATTAGAAGTACTGGGGATGGGTGCAGAGAAGAGAAGAGGGATTCAGGACAGAGGTGAGCTGGATGAGAAGGGGGATTCTGGCCTCTACAATGGTTCCCTGACTGGCCAACAATGCCAGTATGGCATACTTATTATGAGTATGGGCATCAAGTTTAGCCAGACACAGGCTTGAATCCTAATTCTGCCACTTACTAGATATGTGTCCTTGAACTAGTTGCTTCTTTTCTCAGTGCCTCAGTTTTCTCACATATAATGTAATCAAAATAATAACTTCCACTTCCTAATGTTATTGTGAGGATTAAATGAGTTAAGACAAAAAGCTTGGCACACAGCCCAGCACATAGTAGTAAATACTCAATAAATATTTAACATTTCTCTTATAATTTGGTACCAGAAAGAGCTTCCACCTGAGCCATATTTGCAGAAATGTCATGTTCATAGCAATTGCCAGAACCAGACTAGCCTGTACCCTCCACATTTTTGCATATGGTTTCTCAAAATGCTGTAAAGATGTTTCTTTTATACATCTCTGTGCCGCCTTAGTGCCCTCTCCAGCTCTCTCACGCTCTCTTGTGCTCTCTGTCTCTCTCCCCACAACCATCCTCCCCTGCCATCACCAAAGAAACCCCCAATGCTCTAAATAGATATAAAGATGGGGCAATACACAGGCCCCGCTTCATTTGAAATGGGGTAGACTTGTCCAAAAAAGATGACAATATTGCTTTTGTTTTTCAGATCCTAGAATCTCCCACAAATCCTTAAGTGGACATTCCAGCGCCTCTTCAGCCCACTCCTAGCTACTTCAGTCTGGGCTCTCAGGAATCCAACGGTGTCACCTTTAAGGCCTCACTCACAATTCTGACACCTGCATCCTGGCTCCTATAGAAACACTTTCTCTCTTCTCAATGTATGTGATGTTGTGAAAAGTGAAGGATGAATGGGGAAGGCATAATCATAATGTTAATGGGACTTTAGACATGCAAATGTATGTTCTAAGCATGGATGAGCTGAACAAAGTGAATGTGAGGGACAGGAATGGACAAGTGCTATCAAAGCCCCAGATGTGTGATGCTGGGAGGAGGGGACTTGAGAAATAATGAAAGGAAACATAAGGGTTATTTAGAAAAAATGGGACATTTGAAGGACTCATTGAGAGGTGGATACATTGATGGACTGCATGAGAAAGTAGGAGAAAGAAGTCTGAGATCCTGTAAGGAGCATAGATCAGAGAATTTTTAAAAGCCACAGGGCAGGAGGGGAGGAGCCTTGGTGGGGAACTACCAGAAGCTGGAGCCTTTTTATACAAAGAGCTCCAGGACAGGAGTCCATGGGAGCCTGTCTGATCAAGATGCCAGGTAGATTCAGAGCAGTTTTTTAGAATGTTTTTATTGATTTCAGAGAGAGAATGGGAGAGGGAGAGAGAGAGATAGAAACATCAATGATGAGAGTCATTGATTGGTCGCCTCCTGCACGTCCCCTACTGGGGATGGAGCCCGAAACCCAGGAATGTGCCCTGACTGGAAATAGAACTGTGACCTTCTGGATCATAGGTCAACACTCAATCACTGAGCCAAGCCGGTGGGGCGAGAGCAGGTTTTTTTTGTTTGTTTGTTTGTTTGTTTGTTTGTTTTTTTAACCTGGAACCAGAGGACCCTCACAGGAATCAGACCAAAGTATCTTGCTTCCCACTGATCAGATAAGGTAGACTGAACCTGGGATTTTCATACTGTGTAGCCTTTTGACCTTGCATTTCTTCCCATAACGATAATGCAAGCAGCTATCTAAAACTACTGGCAAAGAGTATCAGAGGAGACTGAGAGGACACAGAAAAGACCCAGGTGTTGGGTCTAGCCTACATCAGTCTCTATGCCCCAACACATTGCTCTTCTCTTAAGGGTGTTTTTCAAACTATCCTCTCAGAGGATACTGTCTTCTGTGAACAAAACCAAAGTATTCTGACACTAAAAATAAAATATGAAAGAAAATGATCGTCTTTTTCCCAAAAAAAATCAAGGAAAAGCAATAAGTTAATGGTTAGAATGTGTTCCTATAAATATTGCATAGACTTATATTTGTAGATATTTTTTATTTAAACATGAATATTTCATGATATTCTACAAAGAGCTCTTGGTTTCTAGTACTGTGTCACTGAAACAGGGTTAGGAGCTCTAGAATTAAAGATGGCATTCATTATCTTTATTCTGCATGATAATTTTCCCCCTTTCATTTTTGCTCCTTTCCAATTTATTCTCCTCCCAGTAGCAAGAATTATTTTTCTCACATGTCAACCAGATCATGTCATTTTCTATCTTTAACCTCTTTAATGGCTTCTTAGTGCCCTTTAACTAAAATACAGATGACTCCTGACCATTGTCTGCAGGCCCTGTGTGAGCTGGCCCCTGTCCACCTCTCCAACCTCATCTTGCCACATTGTCCTTCTTACTCACAAAGTTCTAGCTACACTGGCTTTTTCAACTCCATGAATATGCCTAGTTGGGGTCCACCTCAGTGAACTTGTTCATGTTGCTCCCTCTACCTAGAATATCCTTTCTATCTGTGGTAGGCAGAATTTTGGCACCCATAACCTTCACCCCCTGGTGCCATGCCTGTTGCTATGTTTACATTCTATAGCAAAATAAATTATTCAAGTGTATTTGTGGTTACTAATAAGATGACCTTAAGATTGCAAGATTATTCTGGATGTTATCACAAGAGCCTTTAAAAACAGAGAGATGCAGAGAAAGAAGTCAGACATATTTGAAGCATGATAAGGACTTGAGCCAGTCTCACTGGATTGAAGATAGAGGAGTCCACATGGAAAACATGAAAAGTAAATGAACTCAGAAATGGATTCTTCCCCAATGTCTCCAGTAAGGAATGCTGCTGGCCTACACCTTGAATTTGCTCTCCTTCTCAGTTCCCATTTTTTGCTCCCATCATGGCCCTTCTCATACTTTTAGCTATTTTATTTTATTTGACTTTTAACATAATCCCCATCAGAACGAGATTAGTTTTGTTCACTGCTATAACTCTCGAACACAGAAGAGTGGATAGCACTGAATAGGCGTTCAATACATATTTGTTGAATGAAAAAATTAATATTGAGAACCTATTTTATGCCAGGAACTATGTTATGCACTTGACCTGCTTTCTTTTATTAGATCCTCACAATACCAACTCAAGTTAAGCACTGTTATTTTCTCTGTTTCATAGATAGATGATGTTCAGAGTGATAAAGTTATTGTTCAAGGTCACACAGCTAGTAAGTGGTAGAACCAGAATTCAAAGGCAGGTCAGAACCACACTGAAGCTCAAGTATGAAAACAACAGACTACATTCCAGCCTGATAAAAGCTTCTCAGTGGGTAAAAAAAAAAAAAAAAATGCACATGAAATTTTGCATACATTTTCAGGAAATTCATAGAACCTGTAAACTTCAGGTTAACTTCAACTATGCTACCTGCATCAAAAGGTATTCACACTTTAATAGAGAATAGCTGGGTTGGATCAGATGAGCTTCAGATGCCCTTCAAATTCTAAAATGGGCATCCCTGAAGATGGGGAAAAAACTTCAAGGCTCAAAGACATTAAATATCAATAGTAAGATTACAGGAGGCAACCAGTACTTTAGGGAAAAGGCTCTGTCTAATATCCCCTATGATTGAAAACCATGTAAGTATCCTACCCGTAAGATCTGTAGGTCTGTAACAGTTCCTCTGGCTGAACCTAATATTCCATACATTTGTGAAGTCACCAGAGATTTGAGAATAGCCTGAAGCAAAGCAAGTAACAAAAGCTCACCACATTGTTGTGAACTTTGAGATAGGCCAGGGTTTCTAACTAACCATCTCCTGTGGTTCAAGGTCTGGTAGTTGTGATGGCTTCCCTTGCTCCAAAAACCCTCGCCCAGTCCTGGCTCTGAGGAGCTTTCTAATCCCCATCTGATCACTATTACATTGAAACCAAGTATTTATGTTCCCTCTCAGCTTTGTGTACCACTTGAAATTCCTTCCAGATAAACAACAGGATTGTGGCCAAGTAGGAGCCAAAAAAGAAGTGAGAGATAAAACCTCAAAGCTTGATTTATGAAGTCAAGTTTCTGAAAGCTGTTCATATCCCTCAGTGGCCCAGCAGCAGCTGGCAGATTTGTATATTACAGCTTTACTGTCACCACCTCAGGGCTTTCCAGGGCTCTTCTGGTGCCCACAGCCTTGGAATGCCACTCTCCCTTTCCCTTATCACCTGTCCCCTTCCTCACAGTGAGTCATTATGACAGCCACAGACTCTCAGGCTGGGCTTCCTGAATGCAATTGAAAGTACTCTGGGGCAGAGAGCAAGGAGAGCATTAAGTACATCCAGTTCACATGCAAGGGTTGCTCATCCTCCAGAGATATGGGCCATCCCAAAATCTCTGTTCTCTTCAGAGTCTGGACAATTTCCAACTGAATCCCCTTCACTTGTGTAAATGGTCTCCTTGCTCCACATAGCCTTCCCTGGAGTTTCAGCTTCCAGTTTGCAAAAGGATAGCATAGTGGTTAAATGTCTAAGCTCTGGCCCTGGCCAGTTTTTCTCAGTGGTTAGAGCATTGGCCAGCAGACTAAAGGGTCATGGGTTCAATTCCTGGTCAAGGGCACATACCTCGGTTGCAGGCTCCATCCTCAGCCCCAGTCAAGGGTGCCTATGGGAGGCAACCAATTGATATATCTCTCTCACATTGATGTTTCTCTCTCTCATGCTGACTCTCTCCCCCTCCCTCCTTCTTTCCTCCTTTCCACTCGTCCTCAAAATCAATGAAAAAATATCCTCGGGTGAGGATTAAAAAAAAAAAAAAGAGTTCAGGCTCTGGAGCCACACTGTCTGGGTTCATATCCAGCTCTGCTACTGCTTGCTAGCTGAATTGTGTGGCCTGCAGCCAGTTACCCAACCTCTCTGGACTTCTTTCTTCATCAGTGGAGGGAGATAATAACAATAACCCTGAATTCTTGGTGTTATCAGAATTCAACAAGTTCATACAAGTAAAGCACTTAGAACACTGCCTGGCTTGTAGTTAGCACTCAAAAAATGTTAACTATTAATCTTTATCTATTCTAGGAGGCAAGGAATCTTCTTGTGTATCCATAGCACAAATAGATACTTTAATTGCTGCTTTCAAATCCATTACTATGTACCATATAGTGCAAAGTGTGATGGTCTTAACTCGGGGCTATGCCTTGTCATGAAAACAATAACAAATATGACTTATTGAGCACAGATATCACTTATTCCAGGCCCTTCCCTAAACACTTTATTGCATTATTTTATTAAATACTCAATAGAAACCTAAGAGTTGGATGCTATTGTTATCCTCATCTACCCATCAAGGTAGAGAGATTGAATAACTATGTAATCTAAAGTCTAAGTAAGCTAGTGCAATGGATAATTATCATGGGCTGCAGAAAAAAAAAAAAAAAAAAAAGAATGCTCTATGGAGGGGACAGAACTCTAATTTTGAATCACAAACTAGATTTTGGATAAGCAGAGAGGAAGGGGGTTGGAATCCAAATAAAGAAAAACACAGAAACAGAAGGTGGAAATGAGCCTGGTGTGTGTGGAGTAAAGAGGACAGTGATGAAGAAAGGTAGGAAATCAAGCTGATGGCATTATCCTTCCTACCTCACAGACTGAGCAACTGAACCTTGGTACTGAAACAGCACCACTCGGCCACTCCAATCCAAAAGCAGCAATCTTTTGTTTTCCTGCCCTACTCCATTCACTTTAGATGATCATGCTGTCTAAACACCTTTGGGCTCTCTCCAAAATAGGCTCCATGGCTACATGTATACCCTCAGTTTCCAAGGCAACAATATCTCCTTCTCAGCACCCCACTGAGATTTGGCAAGATTCATAGGCTAGGTCAGGAGAGTAAGCCTTATGAGGTCTGAGCTAAAGTTGATCCATTCCCTACCTTAGGATCCCAAAGCAACTCAAATCCACACCAGAGCCTTACCTCTATGTGTCCTCATTCAAACTTCTTGCTTCACTGCTGATCCTGAATTTGGGGTTTTGGCCAAGGTGACAAGAGTCCTTTAAGAAATATAACATTTATTTTTGCTACAAAAGCCTGTGAATCTCTCAGCCATGCCACACTGAATCATATTGCAGCCTATGGTATCAGGAGAGAGAAATAAGCAGAGTTAGATTTCTAAGAAAGATCTAGCCAGAACAATTTTTTCCAGGCCAGGAAGTGTTAATGGTACCCAGTGTTTTGTATTACAAGCAAAACACCAATGAAAAGAAAGGTCTCTTCCCTCCCTCCTTCCCTTCCTTCTTTCTTTCCCTTCCTTCACCTTCAAAAATGAGGGCATTGTAAATTGGAAGAAAAGAGTGTCCACCTTCCCATGATCCTCCCCTGCCCCCCCCCACACACACAACACAGGCACATACTTGACAGTTGGAGACCCATTCTCTTTGAGTGATGAATCCCATCATGACAGGAATGGGAGGCTAGGCAGTATGTGAGAATTCTATCTTCTCCCTGGAGCCTGAAATGCATGCCCAGATGTTGCCATGGTAACTCACTAGTACTCGGTCTCCAACCTACACAGCCTGATGCTTCTTTAGCTTTTATGTTTGTTTCACCTTTCCTGGACATCAATAACGTGCTGGAGTCTTAGCAGATCACAGGATAGTCTGGGAAACAAATGTACCAGCAATAAACACAAAGTGAAGAAGAGTAGGCTAAAACAGGTCTGTAAGGTGGAAGGCTGGGTTTTATTTGGAGGCTCACATTAGTGAGCTATGTAACTGCAAGATGCTTCACCTTTCTCATGACCTCATATTCCCTTTCTAGTACATGAGAGGGGTGAACTAGCTGATTTCCAAAGGCTTTTCTCTCCCCCAAATGATTCCATATATATCTTTATCATGCACAGAAATATCAGTGGTAACTGTTTCTAGAGCATCAGCTGGGGTTTTGATCATTAAAAAAAAAGAAGCAGCTATTTAATGAAAGGCCTGTGAAAGGAGTGGGAGAAAGGAAATAAATTAGAAGCTGAAGATGGCTGGAGGTAGTAGACAAACTGTAACTACATACCCTCCAGTTTGGTGGAAGACCATTCAGGGTCAAATATAAGTGCCCTTTGAACCTTCTGGGTGAGTGGTATCTCTCACTTTACTCTGTCTTCCAAACTTTCAGGTTACAAGAGATCATTCTCACTTTTTTGTCTTTATGTAGGCCTTTCCCCATCTGAACACCCTATCATCTCTACCAACCAAATCCTACATATATGTAAAGTCTAGCTTAAGTCCCATCACCTCTTGATGACTCTCCTTTGCTCTCTCAGTTTACAGGGATCACTCATGCTTCTGGATGTGTATGGCCCTTGTTATGTGCACCTCCTAATTTTTATCACAGACTGCACTCCCATTTTAGCTATCTTTATTTCTATTGTTTTAAATACATTTTATTTTATAATTTAATTACTTTCATGTTTATTTTAAATAGGGGGAAATACAAAGAAGAAAACAAAAATGAGCCATAATCTTCCCCTTTCTAACTCTGTTGAATTTTTCTATACAAAAGTAATACACATGGTTTTAAATGTTTTAATAACATTTAAATTAAATCAACCATAAGAAAAAAAAAATAATACACATGTAAAGGTTAGAAAATTTTCATATGGAAAGGTACCATATGAAAAGCAAAAGCCTCTCCCCACCATCCCTAGTCCCTTTCCCAAAGGTCACTATAAAATATTTCATACAGTATCGTCCAGAAAAAGAAAAGTGACATATACCAAAATAAGCCTATGTATCTATATTACAAGGCATAATCCCTTATCCTAAATCCTTGAGGCCAGAAATATGTTTGAATTCAACATTTTTATGATTTTAACATGGTGATATAGTGCCTATAACATTTAGTGTCACTTGCTTAGCAAAATTTGAGACAGCAAAGACATAATTAAACAAGTTCAATATTAAACATTAAACTGCATGAAGCAACGTGTTTGACTATTCATACTATTTAGAATAAACGGAGACTACAAATAATCACATGTCAGTTAATATCAAGTTTTTCCCCAAATGAGTTTCTGCCAAGTTTGGGGGGCAATGTTCTGTTTTAAAGAAAAGCAAATAAGGGTTTGCCTTTATATTCACATTCTTGCCCTCTCTCTCCCTTCTTCTCTCTCTTTGCCCACTTGAAGTCCCCTCAGACCTAGGGAATAGTCATGCCATTTATGAAAAGGAGGAAAGCCAAAGTGCTTAACAAAAGAATCTGATTAATTTGGGTCACTGTTTGGCATCAGCTTTCTTCTGCCTGATTGGTTTCAGATGAGTGTCTTTTTCTGGGTTTTTTATTCTTGCCTGTCTTTGGGACTTTCATAGAGAGTAGAGGATGTTTATAAAGCCAGCTGTGTAGTATTTCACCTCTATCCATCCAAAATTGTTTCCTCCAGCCAGTCTTGCCTTTGTGGTATCCATAACCTTATTTTTCCAGATCGTATGCACAATCACTTGTCCTAACTAGGGAAAAGGGGTCTCTAATCTACATGCCACTTACCGTGTTAAGCATATCGATTCTCTAGGCCGACGGTTGGCAAACTGTATCCTGTAGGTCGAACGTGCTCAAACAGCCTGTTTTTGTGTGGCTTATGAGCTAAAACTGTTTTTTACATTTGCTAATGTTAAAAAATCAAAATAATATTTTGTGACCATGAAAATTATATGAAATTACAATTATAGAGTCTATATATAAAGTTTTATTGGCACACAGCCACACCCATTAGTTTACAAATCTGTCTATGGCTGCTTTTACACTGCAGTAGCAGAGTTGAGTAGTTGATACGGAGACTACATGGCCTGCAAAGCCTAAAATATTTACTATATGTTCTTTTACAGAAAAAGTTTGCCAACTTCTGCTCTAGTGCACACCCATCTGTTAATTGCTAGGGTTCTACCAAAGTTCTGTACTTGGCAAATGCCTGGCTATTGACTTAAATTAGTGAAGCTGCCTGGATATAAAAAATAGGGAAGGAGTGGCAAACTAAAGAGCACATGTCTATCTAAAGGTGACAACCACAATTTGTGATCATTCATGGTGATGGCTTAGCTTTGCCAAAACTAATTTTTAAAAAGAAGATAAAAATCCAGATTTTCATGGGAACTCTCCTGATTATTTTATGTTGGCAAACACTGCTCAGGTCAAATAAATCAAGTCTGCCAACTACCAGTTTACAATTCCTCCTCTAGGGCTTCTAACAGGCAAGGATCCAGTTCAGGTTGTAAGTCACAGCCCCACATTCCACCATCCTTGCGAACCAAGGCACAAGCAAAGAACAATTGAGCTCATCAATAGCCTGCTCCACTGTAGATGCTACAGTGCTTAGGCATGGGGATCAGAAATGAAAATGAGGAGAGAAGTCCAGCACGTCCTTCTGCTGTCTTACTTGTGTGGCTTCTTGGTGGCCTTTTACACTGGTGACCACTCTCTTCTGAAACTCTACACATTCTCTGGGAATTTCTCTTCCATCTCTGGCCTATTTTACTATTTCTTTTCCTGGCTCCTCTTCTGCTATCATCAATTTTCTCTCTTCCACTAAACTGGGGTCATGGAATTAGCCCTTGGCTCTCTTGTTCTTGCAGCTTCCTCCAGATTCTGCTCAGTGAGTGACAGGTTCTAGGAGGTGGAAACCCTACTTAGGCCTCTGATCTAAGCTAAATACTCCAATCCAACTTTCCTAGAGAGCCATGCATCGAGTTTTCAGCTTTTCTATTAAAGTGATATCCTCCCCTACGCCCAATTTGGCTACTGTTCTTTCCAAATCTTTCCCTAGGAATTCTCATGAGGGAAAAGGGCTGATTGGTAGCAAAAGATTTCAACATTCTCAGGTACTATAAACACATGCCAAAGAAATACAAGCAAAATCTCACCCTAATTCCCAATGAAAAAAAAACCTTTTCTCTTGGTTCTTTTCTTTCCTCTGAGGCTGTACCATCCCAGGTTCTATTGTTAACCCCCCTTCTTGTGTCCAACCCTCAAATGATGCTGTGACTCGAGGTTATTGCCTTGCCTCTTTTCTCTTTGCACTTTATATACTCTTCCTATGCAATCTCAACCATTCCTGTAGCCTTGAATACACATACAGGTTGATAAAGCCAAAATCTTTATCTCCAGTATAGATCTCTCTCCTGAGCTTCAGACCCATATATTCATCTGCCTACTGGTCCTCTCAACTTGGATATCTCAAAGGCATCTCAAAGTCAACATGCCCAAGACTAAAATCAATTATCCCTACCCCCCTCCAAACCTTCTTCTCTTCCTTTGTACTCTTAGTGCATTTCCCCACAATTCCCCAAGACATCCAGGCCAGAAAGCTAGGAATCATCTTAGATTCCTCTCTCTACCTTCCCCTACCACATCCAACCACTCATTATGTCCAGTGAATGCCATTTCCTAATGATCTCTGAAATCTATCCCTCCTCTCCATTCTCATTGCTACTACTCACCCTAATTCAGGCATTTACTATTACTCACTGAACAAACAAATGAACTACGGGAACTGCCTCCTTGAAAGTCTGATCCCTTTCTATCTGTCCACCAGTAAAGTAATTTTTCTAAATTTCAAAGCTGGTTATGTCCCTTTCCTGCTTAAAACCTTCTATTACTATGCAGAGGGTTAAGTATAAATCCCTGTGTGTGGCATGTAAAGCTCTGTAGGATTTGTCTTATGCTTTGGACATTCTTCTTCAACTGTGTCCTGCCCCAGTTGTCTTGAGTACCTTGCTTCCTCAACTATAAACACAGCATGAAATTTCTGACCTGCGTGTCTTTGCGTGGAATGCCCTTCTCCATAACCCCCTTACAAATTCTACAACACAGCTTATCACAGCTTTGCTAGGTGGCAAGTTAGGTAATGTAACTTCTGATAGACATTCATACTGAGATGGCTGGTGGCTACTTCTTGTCAAAGAATAATACTAGTAATAGTTGATAATGTTGTATATAGTGCTTACTGTATGACAGGCATTCTTCTAGGTGTTTTCGTATGTAACTCATTTAATACTCATGACAGCTCTATGAGATAAGTACCACTATCATCCACATTTTATAGATGAAAATACTAAATCATTGTCATGACAGCTCATAAATGGAAGAGTAGATTCAAATCCAAGCATTCTGGGTCCAGACTGTGTGCTGTTAACCACAGCTCTCTTGTTGTCACATTGCCTTAATTTTGTCACCTCTTTGTGGAAGGAAGTATGGTATAGTAGTTAAGAGTGTGGGTTCTTCATATAGAACTTGTTTCAAATCAAAGGCTTTACTAGCTGTGTGACTTTTAGCAAATGAATTAACATCTCTAATTTTCAATTTCCTGTTTCTAAAATGAGAATAGTTGTTGTAAAGGTTCAATGGGATAAGTCAACTGCTTAGTACAGCGCATGGTACATACTAAATCTTTGATAAATCTTACCATTGTTGATTGTTATAGTGAATAAATACAATAACTTTCTAATAGTGGAAATTTCAGATATCAAAGAGAAGGGATTATAGAAGAGTAATTAAGAAAAAGACTTTGACTCCTAGCTCTGCCTCTTGAAAACTGATTTAATTTCTCTGTGTCTCAGTTTCTTCATCTATAAAATGGGATGATAATAGCATCTGATTCTTAGGATTATTTTGAGGACAAAATGAGTTAATAAATGTAAAACATTTAGAACACTGCTGGTACTTAGTAAGTACATATGTGACTATTGGGTTATAATAAAAAATGTATTTCTTTGATGTCTTTGCCTGTTCTGCCCATGTGTATGTTCCATCCTATATGCAGCTTTGTTTGGGTAACATCTGTACCAAACTGCTGCTGTTGCTTTTTTTAATCATTAGTGTTCTTACAGGCAGAGACTTCTTCACTATATTCCCAAAGCTAGCATAATCTGTGAAACACAGTCTGATATGAATGAATGAATGAATGAATGAATGAATGAGTGGGTTTGAATCAAAACATGAATAAATAAGCAAAAGAATGAAAAATTGGGTTGAAATTCTGGAGCTGTTATAACATCAGAAGGTAGAACAAATTTTTTTATTTTCTGGCCAATTAGTAGAATGAAAAATTCCTTCCTGCCCACTCTGGAGACTTATTGAATATTTAATAAATGACACTTAAATGCAATATGCAAATGGGAAATTCCATTTCATTTACCTCAATGTGCTACTTCATAGTTCTTCATCTGAAAGCAAGCACAACAGATTATTCCTTTCACCTTACATATCAAGCATCAGCATGAAATAGCTGCCTTTTTTCAAACCATGGCGGCCTGAGGGTCTGGAACTGATGTAACTAAAGAAAGCTGTGGCTGACTCTGGTATAGCTATGTTCACCTCTTAATTTTGGAGGCTCCTAAGGCAAAGGTTTTCAATGCTGATTGTGTATCAGAATAACTTATGAGTTTATTATATATGCAGATACCCTGGTCTCATAACAGACCTACTCAATCTTATCTTTTGGGAGTTCCAAGACTCTGTATTTTTATACATCTGCCCAAATGTCTCTAAAGCAATGCCTTAAGAATAGTCAAGATTGGCCAGTAGATGTCACTGAATCCTTCCCAGCGTAAATCACCCACCTGCCTGTTGTCCTAAACTTTATACCCTTATTGAAAAACTCTCTATAGTAAGTAGCTCTGACCATATCCCAGATACATCCATAGCTCAGGTCACATGGACCATGAAAAAGAACAAGGGCACTGTCATACATAGCATCTGGAAACCAAATGTTTTCCCAGGCAGCTTGGTGAAACCTATGCAGGAAGCAGTCCCCAAGCTTGTGGGTTTTTTTCATTCCAACTTGATGCATTGACTGTGAAAGTGGTATAGTCTGAAGGAGTCACTGTTCCTTGGGATGTCTGGAAATAAATAGATATGTTAAATGGAGCACAGAATCAGAAGTAGCAATACCACTACTTAAAAAAAAAAAAAGAAAAAGGAAAATAGTTTAATTTCTAAATCAACCTCAATTTTTAATTCACTTCTAGGTCTAAAGAAACAGGGAAAAAAAACATAGAAAAGAAGGTGCAAAAATAATCCCATCTGCTGCAGAAGGCCTCTACAGAACTTGACCACTAAAAAAAGAAACAGATTATTCCTTGCTTCGACAACTCAGCTTCTCATGGTTCAATCAAGCCAGCATTACCACAGAAAGATTCAGCAATTTGCTCAGAGATGTGGCTTATTTTAAAACAAACGACCCCCTGCTGGAAAAATCAGTTGTTGATTCCCCCAAACAAACACTGAATTTCAGTGCTCTTTGTCTGGGGATATAGGCACCACTCATTCACACACCATACACCATGGCCCCACCTCCCACCCCCCACCATGTTTAGAGGCCTCAAATCAGGGTGGAGTTTCTGTTCCTATGATTTATAGCCCTTTCTTTCATGGCTTCTGTGAAAGTCTGTGGTGTGCCTAAAGTTTGACAGCAAGTGTCAGGCAGCACTGGATGCCATAACAACATAGAGTCGGTGGTTTAAACAACAAAAATTTATTTTCTCACAGTTCTGGAGGCAGGGAAGTCCAAGATCAGGGTTCAACAGGTTTTGGCTTCTGATAAGAGCTCTATTTCTAGCTTGTTAGACAGCTGCTTTCTCACTGTTTGCTCACATGGTCTTTCCCCATGGAGAGAGACATCTCTTTCTCTCATTGTGAAGCCAAAAATCTTATTGCATTAAGACTTCATTCTTATGAACTTATTCAACCTTAACTACTTTCTAAAAGCCTTACTTTCAAATCCGATCATACTGGAGGTTCAAATTTTAAACTATGAATTTGAGGGGGGGAGGACACAATTCAGTCCATAGCAAGAAGGCAATGTAGGAACACTAAAAACAGACACCTAAAGTTGGCTTCCGGGCAAGATGGCAGGAAGATAAACATGGTACTCACAGCCTCCCACAACCACATCAAAATTACAATTAAAATATAAAACAGCCATCTTTCAGATCCACCCGAAATCTATCTGAACAGAAGTCCTACAACTAGGGAATTAAAGAAGAAACACATTGAGACTGGTAGGAGGGGTGGAGACTCAGAGCAGAATCACGGAACCAGCTAGTCCAACACCCACGTGGAGTGCTTCAAAGTTAGGAGAGATATCTTGGCTGTGGAGGTTTCCCAGAGGAGTGAGGGGTCCCAGAACCACACCAGGCCCCCAGATCAGGATTCCAGTGCCAGGAAGAGAATTCTCCACAACTTTGGGCTGTAAAAAAACAGTGGGGATTGTGGCTGAGTCACAAGGAGGCTGCTGGCCCCAGGCAGTTCCTCTTAATGGGCCTGAACACAGACTTAGACTTCCTGAGACTCATTCCCTCTGAGCTCCAGCGTGGGACTAGCAGCTTGAAAGGAACCTGGGGAAGAAAAGACGTGACTGGAATCAGGGCAAGAGCTGGAAGGGCAGCTTTCTCCCTGACACCAGTGCTGGCAGAGGCCGTTGTTCCTTTGATGAGCCCTCTTCCCACAGAGCCCAAAAGCAGGCACCATATCTAAATCTCCATCAACCTGGTTCACATTTTTCACCCAGCCCTGGTAATTCCCTGAGACCCCGCCCCACCCTACTTGCAGGCTCATCCAAGCCATTTCCAGTGGCTTTTCCATACAACTGGCCTCTCTTGCCTCATGCTTTGAACTTTCCTAAAAATCTCTCAAATAAGCAGCAGCTGGCCTCAGCATGCCCCATACCTCTAGATAAGTGTCCTCAGGCCTGGCACTAGTGGCAGCCCACCTTGGTTCATAGTTTGGCCACACTTGGGTATCTCCAAGCCCAACACAAGTAGCAGTAATCTACAGATTGCTGTGTAGCTCATGCTAGGTACCCCCTAGTAGGACACAAGCAGTGGCTGATTTTTCATCTCCCAGGAGGCTCCAGAGCCAGGGTACCCATGGTTCAGCTTCAGACCACCCAAGATTACAACCCTACTATCTCCACGAGTGACACATTCAAGGGGCAGACTCAGTGAGCATCAAAACCTCACTGAATCTAGTTCTGTTCCATAAGGTTGGCTCCTAGATAGCAGCTCTTCCTCTATAGTCACAGCCGATCCTCACAACTAATTGGCCTGGGAGTCAATTTCTCCCAGTGATGCTAACATGAACCAAGACTCAATTACAATAGGACACTGCACATGGCTCACACAAGGGTGCACCTGGAGTGCCCAGCTCAGGTGATAGGGGAGGCTGAGCCACTGGGCCTTACAGGACACCTACTACACATGTCCAGCCCCAGACACCTACTACATAAGTCCAGCCTCTCTACCAAGTCCAGGAGACATAGCAGATCTATCTAATACATAGAAACAAACAGGGAAGCAGTCAAAATTCGTAGACAAAGAAACATATCACAAATGAAAGAAGAGGAGAAATATCCAGAAAAAGAACTAAATGAAATGCAAGCAAGAAAAAAACCAGATACAGAGTTCAAAACAATGGTTATAAAGATTCTCAAGGAACTTAATGAGAATTTTCAGGAAACTTAGTGAGAATTTCAAGAATCTTAGTGAGAACATCCACAATATTAAAAAGGACCAGTCAGAAATGAAGGATACACTAACTGAAATAAAGAATAATTTACAGGTAATCAATAGTAGAGTAGAGGACTCTGAGAATCAAAACAATAATTTGGAATATAAGGAAGCAAAAACACCCAATCAGAACAGCAAAATGAAAAAAGAATCCAAAAATATAAAGATAGTGTAAGGAGCCTCTGGGACAACTTAAAGTGGCCCAACATGCGCATTATTAGTATGCTGGGAGGAGAAGAGAGGGAGCAAGAAATTGAAAACCTATTTGAAAAATAATCACAGAAAACTTCCCTTACTTGGTGAAAGAAATAGACATACAAGTCCAGGAAACAAAGAAAGTCCCAAACAAGAGGAACCCAAAGAGGCCCACAGCAAGACACATCATAATTAAAATGCCAAAGGTTAAAGGCAAAGAGAGAATCTTAAAAGCAGCAAGAGCAAAGCAGTTAGTTACCTACAAGGGAGCTCCCATAATCCTGTCAGTTGATTTCTCAATGGAAACTTTGCAGGTCAGAAGAGATTGGCAAGAAATATTGAAAGTGGTGAAAAACAAGGACCTACAACCAATATTACTCTACCCAGCAAAGCTATCAAAGGACAGATAAAGATCTTCCCAGACAAGAAAAAACTAAAGGAATTCATCACCACCAAACCGGTATCACAAGAAATGTTAAAGGTTCTTCTTTAAGAAGAAGGAGGAGAAGGAGGAGAGGGAGAGGGAAAAGGATGGGGAGAAGGCAGAGAAGAAGAAGAATCAAGAATATGAACAATAAAATGGGAATAAATACATATCTATCAATAATTGAATCTAAAAATAAAAATAAATGAAAAAGCAGAACAGCAACAGACTCATAGATACAGAAAATATTTTGATAGTTGCCAGATGGGAGGGGGATTGGGGTATGGGTGAAAAAGGTGAAGGGATTTAGAGGTACAAATTAGCCATATCCCTTGAATTCAGACAATAGACAGGTAAAGGCTTGGGATGGGGTGGGAGATGGGTGGAGGGGGCAAAGTGGGGAAATTGGGAACATCTGTAATGCTCAACAATAAAATAATAAAATAAATAAAATAAAATAAAATAATAAATAAATAAATAAATAAATATAAATAAATAATAAATAAATAAATACAGACAGACAGACAGACAGACACATAGGCCAGCCTGCAAACACCTTTTGGAAGGACCCAACCAAGAAAGAAAAGCACACATCATACAAGGACAAGAGCCCAAACTCAACTGCCAAAGTGCTAGTCTGCACTCTTCACCACTCCCCCTCCACCTCAACCCTCACCTGCACCCCATGGCCTTCCTCAATAGCTAGATGTGTACACTTTGCCAAGGAGTGTCCACTTCAATCCACATTTCAACAGGTACTCCAGCAAATAAATTTATGCTCTTTAATGCTCAATTATCCTCCCTTCAAGAAGAGGCAGAAGGGGAAGTTGGAAAATTAGGTACCAATTATCATCATGATAAGTAAGGAAAATGAATATTAGTTATGTATCACAAGAGCAGAGATATGAAATGGTTTTCTTTGACTAAGTACATTCTAGAACGTTACCCCATTTGATCCTCAAAGTAAACCAGGGGTTATTATTCCCATTTGACATGTGAGAAAACAGGTACAAATGAGCTATGTCAGTGCCCAAGTTACTATGTCACAAACCAAGTTACTATTGAAATCAATAGTGAAGTCTTAATGTTAGCAGTCACTGATAAAGTAAAAGGGCTACACTGGCCCCCTGGGCACCAGAAGTGCTGTTATGTAGATAGCACCAAACAATTTAGTACTGAATTTCTTTCTTATTATTTCATACACATTTATTTGGTTTCCTTGATTCATAAGTTTCTCATAATGAAGGACCTAGGTTTGTATATTATTGAATTGTGTATAAGGCCTAGCATAGGGCTAGGTCAAGATTATGAACTCACTGATAATACTTAAATGTTGGTATAGAACTTTACAGTTTGCAAAGTGTTTTCATATATATTTTATTTCATCTTTATGGAAACTACCAGAATATCATTTTTGGAAAAGTAATTTTGTCTTCTCAACCTCATGATGCTTATTTTAATTGTATTTTAATGCATTCATTTTATGGAACATTTGCTGAGAACTTAACATTATTTTTATTATTAATAACTGACAATGATTGGGCACATGCTATGTAACAGGCATTGAACCAGGCACTGTGCCAAATGCTGAGAATACAAAAATAAATCATATGCTTCCCAGCCCTGAAGGAGTCTTGTGAGTAAATAATTACAATGCAGTTTGGTGAATGTCTGTTAGTGATCATTTGGCCTCTAGACTATATATTAGATGAAGATCTAATCATCCTCTAATCAGATAGTTCTGATTGAAAGCTTTTCCTCCCTTTACATAAATCTTCCTTCCCTTTGCTTCCACCCCTTGCTCCTAGCCCTAGCCTGGAAAAAATATAATGTAAATCTTCCTCTACACTTAATAATCCTTCGAATATTTGAAGCAACTATTATTATCAGCCACCCCCTCCTAAGCTTCCTTGTCTCTATTTCTGCCACACCAGCTCCCCCATAGCTGGACCCACTGATCTACTCCAAGGATTCAGCTCTGTTCCAGTTTTCAGAGCAACCAAGGCTTGGGTTTGGAAGTGCTCAAGTGGCTGGCCTCAGCCTCTTCCATTTCAAATTTCAATCACTACGGTTTTTCATTAGGACACTCTCCTTGTTCTGTTAGTTTCTGAATCCCAGCTCTGTCCTAGGATATAAAACAAGAGATGAACCTGCAGCTTGAGCACATTAATTCAGTCTAGAGGAGGAACCAGGGAGGAAGGGTGAGGTTGCAGATAAGGGAAAGAGAGGACTTCATGAGTGGATCAAAGTGCCCAAGGAGATGAGGGTGGAGTCCAGAGCAAAGGTGTAAGTGGTGGTGTCAATCCTTATCTGGAAAAAGAATGCCTTATCCTCAGAGACTGGAGGAAAAAATAAGTTGAATGGAGCTGTGGATAAGTTTGCTGTTTGAGAGGGCTGGAAGTTAAGGTTTTTTCTGAGGCTGATTTTGAGCTGGTTAACACCAACATGGCAATAGCAGCTGTTTGCAGACAGCTGAGTGATTTCTGAGTGGTAAGAGGCAGTGCTCTATTGTTATATATTTTTAATATGATTCTTGGGTTGCCAACTGAAAACTGCTTTCACATTGAAGTAGAGTTGAGGCTATCTGTGAGTGAGGGAGGTGGATATTTACAGGCTGTGTGAGAAGAGGGCTATGTGTGGAATAGTTTCTGTGGGGGGACAAGAAACTGGCCAAGGGCAAATACAGAGGTTCCCAGCTGAAATTGGAGCCTCTAGAATGCTTAGTAGCAAAAATCTACTCATCTTTCTCCAGCAACCACAATAACTCAGATACAGAAGTAGAGAAAGCAGTTTGCTGGATTGATTACTCATTTATTTATTTTTTTAAAAAAATAGTGAGCATTTATATCAGGCACTATTCTAGGCTGTGAGAATATGATAATGAATAAATTTACATCAAAATGGCTGCATAAGTCAGCATTTTCCTTTTCACTTCTTAGAAATCATGAGAGAGCAACAAGGGGATTGAAAAAAGCCTCCAAGCTCCATTCTATCTACTAAACATAAAATGTACAGACTCAAAAATAAACTTGCAGCTGCCAAAAAAATCTGACAAGGGAGGAATGAAAAGAAGGGATGGGAAGTGAAGATACAAGGCACTGAGAGTGTAGAAAGGGCACAACAGATCTTAGGAAGCTTCAATAAAAATATACTTCCTGAAGGTGATTGGTACATCCTGAGGTGTCAAAGCTATTTCCCTAGTTTGGAACAACAGGACCAGGAATTGGGATGAATATAGCAGTAATTTTAGTCCAGATGTCATCCAGGACGAGGTTTGTCTCAGAGAAGCTGACGAGGTGCGACTAGACAAAGAACCACACAGAGAAGCAGTATTTGCAGTAAGATATCCATCTCTCTGCCTGCTTGGGATAGAGTTTTAGGACATTGGAGTATGGAAGATGGCTACTCTGGCCCATTTTCCATCAGTGGAGTCTCCTGCAAATAGCTGAGACAAAATAACCGAAACCGTTCATAGATGGGTAATAAAAAAGGAACAGACACAATATTGATAAAAGTATACTACCTTTTAAACGATGAAAAAGTTCAACAAAAACAAACACCACGCCAAATGTTGCCACTGCATAGATGAAAATTGTATCCAAACATTCCTCCATAAAATTAAAAAATAATGAGATAATCAACACTCTGAATGAAAAACACAAAGCCGAGAATAAACTGGAAGAGATGGTGATAAATCAGAGGTGAAATTAACAGAACACAGTGGAAGATACCAGATTCTGAGTATATTTTGAAGGTAAAACTAATGGGATTTTCTGATGGGTTGGACGTAAGATATGAATTGCATGTGCCCATTGTCCATTTCAATGTCCTAGGAGGATCCCTACCAAAGGGATCACATGGTAGTGTATTTCCATAATATTTCTATAATATTTATTAAAACAGGAGAGTTAAACTTACTGGTTAAAATTGGTTAAGACTACCGTGATTGCTAATTTTTTGTGCCAAATTGATTAAACTATGGTACCCAGCTGTTCGATCAAACACCAGTCTACTTGTTGCTATGGAGATATGTTTTAGATGTGATGAACATTTAAATCAGTAGACTCACCCAGCCAGCATGGCTCAGCGGTTGAGCATCAATCTATGATCCAGGAGACTGCAGTTCGATTCCAGTCAGGACACATGCCTGGGTCCCGGGCTCGGTCCTTGGCAGGGGGCATGCAGGAGGCAGTCTATCAATGACTCTCTCTCATCATTGATGTTTCTATCTCTCTCTCTCCCTCTCCCTTTCTCTCTCTCTGAAATCAATAAGAATATATATTTAATAATAATAATAATAAATCAGTAGACTCTGTGTAAAGTAGATAACCCTTCATAGTATGGGTGTGCCCTACTCCATCAGTTGAAGGTCATAAGAGCAAACACTGAAGTTTCCCAAAGTAAAAGCAATACTGCCTCAATATTTCAGGCTTGCCAGCTTCTATCCATCCCTGCTCTCTCTCTATAATAGTTTCTCTGTGAGCCCTGATTAATACAACTGCTATCTCTTTCCAGTCTGATTTCTCTCCATTACACTTTCTCTCATGTTTGAGATTCAGCAAAGGGGAAGTTCAGTAAGAGATAAAGTTTGTGTTTAGTGACATATATCTATGTGGTTTGCAGTCAGTTCTGTGTATAGACAAATCATTGCTAAACCATTGTGGTAAAGAAATGGCTTCTGAATACCCTACTGCTCGCTCTCCTGATTTTTTCAGGTCTTATCACTATATGAATCTGTCTTATGGCACTTGGCACTGAAAGTAAGAGGATACTGAAATAAGGTTTGAAATGTATGGGTCTAGAAGCTAATCTGTGGAAAATTCATTCAATAACCTGATGTGCAAAATGGTATGCAGAGTATTCAATTCTCTCTAATGCCTAAGCATAGGCAAAGTTTTCTTCTATTACTAATATACACAATAATACAAAATAACTCAAATATACTCAACTATGCATATACTTTTATTTATTCAGTGATGGAAATTACATAAAATATAATTTATCAGAATTCTTTTGTTTGTAGAGCACAAACCTGAATAAGTTCTACAAATATCAGTTCTACTTCAAGTGTGTGAAGTTGCATGCTTTAGCTTTCCAACTATCAATAAGAAAAATATATTTTAATCAACCATGCTAGTGGAAAGACTAAACTATCTTCCTGTTTTCTTGACAGAAAACAGTACAAAATCTTTGTCATATGAGGAAGCAAACAAAAAATATGAAGCCAAAAGTGTAGAAAACATGTACTATGGAGGTGTGTTGGGCAGTTAATTAATAAAAATTCTGTCTCCTTTTTTACTGTCATGTTTGTGTATTTGTTAACTTTTCAAAATTTGAAATTAGTTGTGATCTCTAAATTCTAAATAAATACTTGAAAATCTGGTTGTGTATTCATAATTTTTAAAAAATCTTTTTCACAAAGAGAGCCTTCCAAATTATCAAGGCTTCAAGACTCACAAGATATGGATCTGTCCCTGGATGTAAGAGAGAAGTGAGTTTTAAAAAGCACATGCATTTTGGTTTTTGGATCTTTTAAATTTGGTTTTGGGGAAGAATACATATGTTATGTGTTTGCCACACAACTAGTTGCTAACATATAGCAGGTTGCAAAAATGTTATTTTCTTTTTGCTAGCTCTAGTTAGTACCATGGGTATCATGGTGGCTTAGCAACTGCCATTCTTTGGCAACATGATACATGCCCTGATTATTTCCCTTTTACCTTCCCTTGTTGGTGCCACTCAGTCCTCTACAACTGGATAAGTACAAATGACCACAGACTTATGTTTTAAAAGAAATGTTAACTGTCCTGTCAATTTTCTCTATTTTCGTCTCCTCATATTTGGGGGGGGAAATCTAGTCTTGTGGACATGTATATTTTTGGGAAATGTATGCATAGTAGGAGAATGGAGTAAGTATAGCTAAGACAGGACAATGAAACATCAAGTGTGGGCAGAACCAGTGCAAAAAAAAAAAAAAAATTTTGAAACTTGATGAATAGATCTTAGTATTTTGGTATATTCAGATTTTAAAATATCTTTTTATCTGTACCACATAGCCAATTTTGGATCTATGTGAAAGAATTTCTGATCTCAGAGGTAATATTCAGTCTCATGTAATCAAAGAATGTAAGAGCCAGAAGGGATATTAGAGATCATAATCCAGTGACCTCATATTACAGAACATTCATTGGAGCTAAAAGAGCTGGCCAAGATCATAAATATGGTTGTGGTTGTCTCAAGGACTGTAAACCATGTAAAGTAAACCAGTAACAAAAGTAAGTAACAACATGACTTGCTTGATCAGAGCAGTAAATTCAACCACGTAAGAGCCATATCTGGGTGAGGGGGAAAAGTCATATTTGGGGAGAATAGGCAAGTATTTCACCATATGTACTAAGGATTAATGAAGAAAATAAAATGGCTGCCTACTGAAGTTAGGATGTGTGTGATAGCCAATGTCCAAACTGGACTTACTCATTTAACTATGTGCAGTTGGGAGTCTATTATGTAGCAGGGGAACCAGAGAGGGGACAAGAAGTAAGATAAATGCCAGGAAATCCTTGGTCTGTGTTTCTCAAAGTCTCAGAATAAAGTGCATCAAAACCTCCTGGGGAGCTTGTTACAATGCAAATTTCCAGGCTTTACACTGGAATGACAGGATAAGCTTCTCTAGGGGCAAAGCAACAGAGCACACATTGTATAAATACCTGAAGCAATTTCAATACGGATGGTTTGGATAAGACTTCAAGAAGTACTGATCTAGCCCGGCCAGGTGTGGCTCAGTGGTTGAGCATTGACCTAGAATCCAAGAGATCGCAGTTTGATTCCCAAGTCAGGGCACATGCCTGGGTTTCAGGCTCGATCTCCGGTTGGGGCATGCAGGAGGCAGCCGATCAATGACTTATTGATGTTTCTACCTCTCTCTTTCCATCTCCCTTCCTCTCTCTGAAATCAATAAAGACATTAAAAAAAAAATAGAAGAAGAAGTATTGTTCTAGGTTAAAAACAGAGAAAATAATGATGCCATAGCAATAGCGTGTTGTAAATCTAAGATAAAGAAAATACTTAGAACAAGGCATGATAATTCTACTGTAACAAGAGTCCTAGCTACCTGGGTTTGTTTCAAATCCACAACTATCAAACTTTGAGTTAGTTGTTTCACCCCTTGTGGCCCCATTTTATTCTCATTGCAATGGGAAGCTTTTGGAAAATTTTAAGCAGGGGCATGAGATGGTATTAATTATATTTGTTTCTGAATAAACATAATAAAGCATAGAACAAGTTAGAGTCAGATCAAGTTAGGTGAATATGCTATTGAAATAGTTTAGGTGAAAGATGTTAGCTTAAAACAGAATTAGAAAGTAGTGAATGGGTTTTGCAACTTATTTTGTTAGCATCAGTGACAGATAGACTATAAGGGAGAAGGAGGTTTCAAGGATGATTCATGAGTTTCTGGCTTGTGATGAATGGTTGAGGTTTTAAGGGATATGAATGATTTGAGGGTTCAGGTACTTGAGCATGAGGTCAGATCAGGTAGGTCAGGGCTAAAAACCTAGGAAGAAATGGGGCATTAAGAGACTTGAGGTCTCTCAGAAGTCAAAGGGCAAACAGGATCAGAGTAGGAGAACTGGGAAGATGGGAGACTGTGGCCAGACAGTGGGGTACTGGTATATGTGATTTCCATGGTGGAGCAGTTCTACATGATGAGAACAGCAGGCTGAAGTGGAGTGGATGTGGAGGTCAGTAGAGTTAGAGAGGTCAATGAACTTGATAGGCCACGATGCTTATTGGGTCATTTGGGACTGGAGTGGGCAACTGTGATTCAAGGGCGAAAAGCTTGGGATAGTGACCAAATCAGTTGATGAGAGAAAACAAGAAACAGTTGGATGACCAAATGGAGGAGGAAAAATAGCTTAGAGCCTGCACTAGAGAGCCTTTAGAGAAAATATCTTCCCCTTTGATATGTGGGTTGTGGAACAATAAATCCCTCCGTAGTTGAGACAGTAGGTTTTGGTTCAAGGCAGGAGTGTGGATTTTAAAAAAATGCTTTGTAAGCACCAGAGCACAAACATGCTATCATTTTGTTTGGATGGTGGGTTATATATTTTGGTTCTGGGAGTAGCATTTCACATTTATCATTATAAAAAATATTTTATATATATGAATACTGAAATCTTTCTGGATGAAATGCTGTCTGGGATGTGCTTCAAAATACTATAGGGTGGGGAGGAAACAAGACGGCAGTGTAGGTAGCAACTGTACCTGCCGCCTCCCACAACCACATAAAAATTACAACTAAAATACAGAACAACCATCACTCAGAACCTCCTGAAATCTGGCTTAACAGGAGCCCTACAAGGAGGGAACTGAAGAAGCATCAAGACTGGTAGGAGGGGCGGAGACGCAGGTAGATCGGGGCTGAATTGCAGAGGCACGGCCGTGGGCCCACACCCGGTGCCACAGTTTAAACCTGGGAGGGATATCTCGGTGGTGGAGGTTTCCCAGAGGAGGGGATCCAGCCCTACATCAGGCCCCCAGCCAAGGGCTCCAGGGCCAGGAAGAGAAGTCCCACAACTTCGGGCTGTGAAAACCAGTGGAAACTGTGGCTAAGGGTCGAGGAGGGTGCGGGAGCCCCAGGCAACTCCTCTTAAAGAGCCCATGCACACACTCAGACACACTCCCTTTGAGCCCCAGTGCCAGGCAGCAGCTTGAAAGGAAACTGGGACACTCGGGGAGGAACTAACTTGCCTGAAATCGGAGCAAGAGGTCGAGGGGCAGCTTCCTCCCAGGCAGAAGAGCTGGCAGAGGCCATTGCTCCTTTGGTGAGTCCTCCCCCCACACAGCCCGCAGGCAGGAGTCATATTTGAATCACCAGCACCTGACTCACACCTTTGGCCCCACCCCGGTGATTCCCAGAGGCCCCGCCCCTCCCTACTTACAAGCTCATCCAGGCCAATTCCAGTGGCTTTTCTGTGCAAGTGGCCTCTCAAGCCCCATGCTTAGGACTTTCCTAAAATCTCTCAAACAAGCAGCAGCGTGTCCCATACATCTTGATAAGTGGTCCCAGGCCTGGAACTAGTGACAGCCTGCATTGGTTCATAGCTTGGCCTCTCTTGGACACCTCCAAGCCCAGCACAAGTAGCAGCAAACTGCAGTTTCCTGTGTAGCTCATGATGGGTGGCTCCAGGCAAGGCACTGGCAGGGGCTGACTTTGCACCTTCCAGGAGGCCCCAGAGACAGTGCACCTGGTGGTCAGACTTGACCACGCTGGATTACAACACTACCACATGCACAAGTGGCACATTCAAGGGGCGCACTTGGTGAACACCAAACCTCCACTGAAGTAAATCCTGCTCCATAGGGGTGTCTCCAGCACAGCAGCTCTTTGGCTGTGGTTGCAGCTGGTCCTCACAGCCGATTGGCCTAGGGGTCAATTCCTCCCAGTGATGCCAACAGCAACCAAGGATCAACTATAACAGGACAGTGCACACAGCCCACACAGGGGAGCACCTAGAAGGCCCAGCTCAGGTGACTGAGGAGGCTGAGCCACTGGACCCTATAGGACACCTATTACACAAAGCCACTCTACAAGTTCCAGGAGACATAGCAGCTCTACCTAATACATAGAAACAAACACCAGGAAGCAGCCAAAATGTGGAGGCAAAGAAACACGTCACAAAGGAAAGAACAGAAGAAATCTCTAGAAGAGGAACTAAATGAAATAGATCCAAGCAAGCTAACAGAGTTCAAAAATTTTTTTATAAGGATGCTCAACCATATTAGTAAGCGTATGACGAAAATAACTGAGAAAATCGATGACATAATAAAGTACCAATTTGAAATGAAGGCTACAGGAACTGAAATGAAGAATAATTTACAGGGAATCAACAGTAGAGTGGAGGACGCTGAGAATCAAATCAGCAATTTGGAACATGAGGAAACAAAATACACCCAATCAGAAGAGCAAAAAGAAAAAGGAATCCAGAAATATGAGGATAGTATAAGGAGCCTCTGGGACAACTTCAGGAGGCCCAACATTCGTATTATTGGGGTAACAGAAGGAGAAGAATGAGAGCAAGAAGTTGAAAACCTACTTGAAAAAATAATTACAGAAAACTTCCCCTACCTGGGGAAAGAAATAGACTTACAAGTCCAGGGAGCACAGAGGGTCCCAAACAAGAGGAACCCAAAGAGGCCCACACCAAAACACATCATAATTAAAATGCCAAAGGTTAAAGACAAAGAGAGAATCTTAAAAGCAGCAAGAGAAATGCAATTAGTTACCTACAAGGGAGCACCCATATGACTGTCAGCTGATTTCTCAACAGAAACTTTGCAGGCCAGAAAGGAGTGGCAAGAAATTCTCAAAATGATGAAAAACATGAAACTGCAACCAAGATTGCTCTACCCAGCAAAGCTGTCATTTAGAACTGAAGGTCAGATAAAGAGCTTCACAGGTAAGAAAAGGCTAAAGGAGTTCACCACCACCAGACCAGCACTACAGGAAATGTTGAAGGTTCTTCTTTAAGAAGAAGCTAATGAAGAAAAGAATCTGACAAACTAAATAGATCCAGAGACGTTGACGCAGGCAACAGATGATCATATTTCAGAGGAAAGAGGGAAGGGGGGTGGAGGGTGGGAAGAAATTAACCAAAGAAGTTATATGCATATATGCATAACCCATGGACACAGATAATAACGGGGTGAAGGTCTGGGGAGAGGGTGGGAGTGAGGTGGAGGGGGTCAATTGGGGGGGGGGGGAATGGGACACCTGTAATACTTTCAACAATAAATTTTTAAAAAACACTGTAGGGTGAATGGGTAGTGGTGATAAATGAAACAAGATGAGCCAAGCATTGGTAAGTTGATAATAATTGTCGAAGCCCAGCAATGGACATATAGAAGTGCCTTACACTATTCTGTTTTTCTGTATGTTTGAAATTTTCATTAATTAAAAAAAAATAGAAACAATTTCGTTATAGATTCAGCCCATTGTTTTGACTGGCATCTTTTTATATTCTCACTTTGTGAAGCTCTCTTGTCCCCTCTCCATGTGGTTTATAGGGATAGGTTACTTATCCTTATTTTATTGATAAACCTCTCTGATCTTAAGGAACTTGTCCAGGTATGAATGTCTGCTTAGCAGCAGACTTAGGGCTAGAACTCCATGTTCTTTTGACTTCTGGACCAGTATGTTCTACCACCTGAGTGAGTTTGTAAGTTTCCATTAAGAGGACATTAAAATTCATGTGGTTCTCTAGTGCCTTTGATCTTGGAAACAGTCTTCATTTGATTGCAAGTCTGATATGAGATTGCCTTTGCACATATTATTACTTCTGGATGGAATGTTTGTCCCCATCTCCTAGTTCACCATTTCAACACCTACACATCCTTCAAAGCTCAACTCAGTCCCCCCACACCTACTCTGTGCCATCCTTCTTTGCATTTTTTCTGTGTCTTGTTCAAACTTTTTCATCTATCACAATGAATTTTAAATGTATGTGCATGTGTGTGCAGTTTTCTCTAATAAACCAGAATCATGGACTGTATTTTTTTAAGCTTCAGGGCCTTTTGCATAATGACATGTAATATGTAGTTATTCAACAACTCATGCATGTCTGAAACCATTGGTCAAGGCAAAGGCAAATGACAAAAACATGGGAGCCAAAACACATCTGAGGAGTGAGTACTTGTGATGTGGTATGAAATTCTGGGGTTGTGAACATTTTCCTTTTTGTAAGCTAAGGCACTCAGGGGTCTTCACTCAAATACCAGGGTGACTGCCAATAAATGTAGAAAGTGTTCTAAGACCAAATCACTTATACTCTTTTTTGTCCAATAAAAACCTTCCTGGGATAAGATGGAAGTGGAGAAGGTGGGAAGCAGGAGGTGTTTGTTTCTGCAACAGTGCAACTCATAGACTGTGCAAATCACTTATCACAGTAGGGTGGACCCATAGGGAGGAAGATGAAGTACCACACAGATAATCAGATCAGTTATAATACTGGATAATATCTGGAAAGTCTCCTACGGAGTGATCTTTGGGAGGAACACTCGGTTATTCTTCCTACAAATAACTGTTGATTTAGAATCAGGCACAATATATATCTGAAAGGAATATTTCAGAAAACTTTGTAAGGTGTGGTTAACTTGAGACCATCTTCTTTGCCCTGAAAAAGAGGAGTGGGCTTTCACTCTTCAAAGTGCTCATCGTAAGTATGGAGAGAAATGCAGTCCAACTTAATAAAAAGTATAATTTAGGATGAATTCTTTACCCTCTCTCCATTAATTTTGAAACACCGGTCAAGCCTATTGCACTGAGAAAGTGTCAGTCATTTCCAAGCCTGTGGGGATCTTGTCTCCCAGTCAGGCTGGGACTCAGTGGTAAACAGGAGACATAGGGACAGCAGTGTAAAGGCAGCTTTAACATTTTCAGTGAAAAGAGCCAATTTGTTTGTGGTATTGATTTGCTTTTAATAACAAGCTCCTTCAACCAAAACTGATGAATTGGCATAAGAACAAGGGTACAAAAGGAATATCAAGGGGCCTTCCAAAATGCTAACCAAATGAAGGGTTCTGTTTAGGGTGGCCATCATTTTATCCCTTGGAACCAGGAGATAAAAAGATGCAAAGTTTTTAATATATGCTGCCTGAATATTTAAAGAAACCGATGTGGTCAGTGGTGTTGTCTTAATACTTTATAATCACATTCCATATTTAAGCAAATGCAAATTCTGCTGCATTCTGCCCTGGAAAAGCAATTTCACTGCATACCGGGTTGAAAGTAATCACTGGTACAAGCTCAAATAAAACATCTATCAGGTAAACACCAAAGCATTTTCCACACAGTACTACATTTTAAAATAGCTAACTTTATTGTTAGTGAAAAGATAGGCACAGAGTGGATTCAAACCTGCTTAATTTTATTGGAACTAGCTCAGTTGATTACAGAATGAGGTCTTAATCATTATGGGGCCACATACATTTCAAATCAAAGGTGATTCTTCTCTAGCCATCTGCCAACCCCAGCTACCCATTTTACAAACACATGCCATTAATCATAAGGTAGACCGGAAGGAGGTTTGAAGGCTTCATGTAACCCATTGTTGCTACCAGAAAAAAATTCCCGACACCGGTCCTACTGATGATGGATGGCACTTGGAAGATATATTCCAAGGATCATGCCAGGCTGAAATTGGTGGCAATTAGCCCATAGCTGATGCCTTCCTTTGAAAACATGTTCAGTAAAAATGTACACATTTTAAGTAACAAATTCCATATGTGAATGAGCAATTGAGATAACAGGAGATTGTATGGCTAACAGACATGAGAATATAATTTATGAAAGTTAGTGCATATGTATACACCTTAAGTTGCCACATTATTAGTGTTTCGGCTCTTCATAAAAAGTAGTCTGCATAGGAAGTTTGTTCATTTTCCAATTGTTGTAAACACCCAACTTCGTAACAAGGAAAAGAGAATGTGATGGGTCTCTCAGTGTTTCCTATGGCAGATGATGGCAGGTATTTGAGGTTCCTGCTATCCTCTTATCCTGAAGCTCAAAAGCAGCACTGAAAACAAATCCTTCATTAAAATAAAATCAACAATGATTTTATAAGAAAGCTCAAGCTACTTTTAATTAAAAAAAATTGTTAATAAGAATTTTATAACAAGTAAAGTTTGTTCTAATGAAATTTTTCTGTACGTGGGACACTGAAGTGCAACTGACTTAGAAGGTCCCCAGAGACCACCACGCAGTCCAAGTTAAGACAACAAGGTCATCCTCCTGTTCTGAGGTGCCAGTAAAATGCATAGATAGGTAGGAGTCCAGAAAGATCCTCGAAGTGTTACATCCACACAATTGTGAAAAGGTGGCTACCTTGAGATTTCTCCCATAAACCTGAATTTTAAAAATGACACCTATTAGAGATCTTCTAGAAAGGCTTAATCTACCTCCTTCATAAACATAATACACTGACATGGACTTCTTCCATCTCTTAGATGTACAATTTATTTTAGCAAATTACCTGGGATTAAAAACTAAGCCAAAAGGGAATTCCTCTGGTGTGACGGGGCAGAGATGTAGAAAATTCAAAATAATACTTAACTAAGAACTTTCTCCTTTCCCAAAAATACATGAGCTTAAAGAGATGGCTGCCACACAGTGTGGAATGTATGACATCTGTCACCTTACAGAATGTAATTAAAACCATGGCTCCCAGAGCTATTGAAAATGCTGGCAATATGTTATAACCATGAAAGGAGTAAATGAAAGGTTTGTTTTTGTAGTTATTTATGTGTTTAGATAAAGTAGCAGTCCTGAAGTTTGATACCTGTTGATTTTACTATTTGAGTTATATTTCTCCTATGTATAAAGGGCAGTATGAATGAGTATTAATACAACTGCACTTTTAATTTCTATTTGGGATTCACTTAATAACTGAGGACTAATGTGTAGGATAATCACTTCATTATTAAAAATGCCAAGACTTGCTGACAAATCACATCCCTTTCCCTCTTATCTCTTCCTTCCCCACACACAAAATAATTCCTTTGGAAGGGAATTAGGAATGACACAAGAATACTGTGAAATAGACCATTCCTATACTTGCAGAGGAACCCTGTAAGATGATCCAAGACAGCCAATCTCCTAACAAGAGAAGAAGTGAGGTTTATATTTCAGGGCAGATGTTCCATGTGACTCCATATTGAAATCAGAATTAGGAAAGAGAAAAGGCACTGCAGGAGAGGCAAGATAGGAACTCAGAGCCCTGCACAAACTACTCAAGCCAGGGACATTTTACAAAATGCATGTGCCCTTGACTGTGAAGACACCTTTTCTTAAAAGGGGGCTTTTTGTACATAAGGGTTTCCCAAAGTAAGCATGGTATTTGGCAGAGTGGAAAACTGTGTTGTGGGATCTTGAAAAAGTCACTTAAACACTCCAGGTCTCAGATTCCTCATCACTAAAATGCCAGGGTAGGGGATTGTATTGTTAAAGTTCCTTCCAGCCACTATGCCTCACAATGTAATATATGAGGCCTACTCTTCTATTAATCTGCTTTCTAACTAACATATCCCCAAAACTCTACCCCCCACCCTTACATAACACTCCCGCTCCCCTCACCTCCCCCCATAGCCCTGAAAACTGGTATTAATGACATCGACAGTGGATTTATCATCTTAATGAAGGGTAAATGACACAGAGCAGAGACCTGTGGCAATAGGCAGCCCTTCTGTGTTCCTGGAGGCAGCCCATAGGCAAAGCTAGGAGCCATGGCCTCTTTGGTCCCTGCCCGCATGTACATTTCCTGCTGCTTTCCAAAAGTATTCTAAGGTGGAGTCACTAGCCATGAGAAGAAGGAGCTGAGAACATTGCTACAGCCCACCTCTCACCCAAGAGCAGCATAGTACTTGGGGCTTCTGATGCTAATCCCTTGGAGGTGATAGTCAAATACATCTAAGAATTTGGGAAAACAAAATGAGTTATTTCAAAGTAGTCACCAGAAATTCAAAGCCTTCAACCTGTCACCAAAAGTGCTTCCTCGTTTCTCAAATGATTGGCAATTTGAGACTGGTGACACAGCCAGTGAATTTGTGCTGAAGAAGAAATAGACACTAAGCAGATTGGTCTCAGGAAAGGCAAGCAAGCTGTTCATGGGCAGAAACAGACTACAAAGGCCTACATTCAGCAAGTACCTCATGCAGCTCTCCATCAAGGCCTCTGATGGTCTCACTCTCTAAGACAGAGGAAGCTTCAGCTAATTTACTCTCCTAGCAGCTGAAAGCAATATATTAATTACCCAAATGCATAAATTATTCCAGAGTATATATATGAATGTATGAACCTCCAAGAGGGAACCAAAAGAATCAACTTCCAAAGCACCACTGAAATGAAGAGAAAAGCAATCCCCTGGCACAGGGTAGCTGGGAAATTGGAAGGGAACATTAGCTCCAGCACCCTTCCCCACACCAATGCTCCCTAGCTTTCCTCCAGTCTACAAGGCTCCAAGAACTATTCCCTTTCATGAGCCCGAGGCAAGAGCTCTCTCTCTCTCTCTGGATGCTGCCTAGATGGTAACTCTACAGAGCAGCACACATGCAAATTCTCTCCGGCTTCCAACTTCTGAACTACCTTTTACATACTGTCTTCCAAACATACTGTGCTCTTCAATAAAAAATGATCTGGAATATAGAAATGCTAAACAAATTTAAGCACATTGAAAACATTGGTGAATATCCAGCTAGTAACAGTCTGAGCATTTGTATAAATCCAAACAATAACCTTTAGAGCACATTCTGATTGATTTGTCTTTAGAGGTACTCTCTCATGTACCAAAATAGACTGGAGTTCTTATGGCATTACCTAAGTACTATAATGTTTCAATAAAAAGTCCCTTTAAAAAACATTCCCCCAAACCCTTGTCCTCACCCTCAAAATAAGAACAACAAAAGGAAAAAAAAATGATTAAGAGCATTCTTGCTGATAAATTGCAGCTCTCGATTAGGCCATTTAAATGAGATATTCCACCATTTCTGCATCAGGCTCTTGTCCCAGGATCTGAACAGCAGCTTTTCTTTCCAGAGTATTGGAGTGGAAAATAGGACCATCTAAATAGAAATAAGGGGTTAGAAAACACTTAAGGACAGTGTAAAAAACACAAATTTCTAGAAATGGACAACTTTTAAAGCCCCTATGAAGCCAATGGCCAAGTGAGACATGCTTGCCACCATCTTGTTCACTTGAGCATTTATTTACTTCTACTGGGAGAACGGCCTCCACTCATCCCTGTTCCCATCCTAGTGTCATTTACAGACTCTGCCCTTATCTTTTCTGATTAATCTCCTTTAGAATATGAAAAACCTCCCTCCAAATGACCACCTATGCCCAAACAACAGGCACCAACAAACAAATCTGCAATTGAGGGCAGAATCAAAAGCTACCTGGTTGAGCATTAGTACCTGTCTTATCTGGATTACAGGTCAAATTTGGTATAGACAAACGCTGTGGTCCAGGAGTGGCAGTTGGAGTTGCAGGAGCCTCAGCAGGAGCCAGAGCTGGAGCTGGAGTTGGAGCTGGAGCTGGAGACACAGCTGCAGCCTGAGATGGAGTTGGTGTCTGAGTTTGAGCTAGAGCAGAAGCCTGAGCTGCTGCTGGAGCTGGAACCGGAGTTGGAGCCAGAGCTGGAACCAGAATGGGAGCAGCTGGAGCAACCTGAACAGCAGCGGCAGCAGCAGGAGCAACAGTAGCAGCAACAGCAGAGGCAGCAGCTGGAATCTGCACAGCAGCAGCTGGACAAACAGCTGCAGTAGTTGCTGGAGATGAGACAGCAGTGGCAGCAGCAGCAGCCACTGGAGCAGCAGCTACCATGGTGGTGGTGTTGGTGGCAGCATTGGCAGTGATGGCGGCAGCAGTGGCCACTGCAGCAGGAAGAGAGATTGGAGTAACAGCTGCAGTTTTGTTTGGTTCAGCTCCCCGTTCCGTTTGGGTGCTGCAGTCTCGGCTGCCTGTCTTAGAGTGAGCTGAGAGCAGGGGAGTTGAGGGCGGCACTGGCGAGGGTGTAGAAGGGACAGACTCAGCACGGTAGTCTCCACCCAGGAGAATACCTACAAAGGGAAGAGGGAAAGAGGTTAGAAAACTATACTTTATTCAAATATAGACATCTCATGACCTCTTTTTCCTTGTAGAGGTCCGGGAGAAATATGAATGGGTCTAAATTCTTTACTTTGTCCTCATGTGAACCCACAAATCAGTTTGTCAGGCACCTCCCATCAGAGCTAGAAGTTTCTTTCAGACTTGGTAGATCCCTTCTGGTTCCCATTCGCCAAGCCCCAGAACATTGTATTAAACCTTTAAGTGTCCTAGGTATGTGTTTTGATTTATTTTTCCAATGGTGATTGATTCCCACTGAACTGTCAGAATGATTCTACTTGGTTCCACTTACAACTAACACTATCCATTACTAGACAGCTGGAAAGGATGGGTGGAAGAAGTCTGCAGTCACACATGTGTGCTAATAACTGTGTGATCTAAGGTTCTAAGCATAACCATCGTCCCCAAAGTGCCTGCTCTAACTAAAGGACATGCAAGTGTCAGAAAACCAAGAAAGGTATTAGAAGCAACAAAAGAGCTAAAATTAAAATGCACACAGCTTGCATCCTTAGGCTCTAACAATGCGCTTCATGGTATTCCAAATACTTCTGGGGTTTTGATTAGAAGGGAAGGAATGGACCGGGAAGATATTAAAAAGTACATTCTATTCTCATCTCAGAACATTCTGGTAACAAAAGCCTGCCACCCAACTCCATTTAGCTTAACTAGTCTTTGAATTTTATGGGAGAAAAAAACATAGAAAAAGCTGGAATTTTGAAAATTTTAATGGCATGAAGGCTATATGGGATTTGAACAAAAGGTCCCACAGGGTAAAGGCCAAATCTGAGAACCTTATAGAAAAAACAAGTTATTTTCCTTCCCATCCAAATAGAACAGGATTCTTATCTTCTAAGGCCTTGGCTTCAACCAATGTTCTCTCGGTGAGACTTCACAACGTGGTGGAGCTCCTAATATGCAGCTAGCCTCTCAGGAGGACCCAAACTGCTATATCTTCCTCTCTAGAATCTGGAGCATCATGCCTATCCCTTGCTGTGTGGGTGCATATTTAAGTCATGGCTCTCTTTAAATATATCACTTTAACCTTCCTTATTTATTGTCATTACCTAGGCTCCCCTTCCAGCTCTTGTCATCCCGCTTCTCTTCCACAATGGGGGTGCCAGTCAGGGTGGCAGCATGGGAAAGCAAGCCTGATCCAGCATTTGAAATGGACATCAGAGACTTTGCTGGTCGCATGGATGACAGCTGCTCCGTCTTACTAGGTTCCTTCCGGGAACGCTGCTGTAGTACTTTGATCATGGCATCCTTCTCAATAATCTGAGCATGGAGGGTCTTAATCCTAGGAGTCAAAGACAAAGAACATATAAAGACCTTGTTCTGACCTTACTGCCTACATGGACTTGAGCTTCTATTATCTTTTTGACTAAGGGGTGGTGCAGTTATTTCTGAGTTGTAAATCAAGGGACAGTGTGCTGCATTTTTTAAAATATGCCTTTCTGCCCGGCTGGTGTGGCTCAGCAGTTAAGCATCGATCTAGGATCCAGGAGATCATGGTTCGATTCTCAGTCAGGGCATGTGCTCAGGTTTCGGGCTCAATCCACAGTGGGGGGCGGTGTGCAGGAGGCAGCCGATCAATCACCGATGCTTCTCTCTCTCTCTCTCTGTTTCCCTTCCTCTCTCTGAAATCAATAAATATATATTTTTTAAAAATGCCTTTCTGCACACCCAGATGGATAGAGCAGAGCATCTAGGAGTTGATGCTTAAATTTTAGGAAGCCAAAGTAAAATATTTGTGAAAAGAAGGCTGTATATGAGAGTAAACTGACATAGTGGGTGCTGTAGTAAAGAATCTGAGTCAACAGAAATGAAATCAGTGAGAAGATGAGAACTTCTATAAATGGGCCACAACCTTCAGGTAATAAGTAAGTGATTATGAGTTTATAAGAGACATCAGGTACAGCATAAGTGGATGTTCTTTTACTGAACACTCTGCAGTATAACAGGGTTGAGGTACAGTGCTAGAAAGAATACCCCAGAGTGCAAATACCCCAGAGTGCAGTTCTGGCAGAAGGCAGATGGAAAGCAATTACCAGGGCCAATGGGAAAAGCAACACGACTTGGAATTCCACAGTGAGTGGGGCTGATCAAGGTAAAGGTCATTGCATCTCAAGTCCTAAGTAACAGGCTGGCAGGAGTGTAGAGGTGGGGGAGTCTACATTACCAGGTTTCCCAGTTGTGAATGAAGATGCTTGCCCTTTCCTACTGACATATCTGGTCTTCATACCAACTTTTCAGATCCACTAGGGTCCGGGTCAACATTTTACCTGCCCTCCATATCAAGGCAACGCTTGTTGGCCATCAAGATTTCTTCCTCTTCCTTCTGGATGCGAGCTTCTAGAGCTGTGTCATAGCTGGTGTTAGGAGAGTGGCTGATGACTGTTGTGTCCCTGGGAAGGAAAATGGCAGTAACGATAATGAGAGGGCAGCAAAAATCAATAAATCCTATCCCCTTCCTAAGTCAAAGATATTGCTGGGAAAGCCCTAAACTGAAATCAAACTTCTTAGGAATGATTAGTTTCTCGGTGACTTACTGATAAGAGCTTTCAAGATAAGAAACTCCAGCTTTCCAAGCTAGAAGAGGTTACTGGCCTGGAAGTCTCTGCAAAAGTCAGTGAGGGATTCTATGAGAGGTGTGCACAGGTTTGCCTTCAAAACCAAGCAGACATCCTTCCAAAACCTTCTGGTTTTAAGATTACAGCCAAGCAATAGGAGAATATTTATATTTCCACTTTATATTATTTATATTACATATAAGATATTATATATTTCCACTTTACTCTCACAACAATCATAAAATGAAAAAAAAAGACAGATTTTGAATGAGGTCAGAGAACTTCATCCAAAACGTACTAAAGAGCTATTGCTACAGATGAATAGCATTAACTAACCTGAGTGCTAGAAACAAACTATAGACATGTCAATTGGTAGGGCATGTGAGCTAAGTGAGAAGCAGGGCCTTTGAGTCAGTGCCATGTGATTCCTATCTAACCTGAATATGAAACATTCTGGTTCCAACCACTGAGTCTCCCCCAACTAATTGACTGTTCTCTTGCCAGAGTCCCAACTGCATGAGGGACCATCATGTTCCACCTGAAAGTGTCTCAAGCCATTGACTTAAAGATTAATTGATAAGGGGAGAGAGAGAGATAGAGAGAGAAGGAGAGAGAGAGGGAGAGGGAGAGAGAAAAAAGAAGAGAGTCTAGCCATGGGTAAGGCTGATGTCTAATTAGCAGAAGTGAAAAACAAGGGAATCCTTTATTCTGTTGATAAGTGAGGTCATTACATCTTCCTTTAGTTCATTCACAACTAGAGGTAGAGAAAGAGGATAGGGAATGAAGACTACTGGATCTTATTTGAGTAATTTGGAGGGAAAGAAAAGAGATTAGGAAGAATATTGATGCAATTATATTGCTCTTAAAGGAAATCAGACAATAGGCTGGGAAAACAATGAACTGGCGCTGCTTCATTTTATTTCCTATTAGAACACCGACCTGTGGGAGAACTCCAGGCATATTTTCTGCTGGCAGCTAGCTGTGTTCTCTTAGCTTAGAGATTGTGATGAGTGCAGATGAGAGCCAAGGGGCAATGGAATGAAGAGGCAGAAAGTTGGTATCAAAGTTGGGAAATTTTGGTGTGCTTCTACATAAATGCTGTTCCCCAAAACATTTGCGCCTTATATGCAAGGTAGAAAGGACTTATTTGAATTGGGAAATAATTGGAGAGCAAGAAGAGGAAGGACTACAATGGCTCTCATCATTTGCTAAATTCAAAATATTTTAGCATCTCAGAATTCTACACTTGCTTTAGAGCAGTTCACTTGCTTGAAGTCCTACTGGGAATGGCCGTGGAGTTCCAAAGTACCCAGGAAGAAGTGGCATTGTATAGAGGTTGAGAGCACGGGTTCTGACTATAGACCACACCAGGGTCAAGTCCAAGCCTTCCCAAGTACGCTGCCACTAACAAACTATATGAGCTCAGGAAGTCAGTTACTTGCTATAAGCCTCAGTCTCCTCGTATGCAAAATGGAAATAATAATCGTCCCTATATCTCATGGGATCTTTAAGGGATAAAACTGAAGTATGCATGAAAGATATATAGTGCCATACACAGTAAAAACACTCAACAAAGTTATCTATTATTAGGAGAGAAAAGCATAGGTAGAAGGAGAATAACATTGGAGAGAGTCTGAGTTGAAAGAATTCCAGCTCTTGGTATAATCCTGGAGGCATTTCCTGCAGTACAGAGCTCCAATGTGATCGCTGAAGCTTCAGAGCCAGACCTCCCTAAAAAGTGCCTGGTATCTATGGACACTGGGAACTTGAGCATATGGTTGGTCACTGGGGGAGCCAGTGCTGGCTCACTGCCATATTCATTGCATAAAAGACCATTTGGGGGACTCAGAGCCCTGCCAGCTAATTGATATGGACACTGTGAGCTCCTCAGGAATGGAGCCTGAAAATGTGGGGCACTTAGTGAATTCCTATAGAGCTGCCAGGACAGCCTTCAACATCAATCTCCTTTCTAGAAGATGGGCTACTAAGCCAATGGCTTAGGCAAAAGCAAGCAAGCACAGTGTTTGTAGAAGCAACTTGACCTGCTAACTTCCAATACTGTAAGAAGATTCTTAAGCATATCAGTAGAGAGATGCTGGGCTTGAAAATGCAACCTGAAAATTCCAAATCCTATATCCCTGAATTTGCCACCCCTCATCTCCAATTCTGAAGTAAACAGCTTCTAGAAACTCTCTCTCCAGTCTTCTTCTCTCTCCTTCCTTTCTCCAGCCAAGTTATCCCCATCATGTTACTTCCATTGCTTTCTAGAATGTCACCCATGACCTCCTAATTAAAATATCAAGTAACCTTTTAAACTTCAAGTCTATCTATCTTTTCATACAGGTAGCATCCTTTGGTTTATGTACTATGTAAACTCAACCATGAGTACAGCTGTGTTTGAAGTTACTAGGGGGTTGGAGAGTGGCTAGACAAGGATAAGACTAGTTCCTGACTGCAGAAAACTTGTAAGGGAGAACAAAATAGTTAATAATTAATTATTACAGAAATGAGTTTGGACTTTACTCCAATTGGCACTGAAAATAATTAGAGCTTTTCGAGGGGAATGCAATGATCCCAGCTGTGTGTTAGGACGAGAGCGTTATCTCTTGCTGAAATGTGATGTAGGGATCAGAGGAGCAATAATACTAGACACAGGCAGACCAGGCAGAAAGGTTATATTGTAATAATCCCAGCAAGAGATACTGAAAACAGGAACCAGTGAAGGGAACAGGGAGATGGGAACAGACTATAGGAGGCAGAGCTACTAGAACTTGGGGACTGTCAAAATTTGTGTACTAGGGTGTGAGAAGGATGAGAACTTTGTTGTTTATAATTCAAATGACTAAAAAAGATGTCATGCTACTCATTTTCTGAGATAGGAAACCAAGGGCAGATTTTTTTTCAAAAACAATATAATGGGTTTTGAGTTTAGGTACCTTGGTGTTAAAGTGTCCTATAAGTAGCCATATAACAATATCCAAAAAGTTGTTGAAATGTCAAACTTTAATTTTTTTTAAATATATCTTTATGATTTTAGAGAGAGGAAGGGGGGAGAGGGGGGGAGAAAGAGAGAGAAACATCAATGATGAGTCACTGATTGGCTGCTTCCTGCACTCTCCCTGCTGGGGGAGCGAGCCCACAACCCCCGGCATGTGCCCTGACCAGGAACCAAACCGCGATCTCCTGGATCCTAGGTCAATGCTCAACCACTGAGCCACACCCGACCAGGCTCTAACTTTAATTTTTGAGATGTCAGAGTTACTACTTGAAGCTATAATACAGAACACGGTAACTAAGACAATGTAGAATAGGAAGAAAGCTGAGGATGGAAACTGAGAAAGGCCTATGATGAAGGAAAAAGTAGACATGTGTAATGTGTGTGACCAGCTTCTAACTCCTGATTTCCCTTTCTTCCTTCTTTCCCAGATTTACTTTGCCCGAATTAAAAAGGAAACTTGCACATTCTGAGAAAGGTAGCAACCTGATTTAACAAATGTAAACTCATAAATTACATGGTTAATCAAGTGTTTTATCTTTTTATCCTTTTGCTCTCTTCAGAAATAAATTCATGGTTTGTGAACTGAACCTAAAAATCTGAACTGCCAACTCGGTTCTTCTGGGATTGAACACATACTTGGTAGTAATTTTCTTCATCTATATTAAGCATCTAGAGAGGAATCTTTAGGGACACAATAATACAGAGTTGTAATATAGGTCCTATTATTTTAATTATTTATAATATTTTTAATCCTCACCCAAGAACATGTTTTTATTGATTTTAGAGAGAGGAAGGGAGAGGAAGAGGGAGAGAGAGAAAGAAACATTGATATGAGAGAGAAACATTGATCGGTTGCCCCCATATGCACCCTAACTGGGGATCGAGCCCAAAACCTGGGCATGTGCCCTGACTGGGAATCGAACCCAAGACCCTTCGGTGCATGAGATGAGAATCCAATCAACTGAGACACACCGGCCAGGGCTATTTATATTTCTAAGTGAGTAAATAATAAGCTTCAAATAGTAACTCTTGAACAGGTAATAATCCCTATTTCATCATCTTTGAAATCATGGTATCTGGGAGGCAGGAGAGTATAGTGGTTAAGGTGTCAAAAATGTAGATTTAAATCCTGGTTCTTCTGCCTCTTACTAGTTGTGTGTGACCTTGGGCAAACTATTTAAGCTGTGACTTAGTTTCCTTATTTGTAGAATGTATAATAGTACTTATCTGAAAGAATTATTTTGAGGATGAGCAATAATTTTAAAGTGCTTAGAAGAGTACCTTATACAGTAAATACTCAATGTGATTTCTTGCATTAACATCTTTCCCTTTGACAAGATGTGCTTCATAGAATCAAAGTGCAGGAAGGAGTATAGATAGATTACCTAATATGTCTTCTCACCTGAAGAAAGACAGCTGTCTATTCTTATGTTAAAAATCTGTATTTTAGCCCAGCCAGGCGTGGCTCAGCAGTTTAGTGTTGACCCAGGATCCAGGCGATCGGGGTTCTATCCCCGGTCAGGGCACATGCCTGGGTTGCAGGCTCGATCCTCAGTTGGGGGCATGCAGGAGGCAGCCGATCAATGACTCTCTCATCATTGTTGTTTCTATCTCTCTATCCCTCTCTAGGAAATCAATAAAGATATATATTTTTTAAATCTGTATTTTATTATTCACAAAGGCCAAACACTGGAAACAATGGAAATAGCCATTATCAAGTGGATGGATAAACAACTGTGGCAAATCCATACCATGGAACATTACTCAGCAATAAAAGGAATAAACCACTGATATGTGCATCAACTTGGATGAATCTCAAAATAATTATGATGAGTGAAAGAAGTCAATCAAAGAGTACATACTATATGACTCCTTTCATATGACATTCTAGAAAAGGCAAAATTATAGTGACAAAAAGATTAGTTGTCTTGGGACATGCATGGGAGGAAGGGATGGAGTTAAAGGGGCACAAAGACACTGTAGAATGTATCCGCTATCATGATTGTGGTGGTGGCTACATAATTGTATACAATTACTAACATTCATCAAACCATACACTTAAAATGGATGATTTTTAATATGTAAAGTATAGCTTAATTGAAAAAACTACAATTACCATTAACACCATCCAAAAACATTTCCTAATTGTGCAACCTGTTAGTTCCCAGCTCTTATGATGGGAACATATTAAGTTTGAGATACCAGAAGAATACGTAGAAACCAAGCAGGCCATTAAAATGGGGCACTAGCTTTCAGAATTTCAATTATAGAATTAGAAATCATCTCCTTTCTTTCATTCTTCCTTTCCCCTTCCTTCCTTTTTTCTTTCCTTCCTCCCTTATTCAAATATATGTTGGGCACTTTCCATCTGCAGCCAATATCCTGGGCACCTAAAAATTATTTTGGAAGAAAATAGGATCCTGTATAAAGCTTTTATCACAAAAAAGAGACAAAGAGCAGACCTTGGTTAATACCTATATTTTGGGCTTGGAGGAGGGAGCATGAAACCATTGGACAGAAAAGGAAGAACAGGAGATGTTGGAAGGGAAGGCAGAAGAGCCCACAGGTTCTGAAATAGTTTTTTGAATGTTACCTTCCAAATTTGAAATCTTTTAAAGAAAAAAAAAAAAAAAGAGGAAACCAATTTCTGTGGCAGAGCGTTAAGAGGTACTATCTTTGTAAACATAGCATAATTCTAGAAATGGAAGGGTCTGAAGGAATCACCTAGCCCAATTCTCCTTTTACAGCAATTTGGAAACAATCTCTATTGAATGAATGCCTATTGGATTAATAGGCATTCAACAGGCACACAGTCCAGATATGGAACATTCGCCTGAGGAGCTATCATAAGGTGTCCTACCAGGAGGGAACTGGTTGCTTTTTACCATATTAAATGATAAGCATACACATTTTACTCAAAACAGTGACAACTTTCTACCTGGTGATTTAAAGGAATTCAATTTAAATTAAATTTACCTTGTGGAAGCCAACAGATTCTGGAAAGAACTCTACTTGAAAGGGGTTTCCCCTAGTACTCAAAACTTCCCAGGAAGGAAGGAAGGGGGGTCATTTCTTCATACCAGGCCCAGTGACAACTTCCTCACTTTCTTTCCTGCATCTTGACCTGGAGTCTTACTCTGAAGTCAGTTTCAGCAATGAACCTCCCAGGACTAAGAACCCTGGCTTTCCAGCATTTTCTCACACTGCATACCTTCATGAGCCATATCTTTCTAAGTTTGTGCCCAAAGACAGTAAAACTGCCTTGCATCTCCTTTTCAGTGTTAGAATTTCCTGAATAAATTCTGAACAAGTGCTGGGCACAGGTGTTTTCTTGGGAGCGAGGAGCTAAAATTAGAATTAATTCTGCTTCTAATCTACCTGCAAACTTCTTGACCACCCTGTAGCACAGCTGGGGATTCTGTGCATTCTAACGCCACACTGGCATGTACTGAGCACACTGTTCTCAGAAAACAAAAACAGGTAAACTTAAGTCCATGAGGAATTCAAAGTCAAGACACAGGCAATTTTAATGTCTTTAAGGTTTATAGGGGACATCAGGAGGCAGACAGAGAAATGTAAGATGTCTTTCAGGAGAACTGGAAATAGGTTTACAAACCACCAGTCCAGCTCTTAAGCACTGGCCTCCCTCTGATTTGGCAAGAGAAGGCTCAAAACAAAGTGAATGAACTTCCCCCTCCACACACACATTCCAGCTCAAAGTCTGGCAAGTGCTTCCAGACTCTTCCTGCTCACCATGTTTAGGAGAATGTTAAAAACAACACCGTGGTTCTTTTTTTTCTTCTTCTTTTTAAATCCTCACCAAGGATATTTTTTTCCATCAGAAAGAGTGAAAGGGAGAGAGACAGAAAAATTGATGTAGGAGACACGTTGATTGGTTGCTTCCCACATGTGCCCCGACTGGGGACAGGGATCCAGCTGCAACCGAGGTACGTGCCCTTGGCTAGAATCAAACCCAGGACCCTTCAGCCTGACGGCCGGCGCTCTAACCACTGAGCCAAACCAGTTAGGGCAACACTGTGGTTCTTAATAACTTCCTGGATACAGACCGTAATGGGGGCAACATGCTATAGGCCACCTTGAATACCCAACTCCAGACCAAGGTTCTGTCTATATCTCCACAACACATGTCATCTCATGATTTGCATTTAGTTTTTGTCATTGTTTCATTCTTTCCCAAATGATGATTATGAATAGCAGAGAGCCAGACAAACTGGATAGGCACATTGTGCCCTCTAAGGATCAATAATTAAGGCTTATAATGTGAAAAGGGAGCAAATAAGCAAAAATATTTTTTAAATCCTCCTGCCACTTTCTCTCCCTTATCAAATAGAATGTGACTACTTACATGTGATGGACTCATGGGCACAGAAAATGTAGCCTTCAAATATAGACCTTCTCAAAGGGCAGGGATGGATTCATGTTAAGCATAGCCTTTGGCATACCTTGGATGAGCCAGAGCTATCAAATGGCAGCAGCCACTCCTGAGTGACATTTAGTTTCTGACTGGCATTTCTCTGGAGAGCCTTTCACTCCAGTTCGAGGGCTAAACAAAGAAACCTACACATTTAGGTGAAAGGAACTGTGGCTCCGGTGAAGTAGGTGTGCAAACGTTCAGCTGATCCCATCTGTGATTGTTCTGGCTCCTGAAGAAAGCTGAACTATTATTCCAATAAGTTTATAAATAACTTTCATTTTCAAATCCCTGACCCTCTTCCCCCACAGTTATTCAGTCCCTGCATAACCAGATGACAGAAAACACACTTAAGCAGAAACTAGGGAGGAAAACAAAAAAGAACATTACAGAAACAAAAAGAACATACCGGAAAATCTATTAATTAGTCACCTTTCTGTTCTCCCCACACCCCCACCCTCATGCCCTTCAAGGAGTGACTCTACCAGCCAAGTAGTTACCTCTGAGCAGCCACAGTTGCAGCAGCATCTAGAGCAAAATGTCTCATCACGTTCTCTTCTAAATACTTCTGTTCCCACTTAGTCATATCAGCTTCCAGGGCCAGGATCCTTTCCTCCTTTTCACGAAGGAGCTCCATCAGCGCAGCAGCATTGTATTCCGAAACATTGGTGGGTTGAGAGTTGCCCTGGCGCTGTTGGGGGAAATGCCGAGACCCCTCAGATTGGTAAGAAAAGAAGCATGGTGGCTAAGGCCCATTTGAAGAGTCTCTATAATTGGAAAGGATTACTGCCCAAGTCACTTCAGTTTGGATTCTGATTCTGAAGCAAAGGGAATTCAGATTTCCTAAGGCCACTGTCTACCTTGGGCTTGAATATGAGACTCCCTTGTTCAGGAAAGGAATATGCCATATCAAATTGCCATGCTGCTCAGAAAGAGGATAAATGTTTTACAAACCACCATCCCTGCCTGCCTGCATGGTACACAATTAAAATGGGAATTACATATCTAGGCTTTGGTCTTTACCCCCTAACTTGTTTGACTTTCAGTGAGTCATGTAACTTTTGCTAGGTTTTGATTTTCTTTCATGTAAACATGAGGGGTACGGTCAGATGATTCTAAAGACCATTTCCAATTCTAAAGTGATTAGGAGTCTACTTGTATAACATCTTCACTGCTTGTTGGGTCTACTGTTTCTGGGGTTCATGTAAAAAATTAAAGGTGCATACTAGGCATCAAGGATTTTGCTGTGAGAGGAAGCCAAGTAAGCAATCTACAATTGCTTTTACAATTAGGAGGTGCTCTGGAGTAAGATCAGGTGGGGCAAAAATCCTAAAAATGAGCATGAGTGTGTTTTTGTCTTCATACCAAACACCAAGGGGAAAATAAGCAATCAAGAATATTCATTTTCTTTAAGTTCTCCAAACCTGTTGAATTCTGAGGGATTCCAGTTCTCTCTCCAGTCGTGTCCGGAGTCGGTGCTCCAGCTGCTCACGTTTTTCACATGCTGCCTGGAGCTGAACAAGGGCCTGCTGCATCTTCTCCACCTTATCTACATACACCTGCTTTTTTTTCAGCTGGAAACCCAGGTTGAGACCATTGCAAGATAGAAGGAAAGAGAACAAGATCAGTTAGGCACTCCGCCACAGCTCAGCACTCTGTCTAGATCTCTTCCTGTCCAACTCTAAAAAAGAGTGAACTGTGAGAAGGTTCTTCATGATGAACAGCAGGCTGCCTTGTATTTATCATACAGAGCATGTGACAAAGGACAGGAATTAGGAGTCCCTTTTTAATCTCTTCCTCCTTCCCCATCTCTATGTCTTCCCCAAATCTATTTTCACCAGGAAAATCTAAGACAGATTCCACTGATGGAAGTAATAGTAGATGGCAAGCTCTTAAAATTCCCATTTATGGATGTCTTCCCATCTGCTCTTCTTCACTCTAAATTGGACTATTCTGGGGATAGGTACATCTTACTTTGGTCATTACAATAGAGAAATGCTAAAAAGAAATAAAAAAGGAAGGCTCTCCAGGGAGAAAAGCTTAATTTGGCATGGAAAAGAAGCCCCTCTCCTTTATGTAGCTATCTCCTCTCCAAGTGAGAGAAAAAGAGTGGTCAACCGTTGAAGGTACAAGGAGTCCATAATTGTCTTCTTGAAGTCTGCAGTCCTGGTAATTACCTTTTATTAAAGGAACAGAGATTATTTGCAAATTCTGCCTCACTCATAAGCCTGAGTTGATAATACTAGATTATAATCTCTCAACTTTTTGCGGGGACCTTTAAAGATCCCTAAAGATTCAAACTAATGAATCAAATCTAAAACTACAGAAGTCAAACATGCACTGTCCTCTCTAAAAGCTTATGGGCCACATCCAAAAGCAAAGGTAGACTGGGGAGAAGAGTTCAAATCACTGTACCCTTGCAACTTACAAGCCAGATCCTGGCTTCATGAGAATGAAGAGAAACTCCCTTTAAAGAAGGCATACACACCCTCAACAACTAAGAAGATAGGGGAAAGTGTATCCTTTCCAATTTGTTAGTAAATGAACAGATTATGCTTTTCATAATACTTGTGGAATGGCTTTCTCACTAATAAAATCAACCCATAGACTCTTTATAAAGCAGAAGATTTTTCCAAATTGTCATCATCATTTTCATGGAGGTTGAACTTAGGGTCACTTTCACTACTATGATTTAAATCTAAATAAATTAATAATTTGATCAAAAGGAAATTCAAGAATTTAGCTAAACTATAACTTTTCAATAAATTCCTAAGCCTTTCAGCTATGCAGGCAGACAGTTTCAGAGTAAGAGGTTACTCACTCTACCAGCATTGCCCATACCCATTTAGCTGGAGCCAAGCCAGCATAACCTGACTCCCCCACTGTAGAAACCAGGTAACTCCTTAATGGCAATGAGTCCAAATCACTGCTATGTAGAATATCCAGTCAGACACCAATGGCATGTGCTAGTGGGGAAACTCTCCTGCCTTATAACTGCCCTCTCCCCAAATTGGAAATGAACTTTCTCCAGTTAGAAAAAAACCTATGTTATATTTTCCTACCAGACCGGTGGTACATTTTGCCTCGGCGACTGAGAAAAGGACACTTTTTACTTTTTTTTTATACATTCTTGACATTTCCTTTCATTCCAAAGCCTAGTTCAATCTAACCTTATAAACCAAATGAGGCAAATTATAAATTACATGTTTTTATCCATTAAACCTTTACCTAAGGAATAAAATAAACAAAAACCATCATTTTCTTTGCCTCAATAAGCTTAAACCTTCCTTTCCTAGGATACATGACTATTTGTAACAACACTGACTAGGGCAATGAAGACTTTTGGCCATGGATGCCTCTGCCTTCCTATTTGCTAAGCCTTGAATAACTGGAAAGAAGAAAATATCCTCTATCCTTCACCTTTTGAGATCTATTATCCTCATGAACTACTTAAAGTTGAATGCATTTATTTGTGAATCACTCTGAAAATCACCCTAGATGAGCAGCACAATGTTAATGCAGAGAATGTTAACTATAATTACAGCAGTTATACTTAAAAGCAATTAAAGTTAGATAGCACGCAGTTCTTGACTTGATGGTAAAGTACTGCAATGTAAGCTCAGAGAACTGAAAAATAAGCAGTCCAGGGTCAGGTGAATTTCTCCACGCTCTGCCTTTCTTGAGAAAGGAAACCTCAAAATCTTACCAAAAGCATCCCCAGCAATTTCTATTGCTGAGCCACCCCTTTGAAAGGGAAAAACAATAAAGGAGAAAGAGGTTTCTGAGTTGGCTGAGGATAGGCATGCAGATCAGACAACTTCCACAAGGCAGGCCAAGGAAAATCCCATTGTGCTTTCTTTACTACTGGGATGATTTTCCAAAAGGTACAAGGACCTCTGTTGCTGGCATAATTCTCCTACCTCCTTTAAAAGCAGAAAGGGTGCAGCTCACCCATAAAAACTATGATCACCTAGTTAATGCTTCATCTCTAAATAAGTAAGGATAGAAAACAACAACTCTTGGATGCTACCCATGCAAGACCCTATAAATGCAACCAACAAAGTCAACTATCTTCTAAGTTACATACTCTATTTTCTAGATCTCATCAATGTGTAGAAATAAACAAAAGTCTATATGGTTTATTAAATCCTCCATTATCCCAGATGTTATATGCTTTACTTTCACCTCATCATGATAAATTCCCTCTTCCTTCCACCTCTCCTCTAGAAACTAATCTCCTGTGCTAGGCTTCTGAAATGGTAGATCAGTATATAGGACACCCTGAGCCTTCAACTTCACCTTCCAATGACATCAGAAATGTCAGTGGTTCCTTCTTAGGTAAAGAGAGAGGCCATAAAGTAAAATTGTAAAGGTCATGAGCTCTGGCTTCAGACTGCCCAAGTCCAAATCTTGGGAACCCCACTCACTAGGTATGCAAGCTCAGGCAAGCTGCTTAATCTCCCTGAGTTTCTGTTTACTCATTCATCAATAATACGGAGAGGATAACGCCGCATACCTCTATAAAGATCAAATGAGAGAACTTGTGAAGTGCTTAGTAGAGTGTTTGGTACAAAAAGACAGAGTTGTTTTTCTTTTATAAAGAAAAAGTTAATGCCAAGTCACACATACTCTAGTCCTTTCAACTTTGAACATTCACTCCAGACAGCCTTAACATGGTTCTCATTATCTCAGTAACTGATTATCACATCAATGTCTAATTAAGACATTAAAAACCCAGCTTTTGCTCTCAGAAAGACATATAACATTGGGCCTCAAACACTTCATGAAATACAGCTTCAGGTATCTTTATAGGACAAGGCCCTTCAATGGCGATACAATTAAAACCGAGCAATGAGTAGCTGCCAAGATACCATATTCTCTCAAAATTATATGATTTAGGGGCACCTACACTTTAGGAGAAATAAATACCTATGGTTGAAGGTATTATTCAACTAAAGACCCTTAGACAGAGCACATACCACACCACATACACACATGCATGCTTACATGCATGCACACACACACACAGGTACATATCAGAAATTTCTATTTGACAGCAAAATGAAAGGTAAAGGAACAAGGTGGTAATCAGGAGACTTGGAATCTAGGCTTAGCTCTGCTCTTAGTGGTAATTTGCTTACCTGTTTTCAGCCTCAAAGTCCCCATTTGTAAAAAATGAGGGGGGTTTTAGAAGTCAGCAAACTGAAATGGTCAGCAGTGGGTCAAATCCAGCCACACCCATTCACTTATGTATTGGCTATAGCTGCCTTCCCGCAATAATGGCAGAGCTGACCAGTTGCAGTTGCACAAGAGACTGCATGGTCCACGAAACTGAAAATATTTCCTCTCTGGTCTTTACAGATAAAGTGCCAACCCCTGGAATAATGTTCAAACTGTATTCTAGAGTCCTAGTGTGCTGTGGAGTGCGTCAGAGGCCACTACGGTGGGCGAGTTGTATCAAATGGCTCCTCTGATATGCATTTTGTATATTGGCGTTTAACATAAAACTTCATTTCAAAAGAGATTGTTACCTCTTAAAATGCACATATATATATATGTATGTATGTGTGTATATATATGTACATATACACATTCTTGAGTGCTGTCTTCCCTAGAGAATGGGTCTCCCATCTTACCTCAGTCCATCATTTTTTCACCCTTGACACTTCAGCATGGTTACATAACTTAAGATTCCTGAGGACCCCATGGTATTTCACCCCTCACTGCCATTGGATATAGCACTCTATCTTTTACGTACACCCTGTGCACTAAGTTTTAAGACATTAAAACAACAACTCTGTGCTAGACAGATGATCTTGTATGTTCTCTAATAGTCCTTTAACTCACAAATATTTTATGAATCTAACCTTCCCCTTTTAGCCTTCAACACTGACTGATAAGTAAGGCTAAGATCCTAGAATTCCTTAAAGGAACATTCTTGGAGATAAAAACAAAAGTCCTGCCTTAGTTTGTGTGCATGTACGTGCATGCCAGAGACAGAACATAAATGTGCGTAGTCTCCATAGGATCACAGATGATTTGTTTTTCTGTGAAAAGTGTTCAAGGAAGTAAAAGTTCACTTGGAAAGTTTCTAAAGCCAAGATGGGGACGAGTACCCATGGTCCCTAGAAGAATCCAGGTAAATCCATCACTTAAACCAAATTCCCTCCAGAGTCAGTAAATGGGGGAAATCATTCCATCCATTCGAGTTTTCTTACCAAATGCCAATTTTCAAAAACCTATCAAAGCCCCATTTCCCTTGCTTTTCCTCATTCTATGTTCTCCTAATGTGGCTCCTTAAATCACTCTTACTTTCTGTCTTAATTATTTAGACCCACCTTCCCTTCCAAACCCACCCCCTACCTTTTGCTATACCCTAAAGGTCCAATCTATGGTAGTTTACTCTTTTGCCTCTATACCAATGGTTCTTATCTGGGGATGATTTTCCTTCCAGGGAACATTTAGCAATGTGTGGAGACATTTTTGGTTGTTACAGCTGGGGATAGGTTGCTACTGGGATCTCATGGGTAGAAGCCAAGGATACTGCTAAATATCCCATAGAACACAGGACAGCTCCTCCACCACTACCACCAAATAATTATCTGGCACCAAATATCAACAATGCTGAGCTTGAGAAACTTTGCTCTACGCCTGGAGATCTCCTTCACGCTGCACTTGCAACAGCAACTTATATTCCTATTTTTAAGGTTATCATGCTCTCTTTCATCATAGACCTCTCGCTGAATGCAAGATTTTTCACTCTGGCAGTTAATATGCCCCAGATTGCTTTCATTTTCCCTCAAAATGCTATCCTTTGGATAGTTTGGTCATTGTCATTACATACCTTATTTTTCCAGTCTCAAAATTTTGGAATTGCTATTCATCTTGCTTTCCTTTGTCTACTATATCCTATCTATGGCTTTGTCTTAATTCTAACTAATCTCTCTCACATTCTTGCATTTCCTTATATTTTTATAGCCTGCATAGTTTAAGTTCCTATTTCACAACTGAAATTATAAATAACCTAACATATCTCCTTACTTTCAGTTACCCTCTCCCATCTACACACAACCACACATGTACACACACACACACACACACACACACACACAATCAATCCATCCTACATACAGCTGCTATAACAGACTTCCCCAAGTAGCACATTATGAAACTGCCTTATTTAAGAATAAAAGCAATCTACTCAAATAGTATCAATTAGGTCCCTACTATATCCAAGGCACTTTTACACCTCCTTCCTCATTTCGCTCTTTTTAAAAAAATATATCTTTATTGATTTAAGAGAGAGGAAGGGAGAAGGAGAGAGAGATAGAAACATCAATGATGAGAGAGTCATTGATCAACTGCCTCCTGCATGCTCCCCACTGGGGATCGAGTCCCTTTCCAGCCTAGGTGTGGCTCTTAAAAATGCCTTTACCAATATTCTGGGCTGCTACTGCCTTAAAATTTGACCAGGCCTACAATGCATGTGATCAGCTTTGTATCAGTCTAATAATTTCATTATCTCCCCTTAATATATCAATAAACTCTCCAGGAGTTCTTCCTTGAATAATCCTACCTGACTCTGATGGCTGCTCTTCCCTAGAGCCTCTCATACGTAATGTGCACTCTATAAGCAATCATTTTATAAAATTTCATTCATGTATTCATGTATTCATGTATTCATTCATTCATTCATTCATTCATCAGATATTTACTGGATGGTTATCACATGCCAGGCCCTATTTTACATCTGAGAGCAGTAGTGATCCAATGGGAAGCAAGAAAAAGTCCCTGCCCTATTTGAGGGCAGTATCCCATAAGCCACTTAAGAGCAGGGCCCTTCTATTTTCCTCCCTATCTGTTTTAGGTTCTAGTTCTAATTCACTGTTCACTATATTCTTGGTGACCAGTTAACATTAAATAACTATCAAATATAAAAACAAATAAGAGCATAGCATAGCTTAGCTAACTGCAAATATACAAACAATAAACACACACATTGTTAAATGTATTTACTTTGCTTGGCAAGTCAAGATAAGGGTTTCAAATAATTCCTGTTAAGAGATAAGTTTTAAAAAGGGAAAACTGGGAGAAAGAACAGCAGGAAAGCAACTTATTGAAGAATAGAACAAATACTCTTGAGTTCAATCAATCATACTTTCCCACTGCACTTCTGCAACAATTTGAACCCATTCCCAAGCATTTGGCAGATCTCTTAACCCCCTTCTGACTCAGGAAAATCTGATCTCTGCAAATGAATACCACGTGATGGCATCTCTTCCCTCCTTCCAACAACTGTGGATGTCTTTCAAATTCATTTTTTTAAAGGATGGCTATATACAAAATTACTTGCAGGGCCCCCAGAGCTACCCATTTGTCTCAGCCATTTGCAAGGAAGTGATTTAATCATTAACCTTTTCCATTTATTCACTGGTGGACAAAGCATAGGGTGGGATATTTTAGAATTAAGAGATCTGGGTTTTCTACTAGACTTATCACTAACTGTAAAATCTGTGTGCACTTAAATTTCCAAATCTGTCTAAAGAAGATAAAACTTGAAAGATTTGGAAATATTTTCAAAATGTTAAAAAATATATTGGTGGTAGAAATAAATATGATACCATATTGATGGATACATGTCATTATATACAAGGGTGGACAAAAGTAGGTTTAGAGTTGTTCGTATGGAAAATAATTAAATAATAACACAAGAATAGACTGTGTTTTTCATACTCACAACTGCAAACCTACTTTTGTCCACCCTTGTATTTATCCAAACCCATAGAATGTACAACACCAAGAATGAACTATAATGTAAGCTATGGTCTTTGGGTGACTATGATGTATCAAATGGGTTTATCAATTGTAACAAATGTACTACTTTGATGGGGGATGTTGACAATGGTGGAGGCTATTCATGTGGGGAGGGGGGGGCAGTAGGAATACAGAAAAATCTCTATACCTGCCCTTTAATTTTGCTGTGAACCTACAACTGCTCAAAAAAATTAAGTCTTAATAGATCACGAAGAAATATATAGACGGATGCATAGAGGGGATGGACTATTATTACTAGCTGAATGAACATCAACATATACAAACATGCCATTGGCTGAAGGACACTGAGGCTAATGATACAGAACTAAGTCCAGTGCGACAGAGAACATCTTACATTATGTCTGATTTCATCTTCCCATCTACTGCCTACAACTCCAAACACTCGATGTATCACAAATGTCACAATTGAAATGTACTTTCTTTGCTCCTTTCCTTTATACAACTGGTTATATGTTGCTCCGTGAGCTTTCAGTGATTTCCATTTGATTTGATTTAGCCTTACCCAGGAGTCCCTGGCTCCAAGTAAGAGTTCCCTCTGAAGCAATTTGGAAACACTACCCTGGTATTAGCAAGCTGCCTCTGTCCATTGCCAAGAGACTGTGGTCCACTGGTGGATATTAAAAGAATTAAAGAGTAGAAACCATCTCTAGAAACTTGCTACCAAGGGAATGAAGTTCATTCTGTTAAAAAGACTTAAGAAAAATATACAGGGCTTCAAACTTGGGAATTTCAAAAACCAAAATCGTCAGGAAAAAAACGAGAAAACCAAGCTCTAAGAGGTCAATCCATCTCTATTTGGGGTGGGGACATAATCTCTTAACATACTGGGTGGAACAACACCTATTTCAAAGAAAATATGCTGCCATAATTATGGGAAATGTCATCCTTAGATGAAATGTCCTTCAAATAATTCAAAAATTCATCAGAACATTCTGAAAGATTCCTGGTGGATATATACTTTATCTGAATTGCTATCAGCACTCTAAATGCATATGCAATTCACACCCTTGGATCTTCCATCCACATTTATAATACATCATAACCATTGTGTGAGTTTTACCTACACCAACGAAGTCTTATTGTTTGAAGAGTATTTGGGGTTAGACATATAAATGTCCATGCCTAGATCATCTTCCTTTAAAATTTTTTTAAATTTATCTGTATTAATAGAAAAATTTTAAAAATATATCTTTATTGATTTCAGAGAGAGGAAGGGAGAGGGGGAGTTGAAACATCAATGATGAGAGAGTCATCATTGACCGGCTGCCTCCTGCACGCCCCCAACTGGGAATCACGCCCGCAACCTGGGCATGTGCCCCGACTGGGAATCGAACCGCGATCTCCTAGATCCTAGGTCAATACTCAACCACTGAGCCATGCCTGGCCGGGCTAGACCATCTTCCTTTAATACTGAGAAACAAGAAGACTAGTTATGCTACTGTGTGGATAGGTGTGATAGCAGAAGATCATGCATCTCTAAAACCAAAGAAGATAAATCAAATAAGTGGCAAGAAATCTAGAAATAGAAAATATTAGCCATAAACAGTTAATGGTGGAAATGTAGTAAAACAATATGAATTTAGTTTGGAGAATTGAGTGGAGTGGCAAAAGGGCTCTGGAAAATGCACTGCCACTAAAAGTCATCACTGTGATGTCTAAATCATCAGTAGCCATTGCAGTTCAGAAAAGGTTAACACTTGGGCCCCTTTTTCCTGAATCTCTGTGGCTGTCATTCTCACCGCCTAAAGCTAAAGAACAAGACTTACTGGATCTTTCTGCCAGCCCTCCCACATTCCACTCTGTTCCTTCCTGTGCACTTTGCTCAGTAAGCAGCCCACCCGCAGCATCTTCCCTCTTTGATCTTGCCAGCGTCTTTTTCCCACCATCCCTAAAACAATTACCCAAGTGGTGGCTCAGCTCTGGATCATAAGACAGCAACCAGCCAGAAGCCTGGGCTGCCTTGAGCCTTGTGAGTGAATATGCCAGGCATCTGTCGAAACTCTCCAGTGAAGTCAAATTAGTGGGGGCAGGGGAAGGTCTCTTTGAATGGGAGAATACCATGGTTGCTGTAGGACACAGAGTTCTTTTGACTTGGAGTTTAATGAGCCTCCACTTCAATAGGACCTACGTGTCCCGAAAGATAAGAGCAAGGATGGAAAGGCACCATTTGTCTTAGCTAGCTGCCTGCTGCATAGGCTAAAGATTGGTGGCAAAACCTGGATCAGAGTGACTCACAAAAAGAAAAGGTCTGCTCTTTAGTTAGAGCGCTGTCCCCTTCCTGGCAAGATACCTTCCTCCATGTCAGCAGAGCAGGGTCCATGAGAAAATCTGTGCTGAACTTCGAAGAGGAAGTTGTGATTGCAGGAGGAAGTTCTCTGTAAGCCTGAGGCACCATTTCTGTGTAGATCTTAGAACACAGTGAATAGAGTATCATGGGCAAGAGACTTGGTGGGATTAGAAAGATGGAATAGCTTTCAGGAAAAGTATCTAAATGATGACTTTGTAGAGAGAAAGACATGAAGGCATGCAAGGGTCCTCAGACCATTAGTCATAATCTCTCCTGGATCATCTTTTTAAAATTGAGATGTATTTGACATATAACATATATATATATATATATATATATATATATATATATATATATATATATATGTCAAATCATTACTTCAAAAACCTAAAACTAATATATACATACATATATGTGTGTGTGTGTGTGTGTGTGTGTGTATATATATATATATATATATATATATATTGACCTGACCACCTTGATGCAGTGCAAAAGTTATTTGAGTGACCTTGTATTTAGTAGCTAACAAAGTATTTCCTAGACAAAAGGCTTAATTTGGGTTAATTTCCCTAGTTCTCATTTGCTAAGTAGAAGAAAAAAGTTTTTCTGGAAGAACTTCTAAGGAAAATTCATGCTGCCATTAGTAAACTATAACCAAATTATTTGTTTATGAGACACAGGCAGGCATCTGACATATCCTTCTGCCTTCGAACATGACTATACTTGAGCCATCTCAGAGAGAGGAATACATTTTCTACTCATGATACCCTTCTTAATTTAGAAGCATTTACTAATTTTGTTAAGGAATCACAATAAAGACTCCTGACTAGATGACTTCCCGAGCTATCTATTCACCTTAATTACCTCCTGAATGTTCCATACTTAAAAATGTTACCCCAGGAAGAACAAGGCCTAATGGGGGTTGAGTCATAGCCAAAAAGCAAAACTTCAATGATCAATTCCTATATTTGAGGATAAGGGAAAGAGATGTTTTCCTTTGCATGTTATAGAGGAGACAGGACTAACACCACCTACAAGCAATCCTTGCTCTGATAGGCTGCTGAAACAAAAAGGGAAATAAGAAGCAGTGTTTTTTCCCTGAGGCGTGATTTCAAGCCTCTCTTGTGTGTTGGAGGTGATCTGACTTGAGCATCTAGAAGACATTACATGGTCTCCGCCTTTGGATTCTGTCAGGGAGCAGGTTCCCAGCCTGCTCTCCCCATCAAATGTTCTACCTCCTTTAGCACAAGCAACTCATAATTTTCCAACAACTAGACTCCATGAAAAAGTACAAGTTGGCTGAAGACTAAAAAATTAACAATAACTGATGAGTTCATTTGAGATATCTGGCCGCTAGGTGCCACCATTCAATCCTAGGCAAATATTTAGGACCTCTCCTTTAAATTATAAATTGTGAATCTAAGTATTTGGGGGCAGAACCTTGGAAAACAACTAAAAATCTCTGGAACAAATGTACAGAGAAACCTCAAACGTTTCAAAGCAGAAATGTATTTCAGGCAACTGTCGCAGTGAGGGCTGCTCAGTGGGAACTACAGATTAAGATCCTCTCCATACATGTATATTATTTTAATAATTAATAAGCAGTTACCACCAAGCCCCCAGACACTGCAAACCAAGACGGCTGCAGAGTCTTTGTCCCCATTTATCTCCAACTAGATAGGCACCCTTTCTGGAGGAGCAGAATGAGGTTGTTTTGTACACCTCAACCTCAGAGCAGTCTGGATAAGTTTCCCATAGTCTGTTGAAAAAGAGGGGCCCAATGGGTAAAGCAATCTTTTTAATTAAAAGATACAGAGGTTACTAAATCTGAACAAGCGCCCACATTTTCTTTTTGGGAGTGGAACCAAAAGATGATTCAGACAGGGAGAGAGGCAGCAGGGTCTAGGGAATGAAGAGTCATGAGATTCCAGTTTTATTCCTGGCTCTACCCAAGACTTGCCATGTGACCACCAGCAAGCTACTTCTTCTCAGTGGGTCTCTCAGTTTTCCCTTCTCTAAAAGAATACAGTCTTATCCTCTGCAATTTCCTTGCAAAAAGGGGGAGGAAGGGTATATATGAGGTATAACAAAAGGCTAAAGAGTGTGCTAAGCTCCTTAGACTTGGACACCAGGAATACATAAGTATTCCTCATTTACAATAAAGCATCTTTTTACCCCAATTTTTATTTATTTATTTTTATTTATCTTTATTGTTGAAAGTATTACGGATATCTCCCTTTTTTCCCCCTGTTGGTCCCCTCCACCCCATATCCACGCCCCCCCCCCAGGCCTTCCTCACACTATTGTCTGTGTCCATGGGTTATACATATATGCATATAAATTTTTTTATTAATCTCTCCCTACCCACTCCCCCACCCCACAGTAAAGCATCTTAGTGATATTTCTGATGTAGACAACTCATGAAGCAGGACATTAGCCTAATTTTATACAACCTAAAGTTTAACAATTAAGCAATTCAGATTAAAGGACATCATAGGTTAGATGGTGTTGCCTATTGAAAAAGTATAAACCCACAACTCAGCTCCAACAAGCATTTTAATATCCAAGAAAGGAAGCAAAGTCTACCTGTAAATCAGATCTCCAGGAACTAGAACCATTCTTACTGAGGGAGAGGAACAGGTAATGAGTAAAGGTAGGAAAATGCCTCACATACAATAGCCAGAATGCCAAGGGCTTGTTCACTAAATATTTTGCTCTCAAGTTTATAAAGCTTTCCACTTGCTTTGGAGGCTACTTTTTAAACAATTCAAATTTTAGAAGAGATAAGTCAGGGAGACGTGAAATTTTCTTTACAAAGTTATACTTTAGCACCAATTTTTTTTCTAGAACACACCCATTCCCTGAAGTGCAAAACATCTAAGAGTTAGTAGCACTCTAATACAATGACAACTGACATCCAAGATCAATTAGTGGCAAGCCAGCAGCAAAGTTCCCTCTATTTCACACAAACACAGCTTAGTGTTGAAATCGAGTAACATCTACATCAAGGCTGATCAGCTACATATTAATCATATACTTAGTAGTTTGGGGGCCCTTGAGTTTGTCAAGGGAAGGCTCCATCTTTGCACACAAATAACTGACAACTTCACCCCACCACATACCTATATTCCAGAACCTGGCCAGTAAGAACAAGGACACAACTTTTGGCCTGCCATAAAATGTAAACTGTCCCTGGGTCTCATCCTGTCCGATACCTCCCAGATTGCTTTTATCCTAAGATCCACCTGCAAAATAAATTCAACAACAAGAGGCAAAGCCATCAAGATTCATTTTTTAGCCCGGCAAGCATGGCTCAGCGGTTGAACATTGACCTATAATCCAGAAGATCGTGGTTCGATTCCTGGTCAGGGCACATGCCCGGGTTGAGGGCTCAGTTCCCAGCAGGAGACGTGCAGGAAGCAGCCTATCAATGACTCTTTCATCATTGATGCTTCTCTCCCTCTCCTCTCCCTTCCTCTCTCTGAAATCAATAAATAAAATATTTTTTTAAAAGATTAATTTTTTTATCTGAGGGGACCAACATGTAACTGAGCATGGGAAGACAAGGATCATTCTGACTTCAAGATCCTTGGAGTACTTTAGATTATCTGAAATCATTTTCTAACCATTCCTAGATAAAGCCCTGTAAGGGCGGAATTTATATATATTTATCACAGGTCACAGGCCTAAGGCAGGGCTGGTACCTAGTAAGAACTTGGTGGGAAGGTGTTAGCTTATTATATGAATGAGCAAATGGAAACTGCTCCTTGACCTTCGTGATTTTTTATTCTGGAGCCAAAGAAAAGAAGTTGCAGAAAAAAGAAATCAAAAGCCATATGCATCAGCATGGCTATAACTAGAAGTAGCAGATGGCACCTTTCTGTTGGAAGACAGTGCAACTGCCAGTTCACCAAAATGGGGAGCCCCCGGTGCCCTTGATTTCCCAGCTCTTCCACTCTCAGGCTACTTGAGGAAACTACACATACCTCTTCCTCCAGCTTTACCACCTTGGCCTGGGCATTGCTCAGGGCCTGGTCTCGGATTTCAATGTGTCGCCTTTGGTCCTCGTTGGTGGAACGGGCAGTGGCGAGCTCAGCTTCCAGCTTTTCCTTCTCCCGCAGGCTTTCCTTATCTATAAGGACATGAAATATCAACACTGCCATTCTGCAGCTGGCTCAAAACCTTACCTAAGGACAACTGTCAATCATACCCATTACTAAACATTGTGGAGTTCTTACAGCTAAATGAACCAGGAAACCAAGATCTGGACTCTATCACTGTCTCAACTACTAACTTGCTGGATAAATTAAGAACAGTCACTTAACTGTGTGGCTGTTGAACAGAAGTGATGAGAAAGTAAATATAAAAACTGTTAGGAAAAGTATTACACAAAGGAGAACACACACACATCAGAAGAACAAGTAGGCTTGTCTCCTCAATTTTATCTTCAAATGGTCTTGTATTAGCAAAAACACAATCAAAGCGGCCCCTCCCCCAATTTTCCCATTGTCTCCCCATGAAAGTATATTAAAATCAATCTAAAAATCGTATTTCATAAAATGCATGAAACCTCAAATCCCACACTTTACTCACTACCAGTTTTTAAACAAGTTCAATCTATAATTGCATTGTATCTACAGATGATAATGACACATGTAGCTATTCTCTGTGCTTTTTTAGATTCTTCCCCTTCTAACTAGGACAGACCTCATACCAGAAACTCAAAGAGCAGTGTTGTTTCTCATTTGGAGATACTCTTCCTCTTGAGACCTTAATATTTAAGTTTGTAGGAGAAACTTTAATAGGGCAGCCTCCCCTTCCTTCCCACTCTGACTTTATATATCTATTCATATGTACCTTGGAAAGAAATGAACATTGACTTGGCCGAATATGGCTCAGTGGTTGAGCATCGGCCTAGGACACAGGAGGTCACTGTTCAATTTCTGGTCAGGGCACAAGCCAAGGATGCAGACTCGATCCCCAGTAGGGGGCGTGCAGGAAGCAGCCGATCAATAATTCTCTTAATGATGTTTCAACTCTCTCTCTCCCTTTCCCTTCCTCTCTCTGAAATCAATAAAGATATTTTTTTTTTTTAAAAAAAGAAATGACCATTTGTTGAATAGTTATTGCATACCAAGTATTGTAGGAACTTAACCCTCAGAACAACCACATAAGGAAGGTCTTCTTCTCTTCTCCATTTTGCATATGAAGAAACAGAGACTCAGAGGACTTAAGTAACTTGCACAAGGTCCCACAATCGGTAAAATAAGTAGTAGAGACCATACTTAAGGCCAAAGTATTCTAAACTCTTTCTAGTGAACCAGACTGACTTCTCCTAGGGCTCAGTTGGTTTGGCCTCTCTACGGTAGCTCGAGCACATACCCCAGAGAGGTTTTTCAAGAGGGCTTTCTTGGCTCCTGCCACAGTTCCAACCAAAAGCAAAGTCCAAAGGCAAAAGAAATTAAAGGGCCACAAATCATGCCCTCTTCCCTGCCTGAGAGGTGGAGTCCACTTTCTCCTTCTGGAACCATTTAACAGTCTTTCACTCTGCTGTTAGTATAGTTTGATCTGCTAAATTACCACATTTTATAAATCAGTAGCAGAGCTACTAAGACATTTTAAATACTAACTCCACATAGAGAACCAGCAGAACCAGGGCAAGAAACCGTACATTTTTCTGTTTTGTTTTGTTTTGTTTTGTCCTGGGAGGCTGCCACCCTTTCCACCAGTTAACTAGATTCCAGAGTAAATGTGACACCAGATAAGCAACTTCACAACAATTTACAGTAGGTACTGATGACACCAGAAAAACCACATTCCTTCCTCTAGGACATACTGATAAAGGAACAGCAGATTCAAGGAAATGAGGAAGAAAAATTCCCAGTTGTTAAGCCAGAGCATGGAGCAGCCATTAAGGGAGGGGGATAGTGCAAGTGGAGATCAAACACACTTGTAAAAGCTCACTGGAAGCTGCGTGGAATGACTTGAAAGGGTCATATGGAGGCCCAGCAAAGATGGGGCCTGACAAGTCCCACCAAGCACTACTCCAGCTGGGAGCCATACTGAGGGAGGCTGGGGGCAGGGGACACCAACTAAGGACATCTGCAGAAGTGGGGGTAGTTCATGTTTCCACTGAACTCACTCTCCCTGTGGACTCAATCCACTGTGTAGTTTTTCTTATTGCCAGTTTTATTGTAGCAATTAGAAAGAATAAGGCATTGTCTCGCTGGGTGGAGTCCATTAGGGGTCGATAAAGAAGATTAATTCATTGTCACGGTCTTGGGAGTATCTCCAAAGGAAACACTAGTATAAGGAAGACATAGTTCTGCCCTCCCCCATATCCTCCAACTCTGTAATCAGAGTCCATAGTTCAGGCCATAGCAGTGGTCCCCCTCTAGCTAGCCTTGTAGTCCACCAAGATATAATGATATGATAATACAAGGTGTTTTAACTGAGGGAGCCCCAGGAGCAGGTTAGGTATTGCAAACACTAATCATCAGTCCTGCAAGCTAATCCCATCTCTACCAGAGCCAGCACATGAAGCCTTCAAAAACAAATCCTGTCAACATTAAAGGACCCCAAGGTCACTAAAGTCCTTTTCAGCTAGCCATGACAAAAGCAGGGATGTCAAGGGACTTTTCTGCAGAAAGAGCCATGTGGATATCACTAGATGTTGTGGCAAGCAGCCTTCTTGGCCTAGAAATAAAAGAACAAATTCTCCCAACTTCATGCTTGAACAGGAAAAAAATATTTCCTAGATGACATTCACTCTGCCCTGACTTTTCTAGGTTAAACAGAACTGTGTGACCTTTTCCCACACCTCATTGCCATTCACACATTATTACCTGCAGCTAAAGATTGCAGACTTTTTTTTTTACTTTTAATTTAATTTATTTTATTGATTTGAGAGAGAGAGAGACAGCCATGTGAGAGAAATATCAATCAGTTGCCTTCCATACTTGCCCCAGTTGGGGATCGAACCTGCAACGTGGGTATGTGCCCTGACCAGAAATTGAACCCACAACCTTTGGTGTACGGACGACACTTCAACCAACTGAGCCACACTAGCCAGAGCTCAGACTTACTTTTTGCAAAGAGCTGAGAGATGGTTTTTCTGGTATCCTCTGTCCCCTCATATTCCTTCTCTGCAAGCTGTTTATTGGCAGTCTCCAGGCGCTCTGTAGAATTCGGACACAATCAACAGAGCCCCATACACAAACTTTCATGCACATGCTGTTGGCCCTCTCAATGCCAACCTTGGGTAAAACAAGCCTGCTTCTTCTTGTGACACAAAAATGGGTGACATGGACATAGGTTTGCAAATGTAGATCTCTAAACAAAACTAGACCCTTGCAGGGGAAGAGGAGTTGAGCACTTAACACTTGCATTCCATGCTGACAAAATCTAAGTGCAGAATTCTAAATTTCAGCATAGGAATCTATCCCTGAATATGTATCTTTCATTCACCTGGAGAAAAAGCATCAAAGTTATTATAAAGTCTTTAAAATTATGAAATGTCAAAGCTGGAAGGGGACCATAGGCAGCATCTAGTTCCGTTCCCTCAGTTTATAGATAAGATAAGCTAAATCCAAAGACAGAAAACAACATCCCCAAGGTCATCAGTTTTGAAGGTGTTGAAAGTGTTTATTTCTCACCACCTTCAAAATTATCATGTTAGGGTAAAAATACAAGGAGGTAGTGCTAGAAACAATGAAGGATATCACTATTTCAAGCTTGTACTGCCAAAATACTGGCCTCTGCAAAACCTATTAAAGAAGAGAGGCAGCACCAATTGTGGGGGAAAGGCAGGTGGGTCCAGGAGTCCCAGGATGGGTACCATCTGATGAACACATCAGTTCATCCCACTTTGATTAAGCAAGCTTGGGACCAAGTATTATTGCAGTTACAAAATCCTGACCTGGTCTATGCCTTGCAATTTATTAATCATACTAGCGGGCTGAACAAACTGAAGAGCCTCAACGTATGCTTAACAGGCTGATGCTTCAGAAGTGATTCCCTCACCTCTCAGATCCCTGTTGAAGTCATGCATCCTTCGAATCTCCCCCTCAAGTTTGTTTCTCATGGCTTTTTCCAGGGCTTCTCTTTTGGAGGATGACTTCACAAGGTTTTCATATGCCTCTGAGACACGCTGGATTTCTGTCTCCACCTGAAAAGAAAAAAAAAGAAAGATAGTGGGGATGGTTGAATCTTGATGGGAAAGATGGTAGGAAAAAACGGACGTGCAAATTCTTAATGACAGTTTAGCCCAGGGCTTTTTAGATCGCCAGGAGGCATAACACAGATAAGAAAAGTTTCCCAGAAGGACTTCTAAATTCACCTTAAAGCTCAGTAATTATCTCTCTGGCTCAGGACAGTTTCTCAGGTTAAAAAAAAGTACAGTTTCTGCCTTCAGAGAAGGTAGTAGGAGAGAATAAATTTCTTAAGTATAGTTATAAATGATTTTCCTATCTGAGTAAGAACTTTTTAATTTTGAAAATAATAATGTATATGTATTTAGATAATGTTATTCTAGAGTGCTCAAAGGGCTTTCTCATGTTTATTTCAATTTGCCATGATATTTGCCTTCACAAGGATATTTCTCCTCATTTTAGCAGAGAAAAGAGATAAATTGCCTTTTCCAACATCAAGTTAGTGGCAGAAGCAAACCGTAAAAACTCTAAGCCTCAGACTCATGTAGTAGTTCAGTTAAGTTTAACAAATATTTACCAAGGGCCAAATATTTACAAAAACTCTTTAAGGGACTATGGGGTATATAAATATGAGTGAGGACATTATCACTGACCTCGAGGAGATTTTGAGCAAACCAAGTAAAAGAATATAGGGAAAGAGGCATTATTAAGAAAAATAAGAGTAGTCCTATTAAGTGCAGGGGAGGAAGAGGTTATTCCTGGTTGGGGATGAAGGGAGAGGAGGACAATTTCAGGGAGGTGGTGGCATTTAGAGTCAGATCCTAAAAGCTGGATCAGATTTCAATGAGCACAGGTGAGTGGAAGGGTATTCTATTCTGAGTTTGCAAATGCATTCCCAGAATGACCAGTAGTCCTATTTGGCTGGACACTATGGGGTACACAGGGGAAAGCTAATGAGATCTGGCTGCAAAGATAGAGTGGACTCAGATCATAAAAAGGCTTCAATGCCAGGCAATTGGACTTGATCCCATAGTCAGTGGGAAATGAGTACAGATTTTGAAACAGAAATTCATGATCAGAGTTGTGTTTCATGACACATCTGCAAATCTGGTAAAACGGAAAAAACACCACCACAAGACATCAAATGGAAAGGGTTTTGCCCCAATCAGCCCAAAACAGGAAGAAAATAAGAAATTAGACTCCAGAGTCTTTCTGTAACCATTATAGCTCCATTGCACATATAATAACCGCAGAGCTATTTGCATATAATTTGAATAAGACAAATAAACCCCACAGACTATTAAGCAAATTCCAAATTAAATTTGATTCTTGCAACCATTCTGCATTCCCTCTCAGTTTTTCACTATCCTCCTTAACAAACAAACCTCAGGGTGCTTCAGGGGCAAAAGTAGGAGTCTGGTAGAGTGGGGGAAAGGTGTGGTTAAACAACTCAGATTCCACCTGCCCCAGCTCCAAAATTATGCCTGATGCAAGGACTGCCTGCAAACAAATGAGGCTTACACCACAGAAAAGAGCAGACTTGAGAATGTTTTTCTCCTTGCAGATGGCACCAAGATAGCAGCACAGAAGGGGGAAACTGGTGAATGGAATTTAGAGACATGATCTGCAAGGCTTGAGCCTGATAAAGCTTCTGCGTGAAATTCAAGTGCTGAGTAGAGAAAATAAACATTTCCATTTGAAAGAGCAGCTTGGTGTTGATCTGCTCTGGGCAGCCCTTAGAAGACAAGGCTTTCCAGCTCTGCACAGAATGCCACACCTGGAAGGCAGTCCCTCTACTCAAGTTGTTCAGAGTACTATTTCAAGATCTTGTACCAGTCCTTTCCCTACCCCCCTGTGTAGACACTGTACCCTCCAAAAGGGCAAGTTGCACACCCGTAAACAGAACCTTCCAGGAAAAGAAGTCATGGGAGGGCACATCCACTAGTTTTGTCTGCTCAGTGGTGGCAGCAGGGGAGAGGGAGAGTAGGGGGTGAGTTTCCAGACTTTTTCTGTCTACTTCGACTGCTCATAAGCCTTGGGCCTCCTAATTTGTTCTGACACCAGCTGGTATCTCCCACTTTCCTTTTCCTCTTCTACCTCACCTGTGCCTCCCACCCACTGCAGCACTGGTTTGGTCTTCCCTTCCCCCAACACTCGAGCTGAGCCACCCTGAGCAGAGTTTAGGGAAGGGTATCAACTGTTAGACCTAATCAGTCAAACTGGGCCAGTTGGCCTCTAGTGTGTGAATATGATCCACTTAGCGAACCATTGTGATGGGGGGTAGAGTTAAATAGATGGAGAAAAAATTTAAATGGAGAGGGGGCAAAGTCAGGGAGAAACAGTTCTCACTCAACCCCAACAACCCCATCCCGATTTGGGAACTTTTGGGGGAAATGTTTTTACTACATGAAAATACTTAGCCGACAGTATGTCCTCTCTCCTTTAGGACCCAGATTTGGGGTTTACAAATTCTCAGCTTCATTCAGGCCCCTTAAATTTCCACTTGCGGGTGTCTCCTAAGGACAGAGCTGCTGAACAATACCAGGCAACCTCCCCTCCCTCCCCCACCTTCACCCGCACCTCCCTGAACAGTTTGCATTGTCTGGAGATCAAACCACAGGAGCTCTACAATGACAAAAGCTGCAAAGAGGCTGCCAAAGGCATAACCCTATTCACAGACAGCCACTGGAAGCCAAGAGCTAAGGTTCCTAGCTTAGAGCACTCAAGAGCTCAAGTCCCAGCTGCAGGAGACAAGAAGGGCCCAGGGAAGAATGTGAACTGGGGGAGGTACATTCCTTTTTCTACTTCCTCAGCCTAGGGCTGTCACCTGTCACCCAGCTGTGGTGCTAAGCCCCTCCTGCACCCCTCCACACACACACCAGAGAGAGCAGATGTTGAATTTGAGTTGTAGGGAAGGACCAAAGCAAAGAGGAGGATAAGGAAGTGGGTGTTGAAAAACTGTCACCATGGGAACTCCCACTTGGAAAAGTGCTCTAAGCCTTTTCCAGAACAAGGTAGGGTAGTATCTAATTTCAATGATGAGATTTTTCTAGAAACTATGATTTTATATCTAGAATTCAAATTCAGTATTTGGGAAAATATAATCAAGACAGAAAGTCTTTATGCTGGCAGGTCTTCACTTCCACAGACATCACCATTGTTCTTGACCTTATGAAGAAGTTTCTCGACCTATCAGGATCCTAAAACAATCAATCAAGTTTTCTTAAGGCTATGGTGTCTGGGAAAACTGTATAAATATGTTTTTCTCTTCCTCACATAAATATAAAATGTTACTTCTCCTAGAAAAAAAGGCAGAGGCTTTTTCCAAAGTTTGATCCAGATCTAACCTTCAGATATAAGAATCCTGAAGGCCTGCCCATAAGTCAAGCAGGTATCCACAAATGGAAACTTTTACATCCATGTTAAACATGCAAGATATATAGGAGACTCTAATATCCCAACATGGGAGCCTCACCTTCTGCAGTCTTGCCACCTTCTCGTAGCATCCTTCCAACTCCTGTCGCAAGTTCCGGTTCTCATCTGAGAGGATCTCAACCATCTGCTGGGCTCTGGAAACAATGGCAAAAGGATCTGCTGGCATTGGCTGATAAGAAGCAGAAGACTGCTGAGCCCTAGGCATAGCTGAATAGGCTTCTCCTGGCTGCTGCTGCTGGTGATGGTGGTGGTGGTGTTGCTGTTGCTGCTGACTCAGGCCCGGCTGGGTGAGACGGTAATGATCACCCTGGTAAGCCTGATTAGGAAGGAAATGCTGCTGCGGCCTAGGCAGGTGAGCTGAGTGGTCTCCTTGGTTTGGGACTAGGGGATGTTGAGCAGGAGATAATCTAGTGGATGGTGGAGACTGCAGCAAAGACAAAGAACCTCCAGATGTGAGGGACGAAGTAGGGCTGTGAAGCTGAGAGTTCCTGGTAGACAATGGCAATGAGATGTCCTGTGTTGGCCTGTAAAACATGGAGGGCATGCTAAGGTTAAGCTCTCTCTGAAGGCACTGGGGGAGAAGGGCACAAGAAAGTGAGGTGAAGAGGCCTCCAGTACCCCCAGAACACCTGCAAGCTGAGGAGCAGGCAGTGTTAGACTAGGGGATCTCTGCAAAAGACCTCCACAGTCCTTTCTACGCCTGGCTTTCTGTGACTGCCTGACAGACAGAGATGTCATCCTGTGGAAGATTAAACCAGATGATCTCAAAGGTTGCTTTGTGAAAACTAAAGTGATGTATGCCTATACAGTTGGTGCTCAAGTCAAAGCACTTTAAATGAGTCTTCTACAAGGTACTTTTTCACCTCATTTTAAACTAAATCTTTTCTGACAATCTATACGTGGCCTGGCACATGTAAAGGTCAAATTTAGAAAATATGTTCCACTTGCCCAGAAGGAAATAGTGATGAGCAGTCTAAGCCACCCCTCATCTTTCTATCTGCAACTCTCTTTGATAATACATATATTCACAAAAAATTACTTGAGGATATGTAGATACTTTTTAGAGATACCAAATAATTGTTATTGATTACAGTTATTAATAACTGACTGATGCCTATTAGTAGTAATAATGCCATGTCTTGGGGCGGATTATAGGTAACACTATTATGCGATTTTTGATGTACTGAATCACAAAATGTAAGGACTGGAAAGGTCTCAGTTACAAAATTTAGTCCAACTCTGTCATTTGAGGTCCAGAAAGGGGAAGCGATATGCCAAATATTACAGAGTGAGTTAGTGACAGTGCCCGGGTGTAGAACCCTTGTTTCCCAATTCCCATGTCCAGGCTCTATCCACTCCATAATATATTGATTTCCACACACTGATGCTCAGATTCCCAGCCTATTGCTTACAGAAAGTTCCGGAAAAAGACCTTTGGTACATTGTTTAATGTTGCTCTACAATTTTTTCCTAAAACCAGACTATTGGCCATTAAGAGAAACAATCAGAATATGTGAATGGGTTACTTCCACCATCACCACTACAAGGAAGAATATATGTCAATATACACTAAAGACAAAAAGCTTATATACCCCATCCCCAATGAACTTCATATACTCCAACATCCTATAGATGCTTATCCTATAGTTGATATTTCTCAGTCCAAGGAAAACAGATGGCTAAGAGTATGGGATTTTGATCCAACAGAGTTTAGAGATCTTTTCTAGTGCTTACTAGCTGTAAAACATTGCTTAAGTTACTTTATCTGCAAGAGCCCGTTTCATTCCTGAGGTTGCAAATTAATTTAAAAAATACTGGGCTCTTCTCATTTTGGAGCTCAATAGGAATTGCAGAGAGTCTCTTATCTACCTCCCAGTGAGATAGGTTGACCCTGTTAGTGATTTTACTTATGGGATATCCATTTAATCTTCCCACTAAATTGCATAAAATTTCGTGGTGGAACTGGGACAAATCGCCAGGAGCAATTAACTTTTAACTGGTATTCCAGATGCTAAAGTACATCCTTCCCACACACTTTCAAGTTATCATTACTGTTCATTTATATAGCCCGACAAGCGATCCTCACTATTAGGGATTTTTACTGCTACAAAATCACTGCAAACATGTGCTCACGGATACCCAATTACCTGATGTTCATCAGAGCCCTGAAACCTGCTCCAGCCCTAGTTTCTGTCTCTCAGCCCCATCGAAGCCTCTGGTGTACCCACATCCTTCCAATTCCATACATATGTCACTATAAACAATAACTGAATATTGACAAGGGTATGAGAACTATTTGAGGATAGAAGAAATATCCACATATTCTGATTCCACGGTTCTCATGATTACAACTGGAAAGTTACTACTTTTACATAACCTTTCTTCTTCCAAGACTCAAAGCACTCCTCCAATCAAAAGCTTGGGAGCTGTTTACAAACTTATTTGGGAAAGAGTCTTTTCCCATTTTCCATACTGTGGATCTGCAGTTTCCTCAGAGGTAAAATTGACTATGTCTTCTTCTTCCTCTTTGAGTAAAAGCTATTATTATATATATCCCTAGAATTAAATTTTTATTTTGGTTTATCATCTTAGATTTTATTTTTATATACTTATAAATCACACATTATAGTAATATAATTTTTTAATTTAGTTTTTTTTTTAAATAGGTTTAATCTTTATTGTTGAAAGTATTACAGATGTCCCTCACCCACATTAAATTTAATGCCTGGGTTTTGTTGGTGCTTTTGGATATTCTGGGTAGAAAAGACGGGCTTGCATTTCATGTTCTCCAATCCAGCTCTCAAAATTTAAGGGAAAAACGATCATATTAACCTTCATCCTCATTGCCAGAATTTGGAAACCCAAGGCCTGGGATGTGTTCCATTTTAAAGACTGAATGCCCAGTTCTGAACTGGGCTTCCTCTCCCCAGCTCCCCTGAGCCCCATAAGCAATCCAGGGCTCTCCTTCAAACAGACTGGCCACTGGTCTCCCTCCTGCCAGGAGGTTGAAAGGCCCCTCCATGCCCTGAACAGCTCTTGGCCTCCTGGGGACCTTGGGAAAGAGAAGACTTACAAGGTCTGTGAAAAGAGGTCACCAAAGTCAAATAAGCCCAGGCCTGCAGTGGCCCTGGCCATGACTCTGGGTACTGCCTAAGAGATAAGGGGAGACAAGGCAGCTGCCCCTCAGGTTCCCCAGGCTGGAAAAGGGAGGTTTCAGTGCACCGTGATGTTGGGAAAACCAAGGCAGTCCGTCTCTGGCAGGTTTGCAAACATGAAGCAAGGCTTGGGCAGTCACAAAGAGAGAGAAAGCCCTCCAGCCAAAGAACTCCATCTGGGCTCCAGCATCCACCCACCACATAAAAAAAGCAGGACAGTATTAACACTGTCGTGAAGTTCCCACTGAGAGGAGGGGGCTGAGAAAAGACAGGGGTAGGGGAGAGCTGGGGTGATGTCATAGGAAGCAAAAATATACTTAAGATTAAATAATAAGAGCAATAACAATAACAAAGGTGGCAGCCGGGTGAGCGGCACACTGCCCAGCATTGCAGCATGAATCGATGGTCACTGACATATTAACCAGGAACAAGCTGTCAGCAGACAATAGAATCACATGATCCCATGGAAGCCCTGGCCTGCATCCGTGCCCCTTCCCCCCCTTCATTCTGCCCCTTCCTAAGACAAACTGGGTCCCTAGTGCTCTGTGGAAAAGGGGAAAGAGCATAAATGCAGAACAGAGGCCAGTGGCCAAAATCAGCATCTCCCCAAATCAGGCAGAACTCCCTCCCAGAGACAGACAGCTAGTGAAGACACAAAGGAAAAGCAGAAACCGGTCCACTGAGTTGACATACCACCTTCCACCCTGCTACCTCACTGATGAAGCTCTTCTCCTCCCCAGCCACACATCCACCCACTCCCCTCCACACACACTACACACTCCTGGTCCACATGTGTGCAAGCCCACATACTCACACTCTCACCAGAGCAGGTGCCGACAGCCTGGAACTCAATTTATTTTCCCCACAGACACAGTGCCTTTCCTAGGTTCTGTGATGGTGAATCTGTGAATCCTGGAGAAGGCTGCAAATTCTTGATTGTTTCTTTTGCACAACCAGCTCTGCTCTGAACTACAGAGTTAGGTCACCCTTAGATTCCACTAAACAAGGATTTCAAGAAACATCAGATCTGGGCATGATTTCAACAATTGAAAGGAGGTGGCTGCTTTACAAACAGAGAAGATTCAATTTTTAAAAGCAGTTGATAAATATATAAACCCCCAAATGCAGAAAAGGCTCAACACTTAAAAAGACAAAGATTCAGAAAATTTTTAATTCTTCACATGGCTTGGCTTTTTCTCCATCTGGAGTTCTGGGCATTCAGGATTATTTATTTTTTAAGTGGGGAGGAGGGGATAGGGGAGATGAAGTAATAAAAATATTGTTTATAACGTTTTGTTCATTTTCACAACAAATCTCTAGCACTTCACTGCACCTTGAAAGGCAAACAAAGGTTTTTTGAACAACAATTTGTTGAAAGAGCTTGCCTTGCATCCCTATCTGTGATTTGTGGATTAAGAACTAGGAATGTCGCCTTCTAATTGTTTAGTGGTAGCAGCAGTTCCTTGGAAAGGTACTCACAAACTGTTAAAGCAAATAAAGAGGACAAATGTGTCACCACTTAAAAGCTATACTTCAGGAAAGCAATTCAACTACCTCCCCTTGTCAGTAATTTGTCAATAGGTTGCACTCCCTGTCCCATGCCCTGCAAATATTTTAGTGCCGGAATTTTTCTGATGCAGACCCAAACTTCACACAAAGCATCTTTTAAATTTCATTATTCATCGAGCCTATCAAGCACCCTGTTCCTCTCCTATAGAGAAAACGAAAAAAACGGCAGAATAAACCTGTGTATTAAAATACTGCTCAAGAGAGGGCAATCAGCGTGAGCTCTACTGCCTTTGGGGACAGGAAGATAGAACCACAGATAATGTAGGAGGGAGGGGAAAATACAAGTATCTTCCATAAAACAGATACAGCTAAATTTCTCTGCTGGTTTGATCAGTATTGGAGGAAAAAAAAAATCCCTCTTTGGGTTTCTTATTATTTATTTAGGCAGATCAAAGGACTTTTCCATCTAGCTTCAAACACTGTGGGAGCCATTTCAGATCACGAACAATACTGGTGAATGAGTTCTGAAAATAGCTTTCCTGGGAAGGCAGGCCATGTGCTGAGTGGGGCTTTGGATTCTGCTCCACACCCCAGCTAACACACTCCCCTCCCTCAAGGCAACAGACATCAGCCCATCCACATATCGTAGGGAGTCCCACAGACTCTTCCATACTAATGGGAAGAACAAAACAAAAAACCCAGCTTCATTGACATTTTGTTGGCTTGGATGGGTTTCCACTAAGCTAAGCAGGCCAACAGACCAACCCCTCCCTGGGTCTTCCGCTTCACTGGGCAGATGGGAATTGGGTTCTTGATCTCATTTAAACCGGAAGGGCCCTGTCCGTTACCCCATTTCCTGTTCCAAGCCACTTATCAGAACTTGGGCTCCTGCCTTTTGAAAGCTGCACAGAGGATTTAAGGGAAAAAAAATCCTGAACTGGCAAAGTTAGGGGTGGAGCCCAACGTGAATTGTCTCTGGCTAAAAAAAATGGACCTGGAAGGGGAAAATGAAATAGCAGGAAATGCCAGGTGCATTCTCTTACCTTACCTCTACTCCACCCCCTGACTGCCTTGTCTCCTGAGTCACCCAATGAAGAACTTCAGCCAAGAGGCTTTTTCCCAAAGGAATGAGAAGGAGGCAGGAGGCAAAGAATTAGACATCAAAGAGATCACAGGCCTAGTCTAGGGGCCCTTATGGAAAAGGCCACTCTAGATCCAGGCACTTCAAACCTCACGGACACCCAGAATTACCCATGGTGACAGGGCAGGAATACCATATAACTTCCATCACTGTTACCCATGGTTGAAACCCTCCCTCTGCCCCATATGCTGAAAATCTACTAATCAGGGACATGGTCCCAACAGGAACAATAGGAGCAATGAACTGAGTAATGGAATCATAAGGTCTGATTGATACAGTGGGCCCTGGAATAAATCAGTATACACAGGTGGGCAAAAGTAAGTTTACAGTTGTAATACAAATAAATAATACAATAACTAAGAAATAATAGTACAAGAATAAACTCTGTTTCACGTACTCACAGCTGTAAATCTACTTTTGTCCACCTGTGTATTTAGGAAGAACTGAATATATGAAACAGTACTCCTGAACTAATGGCCAGTGATACAAAAGTCATGGGTGTATTTTGCCTTCTACATTTTAGCATCTGACCAAAACTTCTATATAATATGACATGAATTTAAATTAGACGTTTACAAATGCAACAGGCAACTAACAAAGTTTCTATGGAATGAAGATGAAGCAATCTAGACTTCATAAACTGAAAGGAAGTAGAAGGCAAGTTACATTCTGAACCTGCATATATATAGTTCCCCCACAGTAATATGTCAGTGTTTGTTTAGTGTCCAAAAGAATCACAGTAATTCTGCAGAAAGATGTGTTCATGAAAATAGTGATGAGAGTTTTGCAGAGGGGAAGAAGTAGAAGTGATAGGATACTCCAGACTAAAGTCCAAGAAAATTTGCTTCTGCTCCTAAAGGAAGGGCTTAAAACTCACAAGATGGAACACTGACCCTTCTTTCAATATCCTGGGAGACAGGACAGCAAATAGCTTCTAAAACCAAGACTTGTGCTCCTGTTCACCCACTAGGCAGTTGAGGCCATACTCAACCTATTAACTTCAGGGAATGTTTATACAGTGCTAATTATGGCTAGAAATTCAGGTTGGAAGGAAATTTACTATGTCAGGGGCCAGCCATGCATTGAAGAGTCTGCTATACCAATCACCTGCCCATTCCTTCCCTTAAGATTCCCAACACACAGCAGAAGCTGGTTGGGGAGGAGGTCAGAAAATTATAGAAAGGGAACTCTCTTACCTGGCTGCTCCATACTCAGGGGGATGCTGATACCTCATCAGTTGCCCCTCTGTTCTCCCTGGCTGGTTCAGACGATGCTCACTATAGAAGTACCCTGGCTCTTGGGGCTTGCACACTACAGACTGGGGTGGCATGCCCTTGAAGGGATACTCTGGCGGGGGGCCACGGTGTTCCATGCCCTTCAGGCTATGCTGGCTGGGAGGTGGCCCTTGGGCCTTGTAGAATTCACTGGAACTTGTGGGATTCTTGTAGAGGTCATTGGGTTGTGGTGGGGAGAGGGGAGCACTGGTAACAGGTGGATGGGCCTTAACTCCACTGGTGGCCAGTGACATCTGCATTAGTCGTTCACTCAAAGAGCGGACATGTCCTTGCTTAAGGTCTCTGAGTCCCTCATCCTGGTGCATCTTCCCAGGATTGAGCCGCTGAACTGATGGGCGTCCTTCAGTCCTCATCTTCTGGTTGGTGACTCCAGTGACATAGAAGGCAGCTCCAACACTGGCATGCTGTTGGCCTCGAAAGTACTGGGACTGGACTTTGGCTTCTTCATAGGTTGGGAGTTCCTCATTATTCTGCATTCGAGGGGAAAGCTGTTTCTCCATGATGATATTTTCTGACTGGATTTCCTGCCCCTGGGGTTCTTGTCTAGCGGCATGTGCCACAAGCTGTTGGTGGTGGTCTTGGGCACTCAACACATCATTCTGAGGACCTGGGTTCCCACTGCCACTGGGGAAAGGAGGGACATTCCCTGTGGCTTGCTGGTGTATGGCAAGCAGGTTGCGATTCTCATTAGGATTGCCATAGCGAAGCTGCTCTTGTAGCAGACGCTGCAACACCGTGGTTCCTCCACTTGGCTGTTCTTCAGAATTTCTCATCTCTATTGCTGGTGGTGCCTTGTGAAGAGAGAGAGAAATTGGGCACTTGGGCTGCCCTTGACCTAGGAAGGGGAAACAGGAAGCTTAACACCCAGTTGATGGATAAATCATTCCTCTAAAGGGAAATAAAATGGGTATTTGGGGTGATGATTCCACTGGAGATACAAAGTATAGAATTGAATCTAGAATTAATATATTAATTGTTGGTGACTCCTGACTCTAGCTTTGACATGATGAGGAACTTGGAGGCATAAGAGCTCTCTGTTTCCTCTTTCACTTTTAGCATGGGTTAAATATTTAATCTTGACTTAACTCCGAAGAGGACTGGGCAAACCTAGAGCAGTCAAGTAGGGTGGTCAGAGAGGGCAATTTTCCTAGGTCCTTACTTATAAGGTTCATCTCTCTGTATTCTGTTTAAATGAAAAATCCAACTCTTATAGCTGTGGCAGTAGGGGCAGGACAGTGGGGAGAAGTTACCCCATAGACAGGATCTGTACAGCAGTTCAGCATGTGAAGGGAGTTATAAAACGCCAAATAATAAGTAAAATAAATAAGAGGTGAAAACAGCTTGGCTTGCACCAGATAGAAATGATCCCTGCTCGATGTAAATCATTTTCTGTGATCTCATAAAACTCTGAAACATTTTTTTTTTAAGGAATCCTTTTTGTGTTGTCCATTTTGGATGCTTCCTGGCTTAGTAAGAGAAGGGCTTGGTATAATTGTTATTGACAAAGTTTCTCTTTCAGCCATCCAGGAATTGTCTTTTGAGATTTTGTTGTTTCTGTTGTTGGGTAAGAGGAACTTAAAGGGAAAACTCTCTTTCATTTGAAGTGTGTCTCTGACAGCATTTAGGAATTGAAAAAATAAAAAGGTCATCCTTCTGGAAAGGGCATAATTATAATATACCCCACCACCACTAATTCTTCTTAAGGAAGTAATATGAATTGAGTGAAACTGGTATCAGTAGTAAAACAACTCAAGATTCAAATTCTAAGCATGCCATGGTTATACAGGGTAACCTAAATAACTGATTCCTCTTTTCTTGTCTTCTGTTCCCCTACCTAAAAAATAGTATAGGTGACCTCCCGTTTTGTCTCTCCCTCTGCACAGTATAATAGTACAAACAAACTCATTACAGGCTCAAAAAATCTTTGGAAAGATTTTTTTGTACACCTTATGTACTGCAATTTAATATTAATACTCAATAATGAAACTTTCACTTTAAGGATCTTAAATAGTGTTGGATAATGGACATAATGTCACACATAAAGTTACAATAAAGGTTAACCTACCCCGCCCTTGGGTTCCTAGATGACAGCTCTGGAATCCTGGTTACAAGGCCCTGATTTCTATATTAAATAGCCCCCAGTCTCTCTGGAAACATGACCTCCTTTCCTTTAGCCTTACAAGGAGTGACTCAGAAGATGTGTATGGTAGATAGAGAATGTTCATCTTCTCTCCTTTCGCACTTTTTGCATGATTACTGCTACCTGGTTTCCAATTATTGTATAGAGTAGTTAACCTTCCCAAGGCTCTTTTTAAATCTCATTAATCATATTTTTTGGGAAGAGCACACCAAGGTGCTGAGCAACCTATTCTCAAGTTCCTTTCCTCCCCCCCCTCCTCCTTCCTTCCCTCCCTCCCTCCCTCCCTCCCTCCCTCCCTCCCTCCCTCCCTCCCTCCCTCCCTCCCAGTGACCCGCTGAGACTCCTGTATTTAAACTGTTAGATTGGGATTTTATATAAATCTCTTGGTGCCTGAAACTGGAAAGATGACTACCAAACTACTTTTTTTTTTCCCCTCAAAGAAATGGAAACAGGAGCCTGTATGGTTACAAGAAAATCACTTAAAAACCCCTCCTGCAAGGCAAGGAAATGCACACAGTGAGCTGCCCCAGACCCTGAAGAGTAAGTACACCACCCCCTCCCATTGCACACCCACCCCACCCTGCACACACACAGGCTCGCACGCACACACACAGGCACACATACACACCGATGGTTCATACCTATTTCTGCTTTCTTTTAGGCTTAAAGCCTTGATCAGGATAGGGAATTCTTGCTTATGAGCAGCTCCAGAATCCGCACCGGCAGATTCCCTCTCCCCTAACACTCAGGTTCAGGTTAAGCGTCGCCAAGAGTCCAACCAGTGGTCACTCTGAAATGTTCAGGAGGGGTAGGGAGGAGAAATAAAAACGTCGTTTCTATTTTGCCACCAATGGCCAACAGTTAACCAAACCAGTCCTTCCAAGGGAATGACTTGTCCTCCCAGGTGCTTGCCTTTGTATAAGTGCCAGAGTCCATTTCCACCAAGAAGAAAAGAAACCACTATCCAGGAGTAAGTTCAGGAGATCAGCAGTCTCCAGGAGATGGAAATGTCCAGGTCCAAGATGGGAAAAGCTTGCTCTGCTCTAGCCTCACAGCCCCCAAAAAGCAGCTGCTTGGATTCTGAGTTGGAAGGATGGGTGAGGACAGAAGCCATAACCACTGTCACCTTTAAGGTGCTACCTTTAAACTGCTATCAGTAGCAGGGCAGGTGAGTGAGGCTTTCATCCCAGAGGAAAAAGCAGTCATCAGAAGATAGGTACTTGGTCAAAGATAAATGCTCAGTGGAGCTCCTGATTCAACTGCTACAGCCTCAGGAGCAAACCCAAACTCCTTTTGAACCAAGTCATTATTATGTATTGCATACTGGCTAGTCCAGACATTTTCCAGCCTCATGCTAAACACTGAGGAATACAAAAGACATGCAGCATACAGTTCCTGCCCTCACAGAGCCAGGGAGTACAATCTGATCAATGGCCCAGCCATTCTTCCTGAGGCAGCAAAGGCAATCGCCCTTCTCATTCCATAGCAGCAACCCTTCTCCTTCACGAAGATGCCCCTACTTGTTTTCTCAGCACTTTCACAGCCTCGGTATCCCCCAAAAATGAAAGACTAGACTCACACAATAGAGGCTAGCTGCAAATGCCCACCAGATATGGGTCTGAGATAGTCCTCATTTCTAATTACTGTCTTGGCCCTCTGAAAAGGCCTGCAGGGCCAACCAAAATGGTTATCAGTCTGAAGAGTTTGTGTTTAGGTGACATGCACATAATCCACATTCTTATTTTCTGTCTTGGCTTAGCCATGATTCACTCTTATCACTTAAAGGAAAGGCTTTAAACTGCACCAGGGACACTGCCTGCAGAGTAAGGCATTGCAGAGGAAACACACAAGCATCTCTGTATTTCAGGAGCATGTCCAAAGCATCCAAGTTTTTAAAAAATCCACAAAACCGCACAGTGATTAATTTAACATTACTTCCTTGCAACGTTGCCAAAAATAAAATGAACAGATATAGAGTGAGCAAACATGGAAATTTGTCTTTCCATCTTGTTTTTGGCCTAATGTGTAATCACAATCAAAAGCAAAACCATCTCCAATCTGCAAGGTAATTATTTGGGGGTGTCTCCCCTAATTTCAAAGAGAGGAACAACTTCTAACTGGAATCAAAGCTGGACTGTTAACAGAGCTATGGTAAATAACCACCGTGCTTTGATTGTCCAATTCTGAACAAAACAGTTGTCTTTTTTAAAAAAAACTGAAACATGTAGAAAATAGCTCGAGGCTTTTAAACTTGAACCCCTGGAGAGAAACCACCATACAGTTCTTTGCCAGGACTATTTAGATTCTTCATGCCAATCTTGACTGGCTTGCTCCTAACGCCCAGCTCCTCACCAAAAAACTTTACTTGTCCAAAGTTTTACTCTCTTCCCTTAATTTTGTCCTCCCTCTTCCATATCCTTTCAAAACCCAAATCATTTTAAGTCAACTGGACAGATGGTCCCTCCCCATTACCCTACCCCCTGGCCTTTTTTGTTTCTGTTTAAAAGAGGAAAAGAACTCAGCCTAAGAAAAAAGCTTTGCTGATTTCTCTCCAGTTTGCTGATTGTTTCTTAAAGAACTTATGTTCACCTACAATGGTAAGAGTCACAGAAAAAGGAAAACACTACTCCATTTATTTATTAGAGAAATGAAAGGAAAATATTTTTTGTCTCATGTGCAAGAACTAAAATAGTATGAACTCTGCAACCTTTAATCTGCCCACAGCTTTAATCACCCCAACTTCCAGGGGTCTGACATCATCTTCAATCAATAAAATAACCTTGTTTCTCCTGGACAAATAGACTGTGCCTGAAGATATTTGCTAGGGGACGAAAGGATATCCATGTTCTCTCTTTAAAAATGCAATTTGAATCTATATATTCACCTTTTCTGTAATAACAACGGGTCAGCAAGGCCAAGCTAAATTCTTACTCCATTTGCAGTCATTGGCTTCTCCCAGTATACCTGGGAGGTTATGCCAAAACACATTAGTTAGAGCCCAGATGTTTCCCAGCCCAAGTCCCAGAAAATCAACATGATAAGGTGGCCAAATTCCCACCCTTCAAATAAATTTTGAAATATGCCTGTAAGATCTTCTCTTTGTCCCTTCTATCCCCTCTTCCTATTCTGCCCCTACTCCCCACTCCACCAACCAGGATGAACAATTTAAGTCTAGGAAACCTGTTTCTCTGCTAAATCTTGGTCAACTTGTTCATACAATTTTACTTCCAGCTATATGGAAATAAGCCAACTCAAAGTTTTCCATATGTCTGCATGCACGTATTTGTACATAACACACACACACACACACACGAAGAGAGAGGCAAAACAGCCCACTGAATTCTCTCATGTCCTCTCAGGTAAGTCCATATTGTGGCCTGAAGTGTCCTAGGGAACACCTTTCCCAACAGTCTTGCAAATCAGGATGCTAACTCACTTCCTCTGGAAGGTAAGAACCAATGGTCCCTTTGCAGGCTATCCCTAAACTTTCAATGGGTAATGGGCAGGCAATATAAACATCATGGTTAAGAGCCTGGGCCTAAAGTTACTCTGTCCAAGTTCAAATTCTGGATCTATGGCTTACTAATTGACCTCATACACGTCTCTTGACTTCCCCAAGTCTCAAATTTCATCATCTGCAAACTAAGGATAATGATGCTCATACCTCACAGAGTTTTATAAAGCTGAAGGGGGTAATCCATGTAAAGTATAAACACAGAGCCTGGGACATAGTAAAGGCTCAGTAAAAGTTAGCTATTAATATTATTATTTCAAAGTGGTTTTCTTTCTAGAAGGCTGCAGCAATTTATTTATAAAGTAGGGTTGATTTTGTGAAGCCTTTATTTGCAACTCAGTCTGTGTGCAGAGGTCCTTACATCAATGGATGTTCGAACAAGAAAGACTTTTGGGAGACCATCCAGTGGTCCAACCCTCTCTTTTTATAGATGATGATGCCAGAGCTTAAAAGGGGTCAGAGTCAGGGCCAGAACACAAGTTTTATTACTCCAAGGGGAATAGTCCTTCCACTAAAATATATTATCTAGCAAATTAGTTTACATATAGAAGAAGCTTAATAAATATTTATTAAACTGAATTGACTCTAGTTTTTAAGGACTATGAATGGGGCTTAATCCTACCACCAATTTTTCAATTCCATTGTAAATAAAATGATAATGGTGGTGGTGGGGGGGATCCAAACAGGTAAAAGGGATGTGTTTAGTTAGAAGTATAGTGGAAGGACTTTACACAATCTCTCCTCTTTAGGCCAAGATATGCAGATAGTTCAGAGAGTAACAGGAACCTCCACTGATCAATATTTCCAGGCCCCTGTTTTAGGTCTTGCCAACAACTTGGTACTTACTGTTACTTAAGTCTATTGCTAGCTTAAGAAAAGGCTTTGAGTCAGCCCCACCTCTTTCCTCCTATCTCTACCTCAATCTAGGTTAGAAATTTATTTTAAGACCTACAGTAAGACCTTGGTATTTCCAAATCTTACTGAGGATCAATGTCAGTTATCTGTTTCTGAGATGGCAACTCAAAGGTGTGGTCAATTTGGTTCCAGTTTTACTTTTCTGTACTATAAAGCAATTCAGTAGAACATATTAACAGGCAACAGAAGTGATTAACCATAAAATGTACATGAACAGTGAAATACTGGGTAACAAGAAAAATACTGTTGCCACCACCCCTCCACCGCACTCCACACACACCCATTCCAAGACAGGAATAAATAGATCACGCCATTCCAGCCCGCTTCCTCTTGCCTCAGAAAGAGTATAAGCAGTCCATAAAATCGGATTGAGAATAAACTGAGAAAAGTTTTAAAATACACCTAGAAGCTGTCTACTTTACCAATATCCCATCTTCAATGGCATACTACTTTTATTTTTACTTATTTTACAAGTAACATAAGCACAACATGCAAATATTTATAACAAAGAAAAAATCACTCATAATCCTAGCAACTCAGCCCAAACATTGTTAACATTATAGAGTATTTCCTTTAGTTTTTTCTTTGTGTATTTGCATTTTTACAAAGCAATGAAATATGAATGTACATGTAATTCTGGATCTTATATTTCACTTTATTATAAGCACTTTCTCCATGTTGTGGCAGAGACTTCATAACAAACACTGCAATGACTGTGTAATAGTCCATTAAATGAGTGTATCAAGATTCACTTACCCATTTTCCAATTATTCAGACATTTACATTGCTTTAAATTTTGTTCTAGTCTAAATAATGTTATAAAAACATCTTTGTGATTTAGCCTTTTTCAATATTTTGGATTGTTTCCTAATGAGAGAATCCCCAAAGTAAAATTAATGGGTCAAGGAACATGAATGTTTTTAGACAACCCACTAAAAAAATAAAACTAGCAAAACATCAAAGCCCATGAAATCTCTCCTTCATTTAATGAAAAGTTATCCTGCTCCCATTTTTCCACCAGGGCAGAGCAGGACTCCTGGGAAGGAAAGAAGCCAAGAGAAGCAGCGCAGTGTCCCACTGGCTTTCAAAATGGCCAAGTGGAATGTGGACTTCCTTGTGAATCTAGCTTGCATGCACTTGTGCCAAATTGCCACTCAGTCAAGAAGCTAATTAGTAAAAGCATCAGGTGGGTGAGAACAGGTTCATGGCCAGTAATGGTGTATATCATGTTTCATTTTTCGCCCTTGGAAAGATCTGACAGTCAGCTTGAAGACATTCAGTTCTAGTGACCCAACATGCTAAACTCTCAGAATTAAACTGGTTAGTTTTCAGACACCAATATTGAATATATTTGACAGGGTATTGCGCTATATAGAACTAAGTATACATAACCACTGTGCCTGTGAACCTCTATTTTCAGCCACCATTAAGGTGGCACATTTAAGGTCAGCCCTGTTTAATATTATATGGCTAAGTGGCACCTGTCTTAAATGGCCAATGTGTTATAGACAGAGGTTTATTTGCAGACTCGACCATAAAAGTGATCCAGTCCTAAGGCAGGGAAGGAAAACAGGCCAGAGATGCCTTAGCAAAAACAGACACAACAGGCATTTCTTTCCTGGGCTGCTTAGTAAGAATTCTTAGAAGAGGACAATGCTCTTCACCTTCCCCTGGAAGGTTTTTCCCTAATCTTTCTCTATCTTCACCCTGCCCCCCAAAGCTGCTCAATATTGAAAACAAATTCTCTCTCCTCACGGTTTCTTCTGAACTTTATACACATCTCTATTAGAGCACTTATCATGCCATATTTTCCACAAACATTTATTAAGCACATAACTATAGCCAGACACTGTGAAGGTCCTAGGGTGCATAAGAAAAGATAAATAAAAACACAGAGTCCAGTCCTCAAGGAGCTCCCAGTCAAGCAGTAGATAAAATCCAACAGGAAACCAGAGGTGTGAGCAGATAGCTCTGGCAACACAGAGGAGCCTGCAAAAACCTCTGAGCTACCTGAGCAAAGCTTCCTAGAGGAAGAGACCTATGAGCTGAGTAGGAGACATGGAATCTGATAACAGACTTCACCTTGGAGAAGTTGGAAAGGGAGGAGTCAAAGATAAGCTGAGGTATAGCTTTGGGAACCATTAGCATATGGATAACTGCTAAGGTCCAAAAGTGGGATGGAGTGTACAGAGTAGGAGCAGACTGGAACCAAAGGTGAAACTAGGTTGGGCCCCTGAAAAAAGTGGGCAAGGGTCAGGTACTTTGCAAATGTGAGCGTGGTGCAAGAGAAATTCCTTTATTTACCTATGGCTCTCCACACCACCACCCCCTTCCCCTTATATCTTCAGTCTAGACTTTGGAACACACTGCCCCAGGAATGGAAGTCCCCAGTTGCAATGCAGAGAGGAAAAAAGAAGTTAATTCTAGTCCTTTAAGCTTCTAAGTACCCAGGCAGAAATCACTTAATAGGTTGAACCAGAATGGAGGTGGCTAGACTGCAAGTTTTTAGAGCGCACTGGCTGAGTGCAAGCTTTTCTTCTGTGTCATTCCTAACACCTAAAACATTCATTGGTACATAAAATATACTTGCTAATTGCATACAGAGTAAATAACAACTTCCCAAAGACTTTGCTAGAGGCAACAGAAAGAGAAGAAAAGGAATGAAAGACAAAATAGCAATAACAATCATACTATTACCTTTCGTTCTCAGCCTTTCTTCTAAGGGGACAAAAGCTCTTTCACTTCTGTTATCTTATTTGTCCTTCTCAGCAGCTCTGTGAGGACATAAAGGCAGATGTGATTAATTCTATTTTACAACTGCAGCAGCTTAAGTCCAGGACAGATGGCTAATGATAACTAATTTAACCAAGGTTTCACTGTGGCCCACTGGTGGGGCCAGGGTAAGAACCCAGGTCTTGTGACTTCCTACCCTGTGCTAGGTTATTAGACACGAACCTCTACAGAACTGACTCTTCAGTTTTTAAGAGGACAGTTCACAAGAAAAATTCATTAAGAAAGCAGATTCCCTAGGGGCTCCAAGCACATTCCCTCTTGAGCAAGGTAGTGCACTGTACCTACAAGAAAATATCTAAGACATTTCCTGTACCAATACTGGAACAGCTAAATATAATTTGCAGTGGCGCTCCACTAACATAATTGGGAGCTCCTTGCTTTGCTGGACCCCTTTTGAAGGGAGCCCCATCTGCCTTCAGTCTGGTTTTTGCGTCTGAGTGGGGCTCAGGTGCCGACTACAGGTGTGGCATCCAGCAGGTGCAGGGACAGGAGCCAGCGTTTCATATCTTCATACCAAAGGGCCTGAGTCACTCCCCAGAATCAGCCCCTCCTCCTCCTGCTGACTTGCAAGTCCCAAGAACCGGTCCTGACTGAGTTGCCATTGCGAAACTAAATCTCGACCATGTCTTCCCAGGAAGGACGAGGGTGAAATCAGTTAAACTACAAATCATATAACCCAGCCAACTTGCCCACTCTCCAAAACTTTAGTGCAGGCATATGCTGCAGGTATAGAGTCAGGGAGTACAGGGTGGGGCAAAAGTAGGTTTCCAGTTATGAGCACACAAATCAGAGTTTATTCTTGTATTATTATTTATTAATTATTGTATTATTTTCCATACTCACAACCATAAACCTACTTTTTCCCACCCCTGTATATGTACAGAATGACTCTCCCCTACTCGTTATGGGGGAAAGGAGCACCACGTTACATATTTAGCTACTGAGCACTTACTCTATTTCAAATGGCCCTGAAACCTCAGGAACAAGTATTCATTCTCTTAAAAAAGTCATAGTACAGAAGAAAGAACCTGCTAGGAATCCTGCACTCCAGTTCCTATCATAAACACTCTCTTTCAGGCTGCCAAGGGAGAGCTGCTAGCCTAGTCACAAAACGTACAGGTCAGAAAAATCATCAAATCGCCCTAATGGAAGACTAACTGAGAGCCTGAGGCAGAAAGAATGTTCTTGGGAGCAAAGAGGGTCATCAAAATTTTCCTAGCTCCAAGATTTGTTTGCTTTTAAAAAACAACAACAATCTGCCTCTCCCAAACACACACGCACACGCACACACACACACACACACCCCAAAGAGAAACTAATTGTAGAAGAAGAAAAAAACCCAAAAACATTACCTTAATAAAATGGTTTATTGTCATTTGTCATATTTCTCCAATTCATATAGGAAACTCAAATTAATAAGCATTTGTCTACAGCCTGTGATCCAGAAAGTAAAACTGGCTACTAAACTAAAATGTGATCACTGTATATAAACAGAGTGAAATGACTATCTGAACTGCAAACCTAAATGTAATAAGGAAAAAGTTAGATTTCTTCAATATACGCAGTCTAAATAATTTTCCCCATCTGTGATTTTTATCTTAGTTTCCTATCACATGAAAAAAAATGTCATTACTTCAATGCAAATCCAGGCCCCTTGAAAACTACCCAAATGATTAAGTAATATACTAATTAGCTTCCTAATGGGGAAGGTTTTAATTGAACTATTCTATAATCATCAAAGTTTCCAGGGCAACTTCATAAAAGGATGTCAAACCTGGCCCCTATTTTTATCCCATAAAAATAAGTCTCAATGCACAGAAACACAGAAAGCTTATTCCTCTTCAATGCTGTTAACACTCAGGCCACTAAATTTTCTGATGTCAGCAATCCCCTTCCCACAAATATTCCAAGTATGCACCACCGTCATTCTCCTTTCAATTATGTGGTTTCTCTGCTTCTTTACTTATTGAGTCCAGGCCTCTCAGATAATGAGAAGCATGTGCAGGGAAAATATGCTCTTAAAAAACACATACATCAGTTTCATCTGCATCACAGAGGGAGGGGAGATCATTTGTCCATATCAGAAGGATCAAAATGTAAAGTTTGCAATGGGTTATAGAAAGGAAAAAAAAGATCTGCACCAGTGCCTAAAGTTGGGGGGCAGTTACTGTTATCTGAAGCAACACCAATAAGAATAAGAGAAACCCCCCCAAAACACACCCTTTCCAGCTTGGCCACATTTATATTTAATGTTATCTTAATGTTGCTTTTGGGGGTATTTAAGTCCTGACATACACATGGAAATGAGCCATGAATTGTACAGCAAGCATAAATATTCCATCATTAATAAAAACCAGCTGTGTATAAAACACTATGATGGCTGGGTTTCAGTTACTGGCTATCATCAGTATGTGTCACAAGCAAATATTACTCAAAACTTTCTCCTTTAAAACACACACACACACACACACACACACACACACAGAAATTTGCTTTACTCTTTTTAATCTTCTGGAAGAGGTCAGAAGAACTCACTAAACTCTATGGCACATTCCAACTAATGTCTCTTTTTGAAGCTATTCTCACCATCCTGGGAGATGCTAGAGTCCTCTTACTAGGACTTCAACTTACCGCACAGAATGTTTAATTATTTTAAGAACCAAGAGGGTCAATAATACAAACGATGGTACAATCAATTATCGTCAATAAGGCAATGAAGCAAAAGGCACTATAAGAGAGCAAAGCTTATTAAAAGTCAACACCTGCTTAGGACCCTATAATAAGCCTGCTCTGCCATCATGCAAACACCTTTCATCCAATGACCTCAAAGCCTGTGCCCAATACGAAGCATGCCTAAACACCTCTGTGAAGTATTAATATCCTTGCTTCCCAGAAGGGTAACTGAAGCTCAGAGCAGCTAATTTATTTACCCTTGGTCACATGGCAAGTCAGAGAGGACAGAGCAGAGACACCCAGATCCTAACTTCAAGTCACACAGCTTAATGATATTTCATGGAGTGAGGGGCAATAGTGAAAGGGACTTTACAAATGTGAAGGACAGTTGATAGAGTTAAAAAAGATGTTCAAAAATTACCTTAGGAGATCTAGCATATAAATATATCCATCTGCATTTTCCCCATGAACACATATCATTAAAAAATGTCCCTGTACTGAACTTGGTACTAAGTACTAAAAACTTATATTTCACCTTCCTATTCCAGTTAAAGAAACTTAATCTAATTTATGATGAGCCACTGGTTTTCAGGAATGAATCCATCCAAAATTTAAGATCATATGTATATTATAACTTTGCTATCAAAAAAAAAAAATGAAAGTCCTAGGTGGTTTGGCTCAGTGGTTAGGGTGTCGGCCTGCTGACCGAAGGGTCCCGGGTTCAATTCTGGCCAAGGGCACGTACATTGGTTGCAGGATCAATCCCCAGCCCCAGTCAGGACGCATGCAGGAGGCAACCAATTGATGTGTTTCTCTCACATTGATGTTTCTGTCTCTCTCTCTCTCTCCCTTCCACTCTCTCTGAAAAGCAATGGAAAAAATATCCTCAGGTGAGGATTAAAAAAAAAAAAAAGAAAGAAAGAAAGTTAAAGGACCCTGCACCTGAACTTTCACTATATGGTGAAGGTCTCAAACGCAGGTTATCTTGCTAGAACTTACATATCTTATATTTCATTGTCTAAAATCCTTAGTTTCCTTACTTAAATGTCTAATTTAAACATATTCATTTCAAAGCTATAAAATAGCTTTGTGCTTTCTTGCTTTTCCTTTCTCACTTGGGAGATTCCATAGTCTACCCAAATTTGTACCCTCATGATGGGATATCATGATACAGTGATCTGAGGATTAATGCTAGTGATTTAGATAAAGCAAACGGTGAACCATTTTCTTTTTGCTTAAAATGAATGATGGAGGGTTAACAGGAGGTCAAGGGAGTAGAATTAATAGCCTTGCTAGGTACCTGAACACCCCTAAATCACACCTAGTCACTCCTGGCATTCAAGAAACAAATGGATGTGATTCTACATGTAAATTCAGTCAAGTTCTGACTTCATTCCTCCACACAGATTTACAAAGGTAAGTCTTAGGTGGGCACTTATTTAAAAGCAACAGTGGGCATTTCTATGACTCTATGAAAATTCAAGTAAGTTGAGAAACAAGGACTGAAAGGAATTAGATAAAATGAAAAGTAGGTGATCTGTTAGGATGATGAGATTCTTGACAAAGTTTGGGGCAGGATCTTAGCTTTTTAATTAGGTATGTTGTTAAAATACAAAACAGAAGGCATTTATATTGATATATCCTTACAGGCTTTTAAAAATTATGCAGATGTGCCCAGCTGGCATGGCTCAGCAGTTGAACGTCGACCTAAGATCCAGGAGATCACAGTTCGATTCCTGATCAGGGCACATGCCCGGGTTGCAGGCTTTATCCCCAGTTGGGGGCGTGCAGGAGGCAGCCGATCAGTAACTCTCTCATCATTGAAGTTTTCTATCTCTCTTTCCCTCTCCCTTCCTCTCTCTCTGAAATCAATAAAAATCTATTTAAAAAATTGTCCAGATGACTACATGATTGTATTTCTAACAACTGCTGCACCCCATTCTACTAGGGATCATTCATACTCACACCAGAAACCAAGACCTAGGAAGAGAACCATAAACTTCTGAGAACAGGCCCTCAGTACATTCTGTCCTACCCTCAAAAAGGGGAAAACTTATCAAGGGTAGTAAACTGAGTTAGAGGTGGGCCAAGAGCCCAGATCCTTCTCACCAATAGGCTCACTAGGAAAGCTTCGTATATTTAAGTTGCTGTTATTTACCTGAAGCAATTTTCTGTGTCTTTGAGGTATTTGAATATAATAGCTGGAATTAAAATATTTCACCTATATGGTGTAGAGAGTCCCATCCTTACAATTATCAAAATCTGTGAAGTCTGATCCACAAAGTCATACTAGCTCCCTTCTACAAGTGGTTGTATGCTAGGGCTAAATGTGGCCAGCATTATTATAAGCCAAAATGATTTAGACAATTAACTCCATCTTATACAACAAAAAGACTTCAAAGGCCAACTAATGGCCTCACTTAATTCAAACAATAATCATTACAACAAAATTCTAATGTCTTTCTGCAATAAATATGTTTCTGAGAAGGCTCAGTTATAGTGAATTTTTATATATTAAGTAATAGCTCAAAGGCTCTAATTAGGAAAGCTAGCTCTTTCAAAGAACTCTGTAGTGGATTCTTTTATAAAGCTAATTACCTCCCATTTTTCTTTTTTTTTTTTCTTTTTTTAGACCAAATTTTATGAGTGGAAGAAGCGACTTCCCTCCTTTCTCTGGGTTAAAAGGCATACAAAGCCCACCACGGAGGAGAGTAATGCAGTATGGACAGCCTGTTTAATGCCCTCTTCATTCTTGGGACCAAATTCTAACCTTTGACTTGGGGGTGACACCCTAAATTTTGGACCAAAGTCTACAAAAGGTAGCAAGGAACGAAGAAGTAAGCAAGACTAAAGAAAACATGTCATAGTAAACCACCAACAAAAATTCCTGGGGACAGGAAATCAATGGAGCATTATTCTAAACAAATTGGTTTAGTCCCAAGCTAATTAACTTGTCAAGCAGATCTCCAAACCCACTGAATCCATGGGGGTAAGAGGTGATGTAATAGGAGATTTGGGAACATTTAGCCATTTACCATCCTAAAAGGCTTGACCACGAGCACACACACCTCTCTCCACCCTTTTCAGTGGTTTAAAGCTGGGCTTAATGGGTGCAAAGGACAATTTCTTCTAGACAGTACCTAAGAATAGACTGTTCTCATGCATTCCAAATACTCAGTCTCCATGGAGGAGGCTACCTGGTCACAAGCATTTCCAAAGAGGGAATATATTGTCTACTCATCCTCATTGGTAACCACCCCCCACCAACAAAACAAAACAACTTCTAACCATCCTGAGAATTCAGGGGACTTTTTAGGGGGGAAAGGAAAAGAAACCTTAAGAGGGGAGTAGAAGAGTGTGAGAAACTCCTCTTGTCTCAAAATGGGAAAAAAGCCTTAAAAAGCTGGATCAAAGGAAGAAAGGGGGATGGGGGAGAAGGGCTGCTTAATTACAAAGACACCCTTTTAAAGAAGGCGCAGGCCCTGGGAGAGCTCTTAGGAGAGGCGCACAAGCAGATGTACCCACTTAGAATTCTGGCACTCAATGGGACCTCAAGGTCATAGCATCCATCCCTCTGCTTTCTGAATAGACTGTTCTTAAGGCATTCTAGAAAGAGTCTGATTCGTTCTTTACAAAACTTCAGATAATGCAACTCCACAAAATGTCTTGGTTGTGCATTCGACTAATAAATCCTTATTCATAAACCAGAAATAAGATTTCAACTTCTAAATCCAAGAGAGTATTGAATATGACTTTTTAAAATTCCCTTCTAAAAACTTTTAAATAGGTAAAGAGATTCACAACAGTCACATAAAAGTTACTCTACATACAAGTATGGTCAGAGGTTTACTTCATATCTAGACTATGAAATTAGCAAAAGCACTTTCAATTTTACAGATCCAGGCTTTTCCAAAGAAAGAACTATCTTAAAATTAAGTATGATGTAGTGCCAGAAAGTGTCTGTAAATGACACCAGATAAACCCATACAGAATAACTGGAACCTGAGTTATCATCTGTAAATAGATGCAACTACTCTACAACCACCTGGCTATTAAAATATCCCAGGCTAGTTATAAAATGTTGTTTGGCCAGGCCAACTTTTCCCTCCCAGCTGATCTGAAACACGATAGCCTTTAAAATTGTCACCCTGTGACTGTTCCTTCTCTCCCTTCCTCCTTCCCTTTCCTCCATTAAAATCAACCAAGACAATTATTTTAAAATATGTCAAAAATTTGCTCCCAAATAAGCAATGGGTTGGAGACCTCTTACTAACAGGTCTTTGACCACCACCACTATTGTAAGTTTGCAGTGCTTGCCCAATTGGAGATAGGTAGATGGGAGATTTATCCCGCATCCAAAATGGTATCTCAAACTATTCTTAGCTACGAAATGAGGGTGCTGAAAGGTCTAACTGAGAAGGCTTCACAGAGGCTGCCCTGAGAAAAGAATATTCACAAGCCTTGTTCAAGAAGACTTAAATAACCTTAGCCCTCCATTATTGAAGATTATGGTGACTATCTTCCTCTCTGAATGGAAGAGGGTTGTATTCAAAAGTTTTAAAATGTCTCCCAAATTCCACTCTTCCTTGGGGGGAGGGGAAGGGAGAGCAAGAAGAACTAAATTAGACACTCCAAGGTGTCAGAAAATTCTTTCTAAAATGCATGCTAGACATCAGAAATGCTGTTTCTCACAAACTTTCCCTTTCCACTCTCATTTGATTGTATTTTGTCCCTTGATGCAAATTATTATTACATTATTATCAGTGGCAATTTACCAGGGATTGCTATAGCCTACAAAGGCTGTCACTTTCCATCTCACTTTTCCTTCTCTTCATTTTCATTTGTGGATAAGTCCATCTTGCTGTTGAAGCACCAACATTCAGTGACCCAGGTTTGGGACCCTCAAGACACCTATATGATCCCACAACACTAATATATATAAAGCAGATATGGGGCAACTCCTCCTCACCAACACACACACACACACACACACACACACAGAGTGTATCATTGTACATTACTCCCAGACTTTAAAACTTCAAGAATTCACGGCCCCCAGGGGATGGGAGTGTGAGCCCCCACCCCAACCCTAAGCATTTAGGAGGAATGCATCTAGCAATCTGAGATAAGCACGGACTTTCCTGCTGAGCTAAACGTAGACCTCAAGTTCCCTCAGGTCTTTAATTTCTTTTGTGCTTAATTACCTAGAGACCTACCTACAAGGACCCCAGGAGGCAAGGAAGTAAAAGTACCATCAACTTGTGGTACCCACTAGCAAGCATCTCCATAGGATGGGAAAGGAACATACATTTTTTTAACGGATTTAACTTGCTGCACATCTTGGAAAACTCATGGCCAGCTGCAAAGAAAGTAGAACACACGGGTATCCCCACACGCATGTAGATCGACTCACGCCGAGGGCACGATCAAGTTCATGCTACCATGGATCCTGTCCCAGTTCCCCGCGAAAATTAACCAGGCGTCTCCTACCCCTGAAGGCAACGAAGGCAAGGTGACGACTGTCGGCTTGTTCAAGTGGTTTCGGTCCTGGGCCAAAAGCCAGGGATGGGCAGGGGGGAAGCCCCAACTCCAACTCCCGGCTGCTCCCCTCTTCGCTGCTCCCTCCGGGTTCTCCTTGGTGGCAGTGGACAGGCAGGATACCGGGCCGGAGGGTGGAGCAGCGGATGGTCGGAGGCGAGACAGACTGGAGGTGGGGGTGGAGGGGGCGGTGAGAATTAAGAGAAGATGAAGCGAAAAGGAGAAGAAATAGAGGAATAAATCAGGAGTCTACCAGCTTGGGCAGTCAGAAATCTCCTCGGAAGGAAGGGGCGTGACTGCGAAGAAGGCAGCTCCTGGGCAAAGGATGGGAGGTAGGGGAGGGGAACGAATGGGTGGCTTTTCTTCTTGTAGTGAGCTGCTAGGACCGCCCAGGAGCGGGGTTGGGGGCGGACTAGGGAAAGGGGCGGAGTAAAGGGCGGGGCAAAAGGGGAGGGAGTCAGCCTGGACCCTGGAGCGGAGGAGGGGGGCAGAAGAGAGGCGGGGACAGAAGAGAGGCGGGGCCAGAGGGCGGGGAAGTTTCAAACAATTGAACGGCGGGGTCCAGCCCCTCAGGCCAGAGCTCCTGGCTCTCGCAGTCTTTCTCCCACTAACGTGGCACAATTCGGCTACAGTGTTCCTAAGAGTCTACGCAAGGGCTGGCTGGGAGGAAGGTAAGGGTTTTGCAAAGACCACAATAATAATTTACGGCCACAGCAGAGCGGAGTGGCGTGGGAGAGCCAGTACAGCTCCCTGCCCCACAGCAGGAGGGAGAAAAAATATATATAAATGCTGAAAAGCAGCTTCTGGCAAAGACTTCTTAAAATAATGCAGGAAGGAGCAGCCCTCCGCTCATTCGTTTTCCTTCCCTTCTTGCTTTCTATTACCAGCAGGCCCCCACCCAGGTCGCAGCTCTGCCAGACAGCCTCTTTTCTTCCTACGCTCCTCCTAGCCGCCCCCTACCTCCCCCCCTCCCAAGTCCCCATCCCCCTCCCTCCAGCTGGCCGCTCTTGAAGTGGGGGCGGCGGGGGCGGGCCTCTGTGGAGCCTCCGCCTCTGGGGAGGGCTGGGAGGGCCGACCTGGGTGGAACCGGCAGAGACGCGCAAGTCCCACCCACCATTCTTTGCAGCTACCGGTTGGTGGATCCTGGCCCAGGATTCGCTCGCGATTGGTTACTTACGCCGTCGATCCGATCCTTTTGTCCCACCCGCCCTCAAAATTAATAAAACTAAACAAGAGGCTATTGTTTAGCTCTGCGTTCTCCCCCAGCTACTGCTGAGAGGAGAAAGATGAGACGCTTGGTTTCTCAGTCTCGTAAGAGAGAGTGTGTCGCCCGCTCCAGTACACCTTTATGGCGCTGTCCGGCCCTCTAGAAATAGGTGACTTTTCTTCCCCTTTAGTTCATTAGGCCACGAGGGGGAAAGGTACCTGAAGTGTAAATGCGGTGTTTACATTTCCCAGCAGCGAAAAGCTGATATTGCATAAGAACAGAAGGTTAAGAACAGCATCCTTGAGCACTGAAAAATCTACCATTTTAGATCTAAGAAATGAAAGCACAGAGAATGTAAGGGTAGCAGGATAACATGGAATTTGGAACTAAAGGAAGAACTCATCTGGCTCTAGCACTTACCAGCTAGTTGTGAGACTTTTAAGTTGCTTAACATCTCTGAACCTTAATTTTCCTTAATTTAAAGGCTGTAAAATATACCCTATTAAATTAATGGCACTGGTATATGAAAATAAAATGAATTGTGTGTGAAAAGCCTGTAAACCACAAAGCACCTCACACATGTATGTGTTTGTACTTGTGTATGTCACATGGTGGAGAGTCTCACATGTGCTTGAGAATCAAATGTTTTACTCATCTGTTTTAAGCATTTACATCCAAGGTGCGTAGGTTTTGCAACTATATTTTTAAAAGTCCACCCTTTTCCTACAGTTTTCAGGGTGGATATGAAGTTGGCTCCCTGCAGTTAGAATAATAAATTACCCCTTTTCTAGCCAGGGTGGGTGAGATTTCTTCTTTAAACAGTCCTGCAGTGGCGCCACAACTTAAATCTATTGTGGTGCTGGTACTGAAAAAGGAAATCATGCTGCGTATATCAGAAGTGAACTTGAGAAAACAAATATGAGGGAACATTTACCATGGAAACCACCATTCTCTACAGATCCATATTTCCTAGAAAACGTTAGAAGGAGGAAGCAAGTCTAAATGTAAATGCCTTGACAACACAAAGCTATTATAATGAACTCATGCCAATGAAAAATTGACATCAAAATCAAACCTGTCTAACGGGAGCTTTCTGAAGGGCCGTGGATCAAGGCATGCAAAAGAAAGTGTGCTCTTAGAAAACACTGTCTGACCATGAACAGGGTCTCAGAATATAACTGAGTGCAAGAAAAGTAGTGAGCCGGTGCCATGTTGTGGAGTAGCCTCAGGGTGCAAAGCACTCTGCTAGGGCTGCTGAAAGATTCAGAAACAGAAGCATAGGCAAAATGCATTCTTTTTTTAAAAAATTATTTTATTTTATTTTTTTAAACATATCTTTATTGATTTCAGAGAGAGGAAAGGAAGGGGGGAGAGAGAGAGATAAAAACATCAATGATGAGAGAGTCATTGATCGGCTGCCTAGCCTGCAACCTGGCCCTGTGCCCTGACCAGGAATAGAACCCCGATCTCCTGGATCCCAGGTTGATGCTCAACCGCTGAGCCATGCCTGGCCAGGCACAAAATGCATTCTTGGTATGATTCTGTTTATGTGTGAGGTGAAGTTATTTGTATGATTTTTCATAGGCAAGGTGAAAATTTGAGTGTTAAAGACATGGAGACACCTGGTTTGTGAATCAAGGGAAGATTATTGTTGCCTTACTGAGGAAGATACAAATGAGTGGAAGTATATACAGTCTTCATGGATTGAAAGAATTAACATCATTAAAATGTCCATATCACTGAAAACAATCTATGCATTCAATGCAATTCCTGTTAAAATACCAATGGCATATTTCACAGATCTAGAGCAAATATTCCAAAAATTTATATGGAACCAAAAAAGACCCCGAATAGCCTCAGCAATCTTGAGAAAGAAGAACGAAGTTGGAGGGATCACAATAAGTGATATCAAACTATGCTACAGGATCACGGTAATCAAAAAAGCCTGGTACTGGCATAAGAATAGGCATATAGATTGATGAAACAGAACAGAAAGCCCAGAAATAAACCCATGCCTTTATGGTCAATTAATATTTGACAAAGGAGGCAAGAACATACAATGGGGAAGAGACACTCTCTTCAATAAATGATGTTGGAACAATTGAACAAAAAATGAAACTAGACCTCCAACTTACATCATACACAATAATAAACTCAAAATGGATAAAGGACTTCAATGTAAGTCGCAAAACCATAAAAATCCTAGAAAAAAACATAGGCAGTAAAATCTCAAACATGTTTCATAGCAATATTTTTGCCGATATGTTGCCTAGGGCAAGAGAAATAAAGGGAAAAATAAACAAATGGGACTTCATCAAACTAAAAAGCTTCTGCATGCCCTAGCTGGTTTGGCTCAGTGGTTAGAGCATCGGCCCACGGACTGAAGGTCCCAGGTTTGATTCCAGCCAAGGGTACTTACCTCAGTTACAGGCTCAGCCTCTGTCGTAGCATGTGCAGGAGACAACCAATCGATGTGTCTCTCTCACATCAATGTTTCTCTTTCTTCCTCTTTCCCCCTTCCACTGTCTGAAAAAGGAATGGAAAAAATAACCTAGGGTGAGGATTTAAATTTTTTTTTTTAAAAAAAAAGCTTCTGCACAGCAAAAGAAACCATCAACAAAATGGAAATGGAAACCACTGCATGGGAGAACATATTCACCAATGATACATTCTATAAGAGGCTAATCTCCAAAATATATAAAGAACTTATACAGCTCAACACCAGGGAGACAAAAAATCCAATTAAAAAATGGGCAAATGACCTGAATAGACACTTCTCCAAAGAGGACATACAAATGGCCAAGAAACATATGAAAAAAATGCTCAAAGTCCCTAATCATCAGAGAGTTGCAAATTAAAACCACAATAAGATATCACCTCACACCTACCAGAATGGCTACCATCTATACATCAGCAAACAACAAGTGCTGGCAAGGATGTGGAGAAAGGGGAATCCTGGTACACTGCTGGTGGGAATGCAGACTGGTGCAGCCACTATGGAAAACAGTATGGAGGTTCCTCAAAAAATTAAAAATGAAACTGCCTTTTGACCCAGTGATCCCACTTCTGGGAATATATCCTAAGAATCCTGAAACACCAGTTTGAAACAATATATGCACCCCTATGTTCATAGCAGCATTATTTACAATAGTTAAGATCTGGAAACAGCCCAAGTGCCCATCAGTAGATGAGTTGATAAAAAAGCTATGGTATATTTACACAATGGACTACTACGCAGCTGTAAAGAAGAAGGAGATCTTACCTTTTGCAACAGCATGGATGGACTTGGAGAGTATTATGCTTAGCAAAATAAGCAGTCAGAGAAAGACAAATACCATATGATCTCACTTATATGTGGAATCTAATCAACAAAGTAAACTAACAAACAAAATAGAAACAGAGGCATAGATACAGGAAACAGACGGACAGCTGTCAGAGGGGAAGGTGCAAGGGGGAGACTGGATGAAAGAAAGTGAAGGGAATAGCCAAAGAACATATATGCATAACCCATAGAAACAAACAACAGGGTGGTGATGGCCAGAGGGTAGGGGGGACAGGGGCTGGGTTGAGGTGGGCAGAGGCAGGGGCGGGGGGATGGGGGAATGGGGACATCTGTAATACTGCCCACAATAAAAAAATAAAGTAATTAAAATTAGGCCATAAAAAAGATTATTCTTGTTTTGTTCTTAGGGAAGGGAGAGGGAGTGGGCAGCAGCGGAGCTAGGCAGAGTGGGTATATGCTGCAGACTACTACTGGTCACAACAGTATATTTGTTAAAATTAGCAACAGTGTTAAAATGGTAAAAGTAAAAAAATATGGACATAGTATAATTAAAACTGTACTAAAAGAAGTAAAGAGTTCCTTTCGACCACTCCATTCTCATAGTCCTTTTCTCCCTTTCTCTCTATGCCTGTGTGTAATCTTTAAAATACATTATGTCTTTTAAATATCCTCCCATCTCAGGATAACTTCCTTCACTTCATTCTTTGTCACGATAGCTCAGTGTTCCATTGCATAGATGTGCCAAAATTCTTTTTCTCATTCTCCTATTGAGAGATGATTTCAGCCATTTCCCATGTTTTGCCATTACAGAAGGTGATGGGAAACAAATCCTAATAGCAAAGGCCTGGTTACTGTGTTTGTAAGATGTCTGACCCCAGCCTTGAAGTTGCCCTCAGAAGACTTTTCCTACCTGCCTTCCCGACAGCTAAGGGGCCTTAATACAATGGAATCTCCTAAAACGCTTAATTTCTTTACTACCCCCTCCTCAAATCCTGCCTTGGGCATTAATCTCTTCAAAATTTAAATTTTGATAGAGTAGAACGAGCACAGCTCTGAAATTGATGGATCAGGTTGTGTGTGAGTCACTTCTCAGCCTGTGGCAAACAACAGGTTTTTTGGCACCTCGGCTTTACCCAGGTCTCTAAACGTCTTAGGTGTTCCTTGTCTCCTGCTACTCAAGACTTCCTTTTGTTTTTACCCTGAAAACCCTTCAGTTTGTTTTAACTGAGTTTGAATTCAAAGCTAAGCTTTTCCAGCTCTACTTAAAAGGAAGGGGGAGGGGAGGCCAACATCAACAAACATTGATCGAGTTGCTATTATGGACAAGACTGAAAAAACAAAGAGGGATGAGACTTGGCTCCTGCCTTCAAGGTTATATACAAAAAAAAAAAAAAAAAAAAGACAACTAACAATCATATGCTAAGTGCTAAGTGAATGGGATTGACAGTAAAAGCTGTGGAAGTTGAAAGCAGGGAGCGAAAACTAGTTCCAGAGAATGAGTTTATACAGCAAAGTACGCCACACACATTTCACTAATCCGCAGAGCATCCCTGTGTCTTCATATCGTGACTGTAAAATATGGAGAAGCCTTTGCGGAACACCAGGAGAATTAACCACGGACTGTAAAACACCTGTGTAAAGACGCTGGGTTGCCTGAGTACATTAAGAACCTCCGTATATTGATGACGGATATAATGATCACTTTAAACTTAGAAGTCAATGGTCTCCATCCCCAATTACCCATCTTCCTTTGCCTTCTATTTTTCTCTTCAATAAAAATCCATGTCTAGAAAATCAGTCCCCCTTTAAAGCTTTATGCTAAGTAAAGAAGCCAGACACAAAAGGACAAATATTTTATAATTCTACTTGTATGAGGTCCCTAGAATAAGCAAAGTCATAGAGAGAGAAAGTAGCATAGCGGTTATGAGGGCCTGAGGGGAGGGAGGGATGGGAAGTCATTTAATGAACAATGTTTCGGTTTGGGGTGATGAAAAGTTCTGGAAATAGTGGTGATAGTTGTACAACATTTTGAATGTACTTAATGCCATGAATTGTACACTTAAAATGGCTTAAAATGGTAAATTTATAAATTATATATATATATATATATATATATATGTATGTATGTATGTATGTATGTATATCCACAATAAAAAATAAAGGTAACAACCCTCAGGCTTGGTGTCAGGAGGCAAGACCAACGATGGAAGCTGCCAAGAAGGCAGGACCCATGTAAAGGAGGTAGCTTTCCTGTGGTCAACACCATGGGAAATGTAGGCCCAATGAGGCCAGGACTTCTGATTTTTCAAGAGAAACCAGAAGTCAAATGTTTTAATGTAAAATCTCCTGGTTCTTCATTTTAGCAGCTGATAAATGTTTTAATTTAAAAAGTTTGCCCCGTGCATGCAATATTTTTTAAAAATGTACAGGAAAAGTAGGAAGGAGAACATGGCTCAGTCTGTTCCTCAGTCCCTAGCTAAGTTTTTCTAGAAGAAAAGGCCACAAAGCCATAGCGCTTTGTATTGAACGACATTCTCACCCACCCACCCACCCAGTCAACTGTGAGTGTGAAATGAGCACATCTTCCTCTAATTGCCTGGTGAACAACTAAATCATTTAAATGCATTTAGAAACAAAAGCAGAGGTGAGCACATATACCAGAGAAAACAAATCCAAAGGATTTATGGCTCTGCATAACTCTCCCCTCCCCCCACCAAAAACATCCTACCAATATATCAAACACTGACAAGCAGCCTTTTCCAGGACACCCCCTAAAGTCAATCTCCTATTTATTCAGGAGGGTACTAGTCCTGCTCATGCAGAAGCCAGCTGTTCAGAAAATAACAGCTTTATCAGAATAATGAAGGAACAAAGGAGCACATATACAATAAAAACATTGAAGTATATGCTCTTCCTTTTGGACCCCCCTCCCCCTTTCCCACTCTTTCTATGCACATAAACATATACAGACACACACACACACACACACACACATGCGTGTGCACACAGTCCAGACACAGGAAGTTTGAAGCCTGATCCATGTGTGGAAAACAGCAATGTGGGAATTCAGGAAACAGCACCAGAACTGTGCTCCAAGGCCAAGACCTGCTGCAGCATTTGGAAGCCAAGTTACTCCTGGGGTACTTGCGGGCCCCAGCATTTTGGAAATATATCGGCTGTAGGAAAATAAAGCTTCCTGCAAGCCTATTCCCCAAGCACCTCCTAGGGTCCTGTTTGAGTAACCTGGGTTCGCCTCTTTATGATTTATGCAGGGCTTCACTTCAGCTTAACTAAATACCAGATCTCCTTCAGCAGCTTGAGTTTCTGGAAAGGGCCAGACTGGCCATACTTCTCAGTAGGATTTGTTTGTAAAGTCCTAGGTTAGCCTGAGCAACAGGGAGGTAGGCAGACTGAGGAACACACATCCAAGTCTGCACTGTAAAAGGTGGTGGGATGAGAGGGAGAACGTGACTTAGTCAATGATAAAAAACAAAATCTCTGAAAGCGAGTCAGAAATCCAATTCCTGAGCCAGTAACTCGAAATGTACTAAGTTTGTAGTATTGAAAGGAAGTTCATGTTCCAACATTACCCTTTGCAAATAAACTCTTGATTGATTTGGTGCTCTCTCTGTTTCTATAGTTGCCAAAGTGTCTGAGAGTTGTTATCCCAATTGGGGAAGAAGAAGACTGTGAATGAACTAGAGATTTATCTTCTCTGGCCGCTGCCCAACTTCAGGAACTACAGGCAGAAGGTAGGTCAATGCTATTCCAGTGTGATTTACAGCCCACCTTGCAGACCCCAATCAGCCTTGTCTTCAGGTCTGCCATGGTCCTGTGATATTCGCACAAGAAAGACCCTTGTTAGAGTGCAAATATGTAACCTGGAAAGTGTTAAATATTAAACCATCCTTGGTGTGCTCAAGCCTGGATTCTAGTCGCAGCTCCAGTACTTAACCAATAAGGTAAATTACTTAACCACCCTGGGCCACAGTTCCCCCATCTGTAAAGTTGGAATAATAATTTCTCCTCCATGAGGGGCTACTGTGAGGATTAAATGAAATAACATTTCGAGGCCCTGTCATAGTGCCTGGCATTTAGTAGGCACTTAACACAGTTTATTCCTTTACTTTTTAGGGAATTCTAGGGGGTAAGACAATGGGTTTGTTTAGTGGCCTACAGGGATCGAGGCCCTGGTAATCAGCCTTCTCTGCTAACCCTGCTCAGCAGTGCAATGTGGTACTAAGCTTATGGGCTCTAGCACCTAAAGGACCTAGTATCACAGTCTTTGTTTTGTTGCTCACTAGCTGTGTGACTTTGGGCACATTTGGAGCATGTTTCCTCGTTTATAATAAGTAATAACAGGGTGGTAGTGAAAATAAAACAACAGCCATATACAAATATTAGCTGATATTGTAATTTGTAATATTTGGTGCAATGGGCTGACTAGAGTTTACTGTTTTATACCAAGCAGTTTCTAATCTAAACAATTAAATGGTTTTAGCAAGAGTGTTGAAAATCTTTAAGCAATGACAGCTATGTGATCCTGGCTTTCTGGTCTTGGCTAAGGAATTTGGGATGGTACTGAAGCATCTATAGACATCTCAGTCCCAGGCTGTTGAACCCCCCCCCCCCGGCCACCCCCACCAAGATTTTCACAGTGTTTTGGCAGGATGTGAGCAAAAAGAGGGACTCTTAGAAGGTACTAAGGAGATCATGGGATAATCGAATATGATGACTGTGGAGTGTGCGCATGAGGCACTCAGGCCTCTAGCTGTTTGAATCACATACTTTCCCTTGCCTTAGAACCCTTGCATATATATTTTTTTTCTACCAGTGATACTACACATACCCCCCTGCACTCCACTATTTTTGCATTCTTCACCTTGCTAACTCAATCTTACTTCTCAGACCTTAACCTAAATGTCGCTTCTTCAGTCACATATCCTCTTAGCAGTCACCTCTATCTCAATCTCATGTTTATCTTTAAACATTCATGTGAATTGCATATTCTGTATGACAAACTATATCAGAAGTGGTTTTAACATAAAAATGGTATTTAAATTATTCAATAGGTAAGGTATTTAAGTTTGTCTCCCAATATAGAAAATTAATGGTTGAGGAAGAAGCCTTGGGTTTATTCTGTAGCATTGTGTACACCCAGCACCTTCTTGCTTGCTTCCTTAGGGATACCCATGGGATGGCCTGAGTTAGTAATTTTTATAGTTATCCCTGCCTTTGGTGGGACTATTGAACTAGATGATCTTTAGGGTTCCTTGTAACTCTTGACTGTTGACAGTTTTCAGAATGCTGATGAAATCCTAGAGTCGGGAGCTGTATCAGAAATGTCAGCCACGTTCTCTTGCCTCCCAGTTCCTTAATCTTGGTGTATAACAAGGAGATTAAAAGTGTGGTGAGGAAATGTGGGTGTTAACTGTTTAAGCAGAAGCTGGTATGTTTATTTGCGTGCCTCACAAATAAGTGAGATCAGAAGAAAGACATGAGCAGTAGGGAGTAGATTAATTAGAGTGTGACTGGCTGGCTCAGTGCCTTTGATGGCAAGAAGATGGTTCCAGATAACTTCATGGATGATGTTGCTTCCTGTACCCCAATCAGAACTATAAAACAGGAACAGACTTACCAAAAGGCAGCCTAGTATAGTTGCAGAAACACAGAGATTTCTCATTCAGGTAGAACTTGGATAAGATCCCCGCATTCAACTGGTTATGCGACCTTGGATAAATTACTGAACTTCTCAAGTCTCAATTTTATAATTTATTGGTTGAACAAATATATATTGAGTATTCGTTGTGTGTTCAACACTGTTCTAAGCACTTGGGATACATTGGTGAACAAAACAGACAAAATCCCTCCTTATAGAGCTTATGTTTTGGAGCAATGTGGGAATGGTAGGTAAACATTTAAGATCTTTGAGGATGTGTCATGTTGTCCACACAGTCCTGGAACATGGTAGGTACTCAATACAGGTTATACATATGTATAATTATAATTATTATTAGTAGTAGTATTACATTTTAAAAAAGCAATCACCATCCGTGGAGCCAGGTAATTTCTAGAAAAACTCAAATTTCTATCCAAAGGGTTGTTAAAAAGAAACAAGAAAACTCAGGTGAAGCCAGGTAATTTCTGTACAAGAGATAATAGATGACTTGAACAAAGTTCTTGCAAAACAGTAATAGCAAGTGGCTTGTATGAGTTTTTCCATCCTAGGTGGCAATTTTTTTCTACTATGGTTTCCTCAGTGGCAGTTCCATCTGCAGCAAAATTTAGCCCAGGGTGGCCCTAAGCAGTAGGTTTAACCTCCATTTGGATAAATTTTCCTCCTTCATTAACTTCAGGATATCAAAGAGCATAAATCTGTGATCATGACATTCTCCTACAACCATTCCTGTCATGCTCCCACCCAGGTGACATTAACCAACCAAACTTTTAATATAAGTTCAATGTCTCACCCCTCTAGTCCCATAGTCCCCTTTCTAGAAGCATAGTGTGTGAAGGGGGCAAGAGAGGGGATGTGCTCATAGTTTTTCATGGCTCATAGTTTCTAGCTTGATTAAAAGTTCAGTTTTTACCTTGTTACAGAGCAAAAGAAACATGACTTGTTTCACAGTTTATGCAGTTCATTTTACAAGGTGTCATATTTCATGTACTATCACATTTCCAGCATTGTGGAGCAGGCATTGGTCAGGTGTTTGGGAAACATGGTGCACTGTGGGCTAGCAGCACCCTCACTTCGTCCTGCATTCCCTGGGTTTCAGTTCTCACCCTAGTTCCTCTCTCTATCAGATTACTTATCACATTTTTAAAAATATATATTTATTCTCTGGATTCCCAACCAGACTTTAGGTTTCCCTGAGGTCCTACACAGTATCTTATTTGCTCTTGTATCCCAATACCTAGCACATCCTGTATCTGGCACATAGTGGGTGCTCAGGAAATATTTGTTGGGTGAAAGAAACATGTATTTCATGACACAGGTTTTTGTGTAATTGAATAATTTATAATTCTTCTCAATTCCCCGTCCTACTTGGTGTTTAAATCCAAAATCAAAGTTATTTTTCAGCATCTGTGATAAACTGAGCAGGTAAATTCATTGCTCTGGTGTAGCATTGGGTTTGGAATCTTGAGAGATTTGAGGGGGGCACTACGACTTACAAGCTGTGAGAACTTGGACAAGTCTCTCAACCCTTCCCGACCCTCAATTTCTTTATTTGTAAAAATGGGGAAGAGTAATCTGTCCTGTCTTAAAACCATACTGGCTTGTTGTGAGCTTCAGATGAAACAATGTTAGTGGAAACACCTTGGAAACTGAAATATATGGTTATTTTTAGGAGACCTGTGGTTAGTGTGGTTACCACACTAACCCTTTCTCCTCCCAATTAGGCACCAAGCACTTATTCAGTCTTAAAGGCTCTAGCCCAGGGCTATCGTGGGTGAGGGAAAGCGTTGTTCTTTCTATCTTCTTGACAAGTTGATCTAAGCTTAAGACTTACTGCCCTCAGGTCTTTTCAGTCAGCATCAGGGGGAGCCCCTCCTTTGGTTTCTCAAAAGCATATTTGTCAGGTGCTCTTTAGATACTCTGTAGTTTCTACCTTCAGGCCTGCTTTCCTCTCCCGAGTGAAAAGTGATTCCTGTGGGGGAAGGGAACATTTCTAAATTCTTCCTCTCTTGCATCAGAACGCCCAGGGTCCCCAGACTCCAAATTTTCAGGCATAATTTCTTTACATCCTTAAAGTTCTACCCCATAAGGTATTTTAGACTGATCCCAGACAGGTAAGTTACATTTTGCAGAGATTTCACTTAATCCCAAAGTGCAGTCTTGGCTGCTTGGTAAAAAGCCCAGGACTTCCCCCTGCCTTTGTGGTCAGAAAGCACCCTGAGGGTTTGCCTCTCCTTGACCCCAGCTTCCAGATTGCATTTGGGTCTGCTCAGAAAGCTCCTGGGAGAGTTCCCCAGCTTCAATTTGACCAGATGCTCAATGTCCTGCTCAAATCACACTCCCTGGTTATTATTTTTTTCACTTCAAATAGCTTTTGCACAGACCCTTATATTCACTCAAACCTGGCCCCCTCCTCCAGCTAGTTCTTCGTGCTGGGAGTACTTGCCCTATTTGCAGGTTGATGATCCCTGGGTAATTAGTCTTGGATTTAATCTTTCCCTTATTAAAAATCCTCTTCACATTTACCAGAGAGTGTCTCCACCCTCTGATTCTGCAGAATTGATTTTACCTAAGTAAGTATCCTTCAAGTCGAAATCAAATGGAAATGTATGCACACACAATCTTCTAAAGCAGACATAGACAAACTGCTACTAAGATCTGTGGTTGAGCGTAGACTAGGATCCAGGCGATCGGGGGTTTGATTCCCTGTCAGGGCACATGCCTGGGTTGCGGTCTCTATCCCTAGTCGGGGGCATGCAGGAGGAAGTCAATCAATGACTCTCATCATTGATGTTTCTATCTCTCTCTCCCTCTCCTTTCCTCTCTCTGAAATCAATAAAGATATTTTTTTTTAAAGTTTTTAAAAGAAACAAAGGAGAATGCATATCTGAGACTAGGTTTGTAGTTTGCAAAGCCTAAAATATTTACTACCTGGCCCTTTACACAAAATGTTTGTTGATTCCTACAACTTTCCAGGAGTTTGAAGCACTTTTGACCTTATCACCTTCTCTCCTAAGTTACTGGAAATTTCTGACTCATTTATTGCCACATTTTACCATCTCATCTATCTCTTCCATTCAATTTCTAGTCTAGCAGTGAAGAGTTTAAAAGGTTTCTATTGTACCTTATGAACTCACATTTCATTTCTTTCCCAGGGAAAAAACTAACTTCCTTTGGTGAGACCAGCTCTAGGCTCCCTTCCCTCCTGCCTCTAATTAATATCCCTTTGGCTTTGGTGGACACTTGGAAAGTGAAAGATCATTGTTTATTTTGACCAAGTCTTAGAAAAATGCTCAAGGTAATTTGAAGATGGAGCAGATGTTAAATATGGGGAGATTTTTGTAGAGGACTAAACCATGGAGACACTTAAAATACCCCTGCAAATGGAGACTAAGTCTGTTTCACCCACCAGGTGATTTATTTCCATAGCTCTTTGGAGAAGGCAGGATCAGTTTACTAGGGCTCAGCTTACTCAGCAGAAGGGCTAATCTCCTCTGTTAAAATGTATTTTTTGCTGGAATTTAATCTTACTCATTGGTTTTCCTTGTGCACTACTTTCATAGTTACTGAGGGTAGGCCACACCTAAAGACTGTTGTCAGGCTCAAACAAAGAACATCAGCAGTTAGGCCTGACTGGGGTGGCTCAGTGGTTGAGCATCAACCTATGATCCAGGAGATATAGGTTCGATTCCTGGTCAGGGCACATGCCCAGGTTGTAGGTTCAAACCCCAGCAGGCAGCGTGCAGGAGGCAACTGATCAATGATTCATCATTGATGTTTCTATCTCTGTCTCTCCCTCTCCATTTTTCCCTTCCTCTCTCTGAAATCAATAAAGATATATATTTTAAAAAAGAACACAAATACTCAGTGAACAACTATTAGGTACTTAGCATGTCATTGGTGCCTTGTGGGGTACAAAGAAATCTAAACTTGGACTCGGCCTCCAAAATCTCCAGCATAGTGGGTGAGACAAATGCTAAAATAACTATACCAAGGGTTCTCTAATACATTTCAGATGAGGGAATAACCTCAGTTTTAAACAGTCTCTCCTGATTGTCCCATAGCACACATATATTTGTCAAACTGTCATTTAATTCTGAATATATGGTTGTTGTAACCATGCTTGCTGTAATAGGGAAGAGAGCTATATGAACTTTGATTGGCAAAGAAGGTATATAGTGTGTGTTCAATGAAGTTTCCTTGAATGACTGTAGGTAGACAAGTTAGTAGAAGACATTCCAAGCTCATGAACTAATAGCATTACCAAGGTTTACAATCTGAAAAACTCTGGTTTGTTTTCAGTACAAGTGAGTACACAGTTTGTGTAGAGGCTAGGAAAAGTTCAGTCCAGCTATGTAATTAATGTTGACCTGGAGAAGGAATATACTTGTCAAAAAGGACTCCTGTGGTTAACTGGATCTAAATTTATAATCAGAGTCTAGCAGCCGATGTTTTCAGGGCCCTCTCATTCCTGTTGCATTTCAGGGAAAATTCACAGAAGGGGTTGCCAAGCCTCCTGCAAAATGTTCCTGCTGGCTGAGCCTACCTTTATAAAGGAGTTCATGGAATTGTATTTCTACCAAAGGGCTGAGATCCATCCTATCTAATTGGAGCTGTCCAGCTCTATCCTCATTCGCATCTTTACCAACCAATCAGAGCAGCTCTATAGGGACCAATCAGGACCTGCAATTTCCACCAATCAGGACAGTGGTATTTGGACTAATGAAACTGTGCAAATTTAGATTCTTCATTTGCATAAATATAGACTAATGCTGGATCAGGGCCAGCACTTCCCCTGTAGAAGCATATAAGCAGGCCTCCCCTTTGTGTTCGGTAGCACACTTTCAGTTTCCACTGGAGGCTGTGTTTCCCTGATTTACAAGCTGTTCTCCTAAATAAAGTCTCTCCTTTTACTGCACCCCAGATTGAGGACTCGTGTTGGCATTGGATTGGTGGCAGCAACCTTTTTTTGACAGTACGGTAGGACCAGGTTTTTGAGGAACTTGAATGCCAACTAGAATAATCAGAACCTTTTTGGGGGGAGGCTTGGAAGACTGATGAAAGTGTTGCTTTACAAAAAGTAACCTGGTGGTGGTACAGAATGGTTTAGAGGATGTATAAACTAAAGGTCAGACAGACATTACAAAGCATTAAGAACAAAGAAGGCCAAAGCCAGGAATATAGAGCCTCTTATTTATTCCATCCTGTCCTCCTTGATGCATAAATGCTATTTAGTGAGGGAACAAGACTGACAGGTACCAAGTTTGACTTTATTATGTCTTTCACCACTCCCTGAAAAATACCTTAATCATTGCATATACTATATTGTACAATCAAAGTCCACAAACCTATCCTGGGTCAAGAGCAGCTAGACTGAGCTGGGAGGGCAAGGCCAGAAAGTGGCCAAGGCCATGAAAGTGTTTCAAGGATGCCTGGAAATTTTTCCCCAATAAAAATGTCTTTTCCACATGCTGTTGAGGATTCAGAAGCCAAAGACATTTTTGATCTCACAGAAAACCAAGGGGACATGTTGACTGATGATTCCAAAATCACTACCACCTGTCACAATCCTTATAAGACCCATGTATCAACCTGTCTGCTGAAATCCCCTGAATATTACATAGGCATCTCAAAATTAACATGTATAAAATCAAACATATCGTCAGTCTCCATTCCTACCCATACTTCTCATCTGTCTTTTCCTGTATTACCTATCTCCATGAATGACACCACCATTTACCTTATTGCCTAATCACACAAGCCCGAATCACAGGAGACCTACAAACCTCTCTCTCTCCTTCTCTCTCTCTCATTCTCCCTCTCTCTCTCTGTGGAAATCCTTATGTCTTGTTTGCTTACTTATTTACTACTTTATTCTTGGAGATTCAGCTTAGCCATTACCATCCTGAGAAACTGTTCCTCAATTCTCCTAGTGTGGGTTAGATGTTTCCCTGTCTTAGATGGTACTCTGGTCATGCTTTGAATATAAAACTAATGATATTATACTACAATGTTTTGATCTATTTTTCCACTAGAAAATAACTTCTTTAAGGGAAAGTGTTCATGTCTTTTTTTCTATCAATGACGTCTACATATAGTACATCCTTCAGAGTATTTGTTACTGGAATGGATGAATGAATTTGAACTTATTCACATGATATGTAAAAGGCTGAGAAATGATCCCTTCTGGAGAGCAGATTTGGTAGGTACAGAGCAGGGAAAGCATGATGGTGACAGAGAATTGAAAATATGGGGGCAGGAGAGATGTTGGTATGTGGAGCATTAGGGGATACTATGAGCAGAGAAAAAGTTTTACTGAAGGTACTACAGAAACTGCCCATCCATGGAGACAGCAAGCCTTGATGATGTAGGAATTTGTATTTTCTCAACATAGAAAAAGTGTAACTTATTTAGGAGAGTCAATTGACTTCTGGGAGGCAGGAGGTTAGCAGGATACTGGAGGTTAACAGGAGGCTACTGCTTACTCAAGGAGAAGTAGTGCTCATAGAAGGAAGGCTTTCAGACTTTGACTATAAGAAAGCATCTGAATAAAAGCATCGTCAACCACCTCCCCCTTTTCTCCCTGACCCTGAGTGACTCTTTGAATGAGTGTTCCTTAGAACTTTGTAAGACAACCTACAAGATAGTCTAGGAATACAGGACTAGCCTTGAGGCACTGACTACATGATATGATTTGAAGGAAGTATATTCGAGTTCTTAGAGGGCATGGGTATGCTGTACTCAGTTCCACACCATCCCATAAGGCTCAAGCAGAATTTTCCAGATAAGGAGGCATTTATTTGATTTATAACATGTTTAATGAGGCAGCATGGTACAGAAGAGAGAGTATTGGGGAGTGGGTGGGAGGTAGAAGAGGTTAATGGGGAAAAAAGGGGACACCTGTAATATTTTCAACAATAAAGATAAATTAAAAACAACACACATTTCTTGTAATTGCTGGCCGCACCCAGAGCCAGAACATGAAAGAAAGAAGAAAGAAAGAAAGAGAGAGAGAGAGAGAGAGAGAGAGAGAGAGAGAGAGAGAGAGAGAGAGAGAAAGAAAGAAAAAGAAAGAAAGAAAGAAAGAAAGAAAGAAAGAAAGAAAGAAAGAAAGAAAGAAAGAAGAAAGAAAGAAAGAGGGAAGGAAGGAAGGAAGGAAGGAAGGAAGGAAGGAAGGAAGGAAGGAAGGAAGGAAGGAAGGAAGGAAGGAAGGAAGGAAGGAAGGAGGAAAGAGGAAGGAAAGAGGAAGGAAGGAGGGAGAAAAGAGGAAGGAAAGGAAGGAGGGAGGGAAGGAAGAAAGAAAGAAAGAAAGAAAGAAAGAAAGAAAGAAAGAAAGAAAGAAAGAAAGAAAGAAAGAAAGAAAGAAAGAAAGAAAGAAGAAAAAAAGAAAAAGAAGGAAAGAGTATTGGACTGGGAGACAGAAAGACATTGGGAACTAGTTCTAACTTTTACACTTTACTGCTCTGTAACCATAGGAAGTCACTTCAATTCTCTGTTCCCCAGTTTCCTTTTCCTTAAAATTAAGATGACAGTAACTTCTTCATGAGGTTGTTGTAAAGAATATAATGAGCTGAGTGAGTGAAATAAAATGTGGGGCATGATCAGGCAAAGAGTACATGCTCCATACATGTCCTTTAGAACTAAATAAATGAACATGAAAGGGTACAGGACGTCAGTCCCAAAGGATTTATCCACAGCATGCCAGTTCTTCATTAGAGCTATATTTATTTTGGTTTTGAGGGATTTTGATCTCTAACATAGCCCTCTTTAAAAGTAAAATACTTCTATGGGGGGTGATACCTTATGCTGACACCTTATCAGTTAGTACCTTAGCAGGCAAAGTTACCACAGTGAGCCAAACCAAGAACACACTGGGGTTAAGCAGAGGGGAGAAGGTGGAGCATGATAGAAAATGGGGTCGCCAACCATAAATGTGGGAATGAAATAAAAACAAATACTGCCTACTTCATTAATTAGCCGAGGGCTTATTATGGTGGCAGCAAGATCTAAGAAATAAGGCCTAGGCTCTGTTACTGAGGTTGATGTTTAATTGGCATTCGATATGCACTTTCCCCTCATACTCACCATAAACCCTGAGGTGAAGGCCTCATACTGTGATATAAATTGAACTGTGTATTTTATTAATTTGGGGGAATGAAACAGTGCCACAGTGTGGTCCCTTCATGTGAGGAGCTCCTCATTTTAGAGCAGGAGAAATGCCATTGGAAATGTGGATTCATTGGGAAACATACAGACAGAAAACAAAATGAAATCACTCCTAAAAACTTTCCCTTTTTCCCATGGGAGGGAACTGTATGAATGATCGTGTCCGTGGATAAAAAGAATTGTTAGAAGAAATGCCAGGATAAATCTAGACTTTAGAGCACCTACATACTCTACATATATGAGCAAATGGGGGGAAAAAATATGTCTTAGCCAGGTCACAGAATAGGAAATGGCCTGATCTATCATAGAAAACTGAATTTTGCTTTAAGACAAAAATAGATCCTATCTTATTTCTGTATTTCCCCAGTATGTAGCATAGTGCCTGGTGCATAGTAGTTATTCAGTAAATGTCTCATGGTTACCCAAATAAAGGCATGTATTAGTTTCCTAGGGCTGCCTTCACAAAGTGCCACAAACTGGGTGGCTTAAAAGGACAGAAATGTATTCTCTCACATTTCGAAAGACCAGAAGTCCAAACTCAAGGTGTTGACAGGGCCACACTGTTTTTCAAGCTGCTAAGGGAGGATCTTTCCTTGCTATTTCTAGCTTCTGGTAGCCACAGGTGTTCCTTGACTTCTTGCAGTATAACTCCAATCTCTACCTTCATCTTCACATGACTGTCTTCCTTCTGTGCATTTCTGTGTCTCCACATATTATTTCCCTCTTGTGTGTGTCTCTCTCTGTTTCTTCTCTTCTTATAAGAATGACAGTCATATTAAATTGGGGCCCTCTCAGATAACCTCATCTTAACTTGATTGCACCTGCAAAGACTCTATTTCTAAGGTCACATTAACAAGTACTTGGGGGTTAGGACTTCAACATATCATTTGAATGGGGACACAATTCAACCCACAATGAGCCCAGGCCTCTAAAAGCATTTCCTGGTTATTAAGGTTGGGGAGCATAATCTTTCTCCAGACCTAGCTTCAGGCTTGATCTCTATAGTGCCCAAGATCTCACTTTCTCTGCCTAATATTCTTTTTTTTTTTTTTTAGGGAAAAATATATGTACAATCTTTTTGAATGGCTGTGTTTTTAATATCTTAATTTACTTGGACAAATGGTATGCCCATCCCCATTGCATTAGGTTTGCTTACTTTCTTTTTTTAAGTGTCCTTTGTTCATATTCTTTCAATGTGACCATATGTTTATTTTCTCTAGTTTTCAAATAATGGGAGTGGGGAAAGAGGCCTATTGCCAAAGCAGGAAGAACTGAGATGTTGATGAGGTACACAGAAAAAGTTCCAGTCCTACTCCTTGATTTGCTAAGCACAGCCATCATGGCTGTGCTCCTTGAGATTTTCCATATCCTGTTCCACATTAGGGCCTTTGGGTTGCCACACTCAGCCCTCCCTCTACCTAGTTAAATACCTTGCTTTTGGTCCTACCTGAGTCCCTGGTTCCTGACTGGTAAATGAGAAAGGATAAGAGCAGGGTTTCTCAACCTGGGTTTCACAAACTAATTGAAATCTATATGATTGTATGTTTCTATTAGTTTACTGTGGTTGATATAACACATTATCACAAACTTGGTGACTTAAAACAACAGAAGTTTATTATCTCACAGTTTTGGAGGCCAGAAGTCTGAAATCAAGGTCCCCCAGGGCCATGCTCCCTTCAAAGTCTCTACGGTGATTTAATTCCTTGCCTCTTCCAGCTTCTGGTGGCTTGCAGCATTCTTTGACTTTTGGCTACTTCTCTGCCTCCACCTTTACATTACCTCCTCTCTGCCCATGTCCTCTGTGTGTTTCTTATGAGAACACTTGTCATTGAATTTAGGGACCACTTGGATAATCCAGGATGATCTCCTTATCTCAAATGTCTTAATTTAATTACAGCTGCAAAGACACTTTTTGAAAATGTGACATTCACAGGTTCTGGAGATTAGGACATGAACATATTTTTTAGGGAACCCCCCTTTCAACTCACGACAGTGTTGTTGTTTTCCCCCCCTGGGGGAAGGTAGTTCCATAGAGTTTACCAGATTCCCAAGGGTCTGTGAAACAGAGAAAAATTAAAAAGCAATGATTTTTGCCCTGGCCAGTGTGGCTCAGTTGATTGAGCATCATTTACTGCACCAAAAGGTCACCAGCTTGATTCCCGGTCAGGGCACATGCCCAGGTTGTGGGCTAGGTCCTAGTATGGGTGCGTGTGGGAGGCAACTGATCAATGTTTCTCTTTCACATTGATGTTTTTTTTTCTCTCTCTCCCTCTCCCTTCCTCTCTAAAAATCAATAAAAACATTTTTTTTAAAAAAAAAGAAGCAATGATCTTTAAGGACTTTTGTAGTACAATATTCTATGATTCTGTAAATGGTGAGGTAAATGTGACTTGGCCTTAGTAAAATATCTTGCAAGTTAGAGGTACTCAGTGAATTTATATGCATTTGATTTGGCATTGGAATCATAGAAAAATTGATATATCTAACATTACTGAGCAATTATCATATGCTAGGTGCTATTCAGTGTATTGTATGTGTATCAATTCATTTAATCCTCACAACAACCCTAAGAAGTACTATTATCAACCCAATTTTTCATACGAGGAAGCTGAGAGACAGAGACATTAAGTACCTTGCTTAAGGTTTCACAGCTAATGGGTGGCAGAGCTTGGACTCTCAGAGCCTATATTCTTAACTGCTATACTTTGTGAAAGTATGCCATTTCAATTTTAAAATTTATGAAACATCCAATGTTGTAAAAGATAAAGAATACCTGTGGAAATCTTCCAGATTACATGAGTCTAGGGAGACATGACAACTAATTTAAATACACAATCCTACTGGGAGAGGGGCAGTATGCTATAGAGAACATTATTGGGCTAATTGAAAAAACTAGAAAACAAATGGTAGATTGGATAAAATATTGTCCCCTTGTTAAATCACTGAAGTTGTTAACGGTACTGTGGCATGTAGGAGAATATCCGAATACCTAGGAATTATACATCAAATAATTTACAGGCAAAAGGTCTTGATGCATACAACTTACTCTTGAATGGTTTCGGACTATAGATAGATTAGATAGTTACATAAAAGAAAATGGGGTAAAATGCTAACAATAGGTGAATCTGGGTAAAGGGTATATGGGTGTTCTATGTGCCATTTTATTCTTACAACTTTTCTAAGTTTTAAATTGTTTTCCAATAAAAAATTATTTTTAAATGTATGGAATATTATTTGGGGAACCGATGTCACCCCTATGTTAAAATACTTACATTTTATGCTAAATAAGCAAATATCATACTTTAGCATTATTATTCAAATATGCTAACATTTATTGAATGCCTACTATGTTCTAGGGACAGTTACATATATTGTCTTATTTAAAAATTCCAAACACTATGCTATTTATTACTAATCCCATTTTATTGATGAAAAAACTGAGGTCCATACAGGCCTAGTGATTTGCTTAAAATCATAGGACAATTATGTGACAAGGCTGGGTTTGAATCCAGCTCTTCTGACACCAGGCCGATTGGTTTTTACACTAACCACAATGACCTTGTTACAAATGGCCTATTTCAACATTTCTGAATGTAGAAATCTTTATTGTCAGCCTGACTTTCTGACCCAGTGATTTTTCTCCTTCTCTGGCTCCACTAGAGAGTATAGTCTTAGACCCTGGGGAGCCAAAAAGGGAGGATCAGTCTAAAGGAACAATGTTTCTGTCCTTGTTTGATAAATGGAATTAGCACTCCCACATGAACAGGAAATATTGAATTGTTAATAGCCTCCCTTGGGTTTATTATGTACAGAATATCTACATGCCTTAGCTATACCCAGGAGGTGTGTAAAACAAACAGTCCCATCTGAAAGTGAGGCTATCCTGTTTTCTGTCAGTCTGTCTATTGAACAGAGTAGAGATTAAACATACTGCTTAATTTTATAATATTACAACATGGCACAAACATATGAGTCAGTTAAATGTTGATTGAAACATTCTTTATGATAGGATGGACATAAACCAATCAATATATTTATTGAATGTATATAATGTTCATAGATCTAAAATAAGTACAGTGGACATGTATGCTATATATAGACTATGTCCAGCAGGAATTAAAAACTGATTAGGAAAATGAGACATAAAAACAAAATATTACTACAGTCCAAGGTGATACTTAGAAAAAGACTGCATAGGCTAAAAGTGCCATAGGTGCCCAGAAGTTAGATAATCACTGTGATCTGGATTCCTTAAGGAGGCTTCTTTTTGGATGAACTAGACCTTGAAGGATGAGTAAAATTTGGATAGGCAGAGGAAAGGCATTGCGGCAGATGGTCATAGAGGTGGGAAGGCATAGGTTTCATGAGATAGAATTGAGTCATATTATAAGGAACCTTGAAGTTGGTGAATGGAAGTTTAAATAAAAGTTTATGTCCCCGTTGGCCAAGGCTCCTTACAATCTGCTGTTTTACCCAGGGATCCCACTTCCGGGGATATAACCTAATCTGAAAAACCAATCAGAAAGAATATATGCACCCCTATCTTCATAGCATTATTTACAATAGCCAAGATCTGGAAATAGCCCAAGTGACCATCAGTAGGTGAGTGAACAAAAAAGCTGCAGTACATTTACACAGTGGAAAACTATGTGGCTGTAAAAAAGAAGGAACTCCTACCCTTTGTGACAGCATGGATGGACCTGGAGATTATTATGCTAAGTGAAAAAAGCCAGTCAGAGAAAGACATGATATCACTTATTTGTGGAATCTAATAAACAAAATAAGCTGATGAACAAAATAGGACCAGAGCCATGGATACATGGAATAGACTGACAGATCTCAGAAGGGAGGGGTATGGGGGTGACTGGAAGAGATTAACCAAAGAACATATGTGCATATATGCATAGCCTATGGACACAGACAATAGTGTGGTGAAGACCTGGGGTGCAGGGAGGCAAAGCAGGGGTGGAGGAATGAGGGACATCTGTAATACTGTCAACAATAAGAAAAAAAATGTTTTGAACCAATATGTTATAGAATCAAAGCAATGTTTGTAGAAGTCCTGACAGTAGTGAGTAGAATGGAATAAGTAGTAGTTTGAAACTTGGATGCACATTAAAACCAACTGGGGGGCTTTACAAAATACTGATGCCTTGGTTATAACCTCAGAGGTTCTGATATAATGGTATAGGATATAACCTGGGCCTTAGGATTTTAAAAAGATCCCCAGAAGGTGGGGGTGGGTGGGTGGAAGAGATTAACCAAAGAACTTACATACATGTATACATAACCCATGGACACAGACAATAGTGTAGTGAAGGCCTGGGGTGTGGCAGGTGTGGGGTAGAAGTGTCAGTGGGGAAAAGGAGGGGCATCTGTAATACTTTCAACAACAAAGATAATTTTTAAAAAACGATCCCCAGGTATTCCTAATACACATCAAAGGCTGAAAAACAGTGCAATGGAGGAAGGAGATACTAGCATGGAGACAAGCTAGAAGGCTATGATAAAGCAAGCTTAAGATCATGGGTTCTGGGACTACTGGTGTGGGTGTCAAATGGCATAGAGAGGAAGATTTGCATATGGGTGACATTTCAAAGGAAGAACTTACTGAGCTTCAGTATAGACTGAAGACAGAATGAGAGAGGAGATTTAGAAGGAAAGCTTAAAGATGTCAACATGCTTTCTGGGCTTTGTCTTGTTTATGGTAAGCACCCAATTAATGTTTGTTTAAATAAACGAAACTTAATAGAACAATTTGGAGACTCATGCCCCATTAGCATAAATCTGTATGTCAGGGAGCAAAAGTCAGTTTGGGAAGTACAGGAGAATTTTGTTCCTAGGCCAAGTATGAGATGATAGCAGGTTATCTAAGTCATCAGTCACTTTTTTTTCATAGGACATTTTCCTTGTTTCTTTTTTAAAAAATTTTTCTCATTGAAAGTATTACAGATCTGCTCCCATTTCCCCCCACATTGCCCCCTCCACCCAAATCCTGCCCCCCCCCCCAGGCCTTCACCTCCCTATTGTCTGTGTTCATGGGCTATGCATATAAGCATATAAATTCTTTGCTAATCTCTTCCCGCCTCCCCCTCCCCCCTTCCCTCTGAGATTCTTCAATCTGTCCCATGCTTCCATGCCTCTGGTTCTATTTTGTTCATCAGTTTATTTTGTTCATTAGACTCCTTGTTCACTTATTTTGACTTTTAGATTCGACTCTTGATAGATATGTATTTATTGCCATTTTATTGTTCATATTTTTAATTTATTTTCCCCTTCTTCTTCTTTTTCTTCTTTTTGTTCTTCTTCTTCGTCAAGAAGACCCTTTAGCATTTCATGTAATACTCTACCCGGCAAGGCCATAATTTAGAATAGAAGGTCAGATAAAGAGCTTCCCAGACAAGAAAAAGCTAAAGGAAATCACCACCAGACCAGTACTACATCAGTCACTTTGGAGAGGTAGGACTGGTATTCTGAAGCAAAATAAGAGCTGAAGATGGCCTTCATAGTTGATAGTTGAAATCCTGAGGTTGGATAATATCACCTAAGGACAAGAACATGGTAAGAAGAGAAACAGGTTGATGATAAAATCTTAGGAAAGGCAGAGTCATGTTTTTGTTGTTTTTGTTTTACCCGTTAGGAGGTCCTGTGCATGCTGGTAAGCAAAGAAAAGCAAGTTAAAACACCTAGCAGGAGCTGAAAGACAAGTATTGTGCAGCCATTTTATGAAGTAGAAATCTAGATCCCGCTCTTCACGTAGATTATAATTCAGTTATGTGGACAAGCCATAGCACTGGCTGTGTTAGTCAGTAGAGCTGTCCATCCGAAATGTGACATTAAATGCTGGAAATGTTCACAGGAAGGCAGGAAGGTTGAGCTTGGACAATGACTGGGTGCACGTACTGTTTTGAGATTGGAGGGAATGATGAAAACGTGGATTCAGAGATAGAGAGAAGCACAGTTAGGGGGACCAGGTTTATTCCTCTTAAAAAACATGGCCCAAGGCCCATATTTCCTGTCACCTTCCCTGAACACTTCAGCCTATTGCCTACCCCTTCTACCCTCCACAGGCCCAACCCTTAAAACCTTGCTGACCGGCTATTTCGAGCCAGAACTTGCCTGTGTGGCTGGCTACTTTTCCATCGTGACCAGTCAGCAACATCTTTAAAATTACTTAAATTAATGGAAGTGCAGACAAGAGTTATCTTGTGACCGGAAAGACATGTATACTTGTGACCAGTGTATATACATTCCTTTGAATCCAGAGAAATCCCCTTAATTTGCCTACAATGTCCATGGGAGAACATTTAAGAAAATGTTGTATGTGTGAGTAGGTGATTACTTTAAATAAGTATGAATCAGGTGGATAAATAGGAAAAAATATCATGTGATTTTCATCGATCTCACAAAAGACCTGAGAGTCTTTTCTTAAGATTCATTCATTTAAATATTTAGTGAATGAATGTGTTCTGCCTGTTCAGTACTGTTATCCAGAGGGGATGTGAGAGGGTGGCTCAGACAATTGCACAACTTCAGTGTTGCTGTGGGGCAGGCTTGACAGTGCTTCTCAGAATGACTTCAGGTTGCCAGCCTATGGTGTAGGCACGACCTGAGACACTCCACAGGTTACTGAATCAGCTCATTATTTGTTTAGTGCCCAACCATTTGTTTGACATTATGTAGACACAAGGCTCTATTGAATGAGGAGAGTGAATGTGTTCACTGGTAGGGTCATACATAACTGGGGCCTTGGAATTACAATCCAAACAAACTGTCACACATTTCATTCACACATAGCAGCAATATAATTCTTTTGTTTTGGAATAGTTAAAAGCTAGTTTTACAATAAGAAGACAAGCTCTTGAAAACAGGGAGGGGCAGAGTTGAGGTATAATTGACAGACTGTCATTAGTATTTGACAGATATCCATGATTGTTTTTTCTAACAAGAAAATGGTGATTCTTTAAAGCAGTTTTAGATTCCTGCTTCTATTTTTTTAAGAAGAAAGCCCCTTTCTTCAACTCTTCTGTGTAGTGTCAGTAAATGAACTGTTTCCTCTCAAATCATGCATATTGCCTTGCAGCCTTCAACTGCGCAGTGATATATCACAAACATTTGGATGTGGGAAGGGGAATGGCCAGAAATAACCATTTAGGTCATATGGGCTTTCAAATGCATCTGCTTACGCACAGAGGGTCCCTACACAGAAGACTTTTATTTCAGGGAATATTTTACCCTGATGACGAACTGTAAGTCAGTGAGTCATTTTCATGGTCTGACATTTTGCTGTGAAAGTGCTTGAGAAAGGGTGCATCTCTTTTACAGGCTGCTTGTGTCCTGAAGCAAAGTTGCAGGCATTGTGTGTGGGTTAAAAGGACACCTGCATTTTTCCACATTATTTAAGTTACCTTGCTATAGAATATAATACTAGTTGCAATAATGTGTATTTTGAGAACTACAGAATAAGATTGGTATAATATAGTCATAATACCTATACTGTTACAGTTCAATATAGCCATGATCACTTTTCCCTTGATTAAAACTCTTCATTTTCAAATATCTCTAAATTTCCATTGAGATACTCACTGTACTTCCAAAAAGAATTCAGGAAGTCTCCAAGTTAAGTTCCAAAGGTTTGTTTTTTTCAACTCAGAAACAATTTTCTCATATAAACAATGTTATAAATTATGGGCATATTCCCAAACCAGTCCACCCAAGGTTATTTAACCCATAATGTGCTTAAAGTAAAGCAATACGTACAACACATACAATAGCATTTCTTTCTTTTTTTTTGAAAAGGTCACTTCCAACATAGGAAGACCAAAATAAAGTTTCCTTTCCTCAGTGACTCCTCTCCATTGCTGTCCCCCTTCCCCAACTTTGAATCCTTTATCAGTCAGGCAGTGTGAAAGGGAAACACTCTTGGCTCCAAGACTGATGTGATTTCTTAAGGGCAGGAGAGAGGAAATAAGGCAGAGATTTTAGGTATTTGAGGCTGGTCACCCCTTTTCTTTTCCATCATCAGATTTTGTTCTGCCTGCCGTCCTGACAACACAGTCTCTCTGGGGATTTTTGAAAAGGGATTTTAATTGATAGTAGTGGTCGAAATGAGGGAAAAAATGAAAAGATCCATGCTTCCAATTTTCTATATTCATTCATTCACTCAACAATGTATTTCTCAATTCCTATGTAGCAGGCACTATGCTCTAATCCCTGGGGATACAACATGAATGAGCCCTTGAGGTCCTCTCAGTCTAGTGAGGGACACAGACATATAAACAAACCGTTGCAATGCAGCGTGCTACCTGTAGTGATAGAGTGCCACAGTAGGTAGAGAGGACGTACAAAAGAGGCAGTGTTCTGTTTTGTCTTAGGTCAGTTGTGTCAAAGAAGGCTCCACAGAGCAGACACTAAGCCTAGTCTTGAAGAGTGAGGTGTTCCTCAGGTAGATAAGAGACTCTCAGATGGCATATTAGGCAGAGACAAAAAGTTATTAAATACCACATGTTTGGAAAAATAAGAGAAATTTGGGTATGGTTTGACCAGAAATACAAAATAGGACAGTGTTAGGAGATGGGGCTAGGCAGGGACTTCAGGTGAAGAGCCTTTCATTTCAGGGTGAAGATTGCATTTTATCCTATAGTAGTTAATAGGGAGTGTTGTGGTCAGATTCCATATTCCAACTTATGTTGAATGGGATAAGTTGAATGGGAAAAAAGGACAAGAAGAAGGGAGAGAAACATTTTCTTTTAATTATTTCAATTTTTTTAAATTTTTTAATTAAAAAATGAAATTGTGATAAGATACATCTAACACAAAATTTACTATCTTAACCACTTTTAAGTATACAATTCAGTGACATTAAGTACATTCATATTGCTGTGCAACTGTCAGCACCATCACTCTTCATAAATTTTCCATCTTTCCAAACTGGAACTCCTTATCCATTAAAAAGTAACTTCCCATTCTCCCCTCCCCCTAGCTCCTGGCAACCACCATTTGGCTTTCTGTCTCTATGAATTTGAATACTCTAGGTACCTCATAGAAGTGGCATCATAGAGTACTTATCATTTTGTGGCTGGCTTATTTCATTATTTTAATTTTTAAAATAAGGGTAATTCATGTTTGTAGTTTTTAAAAATTACAAATAATATCTAAATGTACAAAACAAAAAGTAAAAGCATGGAATGGATGTCAGATTTTGTTAAAGAGATTTTCAGTGCTCATTTAGGAACTAAGATTTGCTGAGTGTATGTCATATAACACTGTGTTGAGTGCTTTATGGGTGTAATTTAATTTACCTCTTAAGACATATGCTATTTCATTTACTCATCATACTTTGTCATTTAATTATCTATAGTTCCCAGGGAACTATAGATAAGAACTAGGCAAGCAGTCAGGGTTAATGCCATAAAGGCTGCAATGTAGAGAAGAGTATCTGTGCCAGTGAGAAAAGTAGAATATACTACAGAAACCATGGAAGCTCAACCTTCAACACTGAACAGAGCAGACCAAGGCAGGGGGAGTGTATATAGCACAGGTGGGCCTGTAGTTCACAGGATCCTCTTCAGACACACTGGTTCCTGATCTTGAAAGAGTCAGATATGTTCCCTGGTGGGGATAGCACTCTTATTAAGCTTTGTTTGGGTTGACTTAAGAACTTTTAGGTTGGCTGCCACAAACTTCTGATAGTGCTTTGGCCCTGAGGTGTAGATACCAATTGATATATGTCATAGCTATTGCTACACTAGCCTAGCCTAGGATTTCTTAAACTATTTCATGGAAACATGCTAGTTTTCTATAAGATGTTAGTATGTAGTTATCAAAAACAAGCAAACAAAAATCCCTGGTCAAGTACATTTGGAAAATAGTTCACACTAGATGCTTCTCCTAAAGATTCATAGCACAAATGAGATATTACAACCTCTGAGAAGTCCTGTAATTAATAATAAACCTGTTGAACATTTAAATCACTATTTCCCCAACATTTCCATCACCATACTTTTTTCTTTTCTCCCTAGCAACATCAATATATATGTGGTGGGGCCCTAATGTTCTGTGGAGCCCAGAAGCACAGTGGTAGGTAGCATCTTGGCTAGGCTGTATCAGTTATCCAGGAATTGACAAAAGCTGCCCTGAGGCAGCATCCCAGGATAGGCAGGATTCAGAACTGGGTTCAATAAGCAAGACGTCAAGGAGATATCCTCAACTTCAAGTGTGGTTAGACTATCTCCAAAATGCATTGGTTGATGATTTCTGCCAAATGGTTTAATTAAATTTTAAATCCATAAGTTCAAGTTCTTTAAAACTGCTTTACATACAGCCAGACTACCACGTCCTAGTTCCCACTCCATAACTGTTATTGAGGCTTCAGTGCTGTCACTGTCCAGGATTGATGACTGAGCCCTCTTATCTGTGACTTTCTAGGCTACATTTTCTCTTGCCTCCGTCTCTGAAAGACATGCATGTTGTTGTGAATTTGCAAGGAAGACAAGAAGAAAACCACCTTCCAACTGAATACAAAAAATGTGATTACCAGTTCCCGGTTCTCTATGTAACAGCTCTGAAGTCTCCCAAAGATTTATGAACATTACATTTCAATATAGACTAGAACAGCATAGGATTATCAGTCTACTTTCGGAGTTATGTGATGTATTCTAATGTCCTTGCTTGAGTGAATAGAACACCTCATTCTGGACAGATCTAACAGCAATACCAATTCTATAAAAAACTCCAGAAATGTCAATTCAGCCTTCTAAACATCAAGTTTCTCATCCTATGAGAAATAAAGATGCTAACTACTAATGTCCACATCATTCTTCACACATCAAAAATCTAACCTAAATTGCCTAGTTTGTCTAGGCTTCAAGGGCTATCACTAGCATTCCATGGGAAGCCTGTGGCGTAGTGTTAAGTACACAAACCTTAACACTGGAGTCAGATAGACTAAATTCAAATTCCAAATCTTCAAATGAATATTTCTGTTATCTTAAAAAATTATTTAAAATAAAGTAGCAATACCTATCTAAACAGGGTTATTGTCACATAATGTATAAAAATACCCAGCATGGGAGATTAAGGATGGTGGCAGACTGAGTGAAAGCTACACTGACACTCTCCCAGGAACAAACTGGAATTACAAGTAAAATATAGAAAAAACATCCTGAATAATCAACTGAAGATGAGCTGGAGGTAGGAAGTGCGGACGTGAGAGGGCTGGCTGGGCTCCCACAGGCAGCAGCTGCAGGTCCGGAGGGAGATCTCAGCTGTGGGGGGTTCCCACTGAGGACTCTGGGGCCTAAACCCCAGGCTGGGCTTCCTAGTCAAGAGCACCAGAACTGAGAAAGGTGCCCACATAACAACTGGCTGTGAAAAGCAACAGGGTTTCTGTCTGCCAGGGAGAGATGGCTGGAAATGCAGGCACCCTCTTAAAGAGCCAACACACAGTTTCATCCACTGCCACTCACCTTGGGCTCCAGCAGAGGGAGGGCAGAGTGCACTAGAGCTGTGTGAGGAGAATTTAGGGTTGTGGGCTCTGGAGATTGAGATCGGAAGGCACCCCTCTGGATTCCTATTCCGAGTCATTCCTCCATACTGCAGAGGACATCTCCTAGGGCAAGAGAAACAAAGGTGAAAATAAACAAATGGGAGTACATCAAAATAAAAAGCTTCTGCACAGCAAAAGAAACCATCAACAAAACAAAAAGGGAGCCCACTGTATGGGAGAACATATTTGCCAACGACACATCTGATAAAGGGTTAATATACAAAATATATAAGGAACTCATACAACTTAACAAAAGGAAGACAAACAATCCAATTAAAAAATGGGCAAAGGACCTAAATAGACACTTCTCCAAAGAGGACATACAGATGGCCAAGAGACATATGAAAAAATGCTCAACGTCGCTAAACATCAGAGATACAAATTAAAAACACAATGAGGTATCACTTCACACCTATCAGAACGGCTACCGTCAACAAATGCCTCCTGCTGGCAAATATGTGAAGAAAGGGGAACCCTAGTACACTGCTGGTGGGAATGCAGACTGGTGCAACCACTATGGAAAACAGTATGGAGGTTCCTCAGAAAGTTAAGAATGGAACTGCCTTTTTACCCAGTGATCCCACTTCTAGGAATATATCCTAAGAATCCTGAAACACTAATCAGAAAGAATATATGCACCCCTATGTTCATAGCAGCACAATTTACAGTAGCTAAGATCTGGAAACAGCCCAAGTGACCATCAGTAGATGAGTGGATAAAAAGCTGTGGGACATATACACCATGGAATACTACAAAGCTGTAAAAAAAAAAAAAAGGATCTCTTACCCTTTGGGACAGCGTGGAGGGAACTGGAGAGTGTTATGCTAAGTGAAATAAGCCAGTCAGAGAAAAACAAGTACCACATGATCCCACTCATACGTGGAATGTAATAAACAAAATAAACTGATGAGCCCAGCTGGGCGTGGCTCAGAGATTAAGCATCAACCTAGGATCCAGGCGATCAGGGTTCGATTCCCGGTCAGGGCACATGCCCAGATTGCAGGCTCGATCAATGACTCTTTCATCATTGATGTTTCTCTCTCTCTCTCTCTCTCCCTCTCCTTTCCTCTCTCTGAAATCAATAAAGATACATTTTAAAAAAAGAAAAAAGAAAAAAATAAATAAATAAGCTGATGAACAAAATAAACCCAGGGACTTAGAAGCATGGTACAGACTGAGGGATCTCATAGGGAAGGTGGGGATGGGGGAGTGGGTGGGGAGAGATTAACTGAAGAACTTATATGTTTATAAACATAACCCATGGACACAGACATTGGTCTGGGGAAGGCCTGGGGGTGGGGTGGATGCAGGGTGGAGGGGATCAGTGGGGGGGAAAAAAGGGACATCTGTAATACTTTCAACAATAAAGAAAAAAAATACCCAGCATAATGCCATGAACATAGTAAAAATAATAGAACCATTGACTATATAACTAATATGTGTTCATTGTGCTAAGTACTTTATATACATAATAGAATGTAATATATCCAACACTGTTTTATGCATGAACCTTTATCATTCTGGATTTGATCACAGATGTGTCACAACTTTGGTGCTATGATATGATCCATTGTTTTGAAATTGGATTCTGTCAAAAATATGCACAAATCTATGCATCCTTAGGCAAATGTCCTGCTCCCTATCTTTCCTTGACTATTAAATGTCCAGTTGTGGCTCAAATTCACCTCCTGGATCTGGAGGGTTCATCTTTGACACCTTACTCATTGCATCACACTTCTCTTCTGTACACCATCCCCAGATCTTTGAGCAGTGACTCCATTTCTATACATGTATAGCAAAATATGCAGATTGCCTAACTACCCTCACTGGGCTTCTCATAAGATTACGTATTTTGCAGGTTACATATTTATCAAGAATACTCTATTCTACATCACACGTAGCTTTCACCACTGTATATTCCAATTCCAACCATGTCCACGGTCGTCTTCATTAGACATGACTACCTGACAAAGATTCTAACACAAATATTCTTCAGCACAGCAACATCCTAGAAAAAAACTTAGTTCCAATCTGTGCCAACCCCCTGGAGATCATTTAAATGATGGTCCACATCTGGACTCTTCTGCTCAGAAAATTAGATTACAAGTGCTTGTATTCTGTAGTGGTTATATCCTGGTTTTTCTGTCTAGTACCCCTACTTCCTTTGGGGAACTGCTCCTCTTCCTATCCAATCATTTGATTCTGGTTAGGCAACTGCTAATCATAATGCCCTATCTCACTGGCCACAGAGGTGGGCTTCTGACCCAGGCCCCTCCAAACATAAAAATCTATTCCTCTATCCACACTGTTCTTGGTTGAGCATGTGACGAGGCTTAGCCAATTTGTGTTTTCCCTTGAGGTTTTCAATTTTGAGCTAGAGGGGAAAAAAAGACTTTGTTTTTTAGATCATAAGTCTAGAAGAAGAAAGGGAACAAAAAACAATCCTTATTCTTGCCATAAGGAAAAAACCTACCTTATGAGAAAAGAATGAGGCCAACAAACAAAGGAAAACAAAGGCAAAAGATAGACAAAGATATTCCTGATAACATTATTTGAGTGTCTGGTCCAGATATTTCAGATCTAAATCAGATTTCTCAGTTATATGGAAAAATAATTTCCTCTTATTCTTCAAGTGACTGTGATTTGGGATTATGTAGTTTGCAAATGTACTTTCCAATACCTGTCATTGTCTCTTTGGTTGTTTGGCTCTGTCCATACCTCATATATATCTTCTGTGTTCTAGCAACTCCTTCTCCTTTTCTGTAAACAGAATCCCACTCCACACCTGGCTCTCTGTAACCCGCTACCATAGAGCACCAATCCAGCAATATTAGATGCCAACTAAAAACGGAGCAGACTTTTAAAAAGTAGGCATTTAGTCAAGAAATTGGTCATCAGCATTAGGTCGTAGAAGTAGGAGCAGATAGAGAGTTTACAGTGAAACAGTGGGGCATCCTAAGAGGTGACATGTTGCAATAATAAAGAAATCCAGAAGTAACACTGAGAACATGAGAATAAGAAGTTAAAGATGAGAAGAATGTGATTTTTACTTTTTTGGTGCCTCAGGTTATTTTCCTTATCTCCATTTACCTGGTTACCACTAGTTATATCTAATAACCCCTAGTTATTCAAATAAGAAATAGGACACTAGAATTACATGAAATATGTGTTTCTGATCCTCTTGGCTTACTCCAGTTATTTTTCTGTAATATGTAGCTATTAGTTAACTTGTTATTAATTAAGTAATTATATAATTTCTCTCTCTCTAGTTTTCTATAGTTCTCACCATTCTAATAAGAAATAAGTTAGATTTGAAAGGAATTAATTTTTGTATTCTTTCTTTAGTTATACTAGTTATCTCTAGTTAACTAATTGCATAATCAACACTAGTTAGAAGTAGTTATCAATAGTTATTCAAGAAAGAAATGAGAATTTAGAGTTGAAAGTATCATTCTGATCCTCTTGGCTTACTCTGGTTATTCTAGTTATCTATCTATTTATTACTTAGCTAGTTATAGTTAACTTTCACCTCTGATTTTCTAATTTGCTATAGTTCTCACTTATTCTAACAAGAAATAAGAAGTTAGATTTTAGAGGAATTTTTTTAGTTTCTTGACTTCCTCTATTAATCTCTAGTTAACCTCTAGCTAACAAGTTACCTAGTTACCCCTAGTTACATCAACTTATCAATAGTTGTTCACAAAGCTTGTATCCTTTTCTTAGGGACACAGCTGAACTACGTTTCCCAGTTCCCCTTTGTCTATGTGGGGCCATCTGACTTGTTCTTGCCTATGTAATGTGAGCAGAAGTAATGTGCCTCCTCTGGGCAGAGGTAGGTAAGAGTGGATGTGTTTTCTCCACATTCTCTTTTTTTACCCTCCATGATGATCTTTATATATATATATATCTTTATTGATTTCAGAGAGAGGAAAGGAGAAGGAGAGAGAGAGATAGAAACATCAATGATGAGGGAGTCATTTATCGGCTGCCTCCTGCATGCCCCCAACTAGGGCTCGAGCAGGCAACCCGGGCATGTGCCCTGACCGGGAATCAGACTCTGATTGCCTGTATCCTAGGTTGACTCTCAACTGCTGGGCCACGCCTGGCCAGGCCTCCATGATGTTCTTAAAGGCCATATATTGAAGATGGTGGTATTATAACATTGAAGGGGTCTGGGTCCCTGAATAACTGACTGGAGTAGAGGCCCCTCTTCCTCTTTCTGACCACATTGGACTTTGACTTGAATAAGTAAAAACACCTTTATTGAGTTAAGCCACTGATATCTTGAGGTGTTTTTTTGTTTGTTTATTTTTTTACAGCATTTAGCCTATCATGACAAATAACATCTTATAGTACTGACTGTACTCTGTTGTAAATTGCCTCTTTTATTTTTTTGTCTCCTCCATTAGACTGTGAAATCCTGGAGGGAAGAGCCAGTATCAATTTATTCATCATTGTATCTCTAGTGTTTAGTTCAGTGTTCGGTACAATAATTAGAATAATGGGTATTATTGTAAGAATTCAATAAATGAATGTATATGCACTGACAGGATCCCCCTTATTGTCTCACTAACAAGAATAACTCCTCATGAAAGAGATGGTAATACTTCACTAATGCAGACTCAGTGCCTCTCTCTCAAGTATTGATTGTAGCTAGGTAGAAGAGCTTTGTAATGATTTTTATGTAAGTGATAACATTCAAAGATCAACTAGTGGCTCACTCAATATAGATCTGAAACTCTTAGTCTACATTTTAAGCTGCTTATAAGCAGCCAACAGAATTTTCCTAAAAAGCTGAATTTCTCTTATGGAGTCCATAGATGTCAGTATAACATAAAACAAATATACTGAAAACTGGCTTCATGGAATATAAAGTGTGTAGCAAGGATATTTTGAAATTTGTATACATGGGGGTCTATGAAATGGCAATTTGATTAGTCATTCTGGATAAAAATCCAACCAACCAAGCAAACACTATTAGCCAAACTGATATTTGGCAATACACAACCAAAAGGAAATCTGGTTATTTGAAAGAATTTTTCACTTTCACAGGTTGAGCAATCATATATAGAAACAAACCTAGTGTTTTTAAAACAAGTGTTTATAATCATCAAGCAAATTTAAGTAAAACCTCATGAATCTCTAGCACATGTTTTTAAATGTGGCAGGCATTTTTTTTTTAAGTTAGGAAAAACAAACTTGCAGTGTTAGGTGGAAACATTTTTCATTGAGTCTTAAAAAAGGTCACTGAAAAGATTTCTGAAAAACTTCTAGAACATTCATGCTACGCCACTTCCTGAATAGGCTTGTCCAGTTGAAAAAGAAACTGAATCCAAAACAAAAAACAAACAAAACAAAACAAAACCAAAAAAAACCCACAAAAAACCCTAGGAATTATCTGAAGGTATACTTCATGTCAAATAAGCATTTTGCTTTTATTTTTCAACTACATTTTTAGCTTTGTTTGATGCAATCTGAGTATGTGTGGTATTACGGAGTGCTACTGGACACTGACTCTGCTATAATTCAGTACACTGGGTATACTTTTTTTTTTTACTGCTCTACACATGTTCTTATAACAGATCTTCCAAGCAAAATGCAGAATGACAAACAGTTATTGTGCTACTTAAAAGACAATGAAGATAAGGTTGCAATTTTCCAAATGAAAGATTTTAGTTATAATTGTATGCATGGCACATTCCTTAACCCACTTACATGGAAGACATTGACAATTACTTCGGAGACTCAGAAAGGGACAATTAGGTCCATATTCATCCGCTAATAAGCACTGCATTATTTAAACCTGTTTTTTCTTTTTAAACCATGAAAATCAGAACTGAACAGTGGCAATGGAAGCATAAAAGTAGTAATTAGTTTCTTCAAAGTGCAGCTTTTCACATAAACATATTTCAGCTAGGAGGATTAGTAGATACTTTCAGCAATAAAATTTGGTGAACAAACCTCATTTTCCCTTGTAGGAATGGCCTTTAAAATACAAAATATCAAGTTACCTCAAAAACATCTCTAAGGAAAGCAAAGTTTGCTACAAATACTGCAAACTTCCCATTTCTTATTTTTGAAAACCTGCCTTTATAAAATATGCTAGAACCTCCATTTCATTGTTTTTCTTTCTGGAAAAAAAAGATCAGGAAGGAGAGCAGAAAGTATCCCTGTGTTCTTGTTATTTGATATTTGTTGTTAGAAGCCAGAGAGATTGGGGAACATGGCTACTTAAGGTCTTGGAAATTAATCCCAATAGATCTCACAGAATATCTCAGTTTTGAGGTATTACTCTCACAGTGCGTATTCAACAGGCTAATGTTCGACATTTGTCAGGTGGGCTGGCTGATGGTTAATAAATATCAAGCCATAAGAAAATTACTCCCTCACTTACTTGAGGAGTAGATTTTAATTTTCCAGGTTTATCAGGAAATAAACAATAATGAAATCCAAACAAATTCACACCTTCATCAGAGTATTTTATGGTGCTTAGGTCACACTGCACATTGATTATTTGGCACATAAAGTCGAACATTAGCTGTCACATCTGCATCATGCCAGTTTCACTGAGCAGCCTGCATATGTGCTGTTTCTGCATAACGTTTAAACATACTGAAAACACTAATTGAAATAAAGATGAGCATGCCTCACACTGCTGTGACACTTTCCTCTCAATCAGGATTTGTAAGGGACAGAATTGTGAGTTCTTCAGATACCTCCATTCCTCGTTTATCTAGCACAAAAGACATGTGATTCTTATACATTCCAACTCACAGTGCAACCTTGGGTAAGTCACTTAACCTTTTTGTGCCTGAATTTTTTCATCTGTCAAATGCCTATAGCAATGAACATCTGTCCCACAGGGCTGGTGTGAGTATCAAGTGAGCTAATGGAGTGTAAAAGGCTTTGTAAATCGTCGAGTGCTGTATAAGTGCAATGTTTTAATAATAATAATAATAGTAGTAGTAATCTGTTAAAAATGGGTGTGGCTTTTGTTTTGCTGCTGCCTTTTTGCCTTAGAGAAGTTAGACATTTGCCCTCCTGCCCTTCAAAAAAAAATCAGACATTCTGAATCAATTGATCTTCCTACTCTGTGTTTATGAGGTTGTTCCAAGGCGAATTGCCTTCTAGCAGATAGCACAGTCTGCAACCTCCAATACAATCAGAAATAAGCTCGAAGGTATGTTCTGCAGCGTTTGAAGTCTGGGACAAGTTCTTTCTGTACAGGACAGGGGAACCTGGTCAAAACAGAACCACACATGGGGATTCTGTATAACTGTGCCATGTAAGCAGGAAAACCAAACAAAGAAACCACATTTTGAGCCTAATAAGTGAATAAAAAGGATCATTTTTCATTTTGGCTTTTCCCCATGAAATAATCCTAAATGTTTCTAGATTACATAGTGAAACCCAGACATTGTATAAAAATCCTTTTAATGAATAGGGGAATTAAAACATATAATATGCTATTTTATATAAAAAGCATATAAGGTTTTGTAACCCACGAAATCTCCATGTGCAACATATTTTCAGGTCCATGAGAAGATTCCTTTGCAAAGCTGGACTTACAGCTGATTCAAATGCTATAACCTCCCAGGTGCCACTCAAACCTGCTTCCCTCGGAAATGTATCTGTCCACTCATTGACTGCAGTTGAGTTGGAGCTTCATTCTAGGATGTTAAATTTTTTACTTTTCTTATAATTTTTCTTACAAACATTTTGCAAATACTTTTGTTTTATTTAAAATGATAGAAAACAAACCTGTTATTTATAACTGAAAGTTAAAAACAAAGAACACAGGATAATTTCTTGACAGACTAAAAGAAGTGTGATCCTTTAGGTTAAGGGGCTTCAGACCCTTCTGTGAGAGCAGGGATGGATCCTGAAAAATCACCTGGGGAAAGAGAGCCTGAGGTTATCAAGCGCCCTATGGAAAAGATGAAAGTTAAAGTTGGAGTCTAAAGGGGTCCCACCTGCTTTAGCATTTTTCTCTTGTAATATTCAAGAGACATTTTATGTTTGCAGTGACCTTGGAAGATAGAATTGCACAATCACACACACCTATTACAGTGGCAGCTTTTAGAAGTTCGCTTCTATCAAGCATTTGGCCAGCTTAAGAGAATTTTAATCAAGAAGAGTTTTAGACAATGAGGTATCACTTCACACCTGTCAGAATGGCTACCATCAACAAATCAACAAACAACTTGTGCTGGGGAAGATGTGGAGAAAGGGGAACGCTAGTACACTGCTGGTGGGAATGCAGACTGGTGCAACCACTATGGAAAACAGTATGGAGGTTCCTCAAAAAATTAAAAATGGAACTGCCTTTTGACCCAGTGATTCCACTCCTAGGAATGTACCCTAAGAATCCTGAAACACTAATCAGAAAGAATATATGTACCCCGATGTTCATAGCAGCGCACTTTACAATAGCTAAGATCTGGAAACAGCCTAAGTGCCCATCAATAGATGAGTGGATAAAAAAGCTATGGGACATATACACCATGAAATACTATGCAGCTGTAAAGAAGAATCTCGTACCCTTTGGGACAGTATGGATGGACCTGGAGAAAATTATGCTAAGTGAAATAAGCCAGGCAGAGAAAGACAAACATCACATGATCTCGCTTACATGTGGAATCTAAAGAACTTGATAAACTGATGAACAGAATAGATTCAATGACATGGAAGCATAGATCAGACTGACAAATGTCAGAGGGATGGAGGAGGGCGGGTGGGTGGAGGGGGAGAGAGTAACCAAAGAATTTATATACATATATGCACAACCCAAGGACATGGACAATGGTGGGGAGAAGGACTGGGGAGGGGGTGGGAGGAGGTGGAACAGGTCATTGGGGAGAAAAAGGGACATCTGTAATAGTTTAAACAAAAATAAAATTTAAAAATTAAAAAAAAAAAAAAAAAGGTTTAGGAGGTAACATCACTTGGTGTCTCTTGTCTGAAGCCCTTTGGATACCAAGCAAAAGGTCATTCAGTCAATCAGTTGCTTATCAGGCCTATCTTAATGATACCTTGGAAATCAGTATGCAAGTTAAATTGTCATTAAGCTGTTACTATACTGTCTTAGAAAGTGTGCACTCTAACTGTGTTCATTTCTGAAAGATTTTCTTCATCTCGAGAGTCACAGTTGGAGCATGACTAAAACCTAACACCATCCAGGAAACCTCCTGCTGCTTGCAGTTTTCTAGCTTTCAGCATAATTATGCAAATCCATCTTTGACATCAGAGAAAGGGCAGTGACAATGTCAGGCAAATATTATCCAATTTTCACTTAGCTCCATTTTAGGTATTCACAGAGCTGATGTTCAAGTGCTAAAATATGAACATCATTTAAATGTCTAAGAGAATTGCACTTTGGTTCTTGCTACTGGAGTGGTTCAATTAAAAGGAGAAACTCCCCTGTGCAGAGATCTCTCCACTTCTGTCTCCTCAACCAGCAGCAGTACTTTCCGTTTACTAGTGATTCTTGTAACACTCCCAGGTGGCAGTTTCCATGACACTGACCACTGCAGACTCTGCTATTCTGGAATTTGGTTGTGTCTGAATGTAAAACAGAACTACCTGCAGCCAGGGTTTTATCCTGACTTTTTTGTTGTTGTTAGTTTGTTTTTATATAGTTCTAGATAATGGCCTAGGAAACTACAAACATTATGTGTCTTTTCCAATAGAATAAAAATGGCTACAGAAATCATTCTTAATGGTTATCTAAATCTACAGAAATAGATTTGTGGATATCATGATCTGGAAACAACCACTGTATGACCTAGAATGACTTCTACATTCCGTATGTGAAAAGCCCCTGCAAAGGACTTTTCAACGTCTCTAAGTAAATCAGTGGCATGGCAAAGAGGAGGACCCAGATTTTCTGATATCCAATCCAGTGTTTGTTCTACAACATTGCATTTTTTTCCAGGAAGATGTTTGAGGACAGAGTCCAGCCTTCTACAGAAGCAATATGGGGATCTTCTTATGCCTTGAAATTTGGGAGTTTTCCAAAACCTCTTGGGGAGGACCAGAACCCAAAGCCTTACCTTTACCTAAGAAAGAAGCTTAAACATTTGCCAAATAATAATGGACCATGAAGATCAAATGGCTCAGGTGATGATATTTTTAAGATGGCTGACTACTGAAGAAGATTCCCACATTCCAAAGTAGATCAGTTGGCTTTGAGAGACTCTGATGATTTCACTGAAGTAGGTTTCTTTGGTTGGGCAAGCTGGATTCCATGATAGCTACGTCAGCCTTGGAATCCAGGAAGTCTGGGAAATAGGCACAGTCCATTAAAAAATGTGTTCTGGGTTTTCAAACCTTATCATAGAGTAGCTTGGGAGAGTACCAGCATAAATTACTAGGACTTGAAAGGGTATAGGCCAGAGGACAAAGAGGGTGAAGCAAGAGGGATGGAAGGGGGAAATACGATCAATATAGATTAGAGTATAATAGAACAAAAGAGAGGTGGAAGAGCAGGAACTAGATGAAAAGAGGCAGGGATCTTATCTTAGTTTCCATAATGGGCTTGCAGACCAGCTGGGCTCCTACTGCTGAGGTAGAAATAGCAAAGCCAGATTGGCAGATTCTGTGACTATTATAGACAGGATACAGGGTGGCAAAGATGGGATGTCATGTAAAAGTAGTTGATGATGAACCAAACTCTGATACCCAAGTCAAAAAACTGTGTCTCCAAATTCGAGCAAGAGCAAGCAAAAATCAGAGTTGAGAGAGACAAATCTGATAAAAAATGGACAGAGGACCTGTATAGACAATTCTCCAGAGGACATACAAATGGCCAAGGGATATTTGAAAACAATGCTCAACATTACTAATTATCAGAGAGATGCAAATTACAAAAACAATGAGGTACCACCTCACACCTGCCAGAATGGCTACCATCTACAAATCAACAAACAAGTGCTGGTGAGGATGTGGAAATAAAAGAAACCCTGGTACGCTGCTGGTGGGAATGTAGACTGGTGCAGCTGCTATGGAAAACAGTTTGGAGTTTCCTCAAAAAATTAAAAATGGAACTCCCATTTGACCCAGTGATTCCACTTCTAGGAATATATCCCAAGAAGCCAGAAACACCAATCAGAAAGAATATATGTACCCTATGTTTACAGCAGCATTATTTACAATTACCAAGATCTGGAAACAGCCCAAGTGCCCATCAGTAGATGAATGGGTAAAAAAGCTGTGGGACATTTACACCATGGATTACTATGCAGCTGTAAAAAAAAGTAGGATCTCTTACCCTTTCAATCAGCATGGAGGGAACTGGAGAGTACTATGCTAAGAGGAATAAGCCAGTCAGAGAAAGACAAATATCACATGATCTCACTTATATGGGGAACCTAATGAACAAAATAAACTGACCAACAAAATAGATATTGAAGCATGCAACAGGCTGACATATTGCAGAGGAAAGGTGGGGAAAGATTAACCAATGAACTTACATGCAGAGCCCATGGACAGACAATAGTATGGGGAAGGCCTGGGGAAGGGGCCAGGAGTGGGGTGGAGGGAGCCAATGGGGGGAAAAAGGGAGTACATTTGTAATACTTTCAACAATAAAGATTTTTTTAAAAGGAACTATTAATATGGATCTGGGACACTTATCTCCTAGCCAATTTGTAGTGTTCTCTGTTGGTCATGGGGCAAGCCCCAACTAAGCAAGGCACTATATGATTCTGCAAAAAGTTTCATTCCCAACATCTAGCATAGTGCCTAGCACATAGTAGGAGTTTTATAAATGTTTGTCGAGTTAATGAATTATTGAAGTGTGTTTCCCCTTAAAGACCTATTTTTCTGAGTTGGGTGATAGGCCATAGCGACAGGAGAAAAAAATCCAGAAGATATGTAGAATGAGAAGAACATGTCAGAAGGATGTGGGGGAAGAGTTTAAGGGTATAACTTGTGGGGCCTGGACAGATGCCTAAAAGATAGACTTACTATAGTTTAGTATTTTGCTGAAGGCAAACTTTGTGTTTCCTTTCATATAAAATAACACGATGTCTCTTTGTGAACATACTTTGAAGTTTGAGGTGTCAATGTAAACATGAATTATTATCATCATTGTGTACCTTGAGTCAAAATATGTTTTTTCTTCCTGATCCATTCCCTTGGGGCTTTTGTGAGTACAGAATGGGTGTGGGATATGCATAGATTGGATAAATCTCAATGTATTTCTTTTATTCCCCATATGAAAAGGACTAATGTGAAGACATTTCTTGTTAGGCTCATATATCACTACTTGTATTGACATTAAAAGGGAGTATTTAATGCCCTTATGATCAAAGGGTACAAGCAGAGTCACTGAGTTACCCTGCCAAGTATTTATTGGTCATGAAAATTCAAAAGGATCCTGTTCATAAAAGAGTCTCCCACCCCCTCAATTGTCTGTTTCTCTATGTTTTCATGGCAAATTGCAGAAATTCTAGTTCAATTCATGCTCATAGGAGCTACTTAACAAATCTGTAGTAAAAGAATGCATGAATGAACTCAGAAGTAATTATATTGTACAATAAAGGAGATGTTTAAATGTCTCATTGGTACCCATTAAAGAAAGAAAGCAGTATTATAACCTTCCTTTCTTTAGTCAGCTTATAACCCTAACTGCTGGGTCATGATGTCCTTGGCATTCAGCAAAATGGACTATTTGAAAATAAATCATTACAGAACATTACTTTTTTAAAAATCCAAATTCCTGCTGCTTGGACTACTGGTCCTTAATAGTTTAATTTAGTATATTTGAGTTTGAAGTCTGCCTTCCTCACTCACTTGCTGTTAACTTTGTGCAACTTATTTAATCTTCAGCATCTCAGTTTTTTTCTGCAAAATTATGATAATGTATATTTTGTAAGGTTATTATGAGGTACATATGCTGTTAAATGCAGATAATTTTACAATAGCTCTTGGCACATAAAAAATGCTCAATGAATGTTTTCTGTTATTATTTTTTCATTGTTACAATTTTTAAATTATAGATTTTTATTAGCAGATAGATGGAAGTCTGGAAGAAGAGCTGCTAGTTTGTTAGGAAAGGTGGTGGGATTGTTTTTGGCAGATTGAGTCTAATGTGCTGGTAAATATTTTGTAGTGCTCTCCAGCAATTTGTTTTAAAAGTACAATAATGTCTTAGGATAGTAATTTAATTGTAGAGAAAAAGACTAAGGAGAAAGCTGCACAGAGATGAGAGCTGAGGCTAAAAGAGGAAAGAGAATACCTTGGGAGAGAGTGTAGAAAGAGGAAAGGACTGCAGGCCTGAACCTTGGAGAAAACCCACATTTATGGAGTCAGAGAAAGAGCTGGCAAAGCCAACAAGGGGAAGTGGGTTACCGCCACAAAATGCAAGGGAGAAGATATTTTTTAGAAGGGTTAGTCAAGAGTTTCAAATACTTCTGCAGAGAAATCAAGGATGATTAGGCTGAGAAGTCTTCATTTTCGTTATATTGCTTCTTGATAGTGAGTTTTATCAATATCTACATTCATTTTCCTAGCATAGTGCCTTGTTCATGGTAAGTGGTCAATGTATATTTGTTAAATGAATGAATAAAAGGACATTAGAAAGAGACATTTCCGTGGAGTTTTCATGGCAGGAAGCAGATTGCAAAAGGTAGAATAAATTGGATGATGAGAAGATGGGAGACACTGTTTGAGAAAATGGGTGGATTAGAATGGTAACTGAAAGAAGTCACAGGATAAATAAAAGGCCTTTTAAAAAATGTGGAGGTAATGGGGAAACTGGGCATATTTTTATGTAGAGAGAAGAGAGCTACAGAGAAGGAGAGATTAAAGATGCCTCAAGACAAGAAATGAATGATGCCAGAGGATGGATGGAGAAATAGGATGTCAGGAAGAGAATGTAATTGGAGCACCTCATCCTCTGAGAGGGAGGAAGAGAAGATAAGTAGCAATATAAAAATATTGTCATTTAGCCTGGCCGGTGTGGCTCAGTGGTTGAGCATCAACCCGGGAACTAAGAGATCAAGGGTTCTATTCTGGGTCAGGGCACTTGCCCAGGTTTCGAGCTTGATCCCCAGTAGGGGGCGTGCAGAGGGCAGCCAATTGCTGTTTCTCGTTGATGTTTCTATCTCTCTATCCCTCTCCCTTCCTCTCTTTCTAAAAATCAATAACAACATATAAAAATATTGTCATTTAGAAAAAGAGAGTGTCACCCAAAGGTGCAGTTTGGAGATAGAAAGGAAGGAAACATCAGAACTCTCACTTCAAGTGGTCTAAGCATCCTTGGTGTTGGAAATGATGGGTGGTACTAGAAATTTGAACAGAAAAAATTGACAGCTACTGTACAGAATGCTCTATCTCTGATCTATGGGATGGAGGAGTAGGCCAATTGACCTTAGTCTTTGGCTAAGGGTTTCATATATTTCTTGGGTTCTGAAATTATTTCCTAAGACTATTTTGCATAGTCATAATAGTTTAAGTTATTAATGCTAAAGCTGGAGGAAATCTAAGTCTTTTAAGAACCAAGCAGAACCTTGAAAAAAATTGGTGTAAAATCATGTCAAGCTCTAAGAATGTTCATTATTATCATTTGTCACTTTGGCAGAACGTAATTAATTTTATTTAATTTACTCTTTCAACACTAAGGCAATAACATTTTAAATCCAGGAGAAGAGATGGTTTAGTGTTTTCATGACAATAATTCAAATGTGTAAATTACTGTTTTATAGGTACACACCTTGCACATGTCACTATCACATTTGTAGCCCTGTGGATTCCAGGGTTTGAATTTAATCAGCCTTTGTTAAAAAGGTTTTTGGTAGTGTGTGTGTGTGTTTTAAATTTTATGCCTCATCATTTTTTTTCCTCCAGAAGAGGGTTATCTATATGTCTGCATGCAAGCAACTGTATGAACATGAGCCAAAAGTTTCAACTTTATTTGATCCATTTTCCATAGACTTCTGGGATTCTTGTAGTAGGAAGTAGCTGAGCTGGTTTCGGCAATAGACTCTACTACAGCTAAGAACTGCACAATCATGTAGCCCCCATCTCTTCTAGCATACAAACAAATTACACTAGGTTTCTAAAATATACAACATTCCATCCTGACAACACTAGTTTGTAATCAGCCAGAGTGTATGTATGTGTGTGGGGGTGAATCCTAGTGTAAGGATGTTTCTGTTAGAAGAGATTGCTTCGAATTTCTAGGTGGTTCTACTTCAGCAGCTGTAGTAGCACTTTCTTTTCTTTGTAGCATTGGAGGATTTTCAGCAAGTATAGTAGAGAGGTAAATGGATTTTAACATCTAGATTTCATCCTCAGGATCTCTTTCCTATTGCTTCCGTGGAGCAATTTTTGTGAGTTCTGCCATTTTAAGTTTAGATCAAGTTTAATGCCTAGGGTTCGTTCAGTTCTGGGATAGCCTGTAGCTTTTGTATCGGCAGGTTTATAACAAAAGCTGATTTTTCCCCCTTGCAGTTGTTCATGATTTTTCCCTTACATTTTTGCTCTTTGGCAGCAAAAGAAATACTTAAAAACTTCGTTGTATGGTTTAAAACCTGAATTTTGATTTCTGAGGGTTTTTCTTTTGTTTTTGTAAGGCAAGATGTTCTGATTTTTGAGAATTCACTCATCACCTATCAAGTTTATTTTCATGGATTTTACATTACTTTTTAACATCTTTGTCCTTTGTGTTCAGTGCATTTAGGATGGACACTACTATTATAACCCTTTGGGTATGAGTTCCTGAGGCTCAGATGCTAGCATGTTTTATTCATGTAAAGATACAATGTGAACTTTAAAGCACAAAGATGCAAAAGCTCAATTCAGAGAGTTATTTCCTGCCCACAGTAAGTGTTATAGCTGATTAAGTTTCCTTCTTCATTTCAGCTAGTAGATAGCTTAAAATTAAATTTGCAGCCCACTTTCAGTAATTTCTTGTGACCAAAGGCCTACATTTCTGGTGGCTGATCTTCCCCTTGGTTATTATTATTTTCCACTTGCCCTGTTTCTTTAAACTCTTTTTTTAAGTATGCTTATGACTTCAAGTCCTTGGCAGAAGGAGGTGGGTGATAAGTAAATACATATAAATGGTGTCTATAGCACAGACTTCCTATAACCTCTCCATTTTCTGCAGGACTTCTAAGAATATTAATGTTTTCCTAGTTATTTTCCTACAAGGTTTCTATGCCACCTCGTTACTGTTGTAAGTGCAAGCACCTCTGTGGAGGAGCCACACTACATGTACCTGAGGAAGCTCCCAGCCACATTGACTCTGTTATTATTTTACTTCTGAAGGGTCAGTAACATTGGAGAGTGATCATTTGAAACAGAGTTGTGGAAAGTGTCTAAACAAGTTGGGACATGTCATCTTACACTTATGGCCGCTGCTTAGTACTGCTGCAAGTATTACAGTATCCCAAGATGTCTTGCTGTCTACTCTCTGAATATTCTAGGACTTCTGTCTTTTCTTACCTTGAAGTGTAAATGCTTACGTGAAGTAAGGTGATGTGAGATTATGTGATACCATAAGGATATTTTAAAAATAAATTTTGAATGGCAAACTCCAAGAATGGCCTTTTCTCTTTGAGAATCTGTAGTCTATAAACTTGAGTCAGCAAGCACAGTGTTAATATAATTCTCCAGAGCCAGAACTGAGGCTGCTATATCTGAAATGACCTGTAGATTTTGGGGGGCAAGCACCACCTGTGTTGTGTTGACTCAGTTGGTCGGAACTCTCTGTCTGCATATTTTGAGCAGGATTAATATTGTTAAATGACCTTTTGATTTAGGACACATTTAGCAATGCTGTTTCACCGTCTAGAACTTTTTTCTGGGCCATTAAAAATGCTAAATTGAATCCAGTCAAGAGTTTCACCATGTCCTCCATATACAAGCTGATTCTGCAGAATATTAAAAAATCACCAAACAATATTGAATCTTCAAGGTTGTAAGCACTGAGAGCTGTTGATTAAGATTTTTGTATTTACATTTTTAAAATTTATTGTTGAAAGTATTATAGATGTCCCCTTCCCCCCCACTATTAACCCCCTCCTCCCCTCCCCCTCCCCAGGCCTTCACAGCACTATTGTCTGTGTCCTGGGCTATGCATATATGCATATAAATTCATTGGTTAATCTCTTCCCCCACCCCTTCCCTACATTTACATTTTTGAACTAAGGGTGGGAATGTGCTTCTTCAGTACTTTAAAAATTTTGCACAATATATTGACCTCGAGTGAAGTTAGTAACATGAGAGATATTAAATTGGCATATGTTTGGGGCCTACAAACGGTCAAGAATAATGCAAGAGTCCTTCTAGCATTTAGATGTCTATTTCAAGTTAAAATGGAATACCTTGGCACACTTGACTTCACTGAGCATGCAATGAAACAACACTAACCTAGCACCAGAATGCCATCCTGTCTTCCCAGCACACACACATTATACAAAACATTGCCTTGCTTCCTGGAAGAGGAAAATATAATATCCTCTGAAAGTCACAAATTAAAATTTTCTATTTAGCTGTCAGTCTAGATTTGAGATGGTACTTAGGCCCAAGTTGGGAGTAGGCAAATGGGGCAACAAATGGTTAGCCTGACCTAGTCTGGTTGAGAGTGGGTGCTGTGTGCCAGCATAGCTGACCTTTCTCCTGGGGATAAGGTGAGACTCTAATGATCTATACTCTTTTAGCCTGTGCTTGTGACCACACTTGTTGTGTTTTTTATTGAATAAATTTGACATATTACGTTGTGTAAATTGAAGGCATACAATGTGTTGCTTTGATACATTTATATATTGCAATATGATTGCTGTTATAATAATATTTATCACATTACATAATTGTAGTACAGTATTGTTGCCTATATTCATCACACTGTGCTTTAGTTCTCTATGGCTATTAACTACTCATTGCAAATGTGTACCCTTAAACAACAATATTCGTACCCCTCTGTCCCCTATCCCCTAGTAACCACTATTTTACTCTCTGTTTTTACGTTTGACTTTTTAGATTCCATATTAAGTGATATTATATGGTACTTATCTTTCCCTGCCTGACTTATCTCTTTAGCATAATGTGCTCAAAGTCCATCCACATTGTTGCAAATGGCAGGGTATTCTCATTTTTCATGGCTAAATAATATTCCATTGTGTATATTTACCGCATCTTTTTCATCCACTTATCCAATGATGGGCATACAACAATTTGATTAAAAAATGGCAGAACTAAATAGATTTTTTTTTTCCCAAAAAGAACATCAGAAGGGCCAACAGGCACATGAAAAGATGCTCAACATCACTAATCATAAAGAAAATGCAAATCAAAACCACAATAAGAATCACCTCAACATGTGAGAAGGCAAGAAGACAACAGACATCAGGTGCTGGCAAGCATGTGATGAAAAGGCAACACTTATACACTGTAGTGGGAATTGAAATTGATCCAACAACTAGGGAAAACAATATGGAGGATCCTGAAAAAAATTAAAAATAAGGCCCTGGCCCAGTAGCTCAGTTTTCGGAGCATCATCCCAACCAGGGTTGCAGGTTCGATCTCCAGTCAGGGCACATACAGGAGGCAAACAATGATTGCACAACTAAGTGGAACAACAAATTGTTTCCCTCTCTTTCTCTCTGTCTCTGTCTCTCTCTTTCCCTTCCTCTCTCTCTCTCAAATAAATAAATTTTTAAAAATTAAAAATCTACCGTATGATCCAGCAGTTCCACATCTGGGTATATGCCAAAGGAAATTAAATCAGAATTTCAAAGAGATGTCTGACCTCTCTTGTTCTTGGTCTATAAAGAGCAGTCAAACTCTGACTTCCTCTGTCCCTGACACTTTCACCTCTGGAAAACTATAACTCTACACCCTAGTCTCCATTTCTAAAACCCAGGCATGATACAGTAATTTCACCCTCCACCACTTGCCCTTTTTTTCTTGATGGTTTCATTTCTGTACTTGATCCCTTATCCTTCCAAACACAGACAAACCCAGTCACTTTTACTCAGAAGGAAGGGCCTGGATCCTAAACACTCTATGAAAACATGTTTAAAGCAAAAATAATAATAATAATAATTCTCTTGTGCTATGACAGTCTGCTGTTAAGAGATTATTCAAAATATTTAACAACCAGAACACAACGAGAACCAACAGTCAAAGGCGATTATGTAAGTCCTGAAAACTTTTAAGACTATAACTGTGCATATCAGCTAAATATTAGCCTTGGCTGTTAACATTTCTACCAAATGAATCCTAAAGAATTTTACAAACATAGAGTCAGTCTTTCATTCAATCATTCACTTAATAAATATTTACTGCAAACCTACTATTTGCCACACACTGTGTAAAGTACTGGTTATAATAAGACCTATGAGCTAAAGGAATTTATAAGTCCTAGAATTATATGTGTTGGAAACTACCTTGAACTTCCTCTTAAAACTAGAAAGATAAATACTCTGGGCTGTTGGGAAACTCTGATCCTAATGATTTAAACACTATTGTTGGGATTGTAAATTGGTGCAGTCACTATGAAAAACTGTAAGGAGGTTTCTCAAAAGATTAAGAATAGAACTACCATGTGATCCAGCAATTCCTCTTCTGGGTATTTACCTGAAGAATATGAAAACACTAACTTGAAAAGATATATGTACCCCTATTTTTATTGCAGCATTATTTACAATAACCAAGATATGGAAACAACCCAAGTTTCTGTTGATGGATAAATAAAGAATATATATGTATGTATATACCTTGAGGGTATTATATTGAATGAAATATGTCAGACAGAAAAGGACAAAAATCATATTATTTTACTCCTATATAGAATGTAAAATAAAAAAGAAACAAACAAAACAAAATAGAAACAAACTCATAGATACAGACAACAGATTGGTGGGTCACTAGAAGGGAAGGGGGGCAAGGTGGGTAAAGGTAGTCAAATGTATAGTTGGCGAATGTAAATTAGACTTTTAATGGTGAGAACGAGATAGTGTATTCAGAAACTGAATTATAATGTTGTACACCTAAAACTTACATAATGTTATTAACCTATGTTGCCTCAAAAATTCCAGTGCAGAAAATAAATAAAATTTAAAAATAAAAAATGATAAGCATTGGGTTTTTCTTTTTATAAGATCAATAAAAGGATTTAGGATTTTTCCTCCATCCTTGAGCCCCAAAGAGCTATGCAGAAAGAGTTGAGTTAACTAAATCCCTAAGAGTAATGGGTAGGAAAGAGAGAGTATCATCTGCATCAAAAACTGTATGGAGGTTTCTCAAAAGATTAAGAATAGAACTACCATGTGATCCAGCAATTCCTCTCAAGGAAAAGAAACTTTCATATCACTTCTGTAGTTTTGTATTTTTCTTAAATTAAAAAGAGCTTATTTCAAACAACATTATCTTGAATTTCTTCAGATGCTTTGATAGTTGGTGAGCAGCTGAAACTACAAACAGTAGACAAGATAGAAGGGAGAAAAGACATTCAAGGTGAGCCGCAAGGAGAGTTTGCATGCCTAATTAGGAATTATCCAGAAATCCTGTATGTGTGGGGAGCTCCTACCAGCCTGCGGCAATTATCCAGATGTTGTGGCTGAACTGAATGATGTGGGATGGTTTGTCCTGCAGGAAATGAGCTTGATGAATGTTTCGTTTCTTCAACACGTGGCATACTGAACATATTCCTCTCAGGATTATATTTTTACAGCAAAGCCAACAAGAATTATGAGTCTAATGCTTTGTTTTCAAATTAACATTTACTTTGGATGTCTTATGAGTAAGTGAAACATGAACTAAAATATCAGGCATTAGGGAATTCCGGAGAAAGAAATACCTCTAAGAACTTTCTGGATGTCATGATAGTTTTGAATATCTTAGAGAACCTGAAGCTTTCTAGTCACTGATTTATTTTTAAACCATCTAAAAATTCCAGTTTAAAATGGCAGGTAAACAGTAAGCTGCTCAATAAATGATGCTGGCTGCATGAATGGATATATAGATGGATTGAAGGGGATGGAGAGAAGTACATGAGAATGGATAGGGATAGTACAACTTTGTTTTGCTTGTTATTTCTTGGGGAATGAAAAAATTTTAAGAACTGCTGTATTTAATAAAACTTTCTAGCATAAACATCAACATCTTTTAAGGAAGGTTTCATACACTTAATGAATGAAATCATGAATTTTTTATTGAAGGCAAAGGCGATTTTGATGTTTATTTTCTTTTCTCATAAAATTCTCTTCATAATTTCTCTTCCCCAGTGATGATGAGAAATATATTATTATATATTTTTGTCTGATTCATGCATTATTTTACGTTGTCTGATTTCCCTTCTAGATGGGCGCCATGTTTACTAGTGGCAACCACATGAAGGCAGTTGAGAAGGTATATACAACTCTGCTTAATGTGAAAGGAAGATAATGATAATCTTTTAGGTCTCTTTAGTTGCTTTGATCAAGCTTTTAAAAACTTATCTATGGAGGAAATTATACTTCTAGGAGTAGCAGTGTTTTTAGATTTCACCTTCGTAGTCTCCTCTGTCATGGGTAAAATACCTCCATAAAGGGGGACATTTTTGAGTAAATATGGTAATCATGAATCTCTGTGCTAAGTTTGAGGATAAAAAAAAAAATTCCTTTTAGTCATTTCATCAAGAATAGTAAAATAAATCTGAAAATATATTTTATTTTTAAAATACATTAATATATTTGTTGTACTACATGAATGATACTAAATAATTTACTTTGGTAATAATACATCTAAATACCATGTATTTGCAAAAAAAACCTGACTATTCTGAAAAGATAAGAAGTTATAACCCTTCAGCTATTTCCAATTCAGCTTATCTCTATATAATGTTAATCTTAATTAACAAATTACATGCTTTGGTCTTTGATGAATCTTTCTGAAGAAACTAGAGAGTATCCCCATCTACATATTTAAACTGTCATATTGTCCAGGAATTCCCGATTCCATCCTTAGAGGCTGTAGCATCCATAAAGTTCTCATAATGATTGCATCTTGAGAGAAAGCCTAGCTGTTCTTTGTTAAACAAGCATCCAGTCATAAGTGCTTTAGGACTTGTTTTTCAAGCTTGGGAAATCAAAGTGGCTAAACTTTCTTGATTATGAATCTTAGGGAAGGGGTTCAAATTATTTAATCATTGTTTTTTTGGTTTTGTTTATTTTTGTTTTGTTTTCTTTTTGTTTTTGAGCACCAACTAAATGCTCAGTAGTACACCAGGTACTGCATCTGGAAAGGGAGATAAATGAAATAGAATACTGCCCTGTTTATTTAGAGCTCAGATATTTGGCACCTAAAAATGTCTAGAGTATTTACAGACTGAAGTAAAAACAGAAACCTACAAATGCAACCATTCTTTCTCCAAAATAGCTGAGAAGATGCAATGTGTTTGACTAATTTTCCAAGCAGAATAAAGGAAACAAAAATATGAAAACAAAGTTTATTTTCACTAAAATGTACCAAGACTTGGACAAAACCTGTACTTTTGTACTATATTTATTTTTATTTATTGATTTATTTATTTTTAATCCTCACCCGAGTATATTCTTAGAGAGAGAGGGAGAGAGGGAAGGGGTGAGAAACATTGATGTGAGAGAGAAACATTGATCAGTTGTCTTCCATATGTGCCTCAACCGGGGATCAAACCCACAACCCAGGCATGTGCCCTGACTGGGAACTGAACCTGCACTCTTTTGGTGCACAAGACGATGCTCAACCAACTGAGCCACTCTGGCCTGGCTGTATTATTTTTTATAAAAATATGCTTAAAAATCTGAAATAGTCAAGGACTTTATTAATTTTCCAAGGATTTCTCTTAAACCTTTGATATTCAAATCATTTTCTTTTGATGTGTCTACCGTGGTATCATCCCTTTTATCATTTGTTAACTGGTCTTACTCTACCAGAGTTGTCAATGGTTTTGCATGTGATCAGAGTAGTTCTTCAGCATTACATTCATCAACTGGATGCAGTCTTAAGTGTTTTTCAAGATTTGCGATATCACGTTGAATTGGTTTGCATTGTATTGTCTTGCAATATCAGAAAGTCTCCTGGACAATGATCAACATAAGCTTACACTGAGCAGGAAGAGGTCCTTGAGTAGAGACTAATTTTATAGATGATCAGTTCATTCACAAATAATTTGTGTTATTATGACTTCTGCTTCTCTTCATATCCTCTTAATTTGGGGGACTTGGATAGTGGATACGTAGATAATGAAGACCACCTGTCCTTGTGTTTCCTGCAAACCAAAGCAAATTCAGAGCCTTTAAATGAGATCAGTGTCCTAAATGCAAATCTTTTCTGTAATATTTCATTATTAGGTAGAATGTACTTATCTCTTAAATTTAAGCCTTGAGTATATACTTTTATTGTTCTAATTGTTCAATGTGAATTTATTCTGTCTCCCCAAATGATTGTGAGCTTCCCAAGGGCAGGATGTCCGGTAACAAAGCACAGAATATATCTTGCATGATGAAATAATACTTTTTGAGGTAGCACTCACCCTAGAAGTTGTTCTTTTTCCTTGTCAAATTCCAAGGTGCCCTATAATAATGTCTCCCAAACTATGTCATTTACTATTCTGATTTTCCATGTGAAATTAATAAATGATCCAAGAGAAAACATTTCCATGTTTAAAGTTAATTTGAGAAAAGAATGTAAAATGGAGCAGCCACTATGGAAAACAGTATGGAGGTTTCTCAAAAAATTAAAAATAGGACTATCCTGCAATCCCACTGTTGGACATTTGTCAAAAGGAATTGAAATCAGGATCTCAAAGAGGTACCTGCACTCTTATGTTCATAGAATTACTATTCACAATAACCAAGATATGGAAACAACCTATGAAAATCAAGAGAATGTGGTATATACATACAATGGAATATTATTCAGCCTTTAAAAAAGAAGAAAATCTTGTTATATGCTACAGCATGAATGAACCTTGAGGACATTGTGTTAAGTTGAAACAAGCCAGTCACAAAAAGTCAAATATTACATGATCCCACTTATATGAGGCATCTAAAGTAGTCAACCTCTTAGAAACAGAAAATAGAATGGTAGTTGCAAGATGCAGAAGAGAGGAGGAAAAGGGGACTTTTTGTTCAATGGCTATAGAGTTTTAATTTTGCAAGATGAAAAAGTTCTAGAGATCTGTTGCACAACAATGTTCAGACTATTATACTATACATTTAAAAATAGTTAAGATGATAAAATGTATGTGTGTGGTTTTTACCACAATAAAACGTTAATTTGGGAAATACTGTATACTGAATGTTCTTTTTGGTTATTTGTCTGGAATGTTAGCATATTATTAGTGTTGAGAATCACTCCAATAAGGAAACTTGTTTACCTTTCTTTAACCCACCACTTCCCAAGCTCATTTGACAACAGAACTTTTCTTGGTTGTTAGTGAGAAATATTTATTAATATTCTGTAGAACATTAGTGTTGTGTGGACTACAGTTTGAGAAATGCTGCCCTACAGAGATCTTACCCCATAACAGCACAGAGAGAAGAACATTTTTCCAGAGAGCTGTAATAGATTCAGTTTTGGAAACAACATTTAATGGAGTACATGCTAGAAGAGCCTCCCCATTTTTAGTTCTTTGAACATTTATAAAAATCATTGCAGTAGTAGATAAAAGCAACAGCTATAGAACTACATTTGATGAAAACTATACTTAGTTCAGTGGTTCCCAACCTGGCTGAATACTCTGCGTTGCTTTAAAAAACACAGTTTAGGCTTCACTACCCAGAGATCCTGATTTAAAGGTTGGAAAATCAACCAGGCTTCAGAACCATGGCTTTAGAAGTTTGAATTTTGAATAATTGCTTACAGAGAGATTGGGAATCATTTGAAATTTGCATATTTGCCCTGATATAAAGAAACTAGGATACAGATGATGGATGAAGACAGGATAACAAAAGATAAAAATGACTGGGACTAAAACCACGACAGAGACTTTTGGCTAAGTGTTTCATGAATTCCTAAGAAAGTACTGGAATGAAGTCAATACCCAAATCCCTGTTAGTGATGCTTTGAATTATTTGTATATTGCTATATGTATAGTCATGCCAAAGTTAACTGCCTAAAAATTACACAAATAATTCACCACATAGGGTAGGCTTTTCAACCTGTAAGTCATGATTTAAGAATTTTTTCTGCTATTATTGATGTATTTGAACTGGTGCTGTCTTTTGAGAACTGCAGTCAGGATTCCTGTTCACAGAGTGGGCAGACAAGCTAAAGTACTGCTTGTGCATTGATACTGTAGCAAGACCTATTTAGTTCTGGGCTGTACTGTCAACATGTCAGACAAACACAGGGAAAGAGAGTCATGGAATCAATTTGGTAGAAAAAGAAACTCAAGGAGAATAAAAATAAAGAAAATATGAGAATAGCATAAAAATAACCTTAGGTTGCAATGTCTCTTGTTAAGTCAGTGTGAACTCAAACCCAATCAACATATAAGTAATTTAATAGGTTGTATGAGAAGATGGATCACAGCAGCACCAATCCAATTAATGTGCCAAATGATCTTTTTGAAAAAAATAACTCAACAAAAACAAAAATGGAGGCCTCAATCTGGGATTTAGAGTTAACGCATACACAACGTCGTTCAAAGGTGCTACAATACTAAGTTAATTATACCGTCATCCTTAACCGATCATAGAAATTCAACACAAGGGATTTTCTTTCATTATTCTAAGGTTATAGCTACGGCTAAAAGAAATCACAACAAATGAGGATGGGAGTAATATAAGATAGTAGGCAAGCTAATAGGTGCTCCGGCTAAAACGCTTGGGTACCTAAGCCCTACCACTTAGTAAGTGATACTGGATAAGTTACTTTGCCTCTCTCAGCTTCTCTTTCCTCAAGTGTAATATTTGGGGTTATAATTACACTTATAGGGTTGTATGAAATGAGATCATGTATGTAAAGCACTAAGAATAGTACCTGGCACATTGAAAGCACTCAATAAATGGCAGCTGCTGTTATTATCAGTCATTGATTTCTTGCCATGGACAAGTTTCAGACTCTTTCCTGAGCCAGCATTCTACGGAGAGGGTAGGACAATATGGGGTGGGGAGTAGAGTTGGGGGTTGGAAAATGATGGACAAAATTTACTTGCTGAGGACTAGATCTGCCTTACAGCATTCCAATTCAATCTTAACTTTCCCTTTTCTGCAGGTAGGATAAATCTCAATGCAGATGATTTTATTTATACTATAGCTATATGTCATTTTACATTATAAAATTAGCTCTCTTGACTGCATTGGGGAAGAAAATATCCTTGATATGCTAATCCTAACTTTTTTTTTTTTTCAAGTAATGGCTTCTGATAAATCACTTTGTCTCTTAGACCGGAGCACTTAATAATGGCAACTGCAAAATGATACTTTTAAGGGTGTCAGAGCTCATTTTCCAAAACATTGCTATCAGAAGAGAAACAATCACTTAGCAGAAAGAAAGCCTTTCTTAAGGTGGCTATATTTCTTATCTCCAGGAAAAGTTAGTGGTGTGGGGGCTTGGGGTTTAATATCTAGACTGAGAGACAGAATTAGGCACTTTCCAGATGTTGAATTCTTTGTTTTTACATTGGCTATGGTATTTGGGTTTTTCAGGCCACCCAGCAATGCTTCCTACTCATGTCTTCTAATTTGTTTGTTTTGTCACTCAAGTGTATAGTTGATATACTATAGGTTACCATGTAAAATCCCTGTTTGATTTTGTTGATTGTAGGGTTAGTGAGGTAAGGAATGGTTAAGCGAAGAGGAATAGTTTCCAAGACACAGCCTCAACCGTCTATCCTCTGCCTGTGACTTACATTAGCTCCCACCACTCCCATCTTACATACATACTCTTGTTCTTGCCCCTTGCTTGTCTAAAATGCTCTATGCTGCCCAGCCAGGCATGGCCCAGCGGTTGAGCATCGACCTAGGATCCAGGAGATCGGGATTCGATTCCCAGTCAGGGCACATGCCTGGGTTGCGTGCTGCAGCTGATCAATGACTCTCTCATCATTGATGTTTCTATTTCTCTCTCTCCCTCCTTTCCTCTCTCTGAAATTAATAAAGATATGTTTAAAAAAATAAATAAAATAAAATGCTCTATGCTTTCTTGCCCCTGTGTCATTGCTCATTTATTAAGTCATTTCACAAACATGCATTGAGCCCCTGCCGTGTGCTATGAAGTGTGCTAGGAATCAGTGTTATGGCATTGAAATACTTTTTTGTCTTCTCTATCTTTAAAAACATCCACCATGTCCTAGCTGTTTTTGCTCAGTGGTTAAAGCATTGGCCTGCAGACGGAAGGGTCCTGGGTTTGATTCCAGCCAAGGGCCCATACCTAGGTTGCAGACTCAATCCCCAGCCCTGGTCAGGGCACATGCAGGAGGCAACCAATCGATGTGTCTCTTTCACATTGGTGTTTCTCCCCCTCTCTCTTTCTCCCTTCCACTCTCTCTGAAAAGCAATGGAAAAAATGTCCTCAGATGAGGATAAAAGAAAAAAAAATCCACCATCCTTCAAGACCCAGCTCCAAGTCGTCCTATTATATGTACCTCTCCCTGACAAAATCAACCTGCAGGATCTCTTCTTGCTCTCAACAAGCATTTAATTGGTACACCATTCATTTGACTCTTATCATCTATTCTATTTTATAGTAGTTGTTAAAAATGTTTCTAACTGCAAGTAATAGAATTCCTGATTAATAGCAGCTGAACCACAAGGCAGTCAAGAAGGAGGTGGTCCCAGAGTAGATCTGACACCTTAACGATGTCATTAGGGGCTAGGCTGCTTTGATCCCTCCACTTTGCCTTTCTCAGTGAGTCAGTGATGTCTTCCTTCGTGGTTTGAAGATTGCTGCTGTAGCTCCAGGTATCACATTGTTATATTACAGTGTCAGGAGCAGGATGCAAGAGGGCAACAGTGGCACCAAAAGAGCCTCCTTCTTCCATGCCTTTTACAGAAGCTCCAGACAGTTTTTAGTTACTGGCAAAGGGGTATGGGATTGCCGTTACCGGCTTAAATAATTTATGATCTATCCCCTAGGTCTGATATATTGCTGCCAGAATAATACTGGGGATCTGTTAGGAGAGAAAGAGTGAAAGATGACTGTTGTCTAGGAAACCAACCACATATGCCAGAGTGTTTATGATTTTGACTTGTGCATTTATTTGCTATGTTACCTTGGACAAATTAGCTAAGCTTTCTAATTCTCACTTAATGAATCTTCAAAATTGAGCATAATAATACTTATCTTACAGGGTAGCTATGGACATCAAATGAAATACCAATTGTAAAAATGCCCTCCACATAGCAACTGCTTAGAAAATATTTCCTATATAAACAGATGAGGCATGGCTCTAGAATAGCAGACCTCTAATCAGGCTCCTAGATTCTGATCTATAGCTGTGGTCCCAGCTTATACAAATATTTATATAGTAAAGCTTTGCAATGCTGATTCTATGTATAGGCCTAGTAATCAATCACCTATGACTGTAATACACAGAATGTTAAAGGGACTCTGAATTCTAAAGATGCCTTTTACACAATTCCTGTGGCTCATGTCTCCTGTTATAATTCAATGACCCTTAGAAGGATAGCTCAGTAACCTATCAGGCAGTTGTGTCTCAGTGATCAAAAATTTGTGATCAAATCTTTTCTAATGATAGCTTAGAGTAAGTAGAAGGATGAGAGATAGGTCTAGAACACCCAATATATTATGATTAACTAAATTTTTCCCTCAGGTTCCAGAGCTCAGGAATTAGTTCATAGTAAGGTAATAATATCTAACTCCAATCTAATGTATTAAATAGCTTAGTCATATGTGAACTTTCACATCTAGGTCAGATTCTAGAATCAGACAGATCTTAGCTTGAATCCCATCTCTCACTTGCTATGTGATTGTAAGCAACTTACGTAACCTTTCTGGGCTGGGTTATCCACCTGAAATGAATTGAGCAATAACCTCGTAGAGTTAGAAACATTAAATGAGACTATGTAAAAGAGCTTAGCACATGTCTGGCATGTGTTAAGTGTGCTCAAATATCCACTATTATTATTGTTATTTATTAATATAAATCTTATCAGGAAAACCATCTTATGGTACAGAAAAAGCAGGGAAGATTATTCTTACCTTGCCTTTGAAGAAATGGGCACACAGGGTTTAAGTTGTTTGCCTTACATCTCACAAGAAGGTAATGATAGAGCCAGGACTAGAATCTAGGCCTTTAGCACAGAGCCAGAGGTTCTTCTGCCTAGACTGAAGGGTCTCTCAAAGAACTCTATGCTCTTCCTGACCAAGGATGATTCCTAATGACACAGCTAGTTTGTGGCAGCTATTTTGATAAAAGAACAGGGTTAAAAACACAGCTTTTTAAAAAATTTAATAAGCAGTGTATGCTGCAGATACTCCGGGAACTTATTTTGTCCACCACCTCATCATTATTATGAGGCTCAGAAGGGATCAAGTTCACATGTGGATTGGGAGTCAAATGTGTGGCAAGATTGTCTGTGGCAGGACACAACCATCTTTTTTTCTTGTTCACTAATTATATGCCCAGCAGTTAGCACAGAGCCTATTAGATGGTAGGTGCTCAATAAATACTCGCAAAACTAGTTAATTATTTGGTAATTTCTAAGGGCTGAAAACATAATGGTTAGGGTTTTCTTTTTCTTCGTATTTTTTGGCTTGTATAAAAATATCATGAACCTGCCTGATTTTTACAATTAAATCATTTGAGCAACACACTTCTTGTTCTAAAAACAGAACATATGAATAAACCAGCCAGGCTGGGATTTTTAATTTTCTCCAAACAGACCTGAACTTTGGACAAGTTTTCATTTCATACAGGGTTTGACTTTAATATTAGTCTTCTCTCAAACTGCTCACAAATCACTTCCTGCAGTGAGTGTTGATTCTCTAAAGGAGCAGCAAACATCAGTCCTTGGGAGACAAACTCAGCTAGGTCTTTCTGGCTTCTTGAGAAATGAAACATCTAGTTAAGGTTTTAACTTTTTTTCTCAAATCAAACAGCACAAGTGTAGTGCCTTGAAAAGTAAATAAATGAAGTAACCCAGAATTAGGAAAAGGTGACAGTCTTTTTAACAATGGGCATTCTAATGTCGTGACTGGCATTGTCTCCTTACATCTGTTTTGGGGACCTATTCCAAGGAAAGGGTTTCTTTTCAGTCCTTTAAACACCATGGCAAATATAAAATTGCTCATGCGTTAATTTGTTCTTTTGTAATTTTGTTTACTGAGTGTTTGCTTTCTGCCAGGCACTGGTAAAAATCCTGAGAAGTCAGAGATGAGTGAGGCAGAGTTACTGCCCTCAAGGAATTCACAACCTCGTGGGATTAGACAGACAAGGAAGCAGATAAATTATAAAGCAACATAGTTAAGTGCTATTATCAAGATATGAGCCAAATGCTGTGGGAGTCCAGTTCTCTCTCCCAATAGTATCTGATTTATCATCTTTATCTCTAATTTTGAAAGAGAATGCAAAGTCCTCATTAAATGATTTCAAGCCTCAGAGAACAGGCTGGAGAGATATTTTTGGCAAAGGGCACCTTCCTGTTGTCCCTGAAATAAGATTGAGAGGCTGCTTACCCCATTTCTGTGTGAGGCCAGTCTTGCTAATAATAGTATGTCTTTCAACAAATTAATAATACAGCATCTGGCTCAAAAGGAAGTGCTCCCATCAGTTAGCTAGAAGAAAGACATGTCTGCTGCGAGGCATCTGATGCAGTTCTAGGGATGGAGGTAGCATGACATGAAGGTTACCTATTTTCTGAAACTGACTGTAAAGCAATCATTTCTCCTGTTATGGCAGTTTAATGGAAACTAAGCAAGTAGAGAATAGAAAGTAAAGTGGTTTCTGTAAGCACTTATCAGACACAAGAAGTTGTTGAGTCTTTTACCTGTCCAAATGGGCCCATTCAGAAATAGTATTTTTTTATTTTGCAAAGAGATCCTCCCAGTGGGAAAAGGCTCATGATATTAGTCCCTCTGCTCTGGATCTGGGAGGTTTCACACATGAACTGACTAGCAGTGGAAGAACTTTAGCAATGTTGCCTGTAAACAAAATAACAAAAACAAAACAAAGCAATGAACAGAAAGTATCTCTGCTTCAGGGAAAGTGTGTTGGGGAACCTCTACATGATGAGTGCTAAGTTTGCAGTGGGATTGTAGGATGTATCACTTTTCAGACATGCTGCCTTTTGTCTTTCCTGACTGCTGGAATTATGATGACATGGTTTCCTTGTGGATATTGATGTTATGTGTAGACACAGCTTTTGCCAAACCATTGATCTCTCAATAATAGTGTGAGGAAAGCGTAGCATGCTCTCTAGATTGGAATATTATTAATTTTGAGGTCTATTTACAAGTGTGATGAAAAATTCAGGATGTCTGGTTCTATAGACTGAATGTTTGTGTACCCCCCCCCAAAATTAAAATGTGATAACTGAATTCCCAATGTGATAGTATTTGGAGGTGAGGTGGCTGGGAAGTGATTAGATGATGAGAAAGAGCCCTTGTGAATGGGATTAGTTCCCTTATAAAAGAGGTCCCAGAGAGCTCCCTTGCCCCTTCCAATGTGATAACACAGCTAGAAAATGGCCATCTATGAACCAGGAAGTGGGCTCTCATCAAACATCAAATCTGTAGACACCTTAATTTTGGACTTCCCAACCTCTAAAACTGTGATAAATAAATGTTTGTTGTTGAAGGTAGCTAGTCTATGGTATTTTTTTATAGCAGCCCAAAAGGACTCAGACCTGTGGTTGCCCATCCTCCACGTAAGAACGTTGGAAGTTTCCACTACATCCTAACAAGTAAAATGCAGAACAAACTGAAAAATCAATAATTCTTCTGACATCCATTACAGAAGTGAGGTTACAGGGCAAACCACTACCCCCAAAGTCGGAGAGACAGGCAGAATACAAAAAATCACAACTTACCAGAGCAGAAACTCATGGCAGAAACCCATAGCAGAAACCTCTGCAAGAACCAGTGATGGGATAAAAAACCTAAATTGTAATTGAAAAATTCTTGGATGCTCAGTGTGGAACAATCTGAGAGTCAAAATGTTCAAGGGGAACCAGTCATAAGGAAGGCTCTGTATTTTTTAATTTTTAAAATTTTTCATTTAAATAAATATACAATACTATATTAGTTTCAGGTATACAACATAGCGATTAGAGATTTATATAACTTACAAAGTGATTACCCCAATAAGTCTAATATACATCTGACACACACATAGTTATTATAATATTAATGTATTTACTATATTGACAATATGGTCTATCTTCTCTATGCTGTTCTTTACATCCCTGTGTCTGTTTTTTTAACTGCTAATTTCTACTTTTTGAATCTTTCCCCCTTTTCACTCAGTTAACTCAATGCCCCTCCCATTAGACAACCATCAGTTTGTTCTCTGTATCTATGAGTTTGTCTCTGTTTTGTTTGTTCATTTATTTTGTTCTTAGATTCTTAATATAAGTGAAATCATATGGTATTTGTCTTTCTCTGTCTGACTTATTTCACTTAGTATAATACCCTCTAGGTCCATCCATGTTGTCACAAATGGCAACATTCCATTCTTTTTATGTCTGAGTAATATTCCGTTATATATATATTTCATATATATATATGATTCACTTCTTTATCTATTCATCTATCCATGGACACTTAGGTTGCTTCTATATCTTGTCTATTATAAGTAATGCTGCAATGAACATAGGGGTGCATATATCTTTTCAAATTAGTGTTTTGGAATTCTTTGGATAAATACCCAGAAGTGAAACTACTAGGTAATATGGTAGTTCTATTTTTAATTATTTGAAGAACTTTCATACTGTTTTCCATAGTGCTGCATCAATTTATAATCCCACCAACAGTGCATGAGGGTTCCCTTTTCTTCACATCCTCATCAACACTTGTTGTTTGTTGATTTACTGATGATAACCATTCAGACAGGTGTCATGTGATATCTCATTATGGTTTTAATTTGCATTTCTCTGACAATTAGTGATGTTGAGCATCCCCTCATATGTCTATTGGCCATCTGCATGTCTTCTTTGGAGAAATGTCTATTCAGGTCCTTTACCAATTGGTGTTAAGTTGTATAATTTTCTTATATATTAACCCCTTATCAGATGTATCATTGACAAATATCTTCTCCCATTCAGCAGGTTGTTTTCATTTTGTTGATGGTTTTCTTCACTGTGCAAAACCTTTTTAGTTTGATGTAGTCCTATTTGTTTATTTTTTCTCTTGTTTCCCTTACCCGAGGAGACATATCTAAAAAAATATATTACTGCCTGGCCAGGCGGGGCTCAGCGATTGAGCATCGACCTAGGATCCAGGTGATCAGGGTTCGATTCCAGTTCAGGGCACATGCCCGGGTTGCGGGCTTGATCCCCAGTCGGGAGTGTGCGGGAGGCAGCCGATCGATGACTCTCTCATCATTGATGTTTCTATCTCTCTCTCCCTCTCCTTTTCTCTCTGAAATCAATAAAGATATATTTTTTAAAAAATTAAATTAAATTAAAAAATATATTACTAAAAGCCATGTCAAAAAGTTCACTGCCTCTTTTCTTCTAGGAGTTTTATGGTTTTGGGTCTTATATTTAAGTCTTTAATTCATTTTGAGTTTATTCTTATATATGGTGCAAGAAGATAGTAGTCGAGTTTCATTCTTTTGCATGTATTTGTCCAGTTTTTCCAACACGATTTATTGAAGAGACTGTTTTTACTCCATTGCGTATTCTTGGGAAGGGTTCTGTACTTTTGTGAATGTTAACTCTAGGAGCTTAAACTGCTTCTAACAGTGAATATCAAAGAAAAATTCCCTTGTGTTTTTGGCAGGGGGAGGGAAAAAGTAACCATTTAGAAATATGACAGAGCATTGTATTTTTCTTAAAAAGGCTTGCCCTCAAGAAAAATTATTTTCTCAGAACCTAAATTATTTTTTTTCAGAGACCAACCAGAGGGAAGGGAAATATGCAACTCCAGCCTCCTCTGGCCCTCCCTATGGGGAAATGGAAGTACCCCACTCCAGCCCTCTTTATTTACTCTGTGCCACCTAAAGGATGAAAACAATGAAGAAACACTTGTGAAGTTTATAGTACAGAGGCACAGCCTCTAAAAAAAAAAGGGAAATCTATTTATAGGACTATAAAACACTTGCACTCCACCTACAACTTACCACTACATTACTAAAGGCCTATTTACAGCAGTTTCTTTTACTCAATACATCATGTGTAGCTATCAAGGAAAATGACAAGGTGGCAGAACAAGACACATATGGCAGGGATGTTGGATTTGTCAGACTGGGAATTTAAAACAACTATGATTAATATGCTAAAGTTTCTCGTGGACAAAGTAGGTAGTGTGTACAAACAGGTGGACAATATAAGCAGAAAGATGAAATGTGAAGAAAAATAAAAAAGAAATACTATAGATAAAAAGCAGCAACAAATGAAGAATGCCTTTGATAGGCACATTAGTAGACCAGACACAACTGATGGTGAATCACTGAGCTTGAACATATTTCAATAGAAACCCAAAATGGAAAAGCAGAGACAAAAGACCAAAAAATCCAGAACAGGCTATACAAGAACTGTGGGAAAACTACAAAAAGTGTAATGTGAATACCAGAAAGAGAAGAAAAAAACAAAAAAAATATTTGAAGCAATAATGACTGAGAATTTCCCCAAATTTATGACATACACCAAACCACAGATTCAGAAAGCTCAAAGAACTTTAAGCAGGTTAAATAACAACAGCAACAACAAAATACACCTAGCCATATTATATTCAAACTGCAGAAAACCAAAGATAAAGGAAACAATATTGAAAAAAGCCTGGGAGTGGGAGAAGGGATAAAAATTGAGGCAGTTTCTTGTCAATTGACTTGCCTTGTAAGAAATGTTAAAAGAAATTATTAAGAGATAAAAAATGATATAGGTCAGAAACTCAGATATACATAAAGAAAGGAAGTGTGTTGGAGAAGGAATAAGTGAAGGTAAAATAAAAACTTTAATGTTCTTATTCTTAATTGATCTGACTCACTCAGTTAATTCAAAATAATAATAGCAACAATGTATTTGATTATGTATGCTTATGTATTAATATATTGTTATGTACGTTTATGTATAAGTGAAACAATTACAGAAATTATACAAAGAATGGGATGGAAGAATTAAGAATATTTTGTTATAAAGTACTCAAACTATCTGTGAAGTGGCATAGTGTTGTTTCAAAGTGGTCCTGGATTAGTTTTAAACATATTTTAGAAATTCTAGGGCAAGCACTAAAAATATTAGAAAATATGTTAGGTGATATAAGAAAAGAGAGAAAATGAAATTATTTATAATGTGCAATTAAAACTACAAATGGCAGAAAAAGTTGAAGACAAAGATAGAAACAAACAACAAAGGCAACAAATGGAAACAGTAAAAAATATGGTAAATATTAATCCAAAATATCAATTATCACTTAAAATATAAATGATCTAAACACACCAAATAAAACACAGAAATTGTCGATCTTGACATAAAACAGCCCATTTTCACTACTCTTTTTCAACGTCATACCAGAAGCTCTAGCTAGTATAATAAGACAAGTAAAGGAAGTAAATTAAACTTTAAGTTTATTTTTTAAAAATAGTCAACTACCTTCACAACTCTTATATAAATCTAGTTATTTCAAAATTTTTAAAAAATTTTGGGGAAAAAAAGTATACAGATTGGAAAGAAATAAAACTGTCTTTATTCATAGATAACTGTCCATGCAAAAAATGTGAAAGAATCTACAAAAAAAATTCCTGTAACTACTAAAGTCAGTCACTTTCCTATATTCTAGCAATGGACAAGTGGAATTTGAAATTAAACACACAATGTCATTTACATTAGCACCCTCAAAATGAAATAATTAGGTATAAAATTAATAAAAATGTACAAGATTTATATGAGGAAAACTACAGTACTCTGATGAAAGAAATCAAAGAAGTGAATAAATGGAGAGATATTTTATGTTCATAGATAGGAAGACTCAATATTGCCAAGATGTCAGTTCTTTCAAAACTGATCTACAGATTCAATGCAATCCCAATCAAAATCCCACCAAGTTGTTTTGTAGACATTCGTAAACTTTTCTAAAATTTATATAGAGAAGCAAAATACCTAAAACAGCCAACATAATATTGAAGAACAGAAACAAAGTTGGAAGGCTGACACTGCCCAATTTCAAGACTTAATATAAAGCTACAGTAATCAAAAATGTGGTATTGGTGAAAGCACAAAGAAAAATTGGAAAAGCAAAAAAGAGAGTCCAGAAATAGACTCACGTACAATTAAGTGATCTTTGACAAAGGGGCAAAGGCAATACAATGGAGGAATGATAGTATTTTCAACAAATGATGCTGGACCAACTGGACATAAACATACAAAAATATGAATCTAGACACATACCATACACACATTATAAAAATTAACTCAAAATAGATCATAGACCTACATGTACAATGCAAAACTAAAACTCCAAGAAGATAACAGGATAAAACCTAGATGACCTTGAGTTTGGTGATGGCTTTTTGTATACAATATCAACAAAAATTCAATCAAACCAACAATGAGACTATTCAGTTTGTGCAAATGCACCAACTGTAGGACCAAAGGAATGATCCATGAAAGAAATAATAAGCTGGCCTTCATTAAAATTAAAAGCTCTGCTCTGTAAAAGACAGTCAAAGGTATGAGGAGTCAAGCCTTGACCCACTTTATCATTTATGTGACTAGCTACAGAAAAGGCTCATGGTCAGAGGATCGTTAAGACTTGCAGTTTGGCATACTGGACAATGACCCACAGACTGTCCTCAACACCCATCATTTTACTTCTATTCCTTTTCCCCCTAATCTTTACTTCTTTCTCGCTTCTGTTAAAAATACCACTTAATTGCCTGTGGTAGAAAATTCAGAGCTACATTGATTCTCCTATCTTACTAATATCTAATCCATTCCCAAGTTTGCTTTTAACTCCAAAATCTCTCATATCAATTTCACATTCTAAGCCATGATCACTTCTCACCTTGATTGCTGTAGTAGTTTTTTAGCTAGTTTCCCACTTTCATCTATGTATAACCTCATTCATTCTCCATACAACAGTCACACAGATCATTCAACAAGCAAATTTGATCATGTAACACTCACATTAAAAGAATTTTAATGGTACACTGTTAGTATTGTTTGTGTTTAAGAAAGAGATATAGCCAGGAACCCAACTCACTATTCCAGTTATTTACTATGAAGTAGCAGTATGTGTTAGTAGTAACATCTGTTCATTGAACATTTATTATGTGTCAGGTACTATGCTACATGATTTCCATGCATTGTCTCATTAAATCCTAACATTTTCAAGTAAGTGTAATTTGTTAAATCCATTTTATAGATGAGAAAACTGAAAGTAGAGAGGCCAGAAGACACAGGCAAGAAGTGTGATGCTGATACTGGGGCCCAGTGATGTTTACCCAATCATTACTCTTCCTCGGATGAATGTTGGGTAATAGGGTAGAAGAAGAACCTGGGTTAAGTTTTGGGAGTGAGGACGGGCTTCCTTTGAAAGACTCCATTTCTTATCAGGATCTTTTACTTAGTCTGAACAAAATGTTATTAACCACTCTTAGGCCCTCCCTGTTCACTCTAGGGTTACAGTAGGTCTCCAAAAAGTGATGGCTCTCAGATGTAATATGTCCAACCTTATTTGGAAAACCTAGCTAAGTTGGAGATAAGAAGATCTGAAAAAAAGAAAAGCTGTATTTTTAACACAGCTACAGAGATGAGGGCTTCAGCATCTCTTACTGCAGTTAGATTTTAACTGCTGGAAAATAGGAAACACTTTATATAGAAATTCTAGTTTGGGTCTACTTTTGTATTTTTGCTGAATTCTGTTCTGTGAAGTTTGTTTATCTTTTTTTTTTAATCCTCACCTGAGGATATGTTTAGAGATAGGAAGGGAGACAGAGTGAGAGCAAGAGTGAGAGCGAGAGCGAGAGCGAGAGCGAGAGAGAGAGAGAGAGAGAGAAAGATCAATATGAGAGGAACATTAATCAGTTGCTTCTTGTAGCCGCCAACCAGGGATTGAACCTGCAACCTAGGTATGTATGTACCCTGACTGGCAATTGAACCCACAACACTTTTTGTGTATGGGACTACACTCCAACCAACTGAGCCACCTGGCCAGGGCTGAAGTTTGTCTTAAGTCACATATGGGAAATGGATGCCTACTACAGAGATTAATTATTTCCTTTAAGGCAGTGTTTTTCAAAATGTGACCTGGGACCAGGAGGGGCAGCAACATCTGGGAACTTGTTATACATGCCAATTCTTAGGCCCTACCATGAGAGTTAGAAACTCTGAGTGTGGAGCCCAGCTGTATGTGTTTTAACAAGCCCTCCATGTGATTTTTGGTGTACACTATAGTTTGAGGACCACTGGTCTGAGCTACTGCTGGGACAAGGGCAGATGTGTTCTTTCTCTGGTCTACTTATAAGGACAACTATATTGTGTTAGTGAACTATTAATAGGCATTTTGTTTTGCGTAACTGAGAGATATAACAGCCCTCAGAAGAAAAAGAGTCTATTCTCTCAGTTTCACAACCCTGCTCTCAAGAAACATCTAAATCATTCTCCTAAGACTGAGTGGGGAGACAGTTGTGTGGTACAACCCTGATACATGCTAAAATTTGAGAATCCCTACTTTAAGACTTTAGCTAGCAATTCTAGTAGCTGCCACTAGGTGGATGGTGTTAAATTAGGTTCACAGGTTTGGTACAATTGTGAAGTTTACCCAGACAGAGCTCACTTAGAAAAAAAAAGTAGGAATTTTGGATCCTCTGCTTTTTCTACAAAAAAAAAAAAAAAAATCACTGTTTCTAAAATTACTATGTAGATATAGAAAGATATCAGTTACATAGGGAAAAAAGCAAATTGCAGAAAGTCTGTATAACATGGTTACATTAAAAAGTCCCTTTACAGTAGCTACCTGGGGGTAGTGGGGTAGGGTGTGGTAGCTGCTTTCAAATTTCAATTTATACACTTTTCAATTTTTGAATTTGTCACAATGAATATATATTATTTGTGAAATATATTTTTCAATGGACCAATTTTTTTAATTGAAAAATAATACCCACATGATAATTCAAATAGTACAAAAGTATAGGCAATGTTAATAAATGTTCTTAAATTATTTTTTACTGTTTGACAGCACACTTAATTTTTCTAAGTGGAAAGAATACATTCTAAAATAACAATAACAAATATAATATAGTAAATATATAAATCAGTAACATGTCTTTTATTATCATTATCAAGTTAAATATTTAAAACTGCTTCTTATACAAGCAACAATATTTCATATATAGAGTGAGAGAATGCTTCTAAATACCAAAATGTGTTATGGAAATATGATATATTAAGTTAGAATGACTAAAGATCTTGTACACAAGAGGGAAAAAAAGCAGGGTAAATATTTCATATCTAGTATGTCAAGTAGGTATAAACCTAGATATATGATATGTATGAAATAAAAAGAAATACTACCACTACTTTGTTTTCACCAAGCTCAACTGTTATTAATCCCCTTAAGTAAGGCTTGGTGTTTCTTTCCATGCTCAAAAAAACATTTACCATTCTCCACCACAATCCTTCCAGGTATTGAAAAGGCCTGGCACTCTGTATTTTCTCAGCATTTTGACAAGGGCTGGCAGTTTACTTAAGCCACTACTTTAACTAACAATCCTCAAACTGACAGTGGACAAATCTCCAAGGTCTGTTGCCCTTTCTCTCCTACAGATGTCCAAAGCTGTTAACTATCTTTCCATACTTTGTGGAAAAACTCACTTTCTTAGTGCTGCTAATTAGATTTAGAGGGGGTGGCAGTCCTTTGCCTTCAAAAAAAGGCTTTCTGGTTCTTTCCCTTTTATGTTTATTTACCTCCTAAATGCCTTGCTTCTAAACAGAGAAGAGCTTGTTGTGGAAACCAAGTTATCAACTCATTCACTTTACTTTCCCTTCTTCCAGATGAATGGCTCAGATACATAGAAAGAAGGATCATTATCATAATGCTTCAGGTTTAATATTTTCCAATCTACAGACCTTCACTACACCTTTTTAATTTTTTTTAGTTTCAACTGTTAAATTTATTAGGGTGACATTGGTTAAATAAAATTATGTATGTTTCAAGTGTATAAGTCTATGCTACATAATCTGTATATTGCATTGTGTGCCTTCTACCAAAGTCAAATGGTAACTGCTTTTAACCTTTCCCCTCAAAATATTTTAAAGGACATTTAAACATGACAGGCCAGTTTTATTTAAAGAGCAATGTAGTCCTCTCTTCTGCAGTACCTGTGTTAAATTTGCAACAATACGGAGATTAGAAGAGGAAAAATGACATGTCAATTCACAAAGAGTACCACATATTTTCCTTACTGGGATAGTAAATCTCTATCCTAAATCAAAATCATATGTATTAACATCATATGTATTAGTAAAATAACATAAATGAATTCTTATTTAAATCATAAACAAGATAAGAAGAACTACTATCATCATTATGATTTTTAAAAAAATTTTTTTTCTAGTTTCCTAACCAGTGCAATAAAGCAGGTAACAGAAATATGGCACGTCACTACTGGAAACCATGAGACACAATATCTGCAAATTTGATGATTCCCTAACCCAAGAGAATTTAAATTAAGTACATTTAGAATGAGAGTTTAGCCCGGCCGGCGGGGCTCAGTGGTTGAGAGTCAACCCATGAACCAGGAGCTCATGGTTTGATTCCTGGCCATGGCTTCCAGCTCCATCCCCAGCAGGGGGCGTGCAGGAGGCAGCTGATCAGTGACTTTCTGATCATTGATGTTTCTATCTCTCTCCTTCTCCCTTCCTGTCTCTGAAATCAATAAAACAAAACATACTTAAAAAAAATAGGAGAGTTTAAGTGTTTTCCAGTTTTCCTAAACATCTCAGTAACCAATTATAAAACACAGTGGAGAGTCCATTTGCTGTACCACCAAAACATAAAAAAAAATATAAGCATAACCTCAGCAATAAATATGCAGGACCTATATTAGGAAAACCACAAAACTTTACAAAAAACACTTGATAAATGGATGAGAATACAAAACTTTTCAAGTTGTTAAGTCCTCTGAAATTAATGCATGGTGTTAATAACATTTAAAATAAAAAACCCAGAGATTATTTTCATACTTTGATGAAGTTATTCTAAACTCCATCCTAAAGAAAATATAGAATATATTCTGAAAAAGGAATAACATATATTCTGAAAAAGAAGACTAATGAGGAGAGCTTGCTCTAACAAATAATAAAAACTGGTTCAAAAACTACAATAGCTAAAATAGTATGGTACGGGTGCACAAATTTTTTTGAACAAATCAATGTAACAAACTATAGAGACCCAAAATCGTAATATAGAGTTTATTATGTTTCAATAGAAGTTCAGGTATGTGCCATTTGGACGTGTGTTAGCACAGTGATAAAAGGATTTGTGTTGTGGCAGCTGTTGCTTTCCTGCTGGGCTCCTGGATTGTTTTGAAGGGAGCACTGCCAGCAAGTCAGAGTCCTTGACAGTGTGTAAGCTCCTAGGAAAAGTTAGTGGGCATAGTTTTCATGGGCAAGGATTTCTTCTAATGCTTCCTTCTCTTTCTTTAGTGAATGTATATGCAGCAAGAGTTGGAATTGCTTATTTTGGCAGATAGCCTTAAATATTTAGAAGGTTCTCACTACCACTGGATTTCCTTTCTGTACGTTTCAGATTATAATGAAGGTATTTCACCATTTCTACCCTCTGATCTAAAGAATCTTTTAAAATGTGATTTCAAGGTTCTATTTCTTTAGGGTAGTTACTACAATTAGCACATCTATTAATATAGCATCATAGTCATCTTTTGGCAAACTTCATTTTAAAAGTAAAGTAATCCTTTGCTTTAATCTGCAATGTATATATATGTGCCTTCAAAATAAATTGATTTACAATATATGAAATTAAGACTGTATAGGAAAAGGCAATTATTCTCAACCAACAAGAACTATATTGAAGAGAAAGCATTTTTAAAAGCCTTGCATTTTATTTCTTTCTGTAAATCAATGTATCAAAAAATATTTAATGTCTATTCTACCTAAAATTATATTTATTTCTTTTAAAAACATTCTACAGTTGCACTCAAGTTTGTAGCTATGGATAAAATCAGGTCATTATTTTATGATGGCTAATTTTGTGTTATTTTTTCTATTTAATAAAAACAATAAAATTTGCCAAAAATTATATGCTTATCATTTATTTAAAGGGTAAATATCTATTAATTGCTTACCATGTGCCAAGTTCCATACTAGATATTACATTGTTACAACAAAATAAACACATTATCTGCCTTCATGAAGCTTTCAGTCTGGGAAAGACAGACTTAAATGGGCAAATGTATATATAATTACAAGTACTGATATTGAAAGAAGTTAGATAATAATTTCTGGCTAGTGAGAAGTTTGTCCAAATAACCAAATTAACCCTTGAAAGGAAAAAAAAAAAATTATTTCGCCCAGCCGGGTGCTGCTCAGCATTTGAGTGTCCACCGAGGATCCAGGAGATCGGGGTTCAATTCCCGGTCAAGGGCACATGCCCGGGTTGCAGACTCTATCCCCAGTCGGGGGCATGCAGGAGGCAGCTGATCAATGACTCTCTCATCATTGATGTTTCTATCTCTCTCTCTCCCTCTCCCTTCCTCTCTCTGAAATCAATAAAGATATATTTTTTTAAAAAAAATTATCTCAAACTACCATGTTTTGTTGTACCCACACTACACCCATGGTAGTTCTCTTTAAGGAATTATGTATATGATTTTATAATATTTCACAAGCTAATAAAATGTGACAACATGCTTCTTTATCTTTGTCTATGAAATATGTTAAATATGATACTTTACTGAAAGTTGCATTGTTAACTAGCTTCTATTTTGAAGGCTAAGTTTACATATTATTTATATTTTGTTCATGTATATCTATGAATAGGTAATGAGGGGCACCATTACTTTTTGACCAATTAACTTTGGATTCAGTTCTGTACAGCCTAGTCAAAGAAGGAATGGATCAAAGAGTTGAGAAGGAACTTCTATGATACCCAACCACACTAACCAACTCTCTTTATGTGGATTTTCATTACCAGCTTCTTTTTGCAATCTAGCTATTTATGTGTTAACAAAAATAGATTGAATAAACAAGTGCTTAGGTGACTTTTTATAATTTCAATAGATGACAAATGTGGTTATGAAGAAACATTAACATTGTTAGAAATTGTTATACTTAATGGGCATGTAAAAATTTGTTGGCATTATAAAATTGTAGTTAGGGTTTCCCTCCAAGCTCCAGTGCTTGGGCAGCAGCTTGAAGGGAACCAGTGATATATGGGGAGGAACTGACATGTCTGGTGTTGGGGTGAGAGCTGGAGGGGCAGCTTTCTCTCAGATAGAAGTGCTGGCAGAGGCCGTTGTTCCTTTTCTGTGGCCCCACACCTCCACAAAGCTGGCAGGAGTGTGCCATATCTGGGTCTCCATCAACCTGGCTTTCATTGTGGGAACACCCAGGTGATTCTCTGAGACACCACCCCACCCAACTTGCTGGACCACCAAAGCCCTTTCTTGTGGCTTTACCAAACAAAAGGCCTCTCTTTCCTCATGCTTTGAACTTTAGTAAAATCTCTTAAACAAGCAGTATCTGGCCTCAGTGTGCCCTGTACCTCTTGCTAAGTGGCCCTAGGCCCAGCATTAGCGGTAGCCAGCCTTGGTTCACAGCCTGGTCTCTCCTGGACATCTCTAGGCCCAGCACAAGTAACAGCCATCTGCAGATCTATATGTAGCTCATGCCATGTGGCCCAGGGCAGAACACAGGCTATGAATGACCTTGGCCTGCACCTTCTGGGAGGGACCAGAGCTAGAGCACCTGGTGGACAGTTTTATACCATATTGAAACACCACCCAACTACCTCCACAAGTGACACACTCAAAGGGCATACTCAGCTGGCATAAGAACCCCACTAAAGTAAGTCCTATTCCATGGGGTGAGCCTTGCACATCTGATCCTCCACAGTGGTCACAGCCAGTCCTTGCAGCCGATCAGCCTGGGGGTAAGTACCTCCCATTGACAAGCCAAAAGCAATCAAGGCTCAACTATAACAGGAGGGTGTACACAGCATACAAGGAGGGGGGCAGGCATACCTGGAGTGCCAATGGACTCTACAGGACACCTACTCCATTAGGCTACTCTACCAAGCCTGGGAGATGTAGCAGCTTTACTTAATACATAGAAACAACACAGGGAGGCTGCCAAAATGAGGAGACAAATAAACATGACCCAAATTAAAAAAAACAAAAAACAGAACAAAACTCCATAAAAATAACTAAACAAAATGGAGACAAGCAATCTACTAGATGCAGAGTTCAAAACACTGGTTATAAAGATTCTCAATGAAATTAGAGTAAGAGTAAATGAACTTAGAGAGAACTTCAAAAGCATAAAAAAGGACATGGAAACTATAAAAAAAGAACCAGTCAGAAATAAAGGATACACTAAATGAAATGAAGAATAATTTACAGGGAATCAATAGTAAAGTAGATGAAGTGGAAAATCAAAACAGCAATTTGGAATATAAGGAAGCAAAAAACACCCAATTAAAACAGCAAAAGAAAAAAAGAATTAAAAATTGAAGACAAGATAAGGAGCCTCTGGGACAGCTTCAAGTGTCCCAACATTCAAATTATGGAGATGCCGAAGGAGAAGAGAGAGAGCAAGGGATTGAGAACTTACTTAAGAAAATAATGAGTGAAAACTTTCCTAGCCTGGTGAAGGAAATAGACATACAAATAGTCCAGGAAGTGCAGAGAATTCCAAACAAGACGAACCCAAAGAGGCCCACACCAAGACACATCATAATTAAAATGCAAAAGGTTAAAGACAAAGAGAGTATCTTAAAACAGCAAGAGAAAAGCAGTTAGTTACCTACAAGGGAGCTCCCATAAGACTGTCAGCTGATTTCTCAACAGAAACTTTGCAGGGCAGAAAGAACTGGCAAGAAATATTCAAAGTGATAAAAAGCAAGGACAACCAAGATTATTCTGTCCAGCAAAGCTATCATTTAGAACTGAAGGTCAGATAAAGAGCTTCCCAGACAAGAAAAGTCTAAAGGAGTTCATCACCACCAAACCAGTACTACAAGAAATAAATGGTCTTCTTTAAAAAAAAAAAAAAAAAAGATTTAAAAAATGAACAATAAAATGGCCTGGCTGGAGTGGCTCAGCAGTTGAGCATCAACCTATGATCCAGGAGATTGAGGTTCATTTCCCGGTCAGGGCACATGCCTGGGTTGTGGGCTCAATTCCCAGTCAGAGGTGTGCAGGAGGCAGCCGATCAATGACGAATCCCTCATCATTGATGTTTCTATCTCTCTCCCACTCCCTTCCTCTCTCTGAAATCAAGATATATTAAAAAAATTAAATTAAATTAATTAACAAGCAGAACATAAACAGAATCATAGATACAGAGAACATTTTGACAGTTGCCAGATGGGAGGGAAGTTGAGGGGATGGGTGAGAAAAGTGAAGGGATTAAGAAATACAAATTGGGCCCAGCTGGGCGTGGCTCAGCGGTTGAGCATCGACCTAGGATCCAGGAGATTGGGGTTTGATTCCCGGTCAGGGCATATGCCCGGGTTGCAGGCTGCAGCCGATCAATGACTCTTTCATCATTGATGTTTCTATCTCTCTCTCTCCCTCTCTCTTCCTCTTTCTGAAATCAATAAAGATATATTAAAAAAAAAAAAAGAAATACAAATTGGTAGTAACAGAATAGTCATGGGGATGTAAAGTACAGCATGGGGAATATAGTCAATAATATTCTAATAACTATGTATGTGTTAGATGGGTACAAGTTTTATAGGGATGATCACTTAGTATGTTATATAATGTCTAATCCCTGGGGTGTACACCTGAAACTAATATAATATTGTATGCCAACTGTAATTGAAAAATAAAAATGATTTAAAATAAAAAACAAACAGACCTAATGAGAAAAATCAATTCTGCTTAAAAACAGAAAGAAAGAAAAGAACCTAGAGCAGAAGGATGACAAACTTCTCTCAGGCTGTTTAAAAACAAATCCCAAACAAAGAAAGGTCAGCTTCCAGAGAAAAGTAATTCCTGTGGTTGTAAAGTTCCTGACCACAGGCCAAGTGAGGGTCATTCAGAAGGCACACACGAGAGTAGAGGCAAAGGCAGAATCCATTAAATCAATTCTGTGTCTTAAGAATCCATTATTACATGTTCATGGCAAGGGGGAAAAATCTGTCTGGATTTGATCTATTGCCACCTTTTATGAACAGAGTTTGAAATGAAACAATGAGATTGTTTTGGTCATTAAGATGCCCTAAGGGAAACCTATTCAATTTTTTTTCTCCTCTTGAAACAAAGGTACTTAAATGCAAGACTCTGGGGTTTGTTATAAATAAAGACTATAAGCTTCACAGCTAGTCACACTTATATTTTTACATAGTTCACAGCTTAGTATGACTAAATATGCAATGAATATTTTGGTGATATTTTTTCTACAATGACAATTAAGTTCTTAAGAAACATCTATTTTATACATACTGAAAAAAGCTCTGTTTTAGTTTGCACATCATGGATCATTTCTGAAAATGCCACAGAATGTCAATTTATATGCTAGTCAGAAAAAAGGCAAACATATTTTGCTTTTGAAAGCTTACATTGAGTCAGGTAACCAACTTTGCCAGGACATAAAAGTAAATACTGTAGCAAGTACCTTATACTTAAGACTGACCATGTTTGGTGTCTAACATTGTGAACACTTTTTTGAAATAAACATAACTTACATTCATGTATAGGCTAAATTCCTAAGTATTTCATTACAGTAAAGCTTTTTTGATTTGCTGAAGCTGCTAAGTGAATTAGAGATAACGTCAAGTGCTTGTTCAGTGAAACTAGGGCGGGGGGGCACAGGATAGATATGAGGCAGGTGATATATTTCTGACAATGGTGCCTAGGCTTGGGATACTTGGGAAGAAATCTGGATTGACACTCATCACAGGAGTCCTTGGGCAGAATAATTTTGGGCTTGGAGATGTCATTATCCAAGGATGTGGTGAAGAGTCCTGGAATTCCTTAGGGATGTCTTAAAGATAGCTGTGGTGGCTATGGGGAGTGAGCAGTGAATTCTAGCTGGACCCCTAAATCAAATAGGTCTTTTTGAATTGTTTAACCTACTAAACTGTTTATGTTTTAATTTGAAGCTAGGCTATCATGCTCCCTGCAAAAAAGTTACTGGATGAAGTGCCCCTACCACCAAGATCCCTTCAAGAGTTAACATTTTTTTTACACTCCGACTTAACTGGATTCCAGCCTTTCTTTTGAATTGTGACCATTTGACTATTGGGACTACCCATTTGCCTCAGGCAAATGGGTTATTTTCTACCTTAGCACTTTGAGACAGAAGTGTGTCAGCCATCTGTGCAAGAATGGGTAGTTCAGGTGCATCTTCCTTGTTTGCCATGCAGTGACTTAACTCCTACCGTTTTCTTTACCACAATCATCTTTACCTCTCTCCTTTCCTGTCACTGTGAGTGATATGCCAGCTGACAGTGTTACGAATAAGAAGGTTTGGGCAGAGTGACTGTCAAAAATATTTTTACTGTGTGAAAGGACATTTGTGGAATGTCATGGCATCGTTGCCTCCTGCCCCTGAGAGACTGTGGCATTTTGTATTGGGCTCTTGCCACTCCACCCAGCATACTGAAGTGAGTTCCTGGCCCCATTGTACATTGCAAAGTATTGAAATAATATCCTCATCTTATATATCTAAATGTATTTTCATGTTCTTCCTTATACCCTAACTTAGATTTTATACTTTGGCTTAGATATGATTTAACTGAAGTTCTCAGAACAGGTTGGTAAATGCTATTACCAGAATTAGAATATGCCCCCTGCGTTGCAGTGAGATTTGTGCTAAAGTTCACAATGCGAATTTGATAGCTCTAAATATGAGATATGTACTAGCTGCGTTTACTGAAATCCCTCGGTCCCCTATCACTGTCCTTCGATTTCAAAGTTATGGAATTGTCCAGTATATTTGTGCTCAGAATGACCTGATATGACTCAAGTGTTATTTTGGGCATGATTCTGTTTCCAGTTAAGTTGGCCTACATGTTTTAATGTGATTATGATTACCAATATAAATGAGTTGATTGTATACAATTCCTTTGTGACTTCTATCATAATAACATTATATTTCTTTGATACATTTCATTATATCAGATTACAGAATATTATCTTGATATAAAGCAATTTTAAGTGGACTTGATCATCTCCCAGTGCTTTAATTCTAAACGTATTGGCTTTTAAATTTGGGGAACATTTTAGTAGCAAATTTATTAACCTAACATCTCTTGGATCATGTTTAAAATGATTTCGAGGCTTCCCTCACCCCAAGCCAGAATAACCATGTGATAATCTGAAAAGCATTTCTACTTTTTTGATCTATTTACTATTTTGGGAGGCAGTTTAGTTTCACCATGACTATGTGAATAACCAGGTCCCCAAAAATGCATTGGCATAATTTCAGACACAGATTTCCAGCTAGTTTTGCCCATAGGTGAATTAGGTGGTTGTGTATATTATGAGAGTTGAAGACTCCTACATTTAAAAAAATATTCCCTTCACCAGCTCTCTTGAAATTAGTTCTTTGATGTCTATGAGTAATCTGTTGAAATGCGAATACCTCTGGATGGGTAATATATAAATCTGTTATTTGTCATTAACATATTGGCACAAATTAATTTAACAGACCTCTGATAATTAGCTGAAAGGAACTGGCAAGTCCAAGATTGCTTAAGGTGGATGGCAGATTTGTAAGTTTTGGTATTGGTTTATATCGAGGGAGGACAAGTTTGCTTAAAGCAGAGGTGGGGAACGTCCGGCCTACAGGCCATATATGGCCCTCAAAATCATTTGGTCTGGCCCTGCCAAGGCATCACCAAAGAGATGCAGTTCCAGCCATAACATTCTGGTTGAATTAATTAAATGTTTTACCAAATATAGTAGGCTCGTTTTTAAGTTGATAATTTTGTATGGCCCACAAATGATGTTATAAATATCCAAGTGGCTCTTGGCAGAAAAAAGTTTCCTCACCTCTGGCTTAAAGTAATGGTAAGTTTTAGCTAGGTAAGGGAAGCATGCTGAGATAAGGAATCTGAGTGCAGGCAGGGAAAAGAGAAATAGCAGATGCTTATACCAGTTTTACCTGATTCCTCATTTTTATGTAAGTCAGCCTATACCTGTGACTTCTAGATAGGATTAGACTGCCTGGTTGCCACTCTGCCATCCATCCACCAGAGTAACTTTCAAAACTACCTTGAATTGGATGTGTTCTATGTAGCTGGTGAAAAGACATTTCTCTAACGTTTTCCTCCTTTCAAATTTCCTTAGGTGGCAAGACATTTTTGGAAAAGCTTTCCTTGGAAAACTTCTTGTTGTCTAGCATTCTTGGTGCTTTACCCTTCAACCAAAGCAATCCCGTTTAATGTTTCCCACCAAACTGTGCTCTTTAAAATAATTTATACCTGGTTGAACCACCAGTAGGACAGAGCCTTGTACAGGTTCCACAGCTTCCTGGGGAAAGCCCTGAAAACTCTCAATACTATTTTCCACATATTCTGTCTCTGTTTTGGTTTACTCCTTTATTTTGATTGAACACAACCTCCAAGAACTTTCTGTGCAAGTGTATTTGAGAAAAAATGTTTTCTTTAATTTATCTTTATTGTTGGAAGAATCACAGATGTCCCTTTTTTCCCCATTGACCCCCCTCCACCCTGCCCCCACCCCCCTGACCCAAGCCTTCACGGCACTGTTGTCTGTGTCTGTGGATTATGCATGTATGCATAAATTCTTTGGTTAATTACCTCCCCCCCACACACCTCCCGCCTTCCCTCTGAGATTCATCAGTCTGTTCCATGCTTCTGTGTCACTGGATCTATTTTGTTCATCAGTTTATTTTGTTCTTTGGATTCCACATGTAAATGAGATCATGTGATATTTGTCTTTGAGAGACAAAATGTTAATTGAGGTCTTTCATTTCTGGAATGCCTTTATTCCACCACTAAGTTGGGCTGGGTTTAGAGTTCTAGGTTGCAAATAATTCCCTCAAACTTTTGAAAGCATGATTCATTGCTTTCTAGGTTCCAGTGCTGCTGTTAAGGCAACAGGGCCACTTTGATTCCATGGTGCTCTGAAATTTCCCTATGGTGTGCCCTTGTGTGATGTATACAAGGCATTCGGTAGGCCCTTTCAGTTGGAAAACTTATGTACTTCAATGTCCTTGCATTATTTCTTGGATAATTTCCTTTTTTCCATATCTAGATGTTGGACACCTTGGATTGATCCTCAGGCCATCTCTTCTCCCTATGTTGTTGTTGTTTTTAAATCCTAGTTTCCAGGAGGTTTCTTCCAATTTATATTCCAACACACCTATATTTTGTCTTACTTTAAACTTCCAAAACATTTTCTTGGTCTCTGAATGTTCTTTTTTTATATAGCCAATTGTTAATGAATGCTCTATATTCTCATCTTTCTGAAATATAAATTTTTAAAAAAGTATTCTTCTGTTCTTCACATTTTCTGTTTCCTGCAAGCTCAGTTTTTATGTTCTATTGTTTTTGTCTCTCTTTCCTTGATGTGTTGGTTTTGATGGCTCATTTTTATATACTAGTAAGAGACTGCGAAGGTGATTAGAAATTCTTTGTATATGCATAGGCACTTTTATGTACTACATTTCCCTGTAAATTGAGAAGGCTGCAACTCACATTCTCCAAAGTGTCAGTGTTTTTAGGTATTTTCTATTGGACAATTTAGTTTCCACATCAAGGAATATTGCAATTTCTTATGAAGTGTTATAAGCCTGGCTGCTGGTATTTTGAGGTATACAAAAGGAGTGGGTAGAGATGAAAGATTGCATTATTTAGTGTGCAGACATTAAATCCTCACTTTCAGTGTGGCAACTCACTCCAGTTCTTAGCCATATAAATGTTTTCAGTAAGAAAAATTTCCCAGTGTTCTACACACATTGTCAAATGGAAATTACTCTGTGGAGTGCACAAGTGAAGTTAGGGGGAGGAGCTATGAACTCCTCTTACCAACTGCCAATCTGTCATTCTGTCTTCAGTCCTACCCACACCCCTACCTCTGGAGGTTCGAAGTGCTTCCAAATCCAAAACTTTTTGAGGTTCTGCAGCATGGATTGCCTACTTTTTCTTTTTTCTTTTTTTGGCTTCTCCCCAGTTTCAGGCTTTGGTTTCAGTATTATCTACTCTGCTAAGTCAGTTACCACCTGTCCATCTGCTTTTCATCTTACAAAACTGGTGTTGACATTTCTCTTCTGTTGTCATCTCCTCTCGTATTCTCTTTGTCCCTTTGGGTTTTAAGACTTTTAAAAGTCTTTGTTGTCGTTTTAGTGAGGTTTTAGGTATAGAGAGAAATGTATTTGTTCAATCTTTCATACTTGCCTGGAGCCCCTTATTGATTTTTAATAGCTGTATGATATTCTGTGGTATGTATGGGTCAATGAGTGATATACAGAATATTTAATATCTGGTAGGACATGAACTCCAACCAATCAGAATGGGCACCAGTCATAATGGTAAAGCATGACCCTGAAGCCCCCACTATGCAAGTGTTAAGCCTTTAGTTGTTAGACCGTGTATAGCTTCAAGGTGTCCTGGGGAAGGGAGCAAGATGGCCAGAGTGCTAGAAGGGTATAATTGGTGTGGGAGTCAAGGCAAAAACTAGTAACAAACTCTTCTGGAATTATTTTAATATTTTAAAATATTTAAAATATTAAATATTATCTGCATTTTTGCATGCTGACTCAATATAAACTATTTATGTGCCATAAACTATTTAATCAATCATTCACTGACAGATATTTAGATTATTTTTCATTTTTGTTGAAATTTACAAAAATCTGTGCATGAAAGCCTTGGACATACCTCTTTCTGCACCTTTGGGAATACTCCTGTAGTACTGATTTTTTTTAAAATAGTAGATTTCCTTCTTCAGTTACCTTGAAAACAACCAGTGCAAATTAAATGGTTACTGATTTTTTTGAGATAACCTATAGTTTAAGTTAATTCAACTTATTTATGTTTAAAAATAAGTTCTGAGACTTCTATTTTACAGACAATGAATAAACATACTTTTCCCTATTCCTCTTGTTAAGAACAAGTAAAAGCTCTGGAAATTATATATAAAACAAAAAGGGGCATTTCATTATAATAAAAAGATTGACATGTCAAGAAGATTCAGCCTGGCCGAGTGTGGCTCTGCAGTTGAGCATTGACCTAAGATCCAGGAGATTGCGGTTCGATTCCTGGTCAGGGCACATGCCCGGGTTGCAGGCTCGATCCCCAGTTGGGGGTGTGCGGGAGGCAGCCAATCAATGGCTTTCTCATTATTGATGTTTCTATCTCTCTCTCTCCCTCTCCCTTCCTTTCTCTGAAATCAATAAAGATATATTAAAAAAAAAAAAAAGGCACATGGCATAATACTGATAGAGCTAAAAGGAAACATAGACAGATTCACAATTGTAGTATGGAAATTCAAACCCAAATCTCAGCAACTAATAGAACTACTAAACAGAAAATCAGCAAGGTTATAAAAGATCTAAACAAAACAAGCAATATATATATATATATATATATATATATATAAACAAAACAAACAATCTATATATGATTGACATATATAGAACACTCCACCCCAAAATGACAAAATACACTTTCTTTTCAAGCACCTATGGATCATATACCAAGATATACTATACCTTGGATAGTAAAATAAATCTCAAGAAATGTGAAAAAATTGTAATTATACAGAGTTTGTTCTCTGACCACAACCAACTTGAATAGGAAATCAATAACATATAGGCAAAGAAAAATCATTAACCACTTGGAAATTAAATAGCACAAATATAAATACATTATGGATCATAAAGGAAGCCTCAAGTGGAATTTTAAAAAGGATATGAAAAAAGGAAAGGTTTCATATTAATAGTCTAAGTTTATACATCAAGAAACTAGCAGAGAAAATAAACCTAAAGCAAGAAGAAGGAAGGAAATTGTAAAGATAGGAGCAGAAATCAATTAAATTGAAAATAGAAGAACAATAGAGAAGAATTGATGACATGAAATGAAAAGCTGGTTCTTTGAAAAAAAATCAAAACAACTGACAAATCTCTAGCAAGATGACAAAAATAAAAATGGAAAATATACAAATCATCAATATCAGAAATGAGCTGGGGATATTATTAATGATCCTACAGCTATTCAAAAGATAATAAAAGAATACTATGAACAACTTGGTGCTCATAATTTGACAAATTAGAAAATAGACCCATTCCTTGAAAACCAAAAGCTAGAAAGTCTCAATCAAGATAAAATAGATAATCTAAATTGTCCTATAACCATTAAAGATAGTAAATTTATGATTAAAAGAAAACTCTCCAAACGGAAAATTCCAGTTCTAGATGGTTTCACTGGAGAATTCTATTAAATATTTACATAATTAAGACCAAGTCTACACTATCCTTTCCAGAAAACAGAGGACAGAACACTTACCCATTCATGCTATGAAGTTAGTATTTCCCTGATACCCAGACTTGACAAAGACATCGCAAATAAAGAAAATTAGAATCTTCCACAGTATGGCCGGCGACATTAGCTAGCACTCGCTCTGCTCTCTCTAACAGGGGAACAGCGGACTTCAAAAGACTGAACTATATCTGCCTCTATTTCCAACAGACTCACGTTCAACCTTCACTCACACAAAAAAAGCCGGGAAAACTTTATTAATCCTTTAAAAAAAAAAAAAAGTTAATATAAAATTATAGCAAAAGAAAGAAAAAAAGGAACCTAAAACAGCTGGAACAATCCGCAGCAGCAGCTGGAGAAGAGATTTAATTTAGTTGATTTTCTGTGATGGTTGGTTGTTCACTAGTCTCATGGTGATGGAAGCTGCACATTTTTTCAAAAGTACCGAGAAGCTACTGGAGGTTTGGTTCTCCAGGCAGCAACCTGATGCAAATCAAGGATCTGAGGACCTTTGCACCATCCCAAGATCCTAGTGGGACATAATTTTGAAGGATGTGCAATATTCAATCATAAGTGTGACAAAAACTGACAAAACAGGAAGCTTATGTACTTAGTGAGAGTAGCATGTTTTTCTCCAAGAAACATTTCATTTTGAAGACATGTGGTACCACCCTCTTGCTGAAAGCACTGGTTCCCCTGTTGAAACTTGCTGGGGATTACAGTGGGTTTGACTCAATTCAAAGCTTCTATTCTCATAAGAATTTCAAGAAGCCTTCTCACCAAGGGTACCCACACCAGAATTTCCAGGAAGAAACAGTTTCTTGATGCAGTTTTCCCAAATGGAGCAGCATATTGTATGGGATGTATGAATTCTAACTGTTGGTACTTGTGTACTTTGGATTTCCCAGAGAGTAGGGTAATCAATCAGTCAGATCAAACCCTGGAAATTCTCATGAGTGAGCTTGACCCAGCAGTTATGGACCAGTTCTACATAAAAGATGGTGTTACTGCAAAGGATGTCACTTGTGAGAGTGGAATTTGTGACCTGATACCAGGTTCTGTCATTGATGCCACAATGTTCATTCTTTGTGGGTATTCGATGAACGGCATAACATCAGATGGAACTTATTGGACTATTCACATCACTGTAGAACCATAATTTTCTTATGTTAGCTTTGAAACAAACTCAAGTCAGACCTCCTATGATGACCTGATCAGGAAAGTTATGGAAGTCTTCAAGCCAGGAAAATTTGTGATCACCTTGTTTGTAAACCAGAGTTCTAAATGTCGCACAGTGCTTTCTTCGCCCCAGAAGGCTGAAGGTTTTAAATGTCTTGATTGCCAGAGTGCTATGTTCAATGATTACAACTTTGTTTTTACTGGTTTTTCTAAGAAGCAGCAACAGCAGCGAAGTTGATTAAGAAAAATGAAGAAAAAACACAAATAGGAAACACACATAAAAGAAGGTGGTGGCTGCTTTTTAGATACTGATACCAGGGGCCATGCTTTCCATAACCACCACCTTGTAGTTGCAGAAAACCCTAGATGTAATGGTAGTGTAATCATTTTGAATTGTATGCATTATTATATCAATAACTTAGATATCTTGCAAGAGTGCTCCCTTCGGTATTTAGGTATCCTATGTCACTTTTGCTGTGAAATTTAAGTACATGTAGAAAAAAACTTTTACTATATGAAACTTTACAACACTTGTGACAACAATTCAATTTGGTTTATGCACAGTGTAATATTTCTTCAGGTTTCATTTAAAATTTCCCACAGACAAGGCTTTTGTCCTCGTTAGGTGTTGGACTCAACCTAACCATCAGGGACTGTCCTATTAATATGCTGCCAGGATATTACATCCAGTTACCTCCAATTTCTAGAACATATTCTCTACTAATATTATTGAAACCAATTTCTACTTCATACAGATGTTTTTTGCAATGCAAATTAAAGTTTTTCTTCCACAAAACAAGAAAATTAAAAACCAATATTCCTATGAATATAAATGCAAAAATCCTTCTTAAAATACTAGTAACAAAATTCAGCAACATATAAAAAGGACTATACACCATGACTAAATGGGTTTTATTACGGGAATGCAAGTGTGTCCAGTATACAAAAGCAATCAACATGATACAACATATTATTAGAATAAAGGACAAAAACCACATGATTATCTCAATAGACACAAAAAAGACATAAAATTCAACACCTACTCATGAACTCTCAGAAAAACAGGATTAGAGGGGCACTTCCTCAACTTTATGAAGAGCGTCTACAAAAATCTTACACCTAACATTATATGCAATGGTGAAAAACTGAATTATTTTTTCTTAAGGTCAGAAACAAAGCTCGGATGGTCACTCTCACCATGCTTGTTCAACACTGTTCTATAAATTCTAGCCAATGCAATGAGGCTAGGCAAGGAAATAAAAGTCATATGGATCAAAAAAGGAGAAATAAGACTTTCTTTAGTTGATGATAACATATTTGTCTACATTGAGAATCTCAGGGAATCAACAAAGGAACTCCTACAATTAATAAGTGAGTTCAGCCTAGTCTCAGGATACAAGATAAATATGCAAAAATTAATTGTATCTTATTAGCAATGAACACACAGAAACCAAAATTTAAAATCTAATATTTACAATTGCTCAAAAAAATAAAATACTTAGGTTGAAATCTAATAAAATATATTCAAGGCTTATATGCTGAAAACTACAAAACAATGCTGAAAGAAATCAAAGATCTAAGTAAGATCTAAATAAGAGATACATACCTTATCATGGATTGAAAGACTCAATATATAAAGGTGTCAATTTTTCTAAATTAATATTCAGGTTTAACTCAATTCTTATCAAAATCCCAGCAATATTTTTTATAGATATAGACAAATTTACATGGAAAAGAAAAGGATCTAGAATAACAAAAACAATTTAAAAAATAGATGGGAATTAGTAGACCCAATTTCAAGACTTACTATATAGCTACCATAATTACAGCTGTATGGTGAGGGATACACACATAGATAAATGGAACAGAATACAGAACCCAGAAATAAACACAGAAATATGCCAACTGATGTTCGAGAAAGATGTGAAAACAAACTGAGCTACCAGGTAGCCTCTTCAATAAATGGTGCTGGAGCAATTGAATATCTATAGGCACAAAAAATGAACCTTGATCTAAGTCTAATGACTTATTTTAAAAATTAACTAAAAATGGATCATGGACTTAAATGTAAAATGTAAATTTTAAAACTTTTGCAAAAATAAGTGAGAAACTCTTTGGTACCTAGTGATAAACAGAGTTCTTAGATTTGACACCCAAAGCACAATCCATAAAGAGAAATATTGATAAATTTAACTTCATCAGTTTATTTTGTTCATTATATTCCACATATGAGTGAGATCTGGAAACAGCCCAAGTGCCCATCAGTAGATGAGTGGATAAAAAAGCTGTGGGACATTTACACTATGGGATACTATGCAGCAGTAAAAAAGAAGGATCGCTTACCCTTTGGGACAGCATTGATGGACCCAGAGAGTATTATGTAAAGTGAAATAAGCCAGTCAGACAAAAACAAGTATCACATGATCTCACTCATATGTGGAATCTAAAGAACAAAATAAACTGATGAACAAAATAGATCCAGAGACATAGAAGCATGGAACAGACTGAGGGATCTCAGAGGGAAGGCAGGATGGGGAGTGGGCAGGGAGAGATTAATCAGTGAATTTACATGCATATATGCATAGCCCATGGACACAGACAGTGGTGTGGTGCAGGCCTGTGTGGGCAGATTCGGGGTGGAAGGGATCGATGGGAGGAAAAAAAAAAGGGGACATCTATAATACTTTCAACAATAAAGATAAATTTATAAAAAAAGAATGCTGCTTATACGATGACATTGGTTCATTTAGGCATCACAGTCTCACCTCCTTTCTATTAGGATCATTTGGAGTTTCAAAGGCCAGATTGCAGTTTTGAGAGTTTCTCAGTTTAGGTGTGGTATTTGTTTTCCACCAGAGTTGATTTCCAACTTAGAACCTCGCTCAAACCTAACTGATGGCTTCTCCGGTGGCTCTGAAGAATGAACTAAGAAAACAACAATTTATTGTTTTTTCAGGCCTATTGAATTGATATGTGTTAAAATGCTCAGAAAGGACCTCAGATAGATCTAGCAATGAGTACAGCTTTCATGGGTTTGGTTAGGTGACTGTGAAACTCTTGCCTAATATTAAAAAATAAAGGTAAAGGAAAAGGTTCTGTAAAATTGTTCCACAATATCAAACATAATAGTTTATGGTGCCCAGCTTTCTTTGGTAATGCAGTATTTATGGTTCATTTATTTTGTTTCATTTAAATTCTTTAAAATTTTATTTGAGAGAGAGAAAGAGAAAGAGAGAAACATCGATTTGTTGTTCCACTTTTTATGCATTCATTGGTTGATGCTTTGCTTCTTTTATGTGCTGTGACCAGGGATTGAACCTGCAACCTTGGTGTATCAGAACGATGCTCTAACCACCAACTGAACTACCCAGCCCAGGCCTGTTTTATTTTCAATATGGGGCTAAAGGGCTTAGTCTTCATCTCGATATAATGACAGATAAGGCAATCTAGTTCCCCAGAGCATACTCAGGATAGCAGAGGATGGGAAATGGATAAAGAGGACTCAGTAGCAAACGCCAAGCCTTGGGGGGAAATGACTTTTCTGTTGCTCTGAGGTACATTCACTTATATGCACTTTGTCATCCTGTGCACCAGTGCCCTCTTATAAAAGATATTGTTAGGGGGGAATGCTTGTAGCCATTTTACCTATTACTTCTGAGAAAACAAAAGAAAATGTGCATCAGACAGCAATGGAAGCTTTTGGATCCATCTCTTCTCCCTTCCTCTTTTCCCTTTTTGTCTTTCTTTGGTCTCTCTTTCCATTTCATCTCCTCTTCATGTTCTCTTCCTTCTTTACCTCAAATCATTCTCCTCCTTTATGTCCTTACATGTATGGAAGCATGAAGTTGGTTATAAAGAATTTCAAGTCCTTCTAGCTCCCACCAAGAGTACAAAAATAATGGAAAATACAGAATCATTTGGGTTTTTAGACCTTTTTCTTATTCACCTCCCTAGCTTGAAGTTCTTGTTGGACTGAGAGGAAGCAGTACTATCTGGGGACGAAAAGTTACTGTCGACACTTTAATTTCAAGGTTTGTTCCAAGTTGCTGATCTAGAGGTGAAGCTGTAAAACTGTTTCACAGGGCAATATTCTTCTTAACTGAATGAGCCTCAGTTTCCTTGTCTGTAAAATGGGGATGATGATGATACTGATACATAATCAGTATAAATTATGGGAGAAAGGTACCAAACTGTGGAAAGATGTTAACTGCCTTACATTTCAACACAAAAAAATGTAGAATGGATTGTTACATATTAGTCAGCAAACTTTGTTTTTTAGCAGGTTAGTTGTAAGAAAATTGGTGTGATGGCAGAGAATAAACAAGGATTGGAATCAGGGGAGACTAAAAGTGGGCAAATTATTTGACATGTCCAAATGACGTGTAATGACAATAATTGCTAACACGTATTGGCTGCTTACCATGTACTGGGCACTGTGCTAATAATCCTTTTTCTGTCTTATCTCATTTAATTCCCTCAGCCACTCTATAAAGTAGGTCACATTTGCCATCTGCATTCTACAAGTGAAGAAACTGAGACATAGAGCAATTAAGAAATTTACATGACCTGTAACTTAGTATGAGGTCATTAAAGAAGAGCTGAGTCAGTGGCAGAGCCAGGATTTGACCCTGACCGTTTGGCTTCAGAACCCTCATGCTTAAACACTGGTGCACTATCTCTAATGTATCACCAATAACTCCCCAAAGTTCCATCCATATTCACCCATTAGCATTACTTCAAAGAATATTTGACAACTTGAGGATCTTCTATGTAGAATAATTATTCACTTGTCTTACATGATCTGGGTATTGTCTTGAACTTGTGATTTCCCCCCAGAGAACTGAAACTCTGTCCCTCAAGCATTTTTTTTAAAGCTTTTTTATAGTGGAACTCTTACTAAAATGTACTGTAAGGTTCATTGCCTTTGAGAAGAGGGAGTTTTCTTAAATGTTATTGACTCAGGGTGTTTATAAATATCAATTATTTTGCATTGGCAACTAAATCTTTGGAAACTATTGCAGTTTGGAATACAGTTTGAACCTATAGTGAGTGACTGCTTTCAATTTCATGCTTCTTTCTTTCTTTCATTTTTTTTCTTTTGATTCCCCAACTCAATGATTCAACTGTTAGTGAGGAATTAGTTTCTCCTTTGGCTGTAAGCCCCCCGACCACCAGTTGGTGTTCTTATCTCTTCTCTTGTGGTCACAGATGTCAGTGGATCTGTTGCTTGCTACTCTTTCTGATTTTATAACATAGATCCTCTTTCCCCTTTGCTTTTCTCTCTTTCCATTCTTTTTTCTCTGCCCTCTTTCCTTCCCTTCCTACTCTTCTCAGATTTGCTGTAATGGGGGTTGGAGTAGTAAGAAATTTTACAGCTTTTCTCTGGCCAGTGAAACACAACTTATAAACTATGCACTTTTGCTTCTTAGTTATTTTCATGATTTTTTTTATTTTGGGATTCTTATTGCTTTGCATAGCTGAGGTAACTAGACATCTAATCTGGAAAACCTCACTTATATTTTATTTCTATAATAAAAAGCTTAGTTCAGGCATTTAACTTTGAAGAGTCTCAGTTGTGTTACTTTTAAATTAAATTATTTGAATAGAAGTATAATAGCAATGTAGCTGATGTATTCCAAATATTTTCCTATTACATAACCTAGCCTTTCAATTATTTTTCACTTTTAAAATATGTAAGTTCTGAAAACTTATGTCTAGACAAAAACCTGCAAGTGGATATTTAGAGCATCTTTGTTCATAAATGCCAAGTCAGGAAAGATGTCTTTCAGTAGATGAATGGGTAAATAAACTGTGGTCCATCCAGACAATGGAATATTTTTTAGTGCTAAAAAAAAAAGAGCTATCAAACCATAAAAAGACATGAAGGAACTTTAAATGCATATTACTCAGTGAAAGAATCCAATCTGAAGAGGCTACTTACTGTATGATTCCAACTATATAACATTCTGGAAAAGGCAAAATTACAGACACAGTAAAAAGATCAGTGTTTGCTGGGGATTGGGTGGTAGGGAGGAGGGATGAATAAGTGAAGCATAAGGGATTTTTAGGGCAGTGAAAATACTTGGTATGATAGCATAATGATTGATACATTATACATTTGTGCAAACCATAGACTGTACAACACCAAGAAGGAACCTTAATGTAAACTTTGGACTTTGGGTGATTATGATGTGTCAATGTAGGTTCATCAGTTGTATCAAATGTACCACTCTGGAGGGGGGTGCTGATAATGAGGGAGGTTATGTATGTGTGGAAGCAGGAAGTATATGGGGAATCTTTGTACCTTCCCCTCAGTATTGTTGTGAACCTAAAACTTTTCTAAAACAATAAAGGTTTTTTTTTTCCAATTGAAATATAATTGATATATAACATTGTGTGAGTTTAAGGTGTAAAATGTGTTGATTTGATACATTTATATATTTGCAATGACATTAGCACCTTAGTATTAGCTAATATCTATACCACGTCACATAATTATTATTTCATTTTTAGTGAGAACATTTAAGATCTTATCTTTGAAGTTTATAATACTGTATTGCTGACTATAATCACAATGCTGTGTATTAGATCTCCGAACTTCATCATCTAACTGTAAGCTTGTACCCTTTGACTAACATCTCCCCAATTTCCCCAGCCCCAGCCCCTGGTAACCACCATCTTACTGTCTGTTCCTATGAGTTTGGATTTTTAAAATTTCACATATAAATGAGATCATGCAGTATTTCTTTCTCTTTCTCACTTATCTCACTTAGCATGTTGCCCTCAAGGTCCATCCGTGTTGGACACTTAGATTTAGATTGTTTCTTTATCTTGGCTATTGTGAATAATGCTGCAGTAAACATGGGAATGAAAATATCTGTTTGATATCCTGATTTCTTTTTCTTTGGATATATACCCAGAACTAGATTGCTGGATCATAAGATAGTTATATTTTTAATACTATTTTTCATAGTGCTTCACCAATTTCCATTCATACCAATAGTGTAAAAGGGTTTCCTTTTCTCCCATCCTCACCATCACTTGTTATCTCTCTCTTTTTATTTGATGATAGCCATTTTATCAGTGAGGCAATATCTTATTGTAGTTTTGACTTGTTGTGTTTTTTGTTTTTGTTTTTCCTGATTATTAGTGATGTTGAGCATCTTTTCATGTACCTGCTGGGCATTTGCATTTCTTTTTTGGAGAAATGTCTATTCTGTTCCACTGCTCATTTTTAAATTTGATTTTTTTGGTGGGGGTTATAGAGTTGTATGAGTTCTTTATATATTTTTGATATTAACTCCCTAGCAGACACATGGCTGGTTTGCCAATATTTTCTCCCATTCTGTAGGCTACTTTTCATTTTGTTGATTTTTTCTTTTGCCTTGAAACAACTTTTTAGTTCAATGCTTCCCATTTGTTTGTTTCTACTTTTGTTACTTGCACTTTTGGTAATGTCATATGAAAAAAATTATTCCCAAGACCAATGTCATGGAAATTTTTCCCTATGTTTCTTTTAAGAGTTTTATGGTCCCAGGTCATATGTATAAATCTTTAATCATTTTTGAGTCAACTTTTGCAAGTGGTCTAAGATATGGGTCCAATTTAATTGTTTTAAATGTGTATATCTTGTTTTCCCAACAACATTACTGAAGAGATTATCCCTTCCCCATTAAATATTCTTAGTGCCCTTGTCAAATATTAGCTGACTGCATTTATAGATTCCATGCAAATACCTATCAAAATTCCAATGGCATTTTTCACATAAAGAAAAAAAATCCTAAAATGTGTGTGGAACCACAAAAGACCAAGAAGAGCCAGAGAAATTCTGAGAAAGAAGAACAAAACCGGAGACCTCACATTTCCTGACTTCAAACTAGATTTCAAAGCTCTAGTAATCCAAAGGCTGTGATACTGGTGTAAAAATAGACACATAAAGCAATGAACAAAAGAGAGAGCCCAGAAATAAACTCCTACATAAAGTTTAAATAAGAAATTATCAGTTTCTGATTGTCAGATATTATTTTTTCAATTGTTACTGTTACTCTAGAAATTTAAAAAAGTATTTCAAAGCTTACTGCCATTCTTTTATAATTGAATGGGCTTCAATTAATGTTTGCTATACTTGTTTAGAAAGTATTTGAGTCATCCTCAAGATACTGCTGATTTAAATCTATAAGGACCATTAACTTTTGAAGAGAGTCTTGTAGCACTCAGGATCTATTTGAGAAGAAATAAGACTTTGTTTAAAAGCAAAACAATGAATTAAAACAGTAATTCTGATTCTTTGAAACAGAACAGTTTTTTCCCCAAAAAGGAAAACTGCTTGCATTTGTAGATGTAAATACTTCTTAATAAAAGCACTTCCCTTTAAAACTTGTTTTCAAATACTAAAATTCATAATCTTTTTTCCTTGATTAAAAAATCAGTTACATGATATCTTTCTGACGACCTATCTACTTTTTGGTTTAGTTTTAAACTGACAAATATTATCAAGGTTCATCTAAATTAAACATGGGAAAAATAAATGCTTCCTGTGCCTTAAACTTACTAGAAAACATAAGGCTTCTTTATCACTAGTGAATTTTCTTCAGCACAATCATGGAAAGGGGCATTTATCACTGCTCTATTTAAAAAGCTGTTTTCATTTGTTCAAGAATCCTCAAATCAAAAAGGAGTATATTTCAGTATGTTTACAATGCTTGTAAATCAGGCCAGGAAGCTAGAAGCAAATCTTCTCCAAAAGAAAAGTTTTATTTGATAGGAGGAAATCTTTAAAAGGTGAACCTTCTGATTTATACATTCAATTGGAGAAGTGCCATTGCAACCAGCCTCTGGAACTATTTCATATGAAGAATTACTAAGAAGGTAATAACTTTTTAAAGAATGATTTCCCCAGGAAAATGGTATGTGGAATGGTCCTACAGAATTAAAACATAAGACTCTCTCCATTGTGCCTGGGCCACCAGGGCAGTGGTGCTGGCTACGTGTTACATTATCTTAAGGTCATCGTTATGGGTCATGAAGGGTTAACTACAAAATGTAAGTCAGAAGCGTGGTTGAGTAGTCTCTGTCAATCACTGTGAATTTATGTAGCAGGCTTACACAAGTAAGATGATTTTATTCTTAATCCCAGGGCCAAGGGCAGCATCTGTAGACTGTAGAGTGGCATTGGGGATTGAGGTTGAAAGGTTAACACAGAAAAAGTTCTGTTTGAGGCCTTATGAAATTGAGGGCTGTAGTTGCTCTAACAATTGCAATATACAAGGAAAATATACTTAAATCTCATGTGCCAATGTTGATCTGTCAATTAGTAGTGGCTGTCAAGAACTTTGTATTGAGAAGTTATTCCCAGGTTTCTCTGGAAAGAGTGTTGAAATTAGGTAGCAATGTGTGCCATAAACCTGAAAGCAGGAAGTGGGTACAAATTTGCTAAATGATTTCCATTCCTGGACTTGGAGTTGCTTCTATCTTTTAGCTTCAGTCCTATCAGCTCAGTCATAACTTGCATAGCCAGCTCCTCATTGATGTTCAACTAGATTCTCTCACTTTAGTAAGCTATGACCAGGGTAACTTTCCCCCACACTTTTTGGGAGGTTTTGAGGGAAATCTGGCCTTTGAGACCCAAGTACCTACTTTTTCTGCATGTTGATGAGATGACCCCTTGAAAATTGGATAAAAGTGTGGTCATGTTGTCTCTTCTTTCCCAAGGTTCTTTGTGTTGTGATACTGGTTCCTGACACTGTGGTGCCACAGTATTCCATAAGCCAGGTGGATAGTCAGTCTCTACATTTAACTGTCAGTTACTTTTAACTGATCAGACTAGTCAGATGGCCTCACTCATCTAGGTACCTATGCATGCTCTGGAATGATTCTTTTCCTAGTAGCAAGTATTTGTGTAGATCAAAATCAAGGTCTCGTTGATCGTCAAAAATTCCTATTTATTTTTCTGTCTACCTTTCCCTATGTTTTAGATTCTGGAGAATCTCTTAGCCCCCAACCACTAGCTCAGGGCTTTACCAACCATCTTGTCATTTAGAATTTGACTCCATCAAGTTCTTCTCTAACTGCTCAGACTTTAACTCTTCATTTTCTTTCTTTAACCATTGGTATATATGCTTTGCAGGTTTTTATTTCCATATCTACCTAGTTTCTGGCCCACTGCTCCTACTGGTAACTATGAATCCCTTATCCCTTATTTATGTCTCATTGATTCCTACAACCTATAAGTCATTAGTTCCTTTAGACTGGGAATTTCATAGATTATGAAAACCCTTAGTTCCAGTTCCTTTCTCTCTCCCCATAATGTACAGTTTCCCAATCTTGACAAAAAAACCCTGTCAGATGAGTTAGGAGGTTGGCATGGATCAGGTGAATGATGAAGGTATCCTGTCCCATAGGATCAATACAATGGCTTGTACAGAAGAAATTAGGGTCTTCAAAAGCCAGTCTGGGGCATTTAGACCAGATTAGCAAGGCTGCAGGCTCCAGCAATGTCCTTCCAGCAGGCATATTTGAATGTAAATCCCATGTTTCAAACATGCATTGAACCAGAAAAATGGAGGGATGGAGCAGTGAGAATGGGCTTATAGATCTGTACCTAGAGTGAGTCAGTAATTCTTTAAAATGCAGGATTCTATACTATAGTGAAACCACTTTATATCCATGCTTATGTGTTCAAGACATACTTTAAGAGCAAAGGTGGACTTTAGGGATCATATAGCCTCATCTCCTAATTTCACAGATGAAGCAACTAAAGCCTGGAGAGGTTAAGTGGCTTGTCCAAGGTCACAGTTGACTAGTGGTACAGCCAAGACTAGAAAGAATCCAGGTCATCTTACATGCATTCTTTTCTAGGCACTACTCTGTCTGTCCACAGTTGCATTGTTTTTAAATTATGAGTGACTCATCTCACTTCAAAGGGCAAAGAACTAATGTTCTTCTGATTGAAATAATGCAGTCACAAGGTTTCACAAAAAATAATTGAAAAATGTTACATGTGGTTATGTGTTTGTGTTTTTTTCTGGTTTTGTGTCTGGATCAAGAGGCAAATAAACTAGGAGAATAGTTGGAAGCAAGACAAAGCAATCCAATGCTAGGGCACATACATTAGGGAAAGCAAACAAACATCTGTTCATTGTTGGAGTGCAAATAGGCAATTACATTGGTCTCTCTCAATAGAGAGCCTAGAAGATGTGGATACTGGATACTAAAGGAAATGGACCACTCTATATTAGGTGCACCAGCCTTGGTACTAAGGTAAAAGGTCAACTTGGAAGAGATCCAAATCTAGTTAGAGGATATGGCTCTTCTTTTAACAAAGAGAAAATAGAGACTTGTGGTTTAATGAAACATTCCATAATTTATTGGGAAATTATTCATCTGCATTCTTTTACTTAGGATCACATGCAATTTGTTTATCTATTACTTAATTGGACCTGCCTACCTTATTTGTTCATTTGTTGTCATTGTTATTATTTATTTATTTATTTATTTATTTATTCATTCATTCATTCTTCCCGCATTTATAAGTACTTACTACATTTAAGGCACTACTCTAGATGTGAGAGATACAATGTGAAAACAAGTTAAAGTTTTTGCTTTAGAGAAGCTGTAGCCTAGTGGAGAGAGAGAGAGAGAGAAAGAGAGAGAGAGAGAGAGAGAAAGAAACAATGCAGTATGATAAATGATGTGATATAAGTATCCTCAAGGTAATGTGGAATAGCAGAAGCAAGGTAGTTACTTACCTGAAATGGACAAAAAAAGCTTTCTAGAAAAGTTAGGCTTGAGTTAATTGTGAAGGAAAAGTAGGAGCTGGACAATAGGTAAAGAAAGAAATCAGAACAGAATGTACAAAGGCAAGGAAGTTGAGATAGCCTGGCACCTCCTGGGGACCTACAAGGTATTCTGGCCTGCGGAGTTTGAGGGGTAGGGTAATGAAATAAAAATCTAAGGGCAAAGGCTTTGTATGCAGAAGATGGTTGAAAATCAGTGTGCAGGCTACTAAATTTTATACCTTCTAAATATTCTTAAACTCAATACATGGTAGGAGGCAGTGTGCTGTAGTAAAAAAGATCATGGTGTTTTATTCAAACCTTGGGATTGGGTTCAACTGAAGAAAAACAGAAGATTTTAAAAGATACCTGGCTAGATTAGAATTCAACCATTTCTTAACTGTGTACCTTGGGCAAGTTACTTAACTGCTTTAAGTATGCTACTTTGCCTTTTAAAATGAGGATGAGAAAAGGGGACCTGAAACCAGAAGGCCAAAGGATTCCTCAAGGGGAGAAGGACTTGGCAGTGATCTGACTTCTACCAAAGCAGCCAGGATTAGGAGGCCAGTGGAGAAGAACCTGGGACATGGTTGTGGTACACTCTTCCCCCTTGACCAGGGGAGCACCCGGCCCCCACTCCTCACCCAGTGCCCTGGACTACTGGACCACTGGACCACTAAAATGGGGAGACAAAGAACCCCCAAATGAAAAAAAAAGGAGGAATCACTAGAAAAGGACTAAATGCAATGGCAGCAAGCAGTTTGTCAGATAAAGAATTCAAAGTAATGATTATAAGGGTTCTCAAACAGGTAGAAACAATGAACAAGAATCAAGAGAAAATAAAGAATGACATAGGTGAAATAAAGAATACCCTGGAAGGAATGAACAGTAGACTAGGAGAAGCTAAGGACTGAATCAGAGGTTTAGAAGACAAGGTAGGAAAAAACACCCATTCAGAGCAGCAATTGGGAAAAAAATTAAAAAGCAGGAGGAGAGTTTAAGGGAGCTTTGGGACAACATGAAATGTAACAACATCTGCATCATAGGGGTGAAAGAAGGAGAAGAATCTGAGCAAGGAATAGAGAACCTGTTTGAAGAAATAATGACAGAAAACTTCCCTAACTTGGTGAAGGAAAAAGTCACACAAGTTCAAGAAACACAGAGCATCTCAATCAAGATGCACCCAAAGAGACCCACACCAAGACATATCATAATTAAAATGGCAAATGTCAAAGAAAAAGAAAGAATCTTAAAGTCTGCAAGAGAGAGATGGAAAGTTACCTACAAGGGCGCTCCCATTAGAATATCATTGGATTTCTCAATAGAAAAACTTCAGGCCTGAAGGGAGTAGTTTAAAGTATACAAAGTAATGAAGAGCAAGGGACTGAATCCAAGATTATTCTATCCAGCAAGGCTATCATTCAAAATTGAAGGTGAAATAAAGAGCAGACCAAAAAAAGCTAACAGAGTTTATTACCACCAAATCAGCACTGCAAGAAATGCCAGAGGGCCCATTGTAAGAAGAGAGATATATATAGAGAGGAACACAGGCATAAAGAATAAAAATGGCAACAAACAAGTACCTATCAATAATAACCTTAAATGTAAATGGCTTACATGCTCCAATCAAAAGACATAGGGTAGCTGAATGGATAAGAAATATAATGGATATGACCCATATATGTGCCGTCTACAAGAGACCCACCTCAGAAAAGACTCACACAGGATGAGAGTGAAGGGATAGAAAAAAAATTTTCATCAAATGGAAATGAAAAGAAAGCTGGGGTAGCAATACTCATATCTGACAAAATACACTCCAAAATGAAGGCCATAACAAGAGACAAAGAAGGTCACTTCATAATACTAAAGGGATTGATCCAACAAGAGGATTTAACTCTGGTAAACATACATGTACCCAATATAGGAGCACCCAAATATATAAAAAAAAACTTCTGGAAGAACTTAAGGGAGAGATTTACAGCAATACAATCATAGTAGGAGACTTTAACACCCCACTGACATCACTGGATAGAACTTCCAGACAAAAAGTCAACAAGGAAACAGTGCCCTAGATGAGACACTAGATCAAATGGATTTAATTGACATTTATAGAACATTTCACCCCAAAACTGCAGAATATACATTCTTCTCAAGTACACATGGGACATTCTCAAAGATAGATTACACGTTATGACACAAAACAAGTCTCTGTAAGTTCCAGAAGATTGAAATCATATCAAGCATCTTCTCGGATCTTAGTAGCATGAAATTAGAAATCAACTACAATAAAAACACTCAAAAACATTAAAAAACATGGAGGCTAAATAGCATGTTATTAAACAATGAGTGGGTTACCAATGAGATCAAGGAAGAAATCAAATCTTCTTGGAAACAAATGAAAATGAACACACAACAACCCAAAATCTATGGGACACAGCGAATGCAGTCCTGAGAGAGAAATTCATAGCACTACAGGCCTACCTCAAAAAACAAGAAAATTTTTGAGTAACTTAAAGAATTAGAAAGAGAACAGCAAGAAAAGCCTAGAGTAAGTAGAAGGAAGGAGATAAAGACTAGAGCAAAAATAAATGACAGAGAGACAAAAACAAACAAAAACAATACAAAAGATCAATGAAACCAAGAGCTGGTTCTTTGAAAAGATAAGCAAGATTGATGAATCTTTAGCCAGATTCATCAAGAAACAAAGAGAGGGGACCCAAATAAAATCAGAAACGAAAGAGATGAAGTAACAACTGACACCACAGAATTGCAAAGGATTGTGGCAAAATACTATGAACAACTATATGCCAACAAATTGGATAACCTGGACTAAATGGTCAAATTCCTACAAAAATACAATCTTTCAAAACTGAACAAGGATGAAACAGAAAACCTGAATAGGCTGATAACAACGGATGAAATTGAAGCAGTAATAAAAAAAACTCCCAGTAAATAAAAGCTGTGGCCTAGATGGCATCACAGGGGAGTTTTACCAAATATTCAAAAAAGAACTAACTCCTATCCTCCTCAAACTAATCCAAAAATTCCAAGAAGAAGGAATACTTCCAAACTCTTTTTGCAAGGCCAGCATTGTTCTAATTCCAAAACCAGATAAAGACAATACAAAGAAGGAAAATTACAAGCCAATATCTGTATGAACATAGATACTAAAATCCTCAACAAAATATTAGCAAGTTGGATCCAGCAATATATTAAAAAGATCATACACTATGACCAAGTGGGATTTATTCTGGGAATGCAAAGCTGGTACAATATTCACAAATCAATAAATGCGATATATCACATAAACAAACTGAAAGACAAAAACCACATGATCATATCAATAGATGCAGAAAAAGCATTTGATAAAATCCAACACCCATTTTTTATAATAACTCTCAGCAAAGTGGGAATAAAGAGATCATACCTCAACATAATAAAGACCATATATGACAAACCTACAGCAAACATCAGACTCAATGGGCAAAAACTAAAACCATTTCCCCTAAGAACAAGAACAAGACAGGGTTGTCCACTTTCACCACTTTTGTTTAACATAGTACTGGAAGTCCTAGCCACAGTGATCAGACAAGAAGAAAAAAATATAAGGTATCCAAATCAGAAAGGAGAATGTAAAACTCTCACTATCCGCAGATGACAAGATATTGTACATAGAAAACCCTAAAGACTCCACCAAAAAACTACTAGATTTGCCAAGCCATCACGGCTCAGAGGTTGAGCATCGACCTATGATCCAGATCTTGGTTCAGTTCCCAGCCAGGGCACATGCCTGGGTTTCAGGCTCGATTCACAGCAGGGGGCTTGCAAGAGGCAGCCAATCAATGACTCTGTCATCATTGACGTTTCTATCTCTCCCTCTTTCTCCCTCTCTCTGAAATGAATAAAAATATATATTTTTAAAACTACTAGATTTAATAAATGAATTCGGCAATGTAGCAGGATACAAAATTAACACCCAGAAATTGGTGGCATTTTTATACACCAATAATGAACTCTCAGAAAGAGAAACTAAAAAAAAAAAAATCCCATTTACCATTGTAACAAAAAAATTAAGATACTTAGAAATAAACTTAACCAAGGAACTAAAGGACTTGTACTCAGAAAACTACAGAACATTGAAAAAAGAGATAGAAGAAGACATAAACAAGTGGAAGAATATACCACGTTCATGCACTGGTAGAATTAACATCATTAAAATGCCCATACTACCCAAAACGATCTACAGATTCAATGAAATCCCTATTAAAATACCAATGGCATATTTCACAGATCTCGAACAAATAGCCCAAAAATTTATATGGAACCAAAAAGGACCCCAAATAGCTGCAGCAATCTTGAGAAAGAAAGAAGAACAAAGTTGGAGGGATCACAATACCAAATATCAGGCTATACTACAAAGCCACTGTAATCAAAACAGCCTGATACTGGCACAAGAACAGGCATATAGATCAATGGAATAAGACAGAGAGCCCAGAAATCAACCAAGCCATTACGCTCAATTAATATTAGACAAAGGAGGCAAGAGCATACAATGGAGTAAAGACAGTCTCTTCAATAAATGGTGTTGAGAAAATTGGACAGGTATATGCAAAAAAAAATGCAACTAGACCATCAATTTACACATACACAAGGATAAAGTCAAAATGGATAAAATACTTAAATGTAAGTCGTGAAACCATAAAAATCCTAGAAAAAGATGTAGGCAGCAAAATATCAGACATCCCATATAGCAGAATTTTCACTGATACATAGCCTAGGGCAAGAGAAACACAGGAACAGATAAACAAATGGGACTATATCAAGTTAAAAAGCTTCAGCACAGTGAAAAAAAACATCAAAATGAAAGGGAACCCACTATATGGGAAGACACATTTGTCAATGATACATCTGATAAGAAGTTAATCTCCAAAAATATACAAAGAACCCATACAACTCAACAAGAGGAAGACAATCCAATTAAAAAATGGGCAGAAGACCTAAATAGACAGTTCTCCAGAGAGGACATACAGATGGCCAAGAGACATTTGAAAAAATGCTCAACGTCACTAATCATCAGAGAGATGCAAATTAAAACAACAATGAAGTATCACCTCATATCTGCCGGAATGGCTACCATCAATAAATAAATCAACAAATAACAAGTGCTGGTGAGGATGTGGAGAAAGGGGAACCCTGGTACACTGCTGGTAGGAGTGCAGACTGGTACAACCACTGTGGAAAACAGTGTACAAAAAATTAACAGTGGAACTGCCATTTGTCCAAGCGATCCCTCTTTTAAGAATATATTCTAAGAAACCTGAAACACCAATCAGAAAGAATATATGTACCTTTATGTTCATAGCAGCATTATTTACAATAACTAAGATCTGGAAACAGCCCAAGTGCCTATCAGCAGATGAGTGGATAAAAAAGCTGTGGGACATTTACACCATGGAATACTACACAGCTGTAAAAAAAAAAAAAAAAAAAAAAAAAAGAAGGGTCTTGTACCCTTTGGGGCAACATGGAGGGACCGGGGAAGTATTAAGCTAAGTGAAATAAGCCAGTCATAGGAAGACAAATATCACATGATCTCAGTTATATGTGGAATCTAGTGAACAAAATAAACTGACAAACAAAATACATCCAGAGACATGGATGCATGGAAAAGACAACTTTTCTTAGAGGGGAAGAACCTATATGCATATATGCAAAGTGGGGAGGAACGGGTCAATGGGAGGAAAAGGAGACATCTGTAATACTTTCAACAATAAAGATGAAGTTTTTAAAATAAATTAATTAATTAAATAAAATTAGGATGATTATTTCTGCTCCGTGTTTGTGGGGAAAGTTAATAAGATATGTGAAATCCCTGAGCCTAGAACTAATAAATTAGTTCATCGTATACTTTTCCCTCCATTTCTTCCTTGCCTTCTCCCACTTGCATCCTGACTAGTCCTTCCTTCCTTCTATTCCCCTGGAGATTCAGTGGGTTTACAGAAATTGTGGGTGTCTTGTGTGGCTTGATGTCCTTGTTTATTAAGTGGATAACATTTAGAAAACAATTTTGTGCAAGTTTTGTCCTCCAAGTAGGAAATGTACCAGATCACTGCAATGTCCACTGTTGATTGGATCTGTTTGCTATAGCTGGGTGACATATTTAAATGATCCTGTCATAGACATGACACATGAAGCACTTTTGCCATTTGTAATTAGAAATTTACCTAACAAAAATTGTTGTAGCCATGATACAACTGAATTTATTATTGTACTCCCCTTCTCCCCAAACCCATCAAATTATCAGCAGACTGCCTTTTAGGGGAAAAAATCCACACTAGATATTGTTATGCTGTTCATTTTCCCCCAGTGTGACCATGAGCAATTCTGGTTGTGCTGTGATAATATCTGAACATTTTTTGTATGTTTAAATGAAAAGGTCATTTCCGATATATTGCGTTTGGGTAAAAACATCTCAATAAACTAAGGAGCTTAACAGGCTTATAGAGAAAGAGTTTCCGTAATATTTTAAACCGGAGTGACTATCAGATTCTCACTGCTCCTCAATAGGTTGGGTGTGAAATTCACCTAGATCACTTTCGAACATTTTTCTTCACAATTTCCTAATATACTTGGTTCCTCAAGTAGGAAGGAAGTAGGACAGTCATCTAATTTTCAACCTCCTGTCTTACACTTGAGTCCTTTCTACAGCATTGTTGCCAGTTAATTTTGGGGGCCTCTGCTTTACCAGAGGCAGTAATGTGATGGACACCCTCTATCACTTAAAGGCAGCACATTCCATCTTTGAACTGCTTTTACTATTTAGAAGGTGCTTCCTGATATTAAATTATAATGTCTTTTTATTACCTTTGGTCCCAGATTTATGATTATAGCCATACAGAAGAAATCTGATTACTTTTTCCACCGTTAGGCCTCTCAAATGTTTGGAACCAATTAAAGTTGGACACTGTCTCTTCTCCACCAGAATATTTACTCTTAGTGTAACATTTCCATTTCAATCAGTGATTTCCCATAAGAACTAATTTCTTGTTTGTTTGCCATCCCTATCTAGTGCCTCTGAATGTATTTGTCTATATACTTCTTAAAGGTAGCATCTAGAATGCTGTGTATACTGAGTATGCTGCAGAATCGCCTGTGCTCTCACCTGCCTTGTTCTATTAATTAGCTGCTTTTGGTGGCTACAGCAAATGTTATTTCATATCAAATTTACTATTGACTAAAACTCAAATTTAAAGTTTCTATTATAAACTATTCATCACCACCAGTCCTTCAGGTCCTTTTCAAAATTTTCATTATGTTTTCTAATACATCATATGTTTTTTCCATCTTCTGCCATCTCTGAACATGACAGATCAGACTTCTCTTTATCTGAATTTGATGAAGTTGTTGAACATGAAAGAAACAGGTCTCCATAAACAACCAGCTCTGACTATCATGATTTCAGATTTCTGTGCTCCAAAAGTGTGAGAAAATAATTTTCTGTTGTTTTAAGTAAAAAAAAAGAAAGAAAGAAAGAAAAAGGAAAGGAAAGGAAAAAGAAAAGGAAAGGAAAAAAGGAAAGAAAAGAGGAAAGAAAGGAAAGGAAAAACAAAAGGAAAAAGAAAAAAAGAACCAAGAAGTTTTCCATTGAAAATATTCTAATACAGCAGTTCTTAATCTGGAATCCATGAACCAATTAATTTTATTTAAAATTGTGTGTGTGTGTGTGTGTGTGTGTGTGTGTGTGTATTCTGGGACAAAGCTCCATAGCTTTCATCATATTTCTAAAGGTGTGCCTTATCCAAAGAAATTAGGAACTTGTATCCTACAATGGCATCAAAATACTCTGGCTACTGTCGTCATTCAATCACTTTTTAAAAAATAATTTATCTTTATTTTTGAAAGTATCACAGATGTCCTCTTTTTCCCCCATTGCTTTCTAGCCAATCATTCTCCATCTCGAATGCATAGATATCATGAAAGACCTTATTAAATGCCTTTCTATATGTATACTCTGCACATGATGTGTCTCTGATTTTCAGCACTATTGGCCATGTCAACGAATGAAATGAAGTTAGTTTAAGCTAATCACCATTTGTTCAGTTGTTCATGAACAATTCTTTAAATTATCTATTCTAGAATCTTTCCCATGACTCAAGTAATCAATTATTTATTCAAAAATAATTATATAGTCCATGCTCTGTGTTAAGAACTATTCTAAGCATTGGGGATAAAACAGTGAGCAAGAGAGACAAGGTCTCTGCTCACATGGAGCTTAGTAGGGGAGTCAGACAATAAACAAAGATACAAGTAATAATTTCAGGTAATGATGAATGCTCTGAAGAAAATATAATAAGGAAATGGGATAGAAAGTGATCGAGGTGGGAGCAAAGCAGGAAAGACCTCTATTAGAGAATAGTATTTCAACTGATTTCTGATTAACAAGAATTTAGTCTGCAAATATGTAGGAGAAGAATACTTGAGGCAAAGATAACAACAATGCAAAGGCCTTGGAGCAGGGACGATCTTGGAGTGTTCAAAGAACAGAAAGAACATCAGTGTGACTGAAGCATGGTGAACAATGGAGTGATAGTAAGTGACTGAGTTTAAGAGGGAGGCAACTTGGTAGCAGCAATGGTAAATAGTGTAGACTTTGCTCTAACTAAAATGAGAGTTGTAGGAAGCTACAGTGCTTCCTGGTCTGATTTACATTACAAAGTGTCTGATTGCTGTGTGTGTAGAGAAGGAATTGTAAAGGAACAAAAGTAGAATGGAGACACTTTGCCTATACTGTTGAATCTACTTCTTTTTCATCTTAAGAAAAAAAGGAGTACATCTCCAGCAGTCTTCCATGATTTCATTTCTTCATGATTCCTCAAAGATCATTAATATAGGTTCATCAATTGTATACGTTCTTGGATTTAATTGTACTTTGAAGGATATTGAAAGGCATTTAAAACACTAGAACACTAGGTTTTTGCAATGTGTGCCTGTGCGTGTCTGTGTGCTTTTTTGTTTCTTTTTAACAAGCACTTCAACCATCTTAGACTTAAGTTACTTCTTAGCAATGGTTGCTTTTTTTTTTTTTTACACTTTTCAGCCTGAAAATAATTCTTTTTGACAGGGAAGACAGTAACAAAATAAGACTTAAAGGACTTTCCTTTCCTCGCGTTATCCATCACCCTCGACAGCTCTCTAGTTTATTTAGGTATTCGCTTCTCATTTTTTCTGTTACATCAGTATAAATTATAATTGTATAGTTAGAATTGTCTTTTTGAGAGTTTCCTTGAACCTTATCTTGAATTCCTGTATCCTGTAGTAGCTCTGCCATTGACTCCCTTAAAGAAAGTATTTAACCTCTTTGTGTCTATTTACTCAGCTGTAAAATGGAGACAATATCTATCTGAGTTGTTGTGAAAATATAATAAATTAAACATAAAAAAAGACTTGTGCAGCCAGCATGGCTCAGTGGTTCAGCATCAACATATGATCTAAGAGATTGCAGTTCGATTCCTGGTCAAGGCACATGCCCAGGTTGGGGGCTCGATCCCCAGTGGGGGGCGTGCAGGAGGCAGCTGATCAATGACTCTCATAATTGATGTTTCTATCTCTCTCTCTCTCTCCCTCTCCTTTACTCTCTCTGAAATCAATAAAGATATATTTTTAAAAAATAAAATAAAGGCTTTAAACAATGTCTGGCAAATAGAAAGTGTTCAATAAATATTAGCTGCTATTATTATTATTGTTATGATTACTATTATTATTATATTTGAAGCATAACTTAAGGTTCCATACCTCCTTCATACCACTTCACTATGACAGCCTTACCATGTCTATTTTTGGTTTCAATGTTAGACTTTCTTGACTGCATTTTTTTCTGTTAACATTGTTTGCATTAATTCCTGTGGCAACATTTGGAGGGAAGTTATGCAGACCTGAGTTTGAGTCCTGGCTTGACACTTCTACCTCTGTAACATTGGAATAAGGATTACTCTCTTTAATCTTAAACTTCCTTTCTAGTTAAACAGGAATAATGCTATTTTTCACTGTTAGGTAGATTGGCTGGGAAAATATACGCAAGGCTATTAAAGAGCATAGCTTATACTAAAGGCTCAATAATTTCAAATCTACTTCCCTTTAGTTGTTTCCATTGCTGCTCCAACCTTATTGCGCTATTTGTAGGGAAAATGAGAACTCTTCTTGGAGTATAATGCTCAAAACAGGTTCTCTCCTCCAGTCTAGCCTTCTGCCCCTCTCAAGTTAGCAACCTTACACCTATTCCTTGGAAGTTCTTGACATTTTGCTGCCCTCGAATGGCCACTGGTTATGTTGAATTACTTGATATGTAAGTCTCCCATTGTAGTGCCATCTTGAGCTAGATTCCATTCATAATTTATGTCACAATCAATTTTGTTTTCAGAGAACAAATACATAGTCAATGAAAACATTTCCCACCAATACCATTCAATAGTAATGAATCTAATACTGTTAGTTTGATCTATTTCTTCCTTACTTTAGTTTGTCCTACATTAACCTCCGTTTCCTCATTTGTAAAGTACAAATTATTACTGTATCTAACTCATAAGGTATCAGTGAAATTAAATAAAATAATCCAGGCACAGTGTGTGATTCACAGTAAATGATAGCCACATAAACATAGGTATATAGGAATACATAATTATAGATGTCTGAATCATATGGATATGGATCTGAGGTATATAGGAATACATAATTATAGATGTCTAAATCATATGGATATGGATAAAGCTGCTGCTATTAGTTATACTGGGAATCCCCATTCCTTCTGATTACCATTGAAAATTTATTGTTCTTATATTCCCTCCTTAATCCCTTGCTTCTCAGTTATAAAACTGTCTTCATAACTGTATGCACTCAAATAGAGAGCTGGCTATTTGCTTCTGCCCTTGGATGGGGTAAGAACCCTTATCTCTATGAAACAGGAAAATTCATTATCTCCCTTTTACAGATGAAGAGAACTGAAGCTCAGAGAAATATACTCTAAGTCATTTGGTATACCTGCTGAACTGTAACTTCCCCCAATCAGTGGTCATGAGCCTTTCTCTCAAGGTACTTCAATTCCTCCTAGCTCTTGGTCTAGGCTCCACATCCAAACTATATTATCCTCTAATAATTGGCCTGGCTATGGCCAGTCCTTGCTAGTCTTCCTGCAAAGCACTGAATCCTGTTCCTTAGACTCACCATTTGCAGGCTCAAGAGGTCTGTTCTGAATGAATCAGTCACCCCAGACTATGACATTTCTCCCTTCCTGGCTTCAAGTATTGCCTGCTTGGAACTTCCTGTTGCTATGTTCCACAGGGGAGATTTACTTTCCTCGCTAATGAGGACAGTAGAACCAGGTATGAGATACCTGCACCCTGCTCTGATGTTCAGTCCTCATACACCCCTTGGGCCCATGCTGCTTTGATCTCATCAAGCCTTATGCCGAAACCCATGGAAAATGAGAAAAGGATAATTTGAGTCAGTGTGGATTAATCTCCTTTGGATAAGGCCCTTCCTTGAGCCTTTTAAATTTCACAGTACATTTCTCTACTCATTAACTCTATTATGCAATCTGGAAAAGCATTATATGGCACCCTTTAATTACTGCCAATGTGGAAAAACGATTTTGCCCAAATTAATAATTTTGTTATGTCAGGATCCTAATCCTGTGCATGGTGCCTCATTCCTTCAAAATTCTTCAATAAATAAATTGATGTGTTAAAACTAGAGCCACTTTCCTTTTAGACTTGCATCCACCTGGGGTGGGTGTGAGGACTTAAAAATAGAAACAGATCTACAGCTCTTATAATAATTAATGACATACCTTTTTATTTTTATAAATGTCTTCTTATAAGAACAAATTTTATTGTTCTCTCCAGTAATTATGGTCTTTATGCTGAAAATGAGCCTACCTAATGCTAAAGATACTGCCAGATGTTGACATTCTGGGAAATCTCACTTAGATATGAGCATTTCAAAATAAAAACAGAGTGCCAGTTTTCAGGGAAAAAGTGAGAGAGAAGATCAATACCGAAGAAAGAGAGAAGCCACCTTTCAGGCTTTGGATATGATGGAATCAAAGTAACTTCTAACTCTAAGGATTTCTGAAATGTTTTTTGCTGTGGCAACGAACACCATAGAATTTATATAGTTGATGAAAAAAGAGAATAAACTTTTATGTTCTAATCTATTAAATTGATCTATATTTTGTAGAGATATATATCAAGGGATCAGGATAGTGAGGTTCCCAGCTTCTTGAAGGGTTTTATTTATGGTTTGAAGTTTATTTGGGTACTGAAAAGAGCTTAAATTCAAAGAATGTTATTTTTTAATCTCTAAATCTTAACGGAGATAAATTGCCTTAGTTTGTGAAACCCTACTCTTAAAGGAGTTGGTAATTTATAGTGAAATGTTAGAACAAAGGTAATTAAAGGTATAGAAATTAGTGATCAATCACCTTACAAGTGACTGTGTCTTCGATGTGCCAGCACTGTGCTTGCAATTGTGCTAAATACAATTTGCAATTTTTCCCAGGGAGACATGATTGAGGGAGACATCACTTTATGTCTTCTGTTATATATTTTTGTAAATGTGTCTTCAAAGTTTCTGCTCTAAGTTGAACCTAAAGCAGGTGAATAAAGGCAAATCGGGAAATGAGCTACAAGTTTGCTTAATGTAAAATAACACAAGGTTTAGTTTCATGACTTGGAAACTGTCAGGAAAGCCAGTGATGGGGAAAATAATGAAGCCAGCGCTCAGACATCCTCCTAATTCTGATCATACACCAGTGTTAGTGTTTGTTATTGTCTTCTCAATCAGGAGAGCAAAGTATCATGGAGGAGGGAAGCTAGAGACCTTGATGACAGTCAAGATAGGGGCATGATTTCTGTTCTTTCTGAGAACAGCTTTCTCTTTCCTGATATCTGAGAACTCCTTATATCTAAGGCCCAGCTATAGAGGCACTCACATTCTGGTCATGGTGAATTCCCCTTCCCCTAAACTCTTGGTGGCATGAACACCACTTATTTTGAAACAGCTAACTGTCCTCAACTGCCACTTATGTTGCTTTGTTTCCCTCACAGTGCTCTACACAGGGTAGGCATTCAAACACTTTTTTGATGGATGGAATTGCCCATTTGTGGTTGTAGTGAACAAAGAATTAAAGGCTGGAGGTTAAGTACCCCAATGGCTCCATTTGCTCCCCTCTGTGAAAAAAGCTCTATTGTGTCTATTCAGTTTTATGTTAAAAGTTGTATATAGTTCTTTGTAAACAATCCAAATAATACAGTAAATACAAAAAAGAAAGTATGAATCATCTAAAATCCAGATATTTATAAGGATCACAGTTTCTGCATTTGTAATATGGGAATAATAATGCTGATATCATATAGTTGGTATGAGGATAAAAGAAGATGGTGCTGGGCATAGAGAAAGTGTTTAATAAATGCTAGTTATAATCATCATCATCATCATCATCAACAACAACCAAAGTAAGACCGAAATAAAATTTAGAATCAGAGATGTTTTTTAGCAGTAGAAAAAATGAAGTACCTATTCCTTTAAGATTTATAGAAAGGGAGAAAGAGTAATTGTAGAAATAAACATGATATGTTAAGAATAGATCATAGAGAACATTTTAGGAGGGTTTCACTTTAAGAAAACAGATCATTTCCTGAGAGCAAGAATGTAAGGGGAGTAGGGGGAATTGGGGTTTGGATGAGAGGAGAAGGTCTAGTCACTAAGATACCATTCAGCAATAAATTCTATGAATCTGTGCTTTGTTGCTTTGGGGAATGAAACAAAAAAGTATAGTTTCCCTTTCTTGAGCTTTCTCAACTATCTGGAACACTGAAGATAAATTAAGAGAGTCTTGAGTGGAAGAACGAAAGAAAGAAAATGGTGTGGGGCCAAACCACGCAGATAAATAAGTGGATGCCTGAGCTGTAGCTTAATTTAAAATTCTACCATAATGGCTTTTTGCTGCAGCAATTAGACAAAAAATAAAGCAGGTTGTTTCAGATAAACAAAAGCTGAGTGGAAAAAAAGAAGTTATTGATAAAAATTGAAATGTGTCAAGCACTTCAAGGGTAAGGAGTGAACAGTGCAGTTAAAATGGTAGGTGTTACTAAGCCTCTAAGAAGAGCATATGTTAAGAAAAAAGAATTGCATGTAGACACAGTTTCCAGGGGTTAGTGAGCGAGGAAAGGGAGAGACTGTTTTTGATATTTCTATTTGTCTTGCTGAAAAAATTAAATCTAGTGCCTGGCAAAAAATCTTGAGAAGTTAGTAAATTAGACATTGATTCTCATGTTTGAAGATGAGGCTGTATAAACAGGGAGCTATGAAAGAGCTTTTATTAATTCTAGCTTCCTGATAAGGAAGTCAATAGGCCTTGTATGGGTATTTTACAGATACCTTAGGCTCATGCCTTAGTTGGCTGGTTTGGTTGGAGATAAGGGCATTTTGGTTAGCTGGATTTGTTATTGTTGTTTTAATTGAGTGTTATTAACTCATTTATACAGCAAAGCCTACTGAAATATGGGCATCTCTACAAGAATAATACTTCTCCAATTTCATTCATGTGTGTGCAGTTGTATTAGTGCAACTCCAGATTCTGTACTGTTGAGAAATAGTAATAACAAAGTGTTATTTTTTTTATAGTGAATGACACAGCATTTTCCTACACTGTCTAATCCAGACCCATTGGTCCCCTTTCAGTTCCCAGAATGTATTGTGCTGTTTTGTGTCTCAGAGTCTTCACACATGCTAGTCCTTCTGCATGGACTACTCTGCTGCTCCCTGGCCCTCCCTTTGCATACCTAAACTCCCAATTATCTTTCAGGTCCTAGGTAAATGTCACTAAGGAAGTCTTCTCTGGTATATATGCCTTTGTAGCACTCTGAACCTGTCTTTTGTAACACTTGGTATAAGTGTAGTGAATTATTGTTCAGTTATGTTGATTCTGTATTTCCTACTAAACTGGCTTAGGGGGATGCTCATCATTGATGCCTCTCCTCCTAGGTTCTAACCAACTGAACACACACACAGAAGATACATAATAGTAGTTAATAACTCTGAAGTAGAGGAAAAATTGGTAGAGGACACAGGTTAGGTCTGAGACAAAAATGGGCCTTTCTACTCCCTCACAGCCTAGATTAAAGACTCCTAGGCCTTAGTGCTAATCCTGGCAATCTACCCACTCTGGTGAGGAGCAGGAAAAGAGAGCAGAGTCTGTTGACACAGTGGAGTCCAGAAGTGGTGATGGTACTGCCTTTTCTACCCATGGGTGAGGAAGACAGTGGAAAACACAAAGCAGAGTCTCTTTCCTGCTTTTGGAGGCAAAGGGACTTCAGTCACTAGGAGAACATGGCTCAGTGAGTGATTAAATCCAACCAAGTAGATTTGTCATTCCTCCTCCTGTGTTAGTGAAGACAGGTTAGTGAGGGTGAGTTGAGAGAGGAAAGAAATATATCTGCACCTCCATCAGACTATTAGGCCAGGGACCTTGCCTGTCTTATTTCTCTACTGTATCCCTGTGAATACATCAAAGAGCAGTTGCAAAGTTAAAAAACAAAAACAAAAACATGTTCTTAGCACACTACCTGACACGCTGTAAGCAGTCAATATGTACTTGTTGAATTATTAATCAGTCTTTATGGAATTACTGACTCATGGCTAAATAGCCAACCAAACTTTGAAAAAGGTAGTGTTATTTAGTGGAAAATGCAAAGCAGGAAATCTGGTCTAGCCCTGGTTGTACTACTTGGCATTTGTATCCCCCTCCACCATGTCTCAGTTTTTTTCATGAAATGTAACGCAACTGAATAGGCGTTTTTGTAACTGATCTCATCTAGCTTTACATACTGATTCTATAACACCGAGTTCAAGTGCTCTTTGGCTTTAACTTAGCAGGAAAAAAAACAACTTAGAGCCAAAAAAAGTAAGGTCTTCTCCTTAAGAGTTACATAACTAAAAAGTTTCCGAAGCCAATTAGAAATAGCAGGTTTTGAAAACTCAAGTCTAATTAGAAATGTAAGAAGCTGGAGGAGATTCTAAAAAGAACCTAAAACAAATACAAAAACAATTTCTTAAAAAAAGGCAATTAGGAAGTGATTTTAAAAGTAATTAGCAAAACCATTTAAATCTCAAGTTTTTGCTTTGCACAACATAGCATCCAAGGATAAATCTCTGAAATTATTTTTCCCTTTCATTCAAAACCACAAAGATTAAGAGCAGTAAGTTCTAGAAGTTACTAGAAGATTATAGGTAAAGCTATTGGTTATATGGTTCTAATTGCTTAACCTGCAACCTAGGTTTACAGTTAATGTACATGACTTATCAACTTCTGAATTATGGTCCTTAATATCTGACACTTTTTCTTTTATCTGAATGCTTTACACACAATTACAAAGAATGTGTCTATTTAGGGTCTTTCTTTGACTTATCCTTAGTGGCCAACTATGACGTTCCAATTTATAATAGTTAAGGTTTCGATTAACTAAGATGTTAATAGGCAGAACTTCACTGAAGTTCTGAATTTATGATTATTTACAGAAAACATTTTTTCTTTATATTTTTTATTATTAAACATTGTTTGTTTGTGAGCCCAAATTAATGCTTTTAGCAAAATATTTTAAAGATACTACTATGTTTCAGGCACAGTGATAGACATAGGAAATATAAACATGTATAAGAAAATCCTTGATTTTAAGGAGTTGACAGTCTAATGGAGGATAAAATCATGCAAAAATATAATTATACTAGAAATAAAAACATTAATTTCTTGAAGTTGACATAAGAATAAGGTGCTATGGGAGTACAGAGGAAGGAGTGAATGATACTTTCCCAGGTAGTCAGATGGGGATTTATGAAGGAAATGCCATTTGAGTGGGTATTAAATGACACATAAAAAGTAAGTACACTCCTAACAGAAAAGAACAGCATATATATATAGAATAAATGAGTTAATAAAGAGAATAATTTATGTGGGAACCATGAGAAGAGTAGTTTCTTTGGTAGGAAAATACCTCAACAAAATGACAGAGGATTGAAATCTTCCATATATAAAGAGCTTTTATAATTCAATGGAAAAGTTGAACACCTCAGTAGAAAAATGGGCAAACATTAAATATTTACTGAACACTTACTATATTTAAAATATAGTAACAACAAAAATAACAATATACTTCCTGCCTTTATGGAGCTTGCAATTTAGTTGGAGATGCAACTTAATAAATAGAGTAATTACAATTTAGTGAGATGAAGCTATAATCAGAACATGTAGGAAAGATACCTAATTCACAGTTGGGGAGCCAGGGATGGCTTCCTGAGAAAGTTACTTCTAAATTTTTAAAGGTGAAAAATGGGTGGAATATAAACAGACACAGACAGAAGTGGGCTGGGGATGAAGAGATAAACGAGTAGTCTAGTCACAGTGAACAGCATACGTGAAGGCCTGGAATTGAAAGAAAGCATGGTATATTTGGGGCAAATGAAGGCATTTAAGTATGGCTGAAGCACAGGGCACAAGGAGAAAAGACAGATCACGTAAGCCTTGCAAACTATGTTAAGAAATTTGGATTTTCTTAAGGAATCCACTGAAATGTTCTAAGCAGAAAAGCAATACTATAAGTAGATTTGGGCTTTAGCCATTGACTGACTGTAGTGGGGAGAATGGATTGGAGTGGGCGAGGAGTCCATTTAAAAGGATTTTTCTGTAACCTAGAAAAAGATGATGGTAGACTGAAGAAGTAGGGCACCAGTAGGAACAGAGAAAATTATATGAATTTGAAATTTATTTAGAAAGTAAAATTGGCAGAACTTGGTGATTGATAGAATAGCAGGAATGATGGTGAAAAGAAGTAAGAACAGCTTTGGAAAGCAAGGTGATGAATGGTATTCTGGACATTGAGTTGTAGGTGTCAAAAGGAAAAGAAAATGGAAATTTCTACAAAGCACTTAGTTCTATGGGTCTGGAACTCAGGAGAAAAAACTTATGGAGATAGAGATTTGGAAGTTATCAATATATAAATGGTAATCTATGTCATTAGGTCATTTAAAACAGTACTGTAAGAAGAGAAGAAAAGAGGGTTAGGACAGAACCCTGAGATAGAACTCTACCTTTTAAGGAATGCACAAAGGAAGAGAAGTCCTCGGGATGAGGAGGAATGGCGAGAGGTTGGCAAGAGGAAAGCTAGGGTAGTGTTGTGCCATGGAAACTAATGGTAGATAGTGTTCAAGAAAAAGGAAATGGGCCCTGGCTGGGCAGCTCAGTGGGTTATAGCATTGTCTCAATACGCCAAGGTTGTGTGTTCGATTCCCAGCCAGGGCACATACAAGAAGCAGCCAATGAATGCATAAATAAGTGGAACAACAAATCTATGTCTCTCTCTGTCAGTCTCTCTCTCTTTCTCCCTTCCAATCTCTCAATTCAATAAATAAAAAGAAAAGAAAAGAAAAAGGAAACAGCTAACTGTATTAAGTGTTGCTGAGAAGTTGTGCAAGATAGCACCGAAGAGTATCCATTAAACTTAGTAACAAATATGTTTATGGTGGCCTTGTGGAGAGCAGTTTGAGTGGAGTATTGAGGGCAGTAACTAAGGTGCCTGAAAGCGGGTGGGAGTGAAATAACAAAAATAAGACAAAGGAACATAAACACACAATTCACGAAACAAGAAATGCAAAAGGTTAAGAAACACAAAGAAGTTCTGTCTCATTAGTAATAAAAAGTACAAAATGAAGTGAGATCGCTTTCTTTAATCAGTCAAGTTGTCAAATATAGAAAATTAATGTATTGTCATTCAAACACTATTGGTGGAAGTGTAATTTGATACAATTTTTGAAGGCAATTGACTATCAAAAGTTTGAATCATGTGCATACCCTTTATTATTAAGATTTTGTTTCCTCCTTGGCAGAAAGAGAAAAACACATTCCTCATTAAGCTTTTTTTGTTTTTGTGTTCTCTACTATCAATACATAATAGCTGTATGGAGTTAAGAATATCAAGAGTTCCATAGGGGAAATTTTTCTTATTCTGCATTTTTGTTGTTATTACTGTTGTTATTTCATAGTGGAGTAAAGTGTTCATTTGGGGAGTGCTGGCATGTCAAGTCAGGTAATTAGGAATCCTATCTGCTAGAGGACATGCCCCTGCAGGCTCAGGAAAGACTGAAGAGAATTGTGGAACTGATAGGTTGATGACTTTCAAATAAATAAGGGGAGATAAAGTCTGGTTTTTCCCCTGCAAAAACAAAAGCAAAAACAAAACCCTAAAAGAAAACCCTTTGAGAAATAGAGGCATTTGCCTTGTCATGGTGGGGAATTAAAGACTGATCTAAAATGTAGAGTAAAGATAGAGGAAGAAGGATAAAAGTGATGCAGAGAGCCAGGCCACACAAGTAACTTTCTGCCACAATTCCTAAGGGACTCGGGATATATTTCCTGGCAGCAGGAGCAATAAAGGGAAAGCAAGGGTCCTTGAGGAATTTTTTTCTTCCAGTTATCAAAGGTGAAGTATTGCCACTTGTGACAACATGGATGGATCCTGAGAATATCATGCTAAGCAAAATACCTCAGATGGAAAAAGTCCAGAACCATATGACTTCACTCATATGTGGGATATAAAACTGAAAGCAACAAGTGAACAAACAAGACAAACAAGAGCTCATAAACACAGAAACAGCATGATGGTTACCAGAGGGAAAGGAAATGGGAGAAGTAGAAAAGGGTAACGAGAGTGAACTATATGGTGAAGGAAGTGCCATCAGCAAAAGGGTTCTTGCCCCCTCTCAAGACAGAAATCAAGAGAGAAGGCAAAATAGATTCAAAAGAAAAGTTTTACTGAAAACAAGGTGGAGGGAAAGGAGAAAGGGAGGGAACTTGATGCAACAAGGGAGCACACATTAATGAAGAATATGGCTTCCTAAACTGCTGCCAGGGTCTGGCTTATATAAGGCTGGGTTCTTCATGCATGCTTTCTAGGTTCCACCATGGTGTAGAGCTCTTTGGGGAGTGCCTGAAGAGAAATTCTAAACTTATCTAGGAGAGGCTTAAAAAAATAATTGAAGAGCGTTTCCACCCATTTAAGAGAGGCTCAGCCTGCCTCAGAACGATACTTGTCTTTGGGTGATAAACACATAATGCAATATACAAATGATGTATTATAGAATTGTATACCTGAAACTTATATAATTTTATTAACCAATGTCACCCCAATAAATTCAATAACATTTCAAAATATCTTGTTATCGTCATAATTAGCTAGTGATTAATATTAATAATAGAAAGAAAGCAAAGGGGAAGCCAGACATTATAAGCATGGTCATCTGGGCAGCTTCACCAGGTAGCTACAGCTTCATGCTCTCCAGAGAACCACCAGTCCATTCCCTGCAGATCACTGGGGGAAGGGATGGAACAAAGGGGGAGATAGGCACATGCACAGTAAAGTTGGAGTGATGTAGGGAAGATATTTGCCTATCAGTCTAGCCTGGGGAACAGTGGATTGGCTAGGGAATGGACCCCATCTGAAGTACACAAAATCTTAGAAAGTCAAAATCCCCAAAGAGCTCCCTATCCCTTGTTTCCTCTCACTCTCTTGCTCTGAGACCCACACTCTCCCATGCCCTCACTGTTCTCTCTCCATAGCCATGTGGACACCACATGCAATGGACTACAGCTGGGAACACAAGCTAAGCTAGCCAAATGCTGGACTGAACTGTACTTTAATATGGCACAGAAATTCTGGGCAGTGGTCTTAATTGTGGCCCTGCTAAAGACAAGATTGGCATTGTTCCATGGTGAGATAGACAGAGATGTGACCTTGGAGAGGAACCCCCTTAATTTTACATCATCAGTAAAGCTTTCCATGAAACTCCATCCTCCAATGGAGGGGCCTCAGGAAATTCTTTTCCTCATGGCACCGCAAGAACTCCACTTCCACCAATAAAAATCTCATATAAGCAAAGAGGTAAACTAGTTATCAAGGGGTATTGATGAAGTTAGCCTCACAAAATCAAAATAAAGCAAAAGATAAACTCCATTAGGGCAACGATTTATGTCTATTTCACTGCTTTATTGTTATCACCTAGAAGGGTGCCTGGGACATAGTAGGTGTTAAATCAATAATAGTTAAAAGTAGAATGAAAATTGAATGGGAAACTTGAGCCCAATACTGCCTGAAATGTAATCTGGTCCTGTAATTGCTTCCTGTGACTGTTATGTTCTGGGTAACAAATGGTTACATTTGCTAAAACTGATAGGCTACAAAAGAAGAGGAGTAAAGTGTGGATTTTTAGCAGAACCTGGAAGTTTTAAAATATTATTGTTACTTTCAATGTATCTAACAACAAATGCAAATTCTAGAGCCACCTAATAGAAGGTGTTTCTTTACTTTCTTCTTTTCTCCTTTAGGAATTTGATGACCTAACTGTAAACCAGACTGACTCTGCAAGTAGATGGTGATTTTAAACTAATACCATTATCTCATTCTGTACAGAGAGAGGAAACGGGAGAACATCAGCCAGTCTCAAACCGTGGGTTAGCATTAATTGGTGATTATCATAATGTGCACAGCAGCTTTTAATTTTTCTAAGATGCAACCATTTGATTAGTTGACTCCACTCTGAGGAGAGGCAATCACAATTATGGAAATAAGAGAAGTGAAAATGCTCCTAACAAGTTGCATATGAATACAGTTTCTTAAGTGTGTTTTTTTTGTGTGGTTTTTTGTTTTTTTTCATAGCAAACTTGAATATAGAAACCCATGTTCAACTGTACATGGAGGAACTTGCAGACTTTTGCTTATTTCTTGGCTCCCACTTTTTTCTCCTGTGCATGAGAATTCTCTTTGTTATAAAATGAAAGAGCAGTAAAGGAGTTTCCATAATAAAACTTTCACTGTAGTAAAGATACAAGAAAGGAACTTAATACAACCTTTAGAAATCAACTTGTATGACTAACAGCAAAAAGAAAAACTATGCCGGTATGATCTCTTCTTGCGACTTGCTCTGAATTTTGTGTATGCTTCTCTTAGAATGAATACCATATTCTCTACTTTATTATGAATGTGAATATTCCCTGAAGTAGATTAGAAACTCTTTTGGGGCAAAGACTGTATCTATTCATTGTGTTCTCCCCTTGAATGACTTTAGGATAGTCACTTAACTTCTGAGTTAGTCAACCTCTGTTATATGAGCAGGTTGGACTAATCAGTGGTTGCAAACTCAAAGGAATATAGGGGCCAAGCATATAACATGTAAGTGAGATGGCCCATTTGACTGTGATGTACTGAAGAGCACGGCCCTGTTTGAAGGGAGAGGCAGCTACACGTTTGCTGTTGATTGTAGCTCACTGGATTGTATGCCTAGTGTTGGAAGATTTCTTGCTTTCTTAAGAGAAGTCAGAAATTCAGATTTTTTAAAAAGTGTTATCTATTGTTTTTAAAAAGTTGGATCATTTAAGACAGAGTAGACCTAAGTTGGCTATATCTTGGCCAATGACTGGGAGATGTTTTTTCTTCTCTTCCTTCAAACGCTTGCTATGTACAATAATGATTCTATATAAATGAATATTCTGATACTTATCAAGTTTGTTCTAGAAATCACTGCTATTACCAGTAGTATCTCATATAATGTTTGAAAGAGGGAAGAAAGTGGGAGAAGAAATATCAAACCATCAAGGTTTTACTAATATTTTGGAAGAATGAGCATATTTTTAAAATATAATCTGAAAGCCTTGTTCTATAACTATCTGTGTGTATATTTATAAGCATAGATGTGATTAGCATATGTATTATTGGATATCCATATATTTATTTTACATGCAGAATTTGCAGATTTACATTTTACATTTATGAAAATTTACATATGAATTTACAGAATATGTAAATTCATGCCCGAGACTTACACAAAATTTTAAAAGTGCAGATTCAAATTTAGCTGAAAAAGGTTGAGAACTGGACAATGATCTCTTTGCTTTGATGACACAGTTCCCTAAACTAGCCAGTCCTTGGGAAATGAGCAGCTGAAAAATGTTTCTGCCTATGTTAAAATTTGAAATAACTTTTTAATCTGTTTTGGTCATATCCTGTATGCTAAGAATATTTTTGAGAAGCTACATGTTGCTGAGAATGAAAATGAACCGGATCAATCACTTCCAGTAATTCAAACTATAAACTATTTTTGAGTTCTACTGCAAGAGCTTTGAGTTTCCCAGGTCACCAGAACCTTACACTGAATAACAGTTTTGATCAACATCTAAAAATAGACGGAAAGAGCTCCCCAGGGAAGTGGCACAGCATGGAGTACTGTAGGGATATTGAAGACAGGTAACATTTTCAAGGAGCCAAAGTTTAGTCAGTCTTAAGCAAGAATGTAAATATTTGGCACTATTTTGTTAGTTTCTCAAGAAGATTACCCAAGAGAATTTAGGAATTTCCTTCCTGGATTGGGTTTACAAATAGGCTAGACATAAATTTAAAAGATGCTCATTTTCTTTCTAACTTTGTTAATGCTCTGTGTTACAACTTCTTTGGGGGTAAAAGTATTGTGTTGAAAGAAAGTAACTTCAAACTTCCTTCTTTTGGAGTTTCTTCCAGGTTGTAAGTTGCATTTTTAGCACAAAGGTATATAAATATGGTTATATATTAACCAAAAGGTTGACCACAGAGTAGAACACAAAATCTCATTGATGTTCTGTAGATTAGAGAGTGTTGGAGCTGCAGGAAACTTCAGCAGTTTCTTAGCAGTTGTCCTACCCTCTTAGGGAGTTAAACTAGTTATCTCCAAGACCCTTCGTAGCTCATTTGTCAAATGAGGCAGCTGAGTCCCAGGGTCAAAGTTTATATTTACTGTAGATCAGTGTTCCAGAGGAAAGGGAGTTGACTATCAAAATACCAGAATAAGTTCAGATAATGAGTAATTGGCAACAATTTATATGGCATTTCAAATAAATGGAGCAAAATTGTTCTAGTACTTGAGATCCTAGAAATAAAATTTTCTAGCATATCTTTTTCTTTGATCTTAAACAAATTCTAATATATCTTGTATATCTATGTAGAAAGAAGCAAACCAATTAAACATATACATGTTTGGTGATCACAGACAGTGATGCTCACCGTAGATCTTCATCTATTTTTTTCAGTTTCTAATCTAGATGTTTCACTACTTACTGGCAGTGGAAGTAACTCTGTGATATGAAGAGTAAATGTTCTTTGACATGAGCCTATAATTCTTCTTTCAGTCAGAAACTAACTGAACATTTCATTTTTGTAGCTTTAATGTTTATCATGAAACTGCTGCAAAAGGGATATTTGATTTCTATATAAGTTTGCTAGATATTAGAAAGAAAAATTAATTCTGTGTCTGGGATTTTATGTCATACCAAAGTTAAATAAATACATAAAAGTACATAAAATCTCATCGAATGCTAGACTGTCAGGGAAGAGAATGGAATTTTGTTTATTGTTCTCATTGTTCAGCACAGCTGGGAATAGGAAACAGTGTTAAGTTTTAATCTTTCTCCTTTCACATCAGAACATGCAGATATATGATTTTTTATAAAGATTCAGTGGGGAAACTGTATGCATTTTAATATTAATTGTGACTAAATTAATGGTTAATATTTCATATGAGCCATTTAAAAACATGGGGTTTGCTTTTATGTTCATCTTTCATATAACTATTGGATAATTTCTTATCAATAGTATTTTAATTATATTCCTCTCTTGCTCAAAAATCTATAGAAAGCCCAGCCAGCGTGGCTCAGTGGTTGAGCATCGACCTGTGATCCAGGAGATTGCTGTTCGATTCCCAGTCAGGGCACATGCCCCAGTAGCTGACTCGGTCCCCAGTGGGGAGCGTGCAGGAGGCAGCCTATCAATGACTCTCTCATCACTGATGTTTCTCTCTCTTCCTCTCCCTTTCTCTCTGAAATCAATAAAGACATATATAAAAAAAAAAAACCTATAGAGAATGCCTATAGCTTTAGTGATCATCAGTGGGAGCTTCAGAGACAGAACTTCTGGGTCTCAGTATCTTTATTCCCTGTGTGACTTTGGAGGCTCAGTTTCTTTATAAACAAAATGGGGAAATATATTAAAACTGATAGTATTGTTGTGAGGGATAAATGAGGCAATGTGTGAAGCTCTTAGCGTAGTGCCTAGCATGAGGTAAGCCTTGAGAATTCAATAAATATTGATTTAATGAATGGAGGGCTGCCTCGTGCTTGGAAAGTAACATGTCAATTGTGCAGTCTACCATTCAAGAACCGCCCCCATATTTATCCCAAGCACCAAACTCTTAGTTTGTGATGGCCTAGTTAGCATTGTTCCCTTTGTTACAGCCAACTGATTTCCTTTCTGCCCTTATATACTGTGCAGCTTCTCAGTCCCATGCTATCACTACTGTCATTACTCCACAGAAAGTGCTCTTCACTCTTCGATGCCCTAACATTTCCCTTACTTCCATAATCTTTCATAAAATTCACCTTTTCCAGGATATTGCCTAATTTTTCCCATTCTACTTATGTCTCACCATTGTTTTGGCTTATCTTCTCAGCGCTCACAAAATTGCATTGTTCCAATGTCATATTCTGGATATTTAGCTCGTTCGTCCAGCTAGTTTCAAAGTACATCAGTGTCAGTGAGGAATGCATCTCCTACTTTGTTTGTAACACCCTTGGCCTCTAGCTTCAAGAACATAGTGTCAAATGCTTGCTGAAAAAATGAACCAATGTTATTTAATGAAATTGCACTTTGCATATATGAAAAGCGAAACATCAAATGGATGCAATTTCATGCTCGTGAGCTAAAGCAGCAAGCCAGGTGTTCTGACAATGAACATATATTTGTTATTTTTATATTTTATTAAAAAATGAGGAAAAAAGAGGAGAATGCATCATTTTGTGACTGTAATGGCAATGGTTAGCATAACATATATAAAATTACAAAACATTTTGTCACAGAATGAGTATACAATTTAAAACAATGATATAGCTGTGTTACCTTGGGCATGTCAATTAACCTCTTAGTTGCTCAGTTTCCTCATCTATAAAATAAATGAGTTTTTTTTATATTATCTGTGCTCTTAGGTCTATAATTTTACTGTTTTAGATCACATACTTCAACCTAAATTGTAGTGTGGCAATGCGTATATGATGTGAATTCTGGTATTAAATATATGTTGCTTCTGCCTTGGGCAGACGACATTTGTGATCTATTCCCTGAGAAACCAAATGTTCTAGGGCTAGGAAAAACAAGATTTAGTATTTTCTAGAAGGCTAAAGATGATGAGGGAAAGTGAATCTGAAGAGTTTTTAATTCAGGAGTTGATTGAGACTTAGGTAAAAGAGGGCCAACATTTGCTTTATGAATAGACAAAAGTAGGTATCTTTCCTCATTTTTTCTCTCCCCTTTATTTACCTCCCTACACCCCAGGGAATCACCCTCCCCAAAGAGAATGTAACTCATAATTCAAGTCATCATAAAAATTGCTGCTCTTAAGCACAGAGACTTGCTTATATTTTTAAAGCCTGTAAAATTTTTAACCCATGAAAGTAGAAAAACATATAAATTTGTACCAAGTAATACAAATTACTTGCAAATCTGCCAGTGCCCTAAGTTAATGATTTAAAAAACCATGAGAGCCCGACCGGGCGTCGCTCAGCGGTTGAGCGTCAACCTAGGATCCAGGGGATCGGGGTTCGATTCCCATCAGGACACATGCCCGGGTTGCGGGCTCGATCAATGACTCTCTCATCATTGATGTTTCTATCTCTCTCTCCCTCTCCTTTCCTCTCTCTGAAATCAATAAATATATATTAAATTTAAAAAAATTAAAAAAAAACATAAAAAACAACAACCATGAGAGACTAATGAGGAACTTATTCCCCAAATACCAACCCAGAATTATAAGAGACAATATTGATTTGTCTAGTTTAATTAAAACATTTGTTCCTAATGAATGAATACAAATTGCTTATTCAAAAACATCTTTCCCACCATGTCTTTTTTTAAAGATAAAAGTCTATATCATTACTAGATTATATTTTTCCATGAAAATAGTAATTATTCCAATGTATAAACAAATATACAGAGAAAATATATGGTGTAAGAAAAGATCTTCCATAATGAGAATCTGTTTTTGAAGAAATGTAGTTTTCTCATGTAATAATCACCTAACATAGATTTTCAGAACTTGGAACTTTAAGTAGCACACAATTCAAGCTAAGAGATGAATTATCTAAAATGGATTACATTTATGTATCTTTAATACATAAAATAACTATAGAGATGTGTTGTTGAACCCACATGAGTTCAATTTTTTCAAGGGTATTTTACAGAAACATCAAAGGAACTAAAAGCTTTCTATCAAAAGACTGGGAGAAAAAGAATAAGTTGCTATGAGGTCAAGAGCATATATACTGAGAGTGAAGGTGGAAGGATAAGGTGTTGCTGGAAGCATAAGGACTTAGGGTCAGTGTGGAATATTGGAGTTGAGGATTTTTTATGTAGAGCAGTGAGGAATGGCAGGGTCTGAAGGGTTTCCAAGACAGTGGGGCGGAGTGAAGTGGAAGTCAATGTCACAGGAGCTAGAGGTTTAAGAACTATAAATGTAACAGCCCTGAAAGGACTGACTGTCCATGGTGATCTTTGTTGATTGAATCAATAGTTAGTGCCAGTTCTGTGGAAAGTGTGCAGATACAGCCATAAATGAGGAAAATAGTTACTGACTTCATAGAATTTCTATTCTAGTAGAGAATATAGACAGTTAAACAAATAATTACACTAAAGTATAATGAAGATCCAAGATTGCAGTGGAGTAGGTGGAAGCTACACTCACCTCCTCCCAGGACCATACTGGAATTACAACTAAATTATAAAGCTCTGATCCTGAATAACCGACTGAAGACTAGCTGAAGAGAAGCCTTATAACCAAGGATTTACAGAAGAAGCCAAACTGAGACAGATAGGAAGGGCAGAGGCACGAAAAGGGCTAGCCCTGATACCATGGGGGATAGCTGAGGTTCCCAAGGGTTATCTCAGCTATGGGGGGGTTCCCCATGAGAAGTGTGGGATCTAAATCCCAAGCCAAGCTCCATAGCTTAGAGCTCCACAGCTAAGAAGAAGCACCCACATACCATCTGGCTGTGAAAAGCAGTGGAGTTTTTATCACCAGAGATTGGCAGGAGTCTGCTTGAGACACAGGCACCCTCTTAAAGATCCAAAGCACAAAATTTTATTCTCAGCCCCTCACCCTGGGCTCGGTGGAGGGAGGGCAGAACAGACTGGAGTTGCATGAGGAGAGTCTGAGGTTCGTGCTTCTGGGGAGTGAACTGAGGAACAGGTACCAGAACCCCTGTGCTGAGTCATTCCCCCATACAGCAGATACCAGCTTTCTCAGGCAGACCATGCTCCTCTATGCAGCATCAGCCTGGATGGAAGCAATAGCCCCACATTCTGGACTCCCTCTAGCCCCATCCTGCAGAGCTTATGCCCTGAGGAGGAGTAGGGCCGGAGGCTCTTTCAGTGACTGAGCCTAACAAGCAGCCATCGGGCAGAGGAGGATTGGATCTTGGGGTGCCTTGGGACTTTTGCTGACCTGCCTCTTGGCCTGGTGCTGGTAAAAGTTGGCCTTGGTATGCAGCTTGGTCTTCCCACATGCATGCCAGCCCAGCAAAGGCAGCCACAAACTGTGGGTTGCTTTGTAACTCCAAACAGGTTGCCTAAGATCAGTCACATGGAGCACCTTACATTGGCCTGCACCAGAGTCCCTCCCAAGAGGCCCAGAAACAACACATTCAGTGGCTAGTTTCAGACAACATCAGAGCAGGATCCAGTAAGTTTCATAAGCAACATATCCAAAGGAATATCTCAGCAGGCACCATACCCTGCTGAGGTGAATTCTGCTTCGAGTGGTCAGCATCTGCGCAGCAGCTCATACACCATAGCTGGGGTTGAGCCTCACACAACCAGATATCAAACTATGGTACAAGGCCATAGTAATCAAAACAGCCTGGTTCTGGCATCAACACAGACTTACAGATCAATGGAACAGAACAGAGAGCCCAGAAATAAATTCACACCTTTATGGTCAATATATGTTTGATAAAGAAGGCAAAAAACAAACAATGGGGAAATATAACATGAGAGGAATCACAGAGGGGAGAAAGGTGGAGAAGGGGTCCTCTGATTCTGCACAAGTCTTAGGTGGAGCCCTGACCTATGCATGCATGGGATTAGACCCTAATGAGCAGAACAAAGGTTGTGAGAGCTGAAGTGGGATTAGAATCATCCACACAGATTCAAATAAGCAGGGCAAATTCTTAGAGAAATAAAAATAAGATTTAATATTTTAGCAACTTTATTAAGGCATGCTTTTTATATATATATATATATATATATCTTTATTGATTTCAGAGAGAGGAAAGGAGAGGGAGAGAGAGATAGAAACATCAATGATGAGAGGGTCGTTGATCGAGCCCGCAACCGGGCATGTGCCCTGACCAGGAATCAAACCCCTATCGCCTGGATCCTAGGTCGATGCTCAACTGCTGAGCCACGCCCGGCCAGGCAAGGCATGCTTTACATACTGCAAAATTCACCGTTTTAAAGTTTATAATTCAATAACTTTTAAGAAATTTAATAAGTTGTACAACCATAACTACAGATCAGTTTTTACCATGTCCGTCATCCCAGTAAGATCACTTGTTTCTGTTTACAGTTATTTCTGTCCTTAACCTTAGCTCCTGAAAATTACTAATCTACTTTTTGTCTCTATAAATTTTCATTTTCTAGACATTTCATATAAATGGAATCATACAATATGTGGTCTTTTGCATCTGGCTCATTTCACTTAACATAATGTTTTTGAAGTCCATCCATATTGTAGCACATATGAGCAATTTGTTCTTTTTTTAAAAGATGAAAAGTATTCCAATGTGTGGCTGTCCTACAGTCTAAGCTAAGTTTGAACTGCCAGCCATGTAAGGCAAGACAGAATTTATGGCCTAACCCTAATGAATGATTACCTAATAAAACAAAAGCATCAACATTCTCCAAAGGACCCAGAGGTCCTAGGACTCAGAATCTAAACATCATAATAGTCATAATGTCTGAGAGACAATCTAAACTGGGCATACTAAGAGCCAGGGAAATATGACCTCCTCCTCCTCAAGGGAGGAGACAGTCAGCAGAGGAGAGCCTTGAGAAAACCCAGATGTTGAAATTATCAGGCAACATCTTTCAAACAGCAATTATACCTATGATCCATGAGGTTAAGGGAAAAAACACTTGAAATAAATAAATAGATAAAAGTTCTTAGCAGAGAAACAGAAAGTATTAAAAAAAGAAACTAATGGAAAATTTAGAAATGAAAAATACAACATTTGAAAGAAAAATTTCACCAGATGGGCTCAGTATCAGACTAGAGATAATAGGAGATAAAGTCAGTAACTAATAAATAGGTCAATAAAACAAATACTGTATGATCTCATTTATATGTGGAATAGAAAAAGTCGAACTTGTACCACCAGAAAGAAGAATGACAGTTACCAGGTGCTGAGGGGTGGGGAAAATGGGGAGAGGTTGATTAGAAGCTACAAACTTTCAGTCATAAGATGAATAAATTTGGGGGAATTTATTGTGCAGAATGTTGAATAATTAATAGTTAATAATACTGTATTGTATATTTGAAATTTGCTGAGAGAACAGTGTTCTTCTGTGTCCTCTCCACACCAAAAAATAAAAATAAAAAAATGCATGAGTCCACACTGATATACATGATCAACAATAAAGAGCAATAACCTATTGATTTGTATTGATATTCAAAACAACATGGATGAATTCAAAATAATTGTGGTGAGTGAAATAAGCTAGACATCAAAGAGTACATACTGTATGATTCTATTTACATAAAATTCTAAAAATGCAAACCAATCGATAGTGACAGAAAGTAGGTCAGTAGTTGCCTGGGAATGGAGGTGGAAGGAAGGATGCATGAGTAATCTCTTTAGGATGATTGAAATGTTTTGTTTTGTTTTATCTTGATAGTGGTGTATTTTCATTGTTGTATAAAGGGTGTCCCCCAAAAATGTATACACACACTTTGAATAATTATAAAGGCAGTATTTATTAAAATACATTTCATTTTCAAAATTGAGCTATCAGCTGTTAGTGTGTGTACATTTTTTGGGACATCTTGTACATGTGTCAAAACTAATCAAATGTTACACTTTAGTTATGCACAGTATGTTTTCCTTTAGTTAGGCCTGAATAAAGTTTTGAAAATTGACCCTCAATCTAAAGTTCTTTTCATTACACTGCAGTTGCCTCTCCTGGTTGGGGATGGAACCTCTAAGGATGGTGGGCAGAGAGAAAGAATCAGTATTTATGAGGTGATCTATTATAGTTAGGGTCTCCCAAGTCTTGAATCATAGTATTAAGTCAGACTTCAAAGAATAGGTGGATTAGATGAAATTGCACTTTTTGTAGGCTCAAAGTGGTTCAATATCAAAATTTCATATGGTTCCATCTATATTAACTTTCATTTTTCCAATGAGGGTGTGTACAAGGAAAGAGCAAAATATATGCATGGCATTTGGATTTAGAGACAAATTCTTAGATTGGTGAAAAGCGACATCTGTGAGTTGATTTGAGGAAAGATATTGGCTTCTAACTCTCAGTACAACTCATGAAGGCTCAATAGAGCATATGATTATTTTTTGTTAAAATGGAAATAGCTTTAGACAATGTAGAAAATTTAGAGAAGTACATTTTATAAATAATTTAATAAATCACCGAAAGAAAATCACTGTTAATTTTGTGCAAATTTTTAAGGATATTTTTCTACATATATGTAAACTCACATAGATAATAGCTTATTTTTCTAAAGTGGTCATGTGACATACAGATTTGATAGGAATGTGGAACATGTATTTTTATTTCATTTTTGTCTTGTACATCAGTTCAAGGCAACACATAAAAGAACATTCTTTTGATTTTTACCTTTCACATAGTTTTGTCATTGTACGGTAGTTTACAATTGCACTGCTCTAAACAACAATCTAATGAGTATTCTTGTAGCTACATCTTTGTACACATACATGAATATTTCTGCAGGATAAATTGCTAGGGGTTGGTCAATGGGTAAAATCAACCTTTGGACTTTGGATATGTAGTTGGCAATTCGGTAAATCCTTCTTGAAGCACTGTTTCCTTGGCTTTGATATCTTATTATTCTCTTGGTTTTCCTTTTAACCCATTGGCTACACCTGTCTCCTGTGCTGGATCTTCCTCCTTTTTCTAACAACCAAATGCTGGAATGTGCCAAAACTCCGTCCTTGGAACATTTTCTCTGCAATGGCTTTCTACATGATCTCAGCTGGTCCAATGACTTCCAAATTTATATCTCTAGCCCTGACATTTTCTTGAATTCCTGACTATCCACTTGGATATCTAACAGGCATTTCAAGCTTTACAACATATCTCAAATAAATATCCCTTCTCCACACCTCAATCTGCTCTTCATTTATTATCCTCCTCCACCCCCAGTTGTTTAAGCCAAATGATGAGAAATATCCTTGATTCTTCTGTTTCTCCCACAATCCACATTTAACCCATCAGCAAATTCACTCAGGTCTACCTTCAAAATATACCCCAAATCTGATAAACTCTCACGTCTCTGCCTGAACTATCTTAGTCTAAGACACCACTATATGTCAGCTGAACTACTCAACCCTCTCCTAAATGCTCTCACCCTTGCCCCTCTAAGATCTTCTCTACACACCATAGAATTAGTGATCCTTTAAAAATGCAAACAAGACTATGCTAAGGCCCTAATCAAAATCCACCAATGGCTGGAGTGGCTCAGTGGTTGAGCATCTACCTATGATCCAGGAGACTGCGGTTCAATCCCTGGTCAGGGCACATGCCAGGGTTGCAGGCTCGATCCCCAGTGAGGGGAGTGCAGGAGGCAGCTGATCAATGACTCTCTCTCATCATTGATGTTTTTATCTCTCTCTCTCCCTTATCCCTTCCTCTCTCTGAAATCAATACAGATATTTATAAATAAATAAATAAATAAATAAATAAATAAATAAATAAATAAATAAATACTTTTTTTAAAAAAGATCCTCCAGTGGATTTCCAGTACACTTATGAAATCCATAGTTCTCTATTCCATATATACTGGGCTCTTTGTCACCCCTTTAATGCCCCCTTTGTGCTTGCCGTTACCTTTGTTTTCTTACCCCATTCAATTTTCTGCTTAACTGCTACCTCTTCAGGAAGGACCTCTCTGACCACCATATTTAAGATATCATATCACTTCCTGCCATTATTTTCCTTCTTATCTTGCTTAATCTTTTTGTCATAACATTTATCAGTACCTGGCACAATATATACTTATTTGTTAATTTATTTTGTCTCATAAGAATGTAAGCTCTACTGGAGGCAAGGCCTTTTTAAATTTTCTTTCTTGTTATACATAGCAGACATTCAGTGAATAAATGAATTAACAAAGCTGACTCTCAGTAAGCTTGTAATAATTTCCATTCCTACCAGCAGCATCTCAAAGAGTCTGTTGTCCTATACCCTTGTCAACAGTGGATATCATGGATGTTTTTCATTTTTGCTAACTTGTGGGTTACAAAATAATATATCATGGTGAGGAACTATGAAAAAAATGGTCAGGATGGAGCTTTATTCTTTCTTAGTGGTACATAAATTAATGTGCATCTTATAATTGATGGCATCTAAGATTTGATGAAGCACGGTATTGGGCAGCTTGCCAATTTGCCTACCATTGAAGATACAAAATAATTAGAGAACATGGTACCTGCCTTTGAGAAGCTGACAAACTAATTATAGTTAAGATGTGCACAAATATTTTGAGTAATTTGGGACTAAATCAGGTAATAATCATTTTACAATCATTATATTAGTAGTTATCTGTTTGTGTTTGGTGGGTCTGCTTCAGAGGTCTTCAGATTCTAGGTGGGGAAGGGTGGTTGAGTATAGCCAGTGGAATTCATATTTTATTTTATTTATTTAATTTTTTAAAAATATATCTTTATTGATTTCAGAGAGAGGAAAGGAGAGGGAGAGAGAGAGATAGAAACCTCAATGATGAGAGAGTCATTGATCGGCTGCCTCCTGCATGCTCCCTACTGGGGATCGAGCCTGCAACCTGGGCATGTGCCCTGACCGGGAATCAAACCCCATCGCCTAGATCCTAGGTCGACGCTCAACCACTGAGCCAAGTGCAGCCGGGCTGGAATTCATATTTTAAATGGAGCAGCTCTTCTTTTACCTATATTACATTTTGGATTTCCTTGGTCTTCCCCTTATTTCACTTGAATGAAGAGTTGAGTTGCCAGATGGGAGGGGGACTGGGGGACTGGGTGTAAAAGATGAAAGCATTGAGAAGTACAGATTGATGGTTACAGAATAGTTATGGAGATGTAAAGTACAGTTTAGGGAATATAGTCAATAATATTGTAATAACTATGTATGATGCCAGATGTGCACTGGAAATATAGGGGTGGGAGGGATACTTTGTAAAGTATATGATTGTCTAACCACTATGCTGTACACCTGAAACTAATGTAATATTAAATGTCAACTGTAAGTGAAAAAGAATTTTTTAAATTTTTTTAAAAGTTCCATTGGTTAGAAATAAATATTTGGAAACTACCATTTTAAATGTTCAGAGAAGGGTCAAAGGGTATGTGCTAGAATTGTAGAAGGCTTGAATTAAATAGATAAAAGGAAATTAAAGAATATTTGTTTATCTTTGTATAGTATTTTACACACTTCCAGATGCATTTACATATATTATGTCACTTAAGCTTTATCCTATCCCCATGAGTTAGGCAAGTCAGCTAGCACTATCCTCATTGTAAAAGTAGAAAACATGAATCCATGAGTTGTTCAAGATTATATGGCTAGTTAATATAATCTATGGCAGAGTCAGAATTCGCAAATCAGAAATCAGCGTATTCTGCCCTGGCCGGGTAGCTCAGTTGGTTAGAGCATTGCCCCAATATGTCAAGGTTGTGGGTTCTATCCCTGGCCAGGGCATGTACAAAAATCAATCACATAACAATTTTTAGCTCCGAGTTTTGCCCTCTCCAATGCCCTGAAAAAAACAGAATAATGAGCTCTCCTTGTAATGTGTATAAGTGATTGGGTTGTTTTTCATTTCTCAAAACGTAATCAGTAAGTGCTTTTATGAGATTGCAAAAAAATGGTTTTTAATGGTCTTTTATTACAGAATCATAAGGTAACTAACTGATGAGGAGACTGGATTTAGCTGACTGAATCTGGCAGTTTAACAATAATCAGTATGCCAGACATAATTACCCCGTGCCAGACACATTAGCCAAATGATTTCATTTGATTCCTCACAACAACCTTATTTAATGAGGTGATTGATAGATCATGAGTTGACTTCTCTCAACACCACCCCCCTCCTCCTGAAAGATTTCACAGGAGATCAACCTTGAAAAAAAATCATGTTTTTTCCATCACCAACATTCAAATTTAGTCATTTGTATCTTGTAATATTACAATTTTGCTGTTTACTATCCCTTCATCTTTAAAATTAAAAATGAACAGCTGGGATTTGGAGAGCCTTCATCCAACATACTTCAAGAAACTGTAAATTTACCTTTAGGTTGCAGTTTTTGATGGGCTGAAATAAAGATGGTTCTACTCGAAATGGCAAGTTCTTAGGATGAAAAGGAGAATTCAGGCTTGCAGCTGAAACTTATTGGTGCATGAATAGACTCACCTGGAGTACTTGCAAGAACTCTGGAACTTTTCAGGCTTCTCAGGAGTCTGTTCATCCAAGCAACATGGAATTAGATGGATTTCATATGAGATCTGCCCAGTATTCTGTTTCTTCATTTTCCAATCCCCATGCTGCTTTAACTTGCCTCAAATTCTAAGACAAATTCTGCTCTTTTACTAGATAAATGAAAGGAAAATAATGACATCTAGTAAGCATTTTCTCTGTGCCAGGTACATTATTCAAATCATTTCATTCAATTTCTCACAACACTAATGCCAACTTATAGCAGCTAAGACAATAAAATCAATGACAAATAGGCAACATAGATTTTAATATTCCCATTTTATAGTTGAAGAAATTGATGCTCTGATAGTTTAGACATATTGACCAAGGTTGCACAGGTGGTAAATTTCTTCTTCCCTTCCTCTTTCTTTCTTCAGCCTTAAAATTTTTCAAGTTACACATAATTGGCACTAAAAACTTAAGGTGAAAGTCTCTTTCTCCTCCTCTTTCCCTCTTCACTCTCCAGAGATAACTCCTGCAATTAATTGGGTGTATTCATGTACTTTTGGTTGTATCAAGCAAATCTTACAACTGCTGCCATGGTTCTGGGTTGGACCTTATAACTCCCAGATTCATTTAACTGGGCTTGGTCTTTATCATTGATTCCAAACTGACGTCATGTATCCCCAAATTTGCAGCTGACTGTTTTTATTATTGTGTCCATATGCTTTTGTCTCTGCCATGGTCCATAATAGAATATTGGTATTGTTTATAATAAAGGTATTACTATAGCTGAGTTTACCCAAATTACATCTTTTCCATTTAAGTTGCCAGTGTACACTTGGGGAATGTGACAGACAGTTGAAATGTACTATACAGCAACTGTTTTAAGACTGTGGTAGCAATTGAAAGGGTAAGCATGGCAGCAGTATGCACTAAAATTGATTAATGGATTGTAGAGAAAAGCAGTACACAATCAAAGAGTCAGTAACTGCTTGCCTCTGCTCTGTGATTTGATGCGGTACCTCAGTCTTTCTAGAGGCAATCTGTGTTGTTGTAGTAAAAGATAAAACTATCTTAATAGATTTTCACTTTATCATCACATTTCTTCTTTCATTGTGTCTTGCAGTAGTTTATCTTTAAGAAGGGATCAGTAGCAATTCAATTTCCAGTAAATTGCTCCCCAACATGTTATTTATTTAGCCCATTTAACGGTTTCTTCAGTGAGTCAATTCTAAGGACCAGCCATCACTATTCTCTGAGTACAATAATATTTATCTCCTTACCTTTACTGCTTTTTACCTACTGACTTCTCTCCTTTTGCTCCCACCCTATAAATAATCTCCAGTCTCTTAAGCTTTCCTGATAAATATTTCACTTATTTTTTAACTTGCTTCCCTATCCATTCTGTGACTCATAACCAGCTATTTTAATGTATCTTCTTATTATCTCAAATAACCAGCCCCTCATTTCTTTGAGCTCTTCTTAAATCTGCAAAGCCCATTATCAACCCAGGAAAGAAACTTCTTGTTATTCCATTCCTCTTATTTTACTCCTAAGACTATGATTTTTGAGGAAAGTCAAAAAACCATGATGACAAAGTTCACAATAAATTTGGGCTACTGAACTTCAGTTGGATCTTGCACTTGGTGTGCTAGTTCTTTTATCTCTTCTTAACATTTTCTGATCATCCCCTATAGTAGATGCCCAAACTTTATATCCAGGCTCTGGTATCTTAGCTCTCAATATGGTTTCTTAACTCCTTCAGTAAGATTGAGGCCATTCAATATGGCTCCCTGACCTTCCCTTGTTTCCTTCTAAGTAGAGTTTTATTGCCAAACCCACCCCATCACCAATATCTAATCATTTAACAACCTGTCTTTGTCCTGTAAGAGACACTTTTTTCAAGACAGGTGCCTTTCTTCCCATCTTTTCCACATTCCTCTGGCAGTTTGCTGCATCAGTGATCCCCTATCTTTAACGTCAATCTCTCTTCTCTCCCCACAAATGCAATAAGCTTCCCCCAGAATCCTCCCCAATCTTCCTTGAAATTGAATATCTCCTAGAACTGCCATTTTATGTCCCTCCCATAGTCTTTGCTGCCAATAATTTTTAAAGAGTAAGCGGTACTTGCAGTTGTCATTCCTTACTGCTTATTTGTACACTTTAAAAATCTTGTTTCTATTCTTACAACTGTACTGAAATTTCACCCCAAAGTTCTGATGTTCTCATAATAATTTCATATAATGACTTTTCCAGTTGTCATCCTCTTAGGCCTACTCTAAAGTGCATGACTCACTAAAGCATATGTGGTTAAGGCACAAGTACATACGCTATCATATAATTTAAAAAATTATTTTCTTTTTATATGGAGGAACTTCTCTATTATGGACTTCCTCTTACCTTTAGGTGTCCTCCTACAGTAAACCCTACTATATATTGTCAACTTTTACGGAGAATTAAAAGTATTTACTCATACAAAGATCTGTACTTAAATGTTTATGGGACCTTATTCACAATAGTCAAAACCTAAATTCAACCCAAGTGTCCTTCAAGAGGTGAATGGATAAACAAATTGTGGTAAATACATAAAATGGAAAACTACTCAGGAATAAAAATGAACAAACTACTGATATACACAACATGGATGATTCTCAAAAGAATTATGCTAAGTGAAAGAAGCCAGACACTGAAGATTGCATACTGTACACTTAAATTTATGACATTCAAGAAAAGGCAAAACTGCAGTGACAGAAAGCAGATTAGTGATTTTCAGGGTCAGAGGTGGGGGGAATATATTGAGTACCAAGGGCCAAAAGGGACCTGTCTGGAGTGATGGAAATATTCTATATAATAATTGTGATGGTGGTGGTTATATAACTGTACACATTTGTTATTGACATTTTAGAATTTTATCGTATATAAGTTATACCTTAGTAAAGTTGATAAGAAATTAAAATATAAAAACCCAGAACTAGTGCATTAATTTTAATATCTGTATATATTCCTCAAAAAATCAATTTTAATGGTCATTCTCTTATTCAAAATATCCCATATTAGCCCAAATAGATTGTAAACTTATATTTAGATCTATCACTGAATCCAGTATTGTTAGTTACATGGAATGTACTCTGAAAGTTCTTGAATTGTTAATGCAATTATTTTGAGGAGAATTTCAGACTTGAGAAGCAATATAGTGTAATATTTAAAACATTTGTTGTTAGAGAAACTTGAGTTCAAATCATTGTTTTGCTTTTTAGCTGTGTAAATTTGGGCAAACTTCATGTTCTATGTATGCCTCTGTTTCTTCTATAAAAGGGGAGAAAGACTAGAACCTATTTTATAAGTTTATTGTAATAATTGAAAGTGATAATGTATGTAAGTAGTTGGCATGGAGAAAACAATAAATGCAAAAAACATCAGAAAGAATAAAATGTATTTTATCCTTTTAAGAGAAATTACTCAGCATCTAATTTTTGCGTGCACAATAGATTTATTCCTCAATAAAAATACAATCTTGGTCCACAACCTTTTGTGCTGTAATTTCTGATGTATTTTCTCTCAGTTATAGCCTGCCATATCAATTTATTTACTTTTCTTCCATTACTTTCTTCACTCCTCTGCTTTTATACTCTATGATATTTACTGTTACTTTTTAGATGTGGGATTTTAATTTTTCAATTACAGTTTACATTCAGTGTTATTTTGCATTAGTTCCAGGTGTATAGCATAGTGATTGGACAATCATATACTTACAAAGTGCTCCCCCTGATATTTCCAGCATCCACCTGGCATCATACACAGTTATTACATATTCCCTATGCTGTACTTTACATCCCCATGACTGTTTTGTAACTACCAATCTGTACTTCTCAATCCCTTCATAGATATGGGATTTTAAGTCAGGTCCTCAAGAAGCCATTGAAGCAAATTTGTTGATAGCTTGTTTAATGGATAGATCACTTTTCAGGTAATTATTCTTTAAAGATGATAAGTAATTCATAAAAATAGCTAAGTAGACAATTAAACAATGACAAGTGTTACTAATAAATTTCAAAGTGATAACAGACTAAAATTTAAATAAATCATAGAATTTTTAAACTCTAAGACATATAAGTGATTATTTACTACAAGTCCCTTATTACTTGTTGAAGAAACTGAGGCCAAAAGAGCCTAAATAGCTTGTCTAAAGACATGTAGCTAATTAGTGACAGAAACTCCAATTAAATCCATTCTTAACCCAGTCTTTCTATCAAAACCAGTCTACATCGATATAAACACAATGAGTTACTTGAGTAAATCTTAAGGACTAGTAAATGTTACTGAAGTTAGCTTTAATTTTGCCTAGGAACGAGTAGAATACATTTTTTCAACTCACACTGAATCTCTTAGAGAGTCAGATTTAATATAATTTTCCTAATAATGCCATGAGTCCTCTGCTTTCATCATGATCAATATCAAAATACCCTTGCCTCTTACTGAAGTAATCTTCAGAGCTTCCAGTTCTCTAGTATTATGTTTGTTCAACTTTCCTCTGTCAAAGATTAGGTGATATGATATATCAACCTCTCACTGCAATTATGTTTCTCTCAATTTCTCCTTGAATTTAAAACAAATTTTGCTTATATATGCATGCAGTGGTAGAGACACTATGTTATTTAGTAATGATTCATTACTGTTATATCCTCATTGTAAATTATACATTTGAATGAAAACAAATTATCAAATAAGTCTTCTTTTCCTTTTATTCTATTTTGATATTAATTGTCTTGATTTATTTTATTTTTATTTATATAATTGCTCATTCTTTTATTTGATGATTGTATATCCTTGGAAAGGAGACGCGTGAGATAGATTTTTAGCCGAGTACATGTATTATGTGTGATTCCCTATATTTATCTTTTCCTCAACCCAAAGATATTACCTGGGACATGTGGTGCTGTACAAGACAGAGAAAGTCCACTACAGCCTATCTTCCCCATTAATTACAAACTATGGACAGAAAACAAAACATAACTAATTGAAGACTCTGAAAAGTAAACAATAGGTAGATGGAGAAGTAAACACTTGAAGAATAAATGACCAGTAAAGTGATGAGTTTACTATTTTTTTGTTTTTATTGGCTTTGATTCAAGGGTGGTGAATGTCTCAGGACTGTGCATTGGATGCAGATAGCAAAAACACTTTGAGTAATCCCCTAGTTCTATCCAGAGAACTGAAAAAAATGTCTGGAGAATATAAGGGAGGTTCTTTCCCGCCCCCCACCCCCCACCCCAGGATTGACCGATATTATCACTAGTTGCAATGCTGCAGTGCTATAATGATGTGGCATTCACCTAAAACCCTGAGGCAAAAAAATTCCCTATGTTTCTTTCTAGAGGAACCAAGGAAAGGAAACTTGGTGGACCAAAGTCTGTGTGGGGGTATACTGATTTTTTTTTTTCTTTCTCTTTTTCTTGCTTTGCCCTAATTTTGACCCCAGATGCATGGAACTCTAGAACAGCACACAGTTCTAAAACTATGAGAGAAAGTCCTGTTTTATAGCCATAGAAACCAGGAAAAGAGGCTTCTTGGGGCTGGAAACTGTGGGGAAATCCCAGTTAGTAAAGGATTGAAGAAGAGGGTTCCCTAATTCTCGGTTTAAACTGACACAAGTTCCAAAATAAATGGAAAAACAAAACAGAAACAGACAACAAGCTGATGGTTGCCAGATGGGAGGGGGGTTGGGGGACAGGGTGAAAAAGGTGAAGGGATTAAAAAGTATGAATTGGTAGTTACAGAATAGTCACAAGGATGTAAAGTACAACATAAGGAATATAGTCAATAATATTGTAATAACTATGTATAGTGCCAGGTGGGAACTAGAGTTCTCAGGGGGAGCACTTCATAAATTATGTAAATGTCCAACCACTAAGCTGCACACCTGAAACTAATAAAAAATAATATTGAATATCAACTATAATTGAAAAATAAAAAATAAAAATAAACTGACACAAGTTCCAAGTTGTGCATTGAGGGAACAGACACAAAGAAGCACAGAAAAGGCTTTGGAAACTGAAGCATGATATAAACTACTATTTCCCAAGACCCCGAGTAAGTCCTGAGCGGTGCATATGTGGGGTAGACCCAAAGAGCATAACAATGGTTTGGAAAATTGAACTGATACTGGAACCACTTCTCATAGAAGGCAAGGAAGAACTTGCAGTTTGAATCTAAATGAATTGATTGCCTACTAAATCAACCAACCAACCCTAACAAACAAATGAACAAGCAAATTCATCATTCACCAGAGAATTTTAACAGAATCTGAAGTAAAAGCATAATATTCAGAATGTCCAGAATAAATTGTTTCAGTATGGAGACAATGAAAGATGCTAAACCCGAAATAATGCAGATGAATTATCAGACAAACACTCTAAAGCACCTATTTTACTCATGTTTCATGTGGTAAGGATGGGCACTCTTAAAATAAATGAAGAGAGAAAAGTTCTCAGCCAAGAAATACAAGCTATAAAAAAGAATAACAGAAAATTTAGAACAGAAAAATGCAACTATTGAACTTAAAAATTTATTGAGAGGCTTAAGAGCATAAGGAGATGACAGAGAAAAGAGTCAGTGAACTTAAAGATAGATCAATACAAATTATTCTTCCTGAAGAACAGAGAGAAAAGAGATTGGAAAAAAAAAGATCTTCAGGGATCTGTTGGGACAATATCGAACGTTTTAATATTGTATACTGTAAGTGAGTGAGTTGTATGATATATGGATTATATCTCAATAAAGTTAACAATATATGACATTTTCAGCTCCATGACTAGTTATTTTAATTGTTTTAAAGTAGCATTATTAGCTTTATCACAACAAAGTTTAACATTTCTGTCACTGAAGTCCCAAAAAAAGGAGAGGAGATAGAAAATGGCTGAAATTTCCTCCAATTTAGTGACTGATACAAATTTACAGATTCAAGAAGCTCAGAAGCTCAGAAAACTCCATAGAGAATGATCATAAATCATGGTCATATACATCATAATAAAAATGCTTAAAACCAAAGAAAAGAAAAATTATTGAAAACACCAGAGCAAAAGAATATATTACCTATGAGGGAAATGATGATTTGAATAACTGTGCATTTGTCATCATAAACCATGGAAGACAGAAGAGAGTGGAATGGTATCTTTAAAGTGTTGAAAGAAAATAGCAGCCAACTCAGAATACTCTATGCATTTTTAAGGTGATATAACTATATCTTGATTGTGGTGGCAGTTATACAACCATCTGCATTTGTCAGAACTTATAGATATGCACCTCAAAAAAGTGAATTTTACTATATGTAGGTTAAAAACTAAATTTAAAATTAAAATAGCCTACAAATATGCCTGGCCGGGCTTGGCTTAGTGGTTGAGCATCGACCTAAGATCCAGGAGATCAAGGTTCAATTTCCAGCCAGGGCACATGCCCGGGTTTTGGACTCAATCCCCAGTCAGGGGCATGCAGGAGGCAGCCAATCAATGACTCATCATCGATGTTTCTATCTCTCTCTCTCCCTCTCCCTTTCTCTCTGAAATCAATAAAGATATATTTAAAAATAAAATAAAATAGCCTACAAATTTTAAAAATATATATAATAAATTGCGAACGCATGCAAAAAAGGGAATGCCTTTTCTCTCTCTAAAATAAGAGATAATTCTATCCCTCTCAAACCTAGAGGCATGCTTTCTGAAACTAGAACATGATTTTTTTTATTGTTAAAGGAAACATCTTCTCAGCTACCATTTGTAAATTAAAAATAAAATTACTTTGATATATATAAATGTGCTTTAAGTAAATAGCTAGCTCACTGTTAGAAATTTAGCTTGCACTATAATATGATTTTTAAATTTTAGGCATAATTATAATTTTTTGTTTGTTTTTTATTTATTTATTTTTTTTTTTGATATGCCTTAAATTTTTTTTTCCATCACCATTTATCCCCTCTATGCTCTCTTCCACCACCACCACACCACCACCCGGCAATGACCACCCTATTGTTCATGTCCCTGAGTTCTCTCTTTTTTCCCTATCTGCTTAATCTCTCCAATCCCCGCCTCCCAACGTTCCCTTCCCCCCACCAAAGATGAAAGGAACATCTGTTCTGCATATAGGTATTACCTGTGGAAGCATAGAAAAAAGTCTTGAAACAGAAGTACCTATCTCAACTGTAGCTGACTCTGAGGTTAATATTTACAAGTGTTGGAACTGAAGGTGAAGAGAAGTTTTTCTACTCACGTTCTATAATTTCTGTAATTTGTTTAAATGTTACAATAGCTTTTAAAAATTGTGTTGTCCTCTGTATTTTAAAGTAAAAAATCTGAAACATTTTTTAAAAAGTAAACATATAGAGGAAAAGCCTTCATTTAACTTTCTTTTTCTTTACTTCCTCCTCAGTTGCTCTATTGGTATGTATCACATTATCTGCCTGCTCACCCTCAGAGTGAAACAAGTTGCTGAGTCTTTAACTCAGTAGAGGGCCCTGGCTCTGTTTTATAGGGTAAGAGTGTATATGCTTGTGTTTACTTCCACAGTCCTTGCTTTTGTGATTAGTTTCTCTGTTACTATCAGTAACCCTGGCTACCTTCGGAGCAGTGCTTTGGAATGCAGAGGTCTGGCAAAAAGCAAAGAGCTTTAGATGCAGACTGCCTTAGAAGAGAATTCTAATTCTTCAGCCTACTGGCTATAAATTTCTCTATTATGTGGTAAACGTAACAGTACCTTCCTTACATGTAATCTCATGTATTATATGAGATAATCCAGAGTTTGGACCCAAGTATGTCATTTCCAGAGACATTATCACAGAGACCTTATCATCACACCATGCTCATGAAGTGCCAAATGCATTTTCCAATGGAAGCAATGCTGTAAAAATGATTGATTTCACTGATTAACACACAAAGATAATCTGATCAATCCCATTCAAAGCTCATAGCAAAAAAAGGCAATGCTCCCAAAATTTTAAGGTTGGAGACTGGGATAATATAAAGCTACCAAAAAAAATGTGATACATTATAAAGTACTATCTTAAAACAATTTTCACATTTTGCTTATTACTAGCTAAGAGCTTTGATCTATATAGAAATTCTATTCCACTCACTTAGAGTCCACGTTCATAGGACCATAATCAAATACTCTAAACTGGAAGACTCCCTGGAAACTGGAATTTAAAAATTGTGCTGTGCATTTTACATGGAAAGACTGGGTTTATAACTATCACAGATTGCTTTAAATATTTCATTCCTAAGGACACCTAGATTATTTCACAAGTAGACAGACAATACAAAGACTGTTTCATTGACAAACTACAGTATGTGAAGGTGGGAAGTCATGACCCTTTTTTTGAGGGCACACTCTTTCAGAAGACAGCAAGGCACAGGCAGCTGCTGATTTTAAATGGGCATGGTCAGTTTTTCCAGCAACTCTCTTGGTATTCCTAATGTGGGTTTTCACAAGCTGGTTTTCACAAGTGGTCTTGTACAGAGTGATGTTTAATGGGTGGCCCATTAAAAAAAAAAAAAGAAAGATTTCTGTGGTAAAATCAGCTTGAGAATTATTGTGTTAAACAATGCAAACAATTTAAAACAGATTACTGCAGGACATTTCAAAACATTTTGATATATTAATGAATATTCATTGAATCTTCAAGCTGGTGATAGGGTAGGCAGTGCTTCCCAAACTTATTTATGTGGAACATTTTAAAGATACACTTATTCTCATCTCTCAGAACTACAAATCTATAAGGCACTTTGAGAATGCTGTTGTACTAAGATCTACAGACCCAAAATGCAGTATATACCCTATTTTCAGGCTTTGATATGGAATGTGTAGGGGTAGGCACGAGTAACCAGTTAGGAAAGTTAATTGGACAGAGGGATAAATCATGCGGGTAAAAGCAAGTAGAAGCCTTTTAGGCGGATCCTGTTCCTTCTTCTCATTAGCAAAATATTTCTGAACGCCTTTTCAGTGTGAGTTACTAGGAAAATTTGCAAAGTTGGTAACCTGAGTCTGTTGCTTTCTCACTGTATCATAGCCCCAGATGTTCTTTCTTAGGCCAACTTTGTTGGTATCTGCCATCACATTCTTTGAGATTAACTTGTTCAACCCAGCTTTATTGAGCATCTATTGCATATATTTTACTGAAGTAGGTGTTAAAAGTATGAAAAAATACATAATAAACATGGTTCCTCTCTTTGAGGAACAAGTTATCTCAAATGTGAGATAAAACACATTACTCATGCAGCCTTCTTTTTTTTTAAATTTATTTATTTTTATTTTTATTTTTTATTAAATTTTTTTATTGTTTAAAATATTACAGATATCCCTTTTTCTCCCCAATGACCCGTTCCACCCCGTTCCTTCCCCCTCCCCAGTCCCTCTCCCCACCATTGTCCATGTCCTTGGGTTGTGTATATATGCATATAAATTCTTTGGTTACTCTTTGGAGAGTATAACCATTAAGGCCATGTCAGGCTCATTTTTCCCCTCCCCACTCAAATACATTCTGTGTCAATTTTGTTTTCAGCCCTTTGCTTGTTAACTCTCTTGCTTTGGAATGATCTCTTACTCCTTTCTACCTCTCAATAATTGGCCTTCCTTTGAGGTCCAGCTGAGGTTCCCATCTCTTCTCCGAAGGCTTCCCCTACTACTCTTCTTTGATCCCCTGTTATCCTTTGTTTTATACTGAGGTTTATTGCTTTGTGTATCTTGCCTCCTTGAATAGATTTCATTTTCTTTAACTAGAAAATGGTTTATATGGGTATTGCTCATAGTACCTACCACAATTCTGGAAAGAGAGTGGGTTGATAATAAATATTTGCTGATTGAAGTTCAAAATAGATTTGTATTTTCATGGTATATTGTAGATGGGGTTGGGGTACAGGCTGGGAGGGGGGAACAACATTTTTAACAAAATAATAGAATGTTAAAAACTATTAAGCTGTAGTGACAAGATCTTAATATTCTAATGTTTTAATTTGTTGACTAATTTTATTTCTGGCCAAAATAACACATTTAAAATGGTGTTTTGGCATAGCTCAAATGTCTACAATTAGAATCTGAGAAAGGATGTACTTGCTTTCTTCTTCCACATTCAAAAATATTCCCATAGCATACCTTAAGGAATTAGTTTATATCCTCAATCTGATGTCTGCCAAAATATTATTTCATGTCAGCACAAAGAACCACCTTTTCCCAGAAATATAACAGATATTAAAACTAAAATTTTGGAGTAATCAAAATTAAAAAGACTTTACCCTTTCACTTTTTTGTTTATTATGCTAATTTTCCACTTGAAATCAGCTTGCCTTGTGATATATAAAAAGATATGCAAATATGAAATTAAGTAAAATTAATGTACATTCAAAATGGAGTTTGTGCAAGCCAATTTTAAGCAATAAGTAAGATGAGCTACATTTTCTACTTTGATAGAGGATACAGGACATTATTTTCATGACCAGCTGCTCTTGTAAACAATGCAGTTTAGTTCAGTTAGTGTGACCCATTCAAACAGATCATTAAATCAATATTACAGGCTAACTAATCAGTCAAAAATTTTTCTTTTCATGGCAGAAAGTTACATTATGTAAATTCCATTAGAGTGAAATCTAACTAAACTAAACCTTTAACAAAATTTTTCCTCTGCACTTGAATTTTAAAAGAACAAGAAAATTTCATAGCAAATATAGTATAGACATAGTTGGTAATCATAGACTATTTCTATGAATAGGTCTATTCCTTGTATTTTCAGGAACACTGGGGAGGATTCTAGTCCCATCCCCTACTAGCATCCTATTGATGATGATGCCTGAACTTTTACTTCATCTTTAATTCAAAGAATGGTAAAATACAACTGTTCTTGGTAAAAGATTCACATAATCTAATAAGTGAGTTTCACCTTATCAATAGACTTTACTAGATAATTCCCAATGTAAAAGTTCACTGAGAGGCCCATAACAGGTCAATTTAGACAGGATAAGGGTGGATTGGAGATCAAGGACAAGACAGTGTCCAAAGAGGAAGGACCTCTTACGGCTACCACATGAGGGACCCTGGTTATCTGATGTGGAATTTTCGAAAGAAGTATCCTTGGGAATAAGGCAATAAAGAAAGGTTGGAAGATACCAAAGCAAGCTTGATTTACCTCAGTTTTTCTGAAGTCAGCCTTACACTTACTCCCAACATTTAAAAAGGGCCTTACGGTCTGGCCGGTGTGACTCAGGTTGAGTATTGACCTATGATCCAGCAGGTCAAGGTTTGATTATGGGTCAGGGCACATGCCCGGGTTTGGGGCTTGATCCCCAGTAAGGGGTGTGCAGGAGGCAGCCAATCAATGACTCTCTCATCATTGATGTTTCTATCTCTCTCCCTCTCCCTTCCTCTCCCTGAAGTCAAAAGAAATATTAAATAATAATAATAATAATAATAATAATAATAAGGGTCCTACTACAGTGCTTTCTGTAATTTCTTTAAAAAATGTATATTGCAAAATGTGAATCACTGCATTTTACTATAATAATTCATAGTGATGGGAAGAAAATTTTGAATTGACATTTTATTTTCCTGGTGTGCTCTTGTACATGGTAACTATAAGGAGCTTCCCCTAACAAAAAACATGAGCTATTGGAGAGAACATAACCACAGAGCCAAGTGGCAGCTTAGTCTTTGATTCTGAAGGTTTCTTTAGATGTCATTCTCCCTTCAAAAAGAATAAAATATCATCAGTCATAGTGAAGTCAAGAGGCCATCTGTTCCAGCCAGCTCCAGTTAACTTAGAAACAATTTCCATCTACAGAATGATTATATTGGCTTTTAATTTTCATTGTAACAGTCTGATCTTTGGCAGTACCATCTAGGAACTTCCTTGAGCATGGGACTGATGCATATAATTAGATAAGACTTTATCATGTCAATGTAAGAAACATCCAAACATGTAAAAAAAAATTTATGAGTTTATTTGAGCCAAACTGACAACATATTTCGGGGAGCAAGATCTTAGATACTCCAGAGAATAACAGTTTTGCAGCTGCTTTTATGCATTTGAAATTAAAGAAGGGGATTAAGGAAGATTGGAGAAAGCAAGGTGGGGATTGGATCACAGGATAGTTAAGATTATGTGCTCTCTTGAGGGTTAATAGCCCCTTCTAAGGGTATTACTTCTGGTATTTTAAAGATGTGTTGCCCTAGATGCACAAGAACAATGGGCAAGGATAGCTTAAAACCCTTCATTAAAGAAGTTAAATGCCTGAAGCCTGACTACCTACCATGACCTGCCCAGTTAGTAATTTATGACCAGATTACCCTGTGAGGTTACTTTTTATAGACCCCCCCTTTCCTGTCTACAGTCAGATTAGAAATGTTAACTATAATATCAACACTCTAGTACCTTAGATTCAGGGTAAAAGTTTTCGTAGAATCCAAGTATTATTTTTCTTGCTTTTCAAAAAGGTGGTATAGGTTCCAATGAAAAAGTTAAAAGAAAATGTACTTATAGAATAAATAAAATTATAATCAGAAATAAATTCAGGGGAAAGTGAGTTATAGAGGACTTGCTTTGAGTAACTGTGAATTAATTAATTCATCAAATAGTTTACTGAGCATCCATTATGTGCCAGCAACTATGCTAAGTTGGTGATTTGTCTATGAACTTTCTGTGCCTCTCTCCTTTTAGAGGTACATAGTAGTAAAGGGCCTTAGATTCAGAATTATTTTCGAGTTTATTCTGAGGGTCATGGCTTTTAAATATGGAAATGACATGATGAAAGGTTTACATATTAGTGTTGTAGGTGGTGGGAACAGCACCAGGTGTTAGACCGGTGGGGTCAGGCTGGACCTGGGTTCAGCAACATTGGTACTTGAGTTCTAGCTAGGAAAGAATTCAGAACCAAGACCCAAACTATAAGAGAACATTTATTTGGTAAGTTACAGAGGTAGAAAAAGTAATTCCTAGAAGAAATGAATTTAAAAAACAATTTATAGAAGTAAAGGAAGAGCCCTTGGAGCTTGGGAGCGAGGAAAGTAATGATGACATGCTTGGGGGAGGCAGGAAAAGGCGGGGGTGTGTTCCTGGAAGGGAGAGTACACTGGGTCCTCTGTCCTAAGGGTTTTAAGGGTGGAGATTTTAGGGGATGTCCCAGGGGAAGATCTTAATAGAATACTCAGCTTCAGCTTTCCAGGTATGTCCTTTCAGGGTAGGGGTCTCTGCTGATTGATTGGTCAGCGCCAGGGCTGAGGGTCATTATTCTATGAAGCTGGTCCTGAGGTCAGCTGTGGCTGGTTTTGCTGCTTTTCTGGGCCTGGAGCTGAAATCAACTGAAACCTAGATGTTATCTCTAGGGAGGAAAGGTCAGGGGGCCCAAACTCTGTGACCAACAATATGCTAGGGGAGGAAAGGTCACCCTGGGGGCAAAGTTTCACCTTACAATTGTCCTTTGTTAGGCACTTGGGGGTTTCTGCCCTGGTGACCTTCTGTACCTGGCTCATTGTTCTTGCTCTGCTCACATCTGTCTAACTGCCTACCACATAAGTACTTTTTTTTTTTAATCCTCACTGGAGGATATTTTCTCCATTCCTTTTCGGAGAGAGTAGAAGGGAGAGAGAGAGAGAGAGGAAAAAAAATCCATGTGAGAGAGACACATCTACTGGTTGCCTCCTGAACATGCCTGGACCAGGGCCAGGGATCGAGCCTGCACCCGAGGTAGATGCCCTTGGCTGGAATCGAACCTGGGACCCTGCAGTCCACAGGCCGACGCTCTAACCACTAAGCAAAACCAGCTAGGGCTACATATTTTTTATTCAGAAAAATAAAGAAACATTTTCAGATGGTAGAAATGACGGGACTTAGTGACTGATTAGATATGGAGGGAGGACACCATGAAAGAGAGAACAATCAGGGAAAATGAGCAAGTTTTTGGTTTGTAGAATTAGGTTCATGGTGGTAATATTGGCCCTCATGCTGCCCTCTAGAGTTTTTCCCTCTGTGGAAAAACTAGTTTTGCCTCTATTTGTACATTAATTTTAGCATATCTGATATATAAATATGTCTACTCTTTGGGTTCTCCTTTCAACTAGCTTTAAAATTTTACTTGTTTCTTCATTAGGGAGTTAAATAAAATATTTAACATTTATCTTTGTTTTCATATGAGAGTCATAATTTTGCCATTTTTTTGAAAATTATCTTTTAACATAGGTGAATTTGACAAACATGACCTTTGTCTTCATGGGCCTTACATTCTAGTGGGGCAAAAGATAATAAACCAAACAGGTACATATGTATAATAAAGTATCAATTGATAAGTGCTATGGAGGGAAATAGAGTAGGGGAATGGTACAGGTTGGGATGAAGTGGGTGACTCAATAGGATGATCATAGAAAGGCCTTAATGAGAAAGATCTATACAATTTGCTTAAAACACCATATCTTTGACTTTTGACTATATTAGAGGCACTCAAAGTTATGTGCCTGAATAAACCAAATTCATAATCCTATAAGTCTTCCTAGTCACAGCATACAGCTCTTCTTGGGGGCAAGGGAGTTTGTTACCCCACCCATCTTTTTGTTTTTCTCTTCCCTTTTCTCTTGCAGCAAACCAACTCCAACCTTATCTCCTCCTTACTGATAAACATCTGATCTTCCTCTACTGGGAACTGGTGGTTTACGTTCCATGAACCTCTCAGTTAGCCTGGCACAGTCAGTTCAGAGACAGCCTTCTGAAACACAATTTGCAGTTAGGACAATTTCAGATTATACCAGAAATTTTTCTAAAAGGTTGGCAATCTCTCTCCAAACTAACCAATCAATGGGAATGTATGTGTTGAGTTTCTCCTTCTGTGTAAACGGCATTAAACTTGGTACTGCTGTAAGGCATACAAAAAGAGAAAAATGTTATGGAAATAAATATTTAACCTAAATTTGACAGAAATTCAAGTTTTTTGAAACCAGATAATTAAAATGATTTTAGTATCATTTCTAAATTTAGGAGGCTACATGCAGCTGTTCCTTCTATGTCCATAGTTTGGAGATGTGGTAGGTAGTTAGACAAATGTGAGCAGAGCAAGGACGATGGGCTAGGTACAGAAGGTCACCAGGGTGGAAAGCCCTGGGTGCCTAGGAAAGGATAATTGTAGGGTAGGACAATTGTAGGGTGGGACTTTGCCCCCAGGGTGACCTTTCCTCCTCAAGTATATCGCTGGTCATGCGGTTTGGACCCCCTGACCATTCCTTCCTAGAGATAACATCTAGGTTTCAGTTGTATTTTAGCTCCAGGCCCAGAAAAGCAGCAAAACCAGCCACAGCTGACCTCAGGACCAGCTGCATTGAATAATGACCCCCTGCCCTGGTGCAGGCCAATCAGCCAGTGAAGGAGACCACAACTCTGAAAGGACTCCCCTAAAAAACTGCTGAATATTCTATCGATATCTTCCCTGGGACCTCCCCTAAGATCTCCGTCCTTAAAACCCTTAGGACACTGGACCCAGTGCACTCTCCCAGCAGCACATCCCCACCTTTCTCTGTCCCTTCCCTTCCCCATTCCCAGGCAGGTTACCATTACCTTCCTCACTCCCAAGCTCCAACGGCCCTTCCTTTATCTCTATAAATTATTTCCTAAGCCCATTTCTTCTAAGAATTACTCTTCCTACCTCTGTGATTAACCAAATAAATGTTCTCTTATAGTTGGAGTCTTGACTCTGAATTCTTTCCTAGCCAGAACTCAAGTACTGAGGTTGTTGAACCCAGGTCCGATCTGATCCCTGGTCAAACACCTGATTCCTTTCCCACCACCTACAACAGATAGATAAAGAAAAACATAATAGATATTTCCTTTTTAAGTGCCCCTTTCCCCAACAGCTTCCAATCCCTTTTGGCCTTGATAGAAAACCACTGCTCTGAGAAGTGCTTTTAAACATCTTTTTGAAAATTCATTTCCTAAATCATGATTTCAGAGCTTCAATGTAAGGAAATGTGTTCTGTGCAATTGCTGAATATTAGAAACAGAATTAATTACAAAGCTGTCAATTCTATTTCCAATGTGTTCACAGGGAAACGATGGAAGACAGTTTTCCTGAGGTATTTACCAAGCAGTGTTTCACCCATGTAGTACCCTGAGCCTGCACCCTTATGACTGGTACAATCTAGTACACACTGGATTTAATGGGTGTATATGCTATGGCTATGGGCTTGTTTCACAGGGTATTGTCACCCTGTTACTGCTTCATTTCATTTACCCTGCACCTTAAGTCTACTGTCACCATGTACTCGGAAGATACTGCTTTTGACTCTTTCCCTCAGTCCTCCTACCTGTGCTAGATGGTGTCACTGGAGTCACCTGGTATTCCAGACAATCAAATGCCATATTTTAGTTATGTTGTTTGCCTTTTAATATGTGTTATTTGTGTCCCCCCAGCCAAACTGTAAGCCTCTTCAAGTTAAGGAGTACAAGGCTTGTAAGAAATTCTCCATAAATGTTTTTCAAACAGATGCCATATGTTTTATGCCCATTAAATCCTTTATCTTATACAGTCAAAACTTTCTTGTTGCTGTTGGAGATGTTGTAAAAACACCATTGATGCTCTTTATGGGGTCACAAGTAGAAGAAGGGGAAGAGATAGTTTAGGGGGAGAGACAGCTCTAAGGTTTTGAAAGCCCTATCAAAATGCAAGGGTGTATCTGGTAGGGGTTATGCATTAAATCATTACCAGCAAACATTTTAGCTAGAGAAATTGACCAAGGGAATTTAATTAGAGCTCCTAAATGAGAGTAAGTTAAAGGAGCAAGTTTTAACTTAGGGAGGATGCTATGGAACATGAAATATGTTTATTAGGGGGTTGCAGAGAGGAGGCATCCCATGCTAGAAAGCTTGGACATGCGTTTATTTAACAAATATTTATGAGTTCTGGTACTACTTCAGGTGGAGGAGTAGCATCATGGGAGGAGAGGTGAGTGCAATAGTAATGGAAGAGAAAACAGCCAACTCCTTCACAATTTTGACAAAGACTAGCCCTTTGGACATCCAAAGGTTATTTTTCCTGCAAACATCTTATCTCTTCTTTGTTAGTTTGTTTTAGACGATACTGGAAATTCCCTTATCTGCTTGTTCCTTATCTGTTCTTGAGTCCTTTGCTTGTTTACTGACAGCAGGACTAAGGGCAACCGGTTAGATTCTGGTTTCCTGGAAACTTTTCTTTCTGCAGTCACAGAAGATTTTAGTTTTACCCTGTAAACTGCCTTGGCTGGGCTGTGGGGATTTACCTAAAGAGATATTTGAAGAAAAAATAGAGGCCCTCTCCTGTTTTGGTGTTGCAAACAGACTGAGTTGATGAGAGAGTTAACTTCTTTTCCTGCCAAGGTCATCAGGAAGAAAGCTGTCCCCTGAGACATGCTAACATTAACCTGAGAACTAAAGATTACGGATGCAGAGGGACCTTTGAGCTATAAGGTTTTCACAGTCAAATTGTACTAAATCCCCCCCCCCCCCCAAAATCCACAGAAAGGCCACTTGATGGGAAAAGCATCTTTGTTCCTTCTGGACTAGTGTAAACCCTCATACACCCTGTCTGATCGTAACAAGTCAGTGTTCTGAAGATAGCACAGTGTCAAAAATGCCACACATAGTCTTTGATGTGGAAAGACTTGTGTTTGAAACCTGGCTGCACTCCTTAATAGCTGGGCAGCCTTGATCAAGGACACATAACTGTCATTGCCTCAGTTTCTCAGTCTCTAAAACAGAGATACCAGTGTCTATCTCCAAGGGTTTTTAGAATTAGAAATAACATAGAAAAGGCACTAGCCCAGTAGTCTCACAAACTAGGTGCCCAGTCAATGATAGACAATATTAATACAATATTACTGTGGTGGAGATAATCCAGGAGATGGGCTAGAGAGAGAGGGATTGAAGAAGAGGTATCCAGGCTCCGTGATGGTTAAACACTTTTCAGAGAGGTAAGAGATATTCTATCATGCCAGAGAAACAGTAAAACAAAAAAGGCTTTATATAAATGGAAAGAGCATGCAGGATAAACAAAGTTATATTACATAATGAGCAACCTTAAATATTTGCATTTATGGAAAATTAAACTGTGGGGCAATCACTTATAACAGTAACATTCATTTCCATATAGACCATAAATGCACTAAAGAACTTAAAAATTGATCATTCTCTTAAACTCATTAATTCTGCTTCTTATTTACATTGATGAGAAGAAATGGTTTGCTGGACACTTAGATGTCAACATTGGCCTAACCTGGGTTGAATTATCACAAGTTCTGAATTCATGGGTTTGTGACACAGCCAGATAAAGTTGTATCTGATTTCCCACTGGATGGCATATTATTAGTCTTTAAATTGAGGTAATTTCTATTTAGGCTTTCTTTATCAGCAAGCAGCCTATGGGCACATTTTTAAAAGATTTTTTATTGCCCTGGCTGGTGTGGCTCAGTTGGTTGGGTTTCGTCCCGTGCACGGAAAGGTTGCTGGTTATATTCCCGGTCAGGGCATATGCCCAGGTTTTGGGCTTTTGCTCTCACATTTTTTTCCTCTCTCTCTCCTCTCCTTTCCTCTCTCACTAAAAATCAATTAAAAATCTTAAATAAATAAAATAAATAGAAATAAAATATTTTTTATTATGGTAAAATATAAACAACATAAAATTCACCACTGTAACCATTTGAAGTTTACAGTCCTGTGGCATTAAGTATTTGCATTCTTATGCTACCATCATATTTCTAGCCTTTCATCATCCCAAACTGAAACTCCATAACCATTAAAAAGCCCCTATCCCTCCTCCTCCCAGCCCCTGGAAACCACAGTTCTCTTCTCTGTCTAGTAATTGCACTACTCTAGGGGCCTTATCTAAGTTGGATTATACAGTATTTGTCTTTTTGTGCCTGGCTTATTTCACTTAGCATAGTGTCTTCATGATTTATCCATGTCGTAGCATGTGTCAGAATTCTGTTGTTTTTTATGGCTTGATAATATTTATACCCATATATATGACATTTTGTTCACTATTCATCAGTCAATGGCCACTTTGGCTGTTGTGAATAATGCTGCTATGAACATGTTTTTACCAGTATGTTTGAGTCCCTGCTCTTAATTTTTGGTGGGTATATACCTAGGAGAGGAACTGCTGGAGCACATGATAATTCTTTTTTCAAATTATTGAGGAACCAGCAAACTATTTTCTACAGTGGTTGTGCTCTTTTACATTCCCAACAGCAATGCATGCGGGTTCTAATTCCTCCACATCCCTGGCAAGGTTTACTTTTCATTTTTTAATTGTAATCACCCTAATGGGTGTGAGATGGTATTTCACTGTGATTTGAATTTGCATCTTCCTAATGACTAATGATGTTGAGCATCTTTTCATGTGCTTATGGGCTATTGGTATGTTTTCTTTGGAGAAATATCTATTCAAGTTCTTCACCTATTTTTGAATTGAGTTGTTTGGACACATTTTTTTAATTGCTATTTTTGCTAAGTTTCAGTCAGCTCCAGCAATAGAGCAGAGTAAGTTCTTCTCAGCGAGAAAAAGAAAGCTATTTTTAAAAATCAGGGGACGAAAGTGAAGAGAAACCTTTTAGGAATTGTGGAGGGTAAATTATGGTTTTTAAATGAAGAGGACGAAAGGGAGAATGAGTGGGAAAACCAGAAAGCTGCAGGGAGATGAAGAGACCACAAGAATGCTGTCCCTTTAATTAGTAGGGCTAGCTAGGCAGGGCAGCTATATCAGGATTGACTAAGTTAACAGGAGGGTGCAATGCAAGACTAAATTGAAGATTAAAAAATCAGGAAGAGCAGTTAAGTGCAAGTGATATAAATATGACTATTAGTATTCTAATCAACACTGCAGGTGGGTGGTTGGGGTAAGATAGTTTGTATGCTAACTTTTAAAGATGGTGAATAAAATTGCACAGCAGAGTTAGGTTAATTGACATTTGTTCAAAAGTATTATTTTAAATTTAGTTACTATTTAAATTTATAATATGCCTTTGATACGAACAAGGTGCAGAAAATGTTTGTCTCTTCTCAAAAAATCTGTTTATGCTGTGTAGCTGAGATTTGGGGGGCTGCGGCCTACAACTGCCATCTGGTGTCAGTATGTTTGCATAGCAGGGTTCTGCATTAATACATTAAAAAAAATACAAAAACACCTGCTTGGAGGAGGAATTTACACAACTAAAGTGATGAAGTGATAGTAAGTTCCCCAGTGGTCTAAGTTAATAAGGTGTTATTTTTTTTAAGAGGTCAGAAAGCAACCTCAGGATTTTTCCTTATGGAATTGAGAGTGATGCAGAGGCTGTCCCTCTTTATTATTGGCAAAAGGGGATTTTTTCATGGATGTAGACAGTCTATGAATTGTGAATGTGTTCATTGTCTTGGTGATCTGGTTTAGGCTTGCATATGCTATAAATGTACACAGCTGAGAAAGCGATCAAATAAAAAAGAAGCGCATTTGAGAGGAGACGTTTTGTAAGCTCTAAATCTCTCCTTTTAAAGGTTATATAGTCCTTTCAACAAAATTAAGCATTTATTTTTCTTTTGTGTATTTCAGTCTTCTTCTGTGTCATGTAAGAGTGCTTAAGGCTTCCACAATTTATTTTACTTGAAGAAATCAGTTTGATAAATTAAGTCCAATGATGCTTTCAGGATGAACAGATCTTTTGAAAATAGGTATCCTGGTGGCACAAATATAAGTGATCTGCTCCAATCACCCAAAGTCAGGAAGGTTGGCAGGGACAGAACACCCAATCTCTGGGTATCTTCTCTTGGGAGTCCAGATGTGGAAAGCTTGTCTTTTGAAAGCTTCCTTTTAATTAGCTGATCAGGGGAAACTATGATAAAGTAGCCTGAGGGAAACCTCCAAGCTACTTAACTGAACATTACAACCTTGGCCGTATGGTCCAGGAAAAGCTAAAGTATTGCTTAGTTTGAAAGTGAAAAAATAACACTGGGGATGCTCTGCTCTGAGAAAATTTGCTTAAGCAATTATAAATTTATAAAGAATGCTACTTCCCTGAAGAAAACGATCTATTTTATTGAATTAACAGTGCAAGTTGTAAGTGACTTTTAGATTTTGTGGTAGTTCACTTTGTGAGCAATTAGCTATCTGACTTTAGTTCGCTGCTGGGAGTTATGGGCAAGGGAGGAAGCTGAGAGTGGCAAGAGAAAAAGTGTATTCAAGCACCAACAGAAAATTACATCAAGCATTTTTCTGAACCTTTCCTTCTTCTCAAGTAATCAGATCTTATTAAATCTCAGTTGAGCCAGACCGACATAGCTCAGCAGTTGAACATCAATCTAGGATCTAGGAGATCGAGGTTTAATTCCCGGTCCAGGCACATGCCCAGGTTTTGGGCTTGATCCTTAGTGGGAGGCATGCAGGAGGCAGCCCATTAATGACTCTCATCATTGATGATTCTCTCCCTCTCCCTTCTTCTCTCTGAAATCAATAAAGATATGAAAAAAATAAAAAACAAACAAAAAACCCCTCAGTTGATGCTTTACACTAAGCCTCCGACATCTTTAGTGTTAGCATTGAATAAAGTGAGTAAATAGGCTACAGTCTTAAAGACCTGAGACTGACATCTGCTTTTTCCTCCACCTTTCTTTCCATTTCTTTTCCTCTGTGTTTGTACCCATCTGGGGTGAATAGTTTGCAGATGGTGCTCCCTGATAATCAGTAGTCAGGAGGCAGATGGGCACCTTGCTGTCTGCAACTTTAGTACCTCTTCACAGTAATGTCTGGATGTACTCTATTTTCTGTTTCTATAGCCACCACATAACTGTAGGTCTTCGTGAAAAAATTGCAACAACTAAGTGGTTTCTCTGCCTTCTATTTCTGCTCCATCGGGCCCATCCTACATAGAAAGTAGTTAAATCAAATTTCTCTAACATGATTTTCACTTACTCAAGTGCTTTGAATGTTTACAATTTATGTAATATAGAAAATCCAAATTCATTGGTATGACCTCCAAAGCTATTTTCTATATTGTTCTCATTTGCAGTGTTCATGGTGTATTCTCTTATTAGTTTCCAATGTGGGCTCTGCTGCAAACAAGCTAAACATGTTACATTGGATTACTTACTGAATCTTCACAATGACCTCATGGCATACCTAATTTCATTCTTACTCCCACTTTACAGATGAGGAAATCAAGGTTTATAAACATTAAATAAATTATCCAAGTGCAATGCAATTAGTTAGTGGCAAACCTGGGATTAGAATCCGTGCTGATTTCAGAATCAGCGCTGAATACCCACTTGGCAGACTATCATGATTTCCACCTGTGTTTGAAGCAGGAACATAATTTTTAAATTGATTTGAGCCCAGCCGGGCGTGGCTCAGTGATTGAGCATCGACCTATGAACCAGGAGGTCACAGTTCCATTCCTGCTCAGGGCACATGCCCAGTTGTGGGCTCGATCCCCAGCAGGGGGCGTGAAGGAGGCAGCCAATGGATCAATGACTCTCTCACCATTGATGTTTCTATCTCTTTCTCCCTCTCCCTTCCTCTCTCTGAAATCAATAAAAAAATTGATTTGATATTAAGGGGGGCATGTTTGAAATAATTAGAATTTTCTTAATCTTTATAATATTTCTTTGTTTTCATTGTTATCATCAGATGCTATTGAGCTTAGTCTCTTGATAGAAAACATTGGTGAGAAAAATGATAAATACTTTTTTTAAAACTTGCATTATGGGGAATTTAAAATGTACAGAAAGTAGATAGAATTGTATAATGAATACCTATGTACCCAATACCCAGCCCCAATAATAATTAATCCATCATGCTTCATCCATACTTCAATCCACTACCCCCCTCCCACAGTATATTTAAGCAAGTAGTAGTCATCATATCACTTCATCTATAAATATTTCAGTAGGTATCCCTTTAAAAAACAGGACTCTTCTTTGTAACAATGGCATACCATTATTTCACCTATAATATTAATTCCCTTAATAACATCAAATAATGTGTCATTCATTGTACAAATTGTACACTGTATTGGAATTAAGATCCAAATAAGGTCTATGCATTGTGATTAGTTGCTCTATCTTTTAAATATCTTTTAATCCATCAGTTACCCCTCCATTTTTCTTTCTGTTTGCAATGTGTTGAAGAAACCAGGTCATTTGTCTCATAGGGTTTTCCATAGTATGGATTTTGCAGATTACATTCCCAAGGTGTAGTTTAACAAGTTCCTTTGTCCTCTGTATTTTCTATAAAATGGCAATTGGATCTAGAGACTTGATCATATCTAGAGGTTTTTGTTTTTGTTTTTGTTTTCAGGACTTACTTTATATGTGGTGCTGTCTTCTTTTATTAGGGAGCATACAATGTCTGCTTGTCTCTATACATACATTTATATTAACTTAGGATATCATGTGTGTTTATTTATCCATTGTTTGGTAAATGGTTATATTTATTGGAGTCCAGCTTTATCTGTATCTTTCTTTCATATTGTCTAAAACTTTTCAGTTTCAGGTTCTTTAAAAGTGGAGTAAGTACTTAAAGACTCTCTTGAGGTGAGCTGAGTATAGAATTCTAAACATTTTTTTAAATATGTCTTTATTGATTTTAGAGAGAGGAAGGGAGAGGGAGAGAGAGAGAGAAGCATCAGTGATGAGAGTCATTGGCTGCCTCCTGCACGGCCCCCAACTGCGGTTCCAGCCCCCAACCCGGCCATGTGCCCTGACCAGGAATCTAACCGCCATCTCCTGGATCCCAGGTCCATGCTCAACCGCTGAGACACGCCTGGGCTGGCTGGCATGAGTACCCTTGATGGTTTTAGGTACACTATGTAGGGCCCAGTATGCCAGAGCTGGCGGTAGCAAACAGGAGCAGCGGGATGCAGCCTGTGTTTTTCCCTCAGCTCCCACAGGGTGGTGCTGGTGACAGCAGCCACGGTGTGTTCCTCAGGCTTTACTCTTGTATGCCTGGTTTCGTTTGTTCATGATATTCCTTCTAGGTGAAAGCTGCACCCTCCCAATCTCCCAAACCTCTTGGCCTGGTGTGGTACCCAGTCTCCATGATGGCCTCCAATAAACCATCTTCCCATGTTTATACACTTGCGTGTCCCCTCCCACAATTACCCATGTGAAACCAATAAACTGTACTGGATATGACGCTGCCTGACTTCTAAAGCTAAGTTACAGGAAGCCTTGCAGCTTGCGCCTTGATCTCTTGCGGCACTTGTTATTGGATTCATAATAACCCACCTACCCTGCTAGTGGGTGGGGGATCTTATGGAAAAGCCTTCAGTTCTCCAAGTATTGAGTTCATGGAAATGAGGAGGATTCCAGCTGAGACCATTCCTTCCAAGGTACCAGGCATGTGAGTGAAACTGCATCCTCCAAACTAGATTTGCTGCTCAGTAAGTACCCAAATTAAGAGATAGGTTAAAGTATTTGTTGTTTCACATTTTAGAAATAATTTGTTGCCTTGCAATTGATAACTGAAATACCTGACTAATTTTTACTCTTCCTTGAAGGGTTAGTTTAGGTATCACCTCTAAGAAACGTCTAATTTCCCTTTAAATTCCTCTTCCCAGTTTGAGTTAGGTGTAAATCTTTGCTCTCATGCCTTATTACACTTAATTCTACATTTCTCAGTTCGTGCTCTTTGCCCCACTAGCATGTCGGCTCCTGCAGGGTATGCCTTATTTCCCTTTGTGAGAGGAGCTTATCCCAGTATTGGGCACATAGTGGTTATTCAAAACAACGATTAAGTTATTGGTTAACTAAGTAAGTTGACTAAATCACAGACTCTCAGGATCAGGGGGGTTTAGATGCCATTTAAAACAATGAAATTTGATCTACTAACTGTTTGACCATCCTGCCTGTGTGGGAAGCCCCTGCCATGATGAGAATTTACTACTTCCTGAGGCATCTTATCCCATCTTTAAATAACTCAGACTGTTACACATGCTTGTCAGCTTAACTCTCTGCTCTGATCAATTCTTCTTTCAATTTTATTTTGTATTGGTTTCAGGTGTACAGTTTAGTGGCTAGACAATATACTTTATATAGTGTTCCCCTCCATATTTCTAGTACCCCCCCTGACACCATACATAGTTATGGCATTATTAATTATATTTTCTATTCTGTACTTTAGATCCCCATGACTATTTTGTAACTACCAATTAGTACTTCTAAATCCCTTCATCTTTTTTGCCCAGTCCTCCAAATGCCACTTCCCTTTGACAACCACCCATTCAATTTCTGTGTCTATGAGTTTGTTTCAATTTTGTCTGATCACTTTTTCATTTCAGCTCTTCTCAGGGATTATGTACTGTTTAATATGTTAATTAGTGCTCACCTGTGAACTGAAAACCTTTTTTCAGCCTTTTTAATATTTGTCATGTGTACCTAACTGTATTATAAGCTTAAAAATAAGGTGGCTGTCTGCCTGGCCAGTGTGGCTTAGTGGTTGAGCATCGACCAAGGATCCAGGAGGTTATGGTTCAATTCCCGGTCAGGGCACATGCCTGGGTTGTGGGCTTGATCCCCAGTGGGGAGCTTGCAGGAAGCAGCCCATCAATGACTCTCTCATCATTGCTGTTTCTATCTCTCGCCCTCTCCCTCTCCCTTCCTCTTTCTGAAATCAATAGCAATATATATATATATTTTAAAAAGTGGCTGTCTTGGATGTAGTCCCCTACTGCTTTTAGCTAACAGACTAGTAGAATGTGCTGGTTAAGAGTATGGGCAAGTATGGGCTCCAGAGTCAGAAGTATTGGGTTCAAATTCTGACACTACCAAATATGAAGTGATTATGTGAAAATTAGATAAGTCACTTGAACTACATAAGTCTGTTTCCTATTTGAAAAAAAGAGGTAACTTCTTTGTACATTTGTTGTAAAAATTAAATGAGATTGTACACATAAATAGTGCTTAGCAAGAACCTAAAAATATCAGATGCTCAATAAGTATTAGTGACTCTTATAACTATTATAAAAACTCAGTGCCAGTTGACCAAATTAAGCATTTTTTTTCTCATTTTGAGCATTGGATAACTCTCCAGTTTTATTTCATCTTTCTTATCTATTTGTAACACCTTTGCCTGGCTGCTTTCCCTATAAAACTTTACTATAGTGGCATTTAATTTTTTAAAGCTTATCTGCTTTTATGGTTGAAGATTCAAATTTGCAAATAACGCCATCTGTACACAAGCTGATAGATGCTTTTGTCAAAACCTCAGATAGTCACAAAACCACTTGGAACCAAAGCCTATGTTTCACTTGCAAAAGAAGAAAAATGTAGCATTGTATAGATAAGCCCATGATCTAATTTCATTGGTAACAATATTCAAATTCATTCCATAAAGAATTGAGATATTATCCTCTTGATTTCAACCTGCCTGTGCTCTTCTAGATCTCAGATTTCTCTTGCATAAAACAGGTCAAATACTTTCTGTTTTCCTCTCAGGGTTTTTGTGAATATCAAAGAAATGAAGTCCGGAGAGCAGGTGTTGGTGGGGAAATGCTTCCTCTCCACGCCTGATGTTTCCTTCCAAGTGGAAGAACATCCATTGGTATAACACACCAGGCCTCTATCTATTACTCACTCATTCTTAACTAGGAATGGGAGAGGAGTAAATTATTTGACTGGTGACTTTGGATGCAGAAGTTAAGCATGCTGACTGTAGCCCTTCCCTCTCCCTTGCCTCTTTGGGGGCAGCTTCCCATAGGGAGTGTGTGGCCTGCTCTGTTCTCCAGGGACTATTTCTGTTTTTCCAGGTCTAATTCTGCTAAGTGGTTAAGTTTATAATTAATTCTGGGATTCAGATTCTGAAATCCACTTGACTATCAGTTTTATGAGAAATGAAGGTGATATTTTGGTATGTATCAAATGACTATTATGTCCAACATCTCAATGGACTCAGATGTTAATCAGGAAAGAGATATTTTATTTATGGGGCTGCCTCAAAGACTCCAAAAGCATGGTTTTAGTCATTTTTCTATTTCTAGCACCTAGCACATTGTCTGGTACATAGCAGGTACTTAATTCATGCCTTACAGTTGAAACCCTTTTGAATAATATGAAGTGCAATGCAAATAAATGGTAATATTTATTATTTATTTATTAAGAAATACAGAAATGTGCTAGTAAATTTGTATATTTCAGATTTCCAGGAGAAGCTATAACCATTGTATAGTTGATGCCCCAGGAAATTTATATAACCATTGCATAGTTCAGGCTGTTGTAACTAAATACAACAAACAGGGTACCTTGTAAACAACAGAAATTTATTACTCACAGTTCTGGAGGATGGAAGTCTAAGACCAAAGTGCCAGAATGGTAGGGTGAGGGCCCTCTTCCATGTTGCAGACTTCTTGTCAACTCACATGACAGAGGGGGCAAGTGATTTCTCTGGGGTCTCTTTTATTATTATATATATATATATATATATATATATATATATATATATATATATATTTAATCTGTATCCTAGGATGTTTTTTCCATTACTTTTCAGAGAGAGTGGAAGGTGGGGAGAGAGAGAGAAACATCGATGTGAGAGAAACACATCGATTGGTTGCCTCCCACATGTGCCCTGACTGGGGCTGGGGATCAAGCCTGCCACTGAGGTACGTGCCCTTGGCTGGAATCAAACCTGGGACCCTTCAGTCCAAGGGCTGACACTCTAACCACTGAGCAAAACTGGCTAGGGCTCTGGGGGTCTCTTATAAGGGCACTAATTCCATTCATGAGGACTTGACCCTTATGACCTAATCATCTCCAAAAGACCCCTCAAAAGACCCCTCCTCCTCCTAATATTATCACCTTGGTTATTAGGTTTTGAATAAATGAATTTGGGGGAGACACAAACATTCAGACCACAGCAACAATGCTCTATACTCTAAAAGTTTTATAAAGTGGAATGGAAAGCCCAGTCTTACTGCATATATTACAGATTGGAAAACTTAGGTACAAAGCAGTAATACAGTTTACTTATTCTCTCACAGCAAGTTTATAGTCATGTTTGGAGTTGAATGACAACTTTTGACTAGTCTAGGTACTTATTTTGAAATTAAGTGGAATATACTGAAACCACATCTGTAAGCTTCCAAATCACTAAATGTAGATGCCAAACTTGTTTACAAGTCCATTTGGAGGATCAGAACCAGAAAGACAATCAAATTAAAAAATGGACAAAGGACTTGAATAGACACTTCTCCAAAGAGGACATACAGATGGGCATATGAAAAATTGCTCAACATCACTAATCATCAGAGAAATGCAAATTAGAACTACAACGAGGTATCACCTCACACCTCTCAGGATGGCAATCATCAAAAATCAACAAACAACAAGTGTTGGCAAAGATGTAGAGAAAAAGGAACCCTCAAGCACTGTTGGTGGGAATGCAGATTGGTACAGCCACTATGGAAAACAGTATGGAGGTTCCTCAAACTTAAAAATGGGATTGCCTTATGACCCAGAGATTCCACTTCTCGGAATATATTCAAAGAAACCATGAAACACTTATTCAAAAGAATATATGAACCCCAATGAGTGGATTTCAAAAGCTGTGGTACATGTACACAATGGAATACTACTTGGCCATAAAAAAGAATGAAATCTTACCTTTTGAGACAGCATGGGTGGACCTAGAGGGTCCATGCTAAGTGAAATAAGTCAGACAGAGAAAGACAAATACCATATAATTTCACTTATATGTGGAATCTAAAGAACAAAACAAACAAAATAGAAACAGACTCAAAGATACAGAGAACAGACTGACATCTGACAGAGGGGAGGATAGTAGGGGTCTGGGTGAAAAATTCGAAGAGATTGAGAAGTACAGATTGTTGGTTACAGAATAGTCATGGGGATATAAAGTACAGCATAGGGAATATAATCAATAATATTGTAATGACTATGTATGGTGCCGTGTGGGTACTTGAAAAATCGGGGGGACTGCTCTGTAAAGTATATGACCATCTAACCACTATGCTGTATACCTGAAACTAATACAAAATAAGATTGAATATAAACTGTAGTTGAAAATTTAAAAAAGGAATAGTTTGATATGTTTTGGAACCTTTGGACCACAAACAAAGTCATTGTGGCAGTTTGGATAGAGGAAGTGAGAGACTATAAAAAAAAAGACTTGTGAAGTTTTTTTATTGTTATCAGAAGAGTAATTACCAGCAAACTGCCATGTTTATAGAGATAGCAACAGATGTGTGACAGCTGGGTTAATTGAATGTCTGGTGGGCCTTTTACTATAGTATAAGATAATTCCATGTGCATGCATATTATGAAAAAGAAAGCAGGTGTGACCAGTCAAATGTCAAATGAAGAGAATAAATATCACCTGGAGAGTGTACTGATCTACTCAATTTAATGGTTGTTTTTCTTAGCTTGCAAGGTAATCTAGCAATCAATTTTTGATGGTGTGGTGATAAATTTTACATCTAGAGAGTTTTATTTTTAATTTTTATTCCTTTTTTAAAACAAAACGAAACATTGATGCACCTGAAACTTTGTAAATGTTACAATTTAATGCAAGGCAAAATTATATAAATCTCAAATGTTCGTTAAGTAAAACTTAATGCATACCTATCAAAAAGAACCTTAAAGCTGTAAAGAGCTTTGAATATTCTTTCAAAGTTTTTAATTTCTAGAAAAACAGCAGAATAAACATTTTTACTTATAAGACTGTGAAGCTTTTCACTGAATTGTGAAATATTCATAGTTTGATTAAGATGGATTGAAGAAACAGAAACCAAAGTCATATGACTTTGTGTTTCAACAGGCTGATAAATGATATCAGCTAAGAAAAAAATAAATTATTCAGTGTCTTATTGTATACATTTTACCTAGTTCTCATTTGGTACATTATAAAATAGCACATTCCAAAAATTATTATATGCAGAGAGCACTCCTTTTCTAATTCTTTATCTACTCCCACGGATATCAACATTAGAGTGTTTCCTGTCTTGAGGTCGATCAAGCTATGGCATAATTTTAATGTGAATCCTTTATTGTCCAGGAAGGTCATGGCATAACGGATTTTATGTAGAACAGGTAGTTCTCATTTCTAGCTGCTTGGCTTTCTTTCTTCCACACTGAGTACAGTTTCCACAGTCATTCCTATGTCCCGCAGTGACCAGCCTCGTTCCATTTCCAGAGGCATTCTGGGAAAGGAAACAGAAGGGCTATATAGGGATGTGTGGTACCCAATTTTAATCATCAAGTCAAATAGAACCTGTGAGCTGCAAGACTTAAAAAACCTTCTCCTTGGGACGCTCCCACTTGGACACTGGAGAGCAGCAGTAACTTCTTCAAGTGTTTCAGGAGTTCTTTGTGTAAATCAGGAACCTCCTTCTGTGTGGGTGTGTGGGCTGTTCAGCAGGTGGTGAAACTTTGATTGAAGATTTAAGCACATTCCATCTCTTTGCTGCTTTTCTGTTTGATGTTTCAAAAGATGTCTGACTCATTTTCAAGCACCAAATTTTTACCACCCTATGTCTGGGATCCTAACACTCTAATGTTGATATCCATGGGAGTAGATAAAGAATTAGCTCCAGACACAAGATGGGGAGCCAAAGACCCCATGTGATGCTATGGTGGCAGAAGGCCCTCCTTTCGAGAGCACATACTATTATTAAAGTATATGGCAAAGAGTTTGCTGTAACATTTCCTATTTCAAGCTTTTACATGAAGGCTTTGCAAAATGGACATTGATGTGAATTTCTGAAGCCACATTCCCATCCCAGCACACTTTATAGAAATGTAAATAGTACTGAAGTCAGTAAGTTTGACACTTCCACAGACTTGGGCTGTTGGGATATTCAATAAATTTTGACATGAGGGAGAAAGAATAGAGGACTGACAAGAGACTAGAAATCTAGTCATTGGCTGTGTTACTCAATAGTTTAGGGATTTAGAACAATTCATTGTTGATGGTGGCCAAGACATGGAGACAACCAAAGTGCCCTTCGATAGAGGACTGGATAAAATGTGGTGCATATACACAATGGGATACTACTCAGTCATAAGAAAAAATGAAATATTGCCATTTGCGACAACATGGATGGACCTTATGCTAAGTGAAATAAGTCAGAAAAAGCTAAGAACCATATGATTTCACTCATATGTGGGATATAAAACTAAAACTTGTAGACACAAACAGCAGTGTGGTGGTTGCCAGAGGGAAGGAGGTGGAGGGTGAAGGGGGCCTAATATATAGCGACTTTAGGTGGTGGGCACACAGTGCAATATACAGATCTTGTATCATAGAAAACTATACCTGAAACCTATATGATCCTATTAACTAATGTCACTCCAATAAATTTAATTTAAAAAAGCTGTTGACTTCTCTGGGTTTCAATCAGTTCCTTGTCTCAAAAAGTAGATGGTTGGATTAAATGAGCTCTAAATCCCTTCTGTGGTTCTGTCTCATTGCAGGAAAAAAAAAAGTAGTGTTTTTGCTTTTTTCCCTTTAATTGTAAGAGACATTGAAGACAAATGATAAATGCCACCATCCCATGGTAGCAAATATTTTAAAAGCATTCAGTAAGTATATTTTGATGGGCTGACTTATTATCTTACGTAAAGTGTTGAAGATGAAGAGTAGGAGAAAGTGCATCATTTCAGTCATGAGGGACCTTTCTGCTTTCCCAAATGTATGTGTATTATCTCTCCCTATGTTCATATTAGCTTGTGTAATTTCTCTTAGCTGCTGAATTGGATGAGGCTATAAGGATTTGTCCAAGTGTAGATCATCACTGCACACAAGCATTTTCAATATAGTAGATTGATAGGTTTTAAACTTCAGTCCTCACCAATATCATTTGGAGAGCTTGTGAGAAATACAAATTCTGATCAGTAAAACAGCTACCACACTTAGAGAAAACCACCATAGGTGTTAAAGAAGTTCCTGAGTTTGACTTCCAACCCTGTCATTTATTAGCTCCATGCTTAGACCCCAACCCTCTCAGATGTCACTGTCTACTATCTGACCTAACTCTTCAATGTTTCTTATCCCCTATCATAGATGCAAGACCAACTAAGTAAGATGGTAGCCTATTTTGTTCTTCTGTTGGGTAGGAAAGACCCCTCTGGGAATGTTACTATCCATTTCCCTTCCTGCATGATTGAAGTTATCCAATGTGCAGCCATTCTGTCTCATTCTCCCTTCCATGTCCCCTCTCCTGTCCAGGCATTGCTACTACACATCTATGCCAAATATAGTTACAGTGACCAAGAGATTTAGTGTTAAGAATTTACTCCCTTTACAACTCTTGTAGTTCTCCATTTATATGCACAAACCGAGGCATATAACTTCTGTGTACAGAACTCAGAGCCAGTCCTACAGCTCTACTCCAACTGTCCCAGCTGCCCCATCCCATAGCACACAACATTTCCCTGTACTCTATCTGTTGTGTGTGGTAGTCATGAAACAGAGGAGACTGCTCAGAAAAAGCTGTATTTGTGCTGGGCTTTGAAGATCAGGACAGGATTGTGCAGAGGTGAAGAGAAAGGACTTTCCAAAAGGAAGCAATAGTATAATCAAATGCATAAGAGACTAGAATATTGGTTTTCAAACTTTAGTGTGTACAAGAAAAACATCTGGATTTTGTTTAAAATGCAGATTCCTGGGCCTCACCAAGAGAGGGTCTTATTAGATTGGTCTGGAATGAACCCAGGAACCTGCATTTTAAACCATCACTTCAGGTGAATTTATATAGGGATTCATGAGCAAGGCCTTGAAAAATAGTAAACTAATAAAAAATACAGTTTATCCTTACATAAATTAGGATACACTGTGGGTTCCTATATCCTAAAATATACCACTCTACTCAGTTAAATTAATCAAGTATTTATCAAGCATCTATTATGAGCTATTACTCTGTATACTGTCCTACTTGTAACTTTAAAGGGGAAGAGGGGGCCTTCTCACTCCGTCATGATGTTGACATCACTCATTATCACTCTATATAGAACAGTGCTTCTAAATGTGTGATCTCTGGACCAGCAACATCAGCATCCCCTGAGAATCTGTCAGAAATGCAAATTATGTGGCTCTACCTCAGACCCCCTGAATCATAAACTCTGGAGTTGGGATCCAGCCATCTGGGTTTGAACAAGCCTTCCAGATGATTCTGATACCTAAGGTGTTTGAGAACCACAGCTCTAGACTAGTATGGGTTTGTGTAATAGACATGGACCTTCACATTTGCTATTAGATTCTCTCAGTTCAAACCAGTATTTAAAAAGCAGGAGTGGAGAGAGATTTATCTCATAATTTAATTTTGTAAAATAAAAATATAGAGCTGATGTGTTATAGAACTGTTGATTCTTTATCTACACTGGTAAAAATATTAAATAACTTAGAAAATGTTTCCTTAGAAGACATTACCTAATTTAGTTGTTTAAACCAATGGATATGATGGCATGATTTTATTTTCATGTGAATATATAGATTATCTTTGTTTCTTACTATTTTCTGAACACAATTGTAGTTAATATATATAAAAACAATTATATTTTAGCCTAGAGCAATGGTTTTTACCTTTTGTTGCACATTAGAACCACATGGGGAGCTTTTGGAAAGCAGATGCTTAGATGTACCCTCTGCCCCATTTTTATTTAATTGGTCTATATTGGGGCACAAGTATTGGATATATTTTCTTAAAAAAATTAATTTAATTTTTAAAAAATGTATCTTTATTGTTGAATTACAGATGTTTCCTTTTTTCCCCTATTGACCCCTTCTACCCCGCACCCCACCCTCCACCCCAGACCTCCACCACACTGTCTGTGTCCATGGATTATGCATATGTGCAGGTAAATTTTTTGGTTAATCCCCCCCACACACACACACACACCCTGGATATCTTTTAAGAGCTACTTCTCAGAGGATTGTTATGCAGAATCACTGGCCTGGAGTTTTCTATGTGGCTCTTACCTTGCTTCAATATCTAACCTATGTTTAACAGAGGATTTATCCTTTAAAAAATGCAACAATGAAACAGTTCAGACAAAAACAGAATTTTGAAAAAGCATTAATGGTTATCAGGTCAAGAAATTATAAGTCAGACCTCTTCCATCGTTTAATCGGTGTATTATTTAATATTCTTTGGTGATAGAAATCTGGACAGTAAAGTCCTTGAAATCAGGGACTTTGCCTTGCCATTTAAAAAAATATATATATCTTTATTGATTTCAGAGAGAAGAAGGGAGAAGGAAAGAGAGAGAGAGAAACATCAATGATAAGAGAGTCATTGATTGGCTGCCTCCTGCATGCCCCTGACTGGGAATCAAGCCTGCAACGTGGGCATGTACCCTGACCAGGAATCCTAACCGTGATCTCCTGGATCCTAGGCTGACGCTCAACCTCTAAGCCACGCCTGACCAGGCCATATTATATGTATTTAAATGCCAGGCAATGTACTAGGCATTGAAGATACATCCAAGGATGATACAAGATATTAAGATATTTAAAAATCGGGACAACATGGGCATCTTAGGCTTCTGCCAATCAGAATTAATGAAGTCCAGTAGGTTGTACCAGTGTTTACTGACTAAATATTAGTCCTGGATAAAGAAGTGAACAAAATAGTCTGTGCCTTCATGGAGCTTATGTTTGAATAATGTAAATGTAAAAAACAATATCCTTAGTGCCAGAGTATCGTAAGGGAACAGACAACCCACATAAAGTTGAAACACTAAAAATGGTCCCCTAGACAATAAATATGTAAAATTAGTTGGACCACCCCTTGATTATTTTTTGAGTTTCTATCTCTTTTTTTTTCATTCTGCACTGAACTACCACTCTTGGCATCCCCTCCATGGCTATTGTGGCCCACTGTAAAACCCATTCTCTGCATAGATTGGATATTTACTTCTCATTGCTTTCAGTTATAAGCTTTGCATGCTCTAGTTTTAAACACTTCTCAAATCTAAGTTGGACCACCACATGTGACAGATCCACTACAGGTTAGCGATATTTGAGGCCATGTCATTGGCAATCATTAGATCAAGTTTTTGAGCTTGGTTGAAAGGGGATGGGGAGTGAGAGAATGAGAGAGATTGAATTAGAATGAGAATGTTAAAAGCATGCAAAATTGATCCATGTTTATTGGTTGCTAGAGAAGAGAGTATTTTTTAGGTCAAGTTGTTTGTTTTTTCAGACCTCTTAATGAATGCACTTCTGCATAATCAATGGGTAAAATCTTTTCTGCTTGTTAAAATGTCTGAAAAGACCAAACTGACCATTTTCAGGCTGTTTCTTAATCACCTTTAATCAGGAATAATTTTTCAAATCATGCATTAAAAGTACTATCTTTTTAAAAAATATATATCTTTATTGATTTCAGAGAGAGAGGGGGAGAGGAAGAGAGAGAGATAGAAACATCAATGATGAGAGAGTCACTGGCCGAATACGTCCTGCATACCTCCAACTGAGGATCAAACCCGAAACCCAGGCATGTGCCCTGACCGGGAATTGAACCGCAATCTCCTGTATCCTAGGCCAATGCTCAACCGCTGAGCCACGCCCAGCTGGCCAAAAGTGCTATCTTTTACACAAAGGACATTCATAAATATTAAACACTGGCAAAATGAAGTGTGTTGTTGAAACACTGGGGAAGGTCAATTTTTCAGTCTCAACATTTAAGACTATTTTATTGTCTAAGATTGTTGTTTAAAAAACAAAGAAAAATAACACCTTTATATTTTTATTTTATAAAAATAATAGTTTATTTTAACAAGGACTTTGAAGACACAGAAAAAATATCAAAAAGTTAACTAAAAGTGTTATCATTGTGGTGCTCTCTGTGTCCCCACCTTTTGCTGGCAGAAGTGGGCTTCTTGTGATGTCACAAGAAAAGGAATTTTCTGAGAGACTTACATAGGAGAATAAATGATATTTATTTGCATGGAACTAAACCTCTGAGTTTCTAAGGCCCCATCTCCCTGTCTCACCAAGGAAAAAGTCCAACTGTGTCTCAAGCAGAGCTAGAATTAAATCCATTGCCCAGAGTTTCTGTTCCATATTTGCACAGTCCAATCCAGCATCAGGCGAGCTTAGCTTATGTTTCCAGCTGCGGTCCATTTTGTGGCCATGGGTCATGTGGCTTCTAGGGTCACATGGCCATGGAGGAAACATGGGTGACTGCAAAGAAGCAGGAGCAAAGCTAGAGAAATAAGAGAGAATTCCTTTGACTGGGGATTATGTATTCCCACATTTTCAGGGGCTTCCGTTGGCTCCATCCCTCTAGCAATGATCTTTGTTCCAAGGTTAGACTGACAGGCAAGTATTTTTGCTACATCACTCTGACTTTACTATGCAAGTACCCATCTTCCCCTTTGTTGGACGGCTTCCCCCACTGATCTGCAGGGAATGGACCAGTGGTTCCCTGGGGGGTGCAGACTTGAAGCTTCCTGGTGAAGCTGCCCAAATAACTATACCTATAGTGTCTAGCCTTTCCTCTGCTTTCTTCCTATCATTAATAACTAGCTAATTGCAATGGTAACAGAAGCACTCATACTTATATAACAAAGACATGCAACAAAATATGAAGTAATTATTTCATATCAATACTTCTTTCTATGCATAGAATGATGCTTTATATATAATTTTGCATCCTACTTTTAAAATTTAAATTATACCTAAGGCATTTCCATACATCTCTAAATATTTTTATAAAATATAGTTATAATTTTTATATAATGTTATGTCATATAGATGTACCATGCTGTATTTTACTATTCCTGTACTATAGAATATTTAGGTTGTCTTTATGTATGGGATATTGTTAATCATACTGCCATAAACAAAACTCACTTTCCTGCATTTCTAGTTATATTCCTAGGCTATAAACCTATATTTGCAAATATATGAATTTTTTAAAAAATATATCTTTATTGATTTCAGAGAGAGGGAAGGAGAGGGAGAGATAGAAACATCAATGATGAGAAAGTCATTGATCGAGCCCGCAACCCAGGCATGTGCCCTGACCGGGAATTGAACCCCGATCACCTGGATCCTAGGTCGACGCTCAACCACTGAGCCATGCCCAGCCGGGCTAAATATATGAATTTTTTATAAGGCTCTTTATACATTTTATTATCCAGAAATATTATAACTATCTACATAGCCACAAATATAATATATGGGAGTATCTGTCTTACTTTGTTCTCACCAGAATTGAGTATTACTACAAGGAAAAACTGTCAATAATTTTTTGTTTCTAGTAAACTTGCAGAGCAGGTGCCCAGACTGACTCTTTCATGGAAAACAGATATGAAGCTAAATAAAAACACTTTATAAATCTTCTTGAATATATCCATAAGCTGAAAAGAAAATAAGAAATTATCATCCAGTGACCAAGTGAAGGCAGAGACCTAGAAGAGCTAAGCAGCTCTCCAAAGCCAACTTTTACTTTGAGAGCATTTGCTGAGCTTAACAAATTGATTATCACAACTTTGTGGAGGTGAGGGAATAGTAGACAAAGCCCATGGCTCACCTAAGATGGAGAATATAGTAGGAGTTCTTTTTATAAAGCTTGGGCCCCAAAAGCCATACCCACAATTTAAGGGTTAACTAGAAACAAATCTGTTCCTCCTCCAGGAGACTGCAAGAAAAACTAGACTGCTTCCTTTGAACCTTGGTAGAAATGTAAGGTAATCTCTTGAGATTTTATAATAGAAAGCTAGCCTTCACATAGGTTTGCAGCCCAAATACACACCATCCAGGTGGCCTGGAAAACCTAAATCAGAGTATTTATATTAAAGCAAATCCAGAGTGGTGATTCCTCTAAGTGCCTGACAGAACTAAATGCAGATTCTTTTTTTTGAGGGAGCTCACCTTTATCCCAAGCCTAAAATAATCCCTACAGATAGAGATCAAAGGAAAATGAAGGGAAAAAAATCACCATGGAATAAGAAAAGTCATCATGAGTGAGAACCAGTAGGAACAGAAGACAAACAGAATAAGACAGACAAAACTTAATCTTTATAACTATCAGACTTAGAGTAGAAATTACATTTTCTATGTTTCAGTAAATTAAAAGAAATTTAAAATATGAGTAAAGAGTAAGTAGATTGAAATAAATCATATAGAACCCATAGAAATGGAATATATTATTGCTGAAATTTAAAACTTGTTAGATGGACTTAACAATGGACCACAGGCAATTAAATAGAGATTTAGTGAACCATAATAAAGAACTGAAGGAAACAGACAACCCAAAAAGATGAAGAGATGGGAAATATTAAAGAAGTTAATAGATTTGTAGGATAGGCTGAGATGATCTAACACACATTTAATTGGAGATCCAAGAGGAGAAGAAAAAGAGAGTGGAACAGGATATACTTGAAGATATATTCTTTTTTGTAGAACTATTAATATGTGTTCCACAAGAAGCACAATTTAAAGATAAAATAGGTGAAGAGCAAAATAATGAAAAAGATACAGTAGTCCCCTTATTCCTGAAGCTTATGCTTCAAGACTGCAGTGGATGCCTAAAACCACAGATAGTGCCAAAGCCTATACATTGTTTTTTCCTATACTTCCATACATATGATAAAGTTTAATTTATAAATCATGTACAGTTGGACATTAACAACAGTAGCTAATAATGAAATAGAACAATAGTAGCAATGTACTGTAATGAGTTATGTCAATATGGTCTCCCTTTCTTTTTCAAAAGGAAGCACTTTATGGTTTCTCTTTGGTATATTTAGATTTCTAGCATCACTACTCTTGCATCTGGGAGCCATTATTAAATAAAATAAGGGTGACTTGAACACAATCACTGTGATACCATAAGAGTCAATCTGAAAATCCACCTGGCTAGTAAGTGACTAACAGGCGGAGAGCGTCTATAGTGTGGAGACACTGGACAAACAGATGATTCACATCCCAGGTAGGAGAGAGCAGGTAACTTGAGATTTCATCATGCTACTAAGAACAGCACATAATTTAAAACTTATGAATTGTTTATTTCTGGACTTTTCCATTTAATATTTTTGGATAGTAGTTGACTCCACGTAACTGAAACGATGATAAGCAAAGCTGGATAAGGGAAGACTGTTTATATAGTCCTAAAACTGTAAAAGTATTGGAGTGGTTATACTAATAGATAAAACAGAGTTTAAAATGAAATACATTATTACAGATAAAGAGGGACATTTTTATAATGGCAAAAGTGTCACATATTAAGAATAATTTTAAACTTAGATACTGAATTGTGTTCCTCCTCCAAATTCATATGTTAAAGCCCTAACCCCCATTGTGACTGGAACTGCAAAGAGCACCTTTAAATAGGTAATTAATTTTAACTGAGTCATAAGGATGGGGCCCTAGTACCATGTGACTGGTATCCTCATTAGAAGAGAAAGAGACACAGGAATGCTCACAAACAGAGAAAAGTCCATCTGCAAGCCTAAGAGAGAGGTTCTGGGAGAAATAAACTCTGTTTATTTTACCTTAATCTTGGAATTGGTGCCTCCAGAACTGTGCGATTATAAATTTCTGTTGTTTAAGACATCCAGTCTGTGGTATTTTTTAAAGGTAGCCATAGCTAAGTAATTAGAATTTGAGTATTGTGAAGTGGGATGTTGCTATTACAAATACCTAAAAATGTGGATATGGCTTTGAAACTGGATAATGGGTAGAGGTTGGAAAAGTTTTTTTGTTTTTTGTTTGTTGTTACAGTAAAAGTTATATATTTTTAAATTTTTTAAAATTTTTTTATTTGATAGGTTTGACATGTTACAATTTTTAAATTTAAGGTGTATAGTATGTTACACCTTTCATACATTTCATGCTACACCTTTCATACATTTATATATTATAATATAATTGCTATAGAAGCAATATATGTCATATTGCATCATTATAGTACAGTATTATACTATTCATTATACTATGTATTATATCTCTATGGCTTATTTACTACTAGTTCCAAGTTTGTACACTTAAACACCATCAATCTTATCTCTCCAATCCCCACCCCCTGGTAACCACCATTATATTCTCTGGGTTTTTTTAAAAGAAGATTTGACTTTTTAAAACAATTCTATATACAAATAATATTATACAGATCATACAGTACTAGTCCTTTTCATCTGACTTATCTCAGTTAGCATAGTGTGCTCAAGGTCCATCCATGTTGTTGCAAATGACAGGATGCTTTTCTTTCTCATGGCTGAATAATGTTACATTATGTATCTATATCATAGCTTTTTTATCCATTAATTCATTAATGGGTATTTGGGTTGTTTCCATATCTTGGCTAAGTAAATAAAGGAAAACTGTCCCAGTCACAATAGCACTTAACCAATAAAGCAATTAGGTATAAATTTAACCAAGGAAGTGAAAGATCTGTATAATGAAACTGTAAGACTTTGCTGAAAAAATAGAAAAATTTCTTTCCACCAATGAATGGAAGTCATCCCGTGTAAATGGATTAGAAGAATAAATATTGTTTAAATGGCCATACTTCCCAAAGCCTTCTGCAGACTTAGTGCAATCTCCACAAAATTACCAAAGTCATTCTTCACAAAAATAGAAGAAACAATCCTAAAATTTGTGTGAAAACACAAAAGACCCAAAATAACCAAAACAATCCTGAGGAAAAAGAACAAAGTTGCAGGTATCACACTTTCTGATTTCAAACTATACTACAAAGCCATAGTAATAAAACAGATGGTACTGGTACAAAAATAGACACATAGATTAGTGGAACAGGACAGAGTGCCCAGAATTAAATCCCAGTATTTATGGTCAGCTAATATTCAACAAGAAGCCATGCACAGCCAATAGGAGAAGGATAGTTTCTTCAAAAATGGTGCTGGGAAAACTGTAGAAACACATGTAGAATATGTAGTTTTCATGTTTTGGCAACTATGAATAAAGCTGCTATAAAAATTTGGGTGCATGTTTTGTGTGGACATGTTTTCAATTCACTTGGGTAAATATCAAGGAATAAAATTGCTGGATCCTATGGTAAGTCTATGTTTAGTTCTGTAGGAAACTACCAAGCTGTCTTCCAAAGTGGCTGTACCAAGTTTGCATTCCCACCAGTAATGAATGAGTCTCTGTTACTCCACATCCTCACAGGCTTTTGGTGTTGTCAGTTCTTTGGATGTTAGCCATTCTAATAGGTGCGTGGAGATGTTTAACTTTTTAAAGCACGTCTTTGTTAGTTACTTACATTTTTTATTTGATGAATCACCTAGCCAGAACCTAAGATTTCATAGGAGACGCACATGGAATCTGAATGTTTTATATTAAGTAAAACTCCTTAATAAGGTTTTATTTAGTTTATGAAAACAGATGGATGTGACAGGACTTGCTTTTTTTTTTTTGGACAGAATTCATGCTTGGGTGAAAAAATGTGATCAGCACAGAAAATTTGCAATTAAGGGAAATGCATTTCACCAGCAAAAATACCACCCCAATTTTCAGAAAATGATGAGCATTTATTTAAACAAGTTTTATTTGAGTAATTCCTCTGGTGCTTTGTCTCTTAGTAAGAAGACATACAACTATAAACACATTCTATGACTTTATGACTTAAGTTTCTTACATTCTTGGTATATGAATAAAGGAATCTGGTCTGTGTCTAATCCCAACTGTGTTATACTGATCCAAAACAATAGATTTGATGAACACTCAGTCAAGTATAACAGAGGTACCTGATTTTCATAACAGAATTCTGTCATCTTTATTATCATTCCTGGACCAAGAAATTGCGAATGCATTTACCATTGGTGGGAGTCAAAAGTAGTCACTCCACACTTGGCATGTTCTCATTATGAGCAATTATCAGAAATATACCACCCAGTATTTACATTTTTCTTCTTACTCTGTGTTACTGTTGTAATTAACTAGTTATTAATATTAATAATAGGAAAGGAGCAAAGGGAAGGCCAGACATTATAAGCACGTTCATCTGGGCAGCTTCACCAGGAAGCTGCAACTTTACACTCTTTTGGGAACCACTTGTCCATTCCATGCAAATCATTGGGGGATGGGGTCCAACAAAGGGAAGATGAATGTAAGCTCAGTGAAGTCAGGATGACATAGGGAAGGTGCTTGCCTGTCAGTCTAATCCTGGGAAAAAGAAAATTGACTAGAGGGGGTGGAGCCACTGCAAGTGTATAAAATCCTGAAGGATTCATTGGATAAGCTCCTAGTTAAAAGCACCAGACGAAAACCTTTTGTTCTTATTCCTCTTGCTTTGCCCCTGCTTCCTTGCACTTGCTAGCTCCCTGACCTGTGCTAGCCCACCATGTGGCCCTAAAAGCTACATGGCCCATGACCATGTAAGCCCTACACACAATGGACTGCAGCTGGAAACACAAGCTAAGCTAGCTAGATGCTGGACTGGACTGTGCTCCAATATGGAGCAGAAACTCTGGGCAGTGGCTTTAATCCTAGATCTGCTGAAGACAAAATGGGACTTTTTCCATGGTGAGATAGAGGGGGATGGGACGTTGGAAGGGAAATCCTTTAATGTTACCTCATCAATAAAGCTTTCCACAATACCTCATCCTCCTGTGGGGCCTCAGGAAATTCTTGTTCCTGTGGCACCCCAAGAAGCCCACTTCTACCCTGGCCAGTGTGGCTCAGTTGGTTGAACATTGTCCCATGCACTGAAAGGTTGCTGGTTTGATTCCTGGTTAGGGCACATGCCCAGGTTGTGGGTTCAATCCCTCATCAGGGTGCATGTTTCTCTCTCGAATTGATGTTTTTCTCTCTCCCTCTCCCTTCTTCTCTCTCTCTAAAACAAAACAAAACAAAACCAAAAAAAAAATTAAAAAAGAAAAAGAATCTCACTTCCACAAGTATCAGGTGGGGGTGCAGAGTACACCCCACCAATAACATCTGCACACCACTACTCAATCTTTCATTTGTTTCTAACACTGCACCTTCCCCCCTTTAAAAATGTTAGATAAGCCTCATGAACATTTTCATGCACAAAGAGATCTATAATAGTGAACTACAGTCTTAATTAGCAGCTTTGAAAAACCATTGTTTGCACGCCATAAAGGATAGTAAAGGTTCCTGAAAGCTGAAAATGATCTGTATACAATCTAGCCTACACCTCCTTGAAGGATTATCTTTGAATAATTCTCCCACCAACAGCCCTAAGTCATTACCCATCATGTATTATAGATTTTCATGGAAGGCTTTTGAGACAACTTGCAATGTTTATGTTTAATGTTCCATAAACTATTGTAGGATAAAATTCTCTTTTCTATTTAACCTGAAGTTTTATTCTATTTCCATCTAAATTCTCTCTGAACATGGCTACTGCTCATCAAGTTTATTTATATTCTGACAATTGTTATTAATAAAGGGCATGAGGCTTATGTTTCCAACTCCAATGATCAATTTTCTGCCATCATTCACTTGACCTTTCAACAACATTAGAACATATCCTTTATTCACTCTGCTTCCAGTAAAGTAAATTATTCTGTTTTTTTCTTTATTATTGTTGATTTTTCTGTTGCCTCACTAGCTGTTCTGTTTGATTTCATGGATTCTCCTTCTCTACAACCCCCCCTAAAATGTTGGAGCACCACATGGATCAATCCTTAGTCCTATTTTCTTCCTTACCTACATTGGTTCCATGGCTGATATCATCCCTTGGTCTTAAATATTATCTACACACTAATGCCTCTCAAATTTACATCTTCATCTTAGCTCCATGAGCTTCAGGTTGATATATTCCACTACCAAATGGCAGATTAAACCTAACATTCTCACCCCAGCTGATGTGGCTCAGTTGGGCATTGTCCCATGCACTGAAAGGTTGCCGATTCAATTCCTGGTCACATGCCTGGGCTGTGGGTTTGACCCCTGGTAGGGGCATGTGGGAGACAGCTGACTGATGTTTTAACTGTCACATAGATGTATCTCTCTCTCCCTCTCCCTCTGAAAATTAATTTAAAAATCTTAAAAAAAAAAAATCAACCTAACACGCTCAAAATTGAGTTCCTGATTCCATCTCCTCTCATCTAAACTGTGTTTTCCTTGTATTTTTCATTGTAGTAAATGAAACCACCTTTTACCAGTTGTCCAGGCCAGAAGCCTTGGAATCATTCTTGACTATTTTTTTCTCCATAACCCACATATGACTTATTAAAAAATCCTGTGAGCTATACCTCCAGAATGTGTCTAAAATATCACCACCTTTCACTACTAACAACACTTTTACCCATGTCTAAGCAACTGTCATCTCTCACCTAGATTATTACAATAGATTTCTGGCTAGTTCTCTTTTTTAAAAACCATCATGCCCTGATGGCCTATTCTCCACACATTCAGATTAAGCTTTCTGCTATTAACTGAATTATGTCCTCCTAAAACTCATATGTTGAAGCCCTAACCTCAATGTGATATTATTTGGAGATGAGGGCTTTGGGAGTTTATTAGGATTAGATGAGATCATGAGGATAGGGCCCACATTGTGGGATTAGTGCCCTTATAAGGTGTGACTCCAGAGAACTTGCTGCTTTCTCTTTCTCTCTCTACCCATATGTATGGAGGAAAGGCCATGCGCGGACACAGCAGAAAGGCAGCTATCTGAAATTAAATGAGAGCTCTCACTAGACACCTACCCTGCTTGTATCTTCCTATTGTTTAAGCAACCGTCTATAGGACATATTTTGTTATGGCAGCCTGAGTTGACTAAGGCACTTTCTAAAAATATATACATCAAATCATGTAATTTCGCTGCTCAAAACTCTCAAATGATTTCCTATCATTCCTTGAACAAAGTTGAAAGACCTTACTATGACCTACAAGATTCTGTATGATGTGGATTCCTGCTACTTCTCTGACATCTTTTTATAAGACTTCCCCTGGCTTACCACATTCCAGCCATTCTGGCTTCTTTGTTGTTGCTAGGATACAACAAGTTCTATCATCCTGGAATTTTGCCCTTGTTGCCCCTGCCCCTCTTCCTTCTGATAGTGGCTTTACTCATTCTCTACCTTAGGATTTTCCTCAAATATTATTTCAAAGATGCCCTTTTATCTAAAATAGGCTCATTACATTTTACCCTCTCATCCTTGTAAATTTTTCTTTATAAATTTACCATTAGCTGATATTATCTATTTCTAATCTATTATCTTTACCCCTATTAGATGGTAAGTTTCATGAGGACAAGGAGGGCTGTTTGTTTTTTTTTCCTCTTAATTTAATTTTTTTCCATCACCATTTATCTCCCCTATACCCTCTTCCACCTTCACCCACCCCCTACCACCCTCACAGTCACCACACTGTTGTCCATGTCAATGAGGTCTTTTTTTTTTTTCTCAATCCCCCTCATCCCCACCCCCACCCCCAACCCAAGGAGGGACTATTTTTGTTTAGCTCACTATTGTTGATTTGTACATTGTAGATATTTGATAAATATTCAGGGAATCAGTGAATGAGTTTGATCTCCCAATCACTGTTATCTCTCTGACTCTTTTGTTACACTCTGAAAGTTAAGGTAAGAAAAGGATGACTTGGAATGACTTTAACAGTCAGACACAAGGAGTATATTTAGCAAGTCACTTTCAGTGTAAGAGAATACCAACCCTTTTAATTTGATGTTTCCACACACAGTTAACTGTTGCCCTTTTACTCTGATAAAGTACATGCTTGTCTTTAGGTAGTAGTCTTCACAGTTTAAGATGAAGTGAGTTCAGATCCTGTTTATTTTTCTATTTAGACTAATCCTGTGATTTATTTATTCATCAAATATTGAATATTTGGAGAAAAAGAGACTGGGAAACAAAGATAAGGTCCGGTCCGTGATATCAAGGAACTCACGGTCTTATAGGAACAGGTACACGATATGATCATTTCAGTAATGATATGGTAGGTTGGAATTCAAGTTACAGTGTGGGAGCCTAGGGGAAAAGAGTGCCTACAGCTGCCTGGAACATCAGAGAATGCTTCATAGAGGAGGTAGCATTTGAACTGATAGATGAAGGATGTTGCCAGGCAAAATATGCAGAGACAGTTTCTTGAAGAATGTAGCACATGAGCTGGATCATGAAAAAAGGTTTGATGGTACAAAAGGGAATCTATGGAGAAGGAAATAGCTAGGCAAAGGCACAGAGTCAAATTATTTTATATATATATATGGTTTATTTGAATGATTGCAAATAATGTGATAGTATTGGGATATATGGACGATAAGACTAATATGGGTAATCCACACTGATTCTGAAATTTCCAGAATGGCTGGTTAAGAGAATACACTGTAAGAAATTCCATGCCCACAATGCATAGCTAGTTATCAGTTGAGAAGAAAATTCAATAAACCAGTCTAAACTATAGTGTACATGACTCATTTGTTATTGCTCTCAGAGACACTTTAATTTTATAAGAGTATTCCCAGAGAGGACAGTGCATTAGCTAATATAATTTTGTTGTATATAACTAGATCAAACTTAAAATGAAGAGTTTCTAGAAATTTGCCTGCCCTTAAAAATCATACTATTATGGTCTCTGTCTGTCATGTCAACTCACTGCCCTAGCAGATTTTCAATTCTTCCTTCACTGCTCTGTTTAAAAGGGACAAGAAAATGAATGAATGTAGTTTTTAAGAGTGTAGTATAATCATTCCCCTTGATTGGAATTCCAAATACCCAGCAGAGATAAAAAGAAATAGTGTGATTTAGAAAATAATTGGTTAAAAAGGGAATTGAAGCAGCTGTTCTCTACCTGTCTAAGTATAGTACAGAATGGAAAAAAGTCCATCTGTTTTGAGTCATGAAATCATCCTCCAGGCTCCAAGAAGAGCTTATATCCAAGTGGGAAAGAGAGTGATTCTCCTTGTGAAACTTAATTGTAAAGAACAGAATCTTTTCCTCCAGGCCTCCTGGTGGGAGAGATCTTCCTCTTTCATTAGTCCAGGTGACTGAGCTACAGATATGTGCAAAGGTTAAATTGCAATACCTCAGTTGGAACATTTAAGGCCTGATGGTTGTTCATGCCCTTAGTGCTCTACTAAAAAAGCAGAGCTTTAAAATAGAACGTGAAGAACAAGTTCTTTTTCAAAAAGAGAGTAAAATGAAAATGAGTTCAGCTTAGCAAAATGAAGCAAGTATAGGGATTTGGGCATTTGAAAATGGCTATGAAGCCCAGCTGGCATGGCTCAGCAGATGAACATCGACCTATGATCCAGGAGATTCAGATTTGATTCCCAGTCAGGGCACATGCCTGGGTTTTGGCCTCGATCCCCAACAGGGGACGTGCAGGAGGTAGCCGATCAATGACTCTCTCATCATTGATGTTTCTCTCTCTCCCCCTTCCTCTCTCTGAAATCAATAAAAAGACATTTAATTTTTTAAAAAATAGCCATGTAACTATAGAAGAGAAAGTTGTAACAATCCTGGATTTCCATGCCTAACCCTAAATTGGCTTTAAAAGGCTTCTATTTATTGATTATTAATATTAAGATATATGTCATGAGTATTATATAAGGTGATGTTAGTGATGACAGAAAAGATCCTTTGTCCTTTGTTTACAAGCTAATTATGGAAGCTAGTCCTATACTTGAGGGACATTAAGGTATGTGGACATCGCTTGGTACAAAGATACCTATTCGTGCTGTAATTTCAAGTAAGGGAATGGTCACTGAGGGATGGCATTAAGGCAGCTCTTATAGAGAAGATTAATTTTGAACTTAGAGCTTTGAAAGAAGGACATTTGGGGTTTTGAATGGTAGAGAGAGAGGAAAGAACATGTTTTAATTACAAGGAAGAGGAATGAGTGAAGGTATGCAGGTAGGAATGTGGTATGTGGTTGTAAGGAGGCCCGTTTGACAGAATTGGGGCCCATGATCATGTTGAGGATTAGTGAGGGGTGGGGATGAATAGGCAAGGTGGAGCCAGTTGATGGAAGTCCTAGCATGCCAGATTGATTAGTTTTGACTTGATCCTACAGGAAAATGGTGTCCTCTCAGGGGAATGATGTGCTGAAAGCAGTGCCTTACAGAGATTGATCTAGCAGTGGTTTTCAGAAAGGATTTGCTTGTCTGTGTTTGGCAAGTGATGGATGCACATGAGATCAGTGAAAGAGTTAACTCTCAGTTATTGCATTTTGCATTAGGGCTTATCAGAAGCAAATCTTTAAATTTTCCTCTACGCTATCGGAACAGGGATCAAAGTCTGGGTTTCTTTCCAGTCCCTTTGTTGACATTATCATAATTTATTTTAACTCTTCCTTTTTTTATTTCAGCATGCACTGAGGGGGGGTGAAAAGAAGGGAACTTTCAGGGTATGTTCACCACTCACTTTACCTCCTTGCCTGCCCCACCCATCCATCTCAAAGGTCAGGAGAGGTCTTTTAAAATAGACTTGTGATTCATTCTTCCATTCCCTGGGGAAGATACAACTCATTCGGGCTGTAATTGTCAAAAGACCCTAAGCTGGGCTTGGTGCCTTGCCTCAGTCCTCAGCATGAGTATAAATTACGTTGCTTTCCATTTTCTTTAAAATTACCTCTTCCCCGTATGACTTCATTTTCTGAAATTATGCAAAGTCCTAATATCCCAGACAGATCCCTATTGAAATGGAAAGACAAACACATTAAAATGACAAATAGGGATGAGCTAGGGATTATCTATGTTATTGTCCCCCCAATTCAATTCAGATCAGCTCAATGATTATTTATTGAACATGCCCACCAGGGATTTATGGACTAAGTAGGGATAAAGCATTGTCCATATAACATAAATACATAAGCACAAAAAATAAACCACATTGAACAGTTAAATAGCAATATGGGATATTTATGATTAAGTGTCAACATAAGTGGCAGGAAAAATTATAAAAATTGACAGCAATGATTATTTGACATTAAAAAAGAAAAGTAAAAAAAAGAAAACCCAGAGCCCTGAATTAGTATGCATGTTATAGATGTTAACTCAACTTTCTGTATCTCATCAATGAGTTTCTCAAATCTGGTATGAACACAAATGGGAATTGACAGCTAAAGGTCTCAGTATCAAAACATCATTCCCAAATGGCCTGCCTTCCTTCCTTCCTTCCTTCCTTCCTTCCTTCCTTCCTTCCTTCCTTCCTTCCTTCTTTTTTTTAAGTTTTGCTTTTACAACATTATTTCCAAGTAGCTGAGTTGTCCTTTCATTGAGTGTCATTTTTTTTTGACAATTAAGGGGCTTAGTTGCTCACTGAAAAATAAATATCTGAGTGTGTGTATGCAACAACCTCATTTTGGTTTGAAGAATAGACTGTAGGAGGTGGAAGAGGGTATAGAGGGGATAAATGGTGATGGGGAAAATTTTTTTAAGAAATGAATAGGCTGTAGGGTTATGCAGGAAGTGAATGTGCCCACTCCATCTGCAGATTAATGAGACAGAATTGGAATCACTCATGGTGCTGCAATCACATCTGGAGATGAATTTTACTTTTTGTGCCAATAAATGTGTGCTTATGCTTTCAGAAATATTTTGAGGATGCTTAGTTTTTGTGGGGAGGTTTGAGATGTGTGGGATAAATTGGAGTAGCTTTCTAAAGGGAACCTGTGTTTTGGAAACATGTTAATAAGGATAGAAAGAGGAGCTGGTTCTTCAATAATGTTAAAATGCATTAGTTTGCCTGGCCTATCAAACCCATAAGTACCCATTAAAATTACATTCCTGCATTTTGTGTATGCTACCTGGTTGTTCGCAGGACCTGAGGGAAGAAGATCTAGTCAGGGAAGAAGATATAGTCAGGGATGGGGAACGTCTGGCCTGCAGGCCATAAATGGCCTGCAAAAACATTTGGTCTGGCCCTGCCAAGACAACCACAGGCGGGACTCGAAATTCAATAAATCTAGGAGCTTTTTTCATAGCTAATTTCTAAGTTGATAATTTTGTATGGCCTGCAAATGATGTTATAAATATCCAAATGGCCCTTGGCAGAAAAAAGGTTCCCCACCCCTGATCTAAGGGATGATGAGACTTTTGAGGGAAAGGGAAAGAAGAGTAAATGAGAAAGAGAGAACATGAATGGGAGAGAGTTGCATATACTTGGTTTGGACCATTGACAAGGCAATAGAGCAACAAATTCCCTTTTTTTTGGAGAACAGTTGTTCAAAGGGTAGAGAGTGTGAGTAGAGGACATGGATGACAAACAAAAATGGCTCATCTATATAACTAAAATAGTGTTTTATTCTCCAAAGACCTTTCCTCTTTTTTCATGTCTGGCATATATAATGCATTGAAATCACACAGGAAGAAAATATTCCAGGGTGTTCACTTTTACTACAGCAAGGTTGAGGTTGTGGGATCTACTCAAGTTATTAAAACAGTGCAATACAAAAACAATTGAATATTTTTGAAAATGTATTGCTCAGTAATTATATATGATGATATAGGCAATTCCTATACTTTCTCTATAGCAAGACACTTTTTTTTTTGTTATTACCCAAGGATGTTTTTTCCATTGATTTTTAGAGAGAGTGAAAGGGGGGGAAGGAAGGAGAGAGAGAGTGAGACATCGATGTGAGAGAGATACATCTATTGGTTACCTTCTGCATGCATCAGAGTCCGGGGATCAAACCTGCAACCCAGGTACGTGTCCTTGACCTGGAATCGAACCTGTGAACCTTTGGTGTGTGGGCCACTCTCTAACCACTAAACCACACTGGCCAGGGCTATAGCAAGATACTTTTAATGGTAACTAGGAAATTTGGTACATAATACACATTTATATATAATCTAGCTGCGGATTAATAATATTTTGAAAGTATTCTATTTTTAACTAATCCTGAATTCTCTTCCCTCAAACTCTCATTTTCTACTATTACATAGTAAATACTCTTCTACATCCTAGCTATGAGCTCTTTTTATGCTTCTTCCCACCACACATGGTATACCAAGCAGACATAGGAGGGGCAGAAGATGGAGGTGAAAGGAGTGGGAAAGGTGGAAACTTGACATAGTATTGCATTTTCCAGACCTGGCTCCTAGAAATAGTCTTATCAGAAAGATCCTGGTTAATTTCTGTGGATTTCTAGAAACTCAACATATAATCCAAAATATAAGTCAGTTTTTTTATTTGGCATAAACAACTAATTATTTTACTAGTTTTGTGTGACTCAAACTAATGCTAAGATATGACTATGAGTCAAGTTCTAAAAGCCAGCTCCATTAGACTGGCCATTTTGACTTACCCGATAGCATTCCTAGCTCTGGCACCATCTCAGAGTGGTTATTTGGAAGCCCTAATTTAAAAACCCTTAGTCATTTTTGCAGAAGTGAGACCTAGGGTCATACAAGGCATCTGAGCGATATGTAAGTGTAGGTTGTTAGCATTGAAAGGTTTTCACTTGAATGAATGTGGTAAATCTAAGTAATTTTCTAAGTCAGCATTAAAGATGCTTGTTTCTCAGAGTTTAAAAACTGGAAAAAACTTTCTGCATCTTCTTGTTTTTCCTTTTCTTAGTAGTTGTAATAGGATTGGCAGGATTCACAAAGAACTCACGAGCCTCCAGGGACTCTGTGGAAAGCCTGGATGTGTATTTCTCTGCTTTCATAAGAAATCCCCACAGCATTGAGTGCAATGATTTTTGTTACTACTAGGGTTTAATGAGACATGTGGGAGAAATAGCATTTCAGTAGCAGAGGTAAGGGTCTATTCCTATATAACTGTCAACAAGACTCAAAATGAAAGATAAGTTCTGATTTCACCCCAGAAGGAGAAGTAAATTTCACCTCTTGTTGATCAGATCTCATCATCTGTAATTCTACCTTTTTACTTCTCACACTCAAAGCAGCATTTGTTAAGAAAGTATAACTGGTGTTTCTTTTGTGGCCATTGAGCAAATGTAAGTCTCAGCTATGAAGAGAGCTCCAGTGTTACCAGAAATTCAAAGGAACAAATTCATCTTGGGAACTCCAGGAAAGGTTTCATTCATTTATCAGGGAGACTCTATAGAAAAGGTTATAAAAATTCATAGAAGTACTTTGCGTAACAATGCTCTCCCTGCCATAGTGATTAATCTCTTAAAAATTCTCACTTGATGAAATAATCCTGAACCAGATTTGCTAGTAACGGGAATAGTCTCTGAAGAATTTTAAAAAGGCTAGAAGAGTATAAAACCTCTTTATCATTCACTATCCCTTCTAATAAAACCCAGTAAGAAATTGATTTAACTCTTTTCAAGTTACCAAGGTGCACTGGTATAATGTTCTACTAAAGAACAGATCAGTGACCTGGAAGTGTCAATGCAGTTTGAGGTAGGTCCTCAATCATATAGGCGAGGTTGACTTTTACCACATTATGATACCTTTATGTTTAAAGTGTTACTAATATGCATGCAGTATTTTTACAGTCAATTTTAAATGCACATATTGATGAATTTTGGTAATTGAAGACGATCGTATAAACACCACCACAATTGGTATATAGAATGGCCCAACACCATAAAATGTTTCCTCATGTCCCTTTAATTTGAGACCCTCTCCGCACCCCTGGCCCCAGGCAAATACTTGTCTATTTTGTGTCACTGTAGTTTTGTCTTTTCTAGAATTTTATATAGCCTGGCCAGTGTGGCTCAGTGGTTGAGCATCGACCTATGAACCAGTATGTCATGGTTCGATTCCCGGTCAGGGCACATGCCTGGGTTGCAGGCTTAATGCCCCATAGGGGTTGTGCAGGAGGCAGCTGATCAATGATTCTCTCTCATCATTGATGTTTCTCTCTCTTCCTCTCTGAAATCAATAAAAACATTAAAAATAGAATTTTGTATAAATAGAATCATACAGTATATAATATTTTCATTTTACTTTTTTCACTTAGCACGATTTCTCAACCTTGACACTATTGACATTTGGGCTGTATAGTTCTTTGTTGTGGGAGACTATCCTGTGCTTTTTAGAATGTTAAGCAGCATTGCTGACCTCTACCTACTAAATGCCAGTAGCATCCCCAGTTGTGACAATTGAAAATGGCTTCAGGCCCGGCCTGGCGTGGCTCAGCGGTTGAGCGTTGACCTGGGATCTAGGCAATCAGGGTTCGATTCCTGGTCAGGGCACATTCCTGGGTTGCGGGCTCAATCAATGACTCTCTCATCATTAATGTTTCTGTCTCTCTCCCTCTCCTTTCCTCTCTCTGAAATCAATAAAGATATATTTAAAAAAAAGAAAAGAAAATGTCTTCAGATATTGCCAATTCACAAAATTCCTCCTCATTGAGAACTATTCACTTACCATGTTTTTGAGATTTATTCATGTTGTTGTATATACCAATAGTTCACTCATTTTTTTATTGATGAATTGTATTCTATTTTATGGATACACCACAGTTTATTTTTTATTCGTATGTGGATGGACATTGGGTTATTTCAGTTTTAGATTACAACTAAAGCTACTATGAACATTCACATATATACTTTTGTGTGGATATCTGTTTCCCTTTCTCTTGGGTAAATACCTAGGACTGGAATTGCTAGGTCATATGGTAACTCTGCAATTACTCTTTTGATGAAATGCCAGACTGTTTTTAATTCCCTCCAGTAATGCTCCAAATCCTCACCAACACTTGCTATTGTTCATCACATTGAATATAACCATCCTCTTGGTTCCATAGTAGTATCTCATTGCAGTTTTGATTTACATTTACCTAATGACTAATAATGCTGAGCATTTTTCATTTTTCAGGTACTTATTGGACATCTGAATATCTTCTTTGGAGAAATGTCTATTGGAACCTTTTGCCTATTTTTCTTTTTGTTTTTGAGTTATAAGAATTTTTTATGTGTTCTTGATACAAGAGCCTTTTGTCAGATATATGTTTTCAAATGCTCTCAGGCTGTGGCTTATTTTCTTTTCTTAATTGTGTTTTTTGAAGAGAAAATTTTCTTAGTCTCTTTTATTTTAATATATGTATATATTTTTTTTATTTTTCAGTTACAGTTGACGTACAATATTATATTAGTTTCAGGTGTGTAACCCCATGATTAAACATTTATATAACTTAAGAAGTGATCACTCTGGTAAATCTAGTATCTATCTGACATCGTGCATAGTTATTACAATATTATTGACTATATTCCCTATGCTATACTTTACATCCTTATGACTATTCTGTAGCACCAATTTGTTTTTCTTTCTTTTTTTTTTTAAATATATCTTTATTGATTTCAGAGGGAGGGAAGGAGAGGGAAAGAGAGAGATAGAAACATCAATGATGAGAGAGTCGTTGATCGAGCCCACAACCGGGGCATGTGCCCTGACCGGAATCGAACCCTGATCACCTGGATCCTAGGTCGATGCTCAACCGCTGAGCCACGCCCGGCCGGACACCAATTTGTTTTTCTTAACCCCTTCACCTTTTTCATCCCTTCCCTCAACCTCCTTCCACCTGGCAACTGTCAAAATGTTCTCTGTATCTGTGAGTCTATTTCTATTCTGCTTGTTCATTTATTTTGCTTTTTAGATTCCACATATAAGTGAAATCATGGCATTTTCCTTTCTCTGTCTGACTTATTTTACTCAACACAATACCTTTTAGGTCCATCCATGTTGCTGCAGATGGCAAGATTTCACTCCTTTTTATGGATGAGTCATATTCCATTGTATATATATATCACTTCTTATTTATCCATTCATCTATTGATGGACACCTAAGTTATTTTCATATTTTGGCTCTTATAAATAATGCCACAATGAACATATGGATGCATATTTTTTTTGATTTAGTGTTTTGGGTTTCTTTGGATAAATACTCAGAAGTGGAATTGGTGGGTCCTTCTGTTTCTTATTATAGCCTTTGTTATAAAAGTCTATTTTGTCTGATGTAAGTATTGCTACCCCCTGTTTTTTTCTCCATTCCATTTGCATGAAATATCTTTTTCCATCCCTTTTCTTTCAGTCTCCGTGTGTTTTTCAATCTGAAGTGAATCTTTTATAGACAGCATATGTAAAGGTTTTATTTTATTCTTTCAGTCACCCTATGTCTTTTTATTGGAGCATTTAATCTATTTGCATTTAAAATAATTGTTGATAGGAATGTATTTATTGTCATTTTATTATTTATATTTTTATCTTTCTTTTCCTTCTTAAGGGTCTTTAACATTTCTTGTAATACTGGTTTGGTGATGATGAAATCCTTTAGCTTTTTCTTGTCTGGAAAGCTCTTTATTTATCCTTCAATTTTAAATGATAACCTTGCTGAGTAAAGTAGTATTGGTTGTAGGTCCTTGCTTTTCATCACTTTGAATATTTCATGCCAATCCCTTCTGGCCTGAAGAGTTTCTGTTTAGAAATAAGGTGACAGTCTTATGGAAGCTTCCTTGTAAGTAACTAACTGCTTTAATCTTGCTGCTTTTAAGATTTTCTCTTTGTCTTTAACCTTTGCCATTTTAATTATGATGTATCTTGGTGTGAGCCTCTTTGGATTCATCTTATTTGGGATTTTCTGCACATCCTGGACTGTGTGTCCTTTTCATTCACTAGGATAAGGGAGTTTTCAGTCATTATTTCTTCAAATAGGTTCTCAATCCCTTGCTCCTTCTCTTCTCCTTCTGGTACTCCTACGATGCAGATGTTATGCTTGATGTTGTCCCAGAGGTCCTTTAAACTATCCTCATTTTTCTTTATTCTTTTTGCTAGTATGATTGGGTGTTTTCTGATACCTTGTCTTCCAAATCACTGTTTCAATCTTCTGCTTCATCTAATCTGATGTTGATTCTTTCCAGTGTATTCTTCATTTCAGTTATTATATTCTTCATTTCTGACTGGATCTTTCTCATGGTTTCTATGCCCTTTTTTATGCTGCTGAAGTTCTAAGTTTCTTGAGCATCCTTATAACCATTGTTTTGAACTTTATATCTGGTAGTGTACTTGCCTCCATTTCCTCCATTTCATTTAGTTAGTTTGTTTTTTTCCAGGAAGTTTTTCCTGTTCTTTCATTTAGGATATGTTTCTTTGTCTACCCATTTTGGCTTTCCTTTGGTGTTTGTTTCTATGTATTAAATAGAGCTGTTATATCTCAGTTATGGTAGAATGCCCTTGTATAGGAGATGTCTTCTAGGTCCCAGTGGTGCAACATCCCTGGTCACCCAAGCAGAGAGCTCCAGGTACACTCATCCATGTGGGCTCTGTACACCCTCCTCTTGTTGGCACATCAATGAGAAGGATTGACCCCTAGGCCCATAAATTATGAGGACAAGCCATAACTACAGCAGAGAAGCTGCTGTGCATGGGCCAATCCCACAGAGCAGAACTCACTTTAGTGGGGCTCTAGTGTCTTCTGAGCTTGCTCTTTGAGTGTGTGGCTCGTCAAGGTGTTTGGGTGGTGCTCTCATATGGTCTGAGGTTGAACATCAGCTGTGTTGGCTCTGGGGCCTCCTGGGGGTGCAGGCCAAGTTCAACTGCCAACTGTGCCCTGACAGGGGCCACACAGCATGAGCTACAAAACGATCTGAAGATGGGTCCTATTTGTGCTGGGCTAGAGGTACCTGGGAGAGGCCAAGCTGTTAACCAAGTCTGGTTGCCACTAGTGCTGAGTATGGGGCCACATAGCATGAGGTACATAGCATGCTGAGGCCAGATGCTGCTTGTTTGGGATTTGTGAACCTTTGAGAGAATTTAGGAAAGTCTGAAGCATGAGCCAAAACAGGCCATTAGTATGGAAAAAACACTGAAAGTGGCTTGGTTAGGCCCTCAAGTTGGGTCTCAGGGAATCACCAGGGCAGAGCAAATGGTATAGGCCAGGTTGATGGCACCTGCCTGTACCTGAAGGGGGAAAGCTCAGTAAAGGAACAAAAGCTATTGCCAGCACTTTGGTCTGGTAGAAAGCTGCCACTTCAGCCCTCATCCCAAAGGCAGACAATGTAGTTCTTCTTTGTATGTTCCTGGTGCCTTTCGAGCTGCTGCCCAGGTGCTGGAGCTCAGAGTGAGTCTGACTAAGCCTGTATGTAGGTCCTTTAAGAGTATCATCTGGGACTCCAGCAACCCTTCTTCTCACTCAGCCACAATCCCAACTGCTTTCCACAGCCAGAAGTTATGGGGACTTCTCTTCCTGGCACTAGAACCTAGGCTAGAGAGTCCAGTGTGGTGCTAGGACCCCTCTTTCCTCAGGGAGGATCTCCACAGCTGAGATATCTCCTTCTTGATTTTTAACCATCACATGTTGGTGTGGGACCAGCCTGATCCTCATCTGCACTTCTCTCCTCCTACTACTAGTCTCAATGTGGCTTATTCTGTATATTTTAAGTTATAAGAATTATGTTCAGTTATACTTCAGCTGATTCTCAATTATGGTTGTTCTGTAGTTTAGTTGTTATTTTGATGTGGTTGTTAGAGGATGCCAGTACTGAGTTTACGTACTCTGACATCTTGACTGGAAACCAAAACTTTCTTAATCTTGATGGAGTCCATTTCATCACTTTTTTCTTTTATACTTTGTGTTTTTAGTACCCTAATGTCACAAACATTTTCTTCTATGTTTTCTTCTAGGAATTTAACAGTTTTAGCTGTTACATTTAGATATATGAGCCATTTTGAGTTAACTTTTGTGTTTGGTGTACAATAAGAGTCAAGATTCATTTTTTTTCCCTGTATAGTTACATAGTTGTTCCAACATCATTTACTGAAAAGACTATCTTTTCCTATGAAATTACCTTGACACATTTGTGAAATATCAATTGACTATAAATATTGAAAGGTAGTATGTGTACTTGAAAATAATGTGTACTCTGCCATTTTTGTGTGTATTCTATAAATATCAATTAAAATGAAATGATTGATAGTTTTGTTCAGATTTAAATTTTGCTGATTTTTCTGTCTAGCTGTTATATCAATTTCTGAGAGAAGGGTGTTAAAATCCAAACTATGATTGAGGAATTGTCTGTTTTCCCCTTTCATTTTGTCATTTTTGCTTCAGGCAGTTTGAATCTTTGTTATTGGGTAAATGAACGCTTATAATTCCTATGTCCTATTGAAGTGACACTTTTATTATTATGGTAACACATTTTTATTTCTGATAATACATTTTGTTTTAAAATGTATTTTATTAGATATTAATATAGGTATTCTAGGCTTGTTGTGCTCACTGCTTGCATTGATCCCACTTCCAAGTATAAGCACATGGCTGTTGACTGCGGCTTCAATTTCTCACCATCTGGGCCTCTCTATAGGACTGTTAATAACATGCCAGGTGGCTTCCAACAGAGTGATTGATCCAAGAAAGAAATAGTATGAATGGCCAAGATAGATTTTAAAACCTAATTTCAGAAGTGGCATAACCATCATTTCTGCTCTGTTCTGTTAGTCACCCAGATGAAATATGGTATTATTTGAGACTATACAAGAAAGTGAATATTAGAAGGTGGGGGTTATTGGGGCTGGATTAGAGGTTGGATCCTACAATAGTTTTAGAATAACCACCTGAAAAAAAATGAAGTTCATACTTAGAGGTCTTGATTTAAAGAATACTTTATTTTCTTCCTAATGTTCCCCAGGAGCCCAGACTTGTCACACTCAGTTACTTCTCAAAAGATATTTAATGAACATGAATTTTTAAAATAGACACTTCTGACATTCTTAGCATTATGCTAGAACCTACGGTTGAGAGAAGGGAGTATAAGAAATGTAATGTTTAACATAGTGTTAACTTTCAAATAAGTCACCATTTAGTTGAGACAATACCAACATTTCTGTCATTATTATTAAGTTGTGCAGGCACTCATCTTATTTCCCATTGCAGTAATGTCTCAACTGACATTCTTGGTTCCAGACACTGTTCCCTTGAATCCATCCTTTATTTTGCTGCCTGGTGTATTTTTTTTTTTTTTTTACATGTCTGATTATATAACTCTCTTTTTATAAAATTGCCTATAGAAAAAAAACACACAAATCTAATATATTTAGAAAGGTAAGATACTTTAAAATCCTACCTCAGCTCTGTTTCTAGCTGTATCATTCATCACTCTCACCTTTTTCACAATGAAAATTATGTTGCAGTCAAAATTTTTTCTGAAGAATTTTCTATAGAACCTTAATTTCAGTAGCTCTGGGGAAAAAAGTTTCCAGGGTCATGTAAGTTTGGAAAGTGCTGCATGCCATATTCCCTCTTAGAAATGCATGCAATATATTAGTGTGTTAAAAGCAATGAAAAAAGAATTAATGTTAAAGAGACCTCTTCATTAAAGTATTTTTTTCAGATCTTTTAACACTGATCAGTTGTTTTCCAATTTATTTGACCAGGAAACCAATTTTTACGGAACACCTCTTAATACTCTGCAAAAAAAATCTCTCAGAGGACATGCTTATTGGGGAAATGCTCTTCTGTCAAATGGGACTAGTTGTAATTTGCTGAATAACCATGTTTTACAGTTTTTAGTGTGGGGTGGGGGGGTTCATCTCATAGGTTGTTCCTGGAAGTAGAAATGCTAACAATGCCTTTACCTCCCTTACTAACTCAGAAAATTACTTATCCTTCAGAGCCAAGCTCATGTTTAATCTCCTATAAAGCCTTCTCTGTCACTCCACACACCTTTCTCTAACACGAGATTCATTGATTGTCTATGTCATCATAGAACTTTGCTTATAACCTTCTAATATTACTTCTCACATTTTGTGTGTCTACCTCCTCCCCTGGTAAACTGTGAGCTTCTTGAGGGAAAGGGCCACATCTTGCGCACTTTCCTATCTCGAGTGCCTAACTAGCATAGTACAGGTATTTCAGAGGCATATTCAGTTAATGTTCAGTGCATGAATACACATATAATCATTAGCACAATACAAGCTGATATATAATTAAAGACTGAAGTATATACTATATACTAAATGCTATATTAAGTATACGAAGTGCTGTAAGAATTCCAAAAAATGAAATCATGGACTGAAATAATTTTAAAAAGTGTCATAGAGGAGTTAGGTCTTGAACTAGAATTTGAAAGATGAGTAGGATTTGTGTAAGTTAAACACTCTAAATAAAGACAGAGCCAGGCATGATACTGGCAAGCAAGTGGAAGAGTCTGGCAAAATTAATGGATGCTGAGGAGTTGAAAAAAATTAAAGCTGGGCAGTGAGGGTAGTAGAAGATTATTAAAAGCTTTGAATGTCAAGTGTAATAGTTTAAAGGCTGTTGGTTAAAGGATTAAATTAGGATGAAAACAGCATTTATCAGAGATTAGACAAAAACACCCTAAACATGTATTAATTTAAATTAAGTTCTCTGTTTGTTATTAGTCACCAATGTCTGTCAGTATTTGTTAAGTGACCTGTCTAATTCACATATGCAATGTATTAAGGCTCATGTTTGAATTACATCAGCTTTATATTTCTAACAAAAATTAGTAATTTATGTATTAGGTATCATTATGAAAGTGGAATCTTCCTCCCTTCCCCAAATATTTTTTTCTGATAAAATGTTTCTTCATAGAACTATGGACATGGTTCTAGTTTCAAGCACTAGAAGTGACCCCTGTTCCTGGCCATTAATCCAAATTCTTTAGTTTTTACATTTTGAAATGTAGATGGAGTCCTTTGAACTCATTGGAGGAAATAAATACAAATACATACAAAATAAATATTCTTCAACAGAGATGCAAAACTTAAATTGGCGTTCATCTTTCTTTAGCTCTCACTGATTAAAATAGTGTATAATTAGGTTGTAATTTATTATATTGAGTTTTTAATGTCCCTATTATCAAATTTTTTTTTTCCCTAATGAGATGGTAAGCTGCTGGAGAATTTTCTTTTTCTCTCCCCTCCCCTCCCCCCTGGAGAATATTTTAAATCTAATAGCTGGATTTTAAACTGGCTCATTCCACGAATATATTTTCTAAATTTTTTGAGTACTATTGAATGGAGGTTCTTAAACTTTTTCAATCTAAATTTCCCTTTGTTAGAACTGATGAATCCAAATCTACTTGCTTATTTCTAAATAAAATCTCTACTTTTGATATTATATCTTTAAGAAATATTATTAAGAAATATATATTTCTGGCAACTCTCAGTCTGTTCTCTGTATCTATGAGTCTGTTTCTATTTTGTGTTTTTTTATTTTGAAGGGAGTTTCCCGGGCTTTGTAAAGAAGGTGAAAGGATTAAGAGGTACACATTGACAATTACAGAATAGTCACAGGGATGTAAATTACAGCATGGGAAATATAGTCAATAATATTGTGATAACCATGTATGGGGCCAGATGGGTACTAAAAATATCAGGAGGACCATGTAAAGTACATGATTGTCTAACTACTATGCTGTACATCTGAAATGAATGGAAGATAATATTAAATGTAAACTTTAATTGAAAAAATAAAAATAAAAAAGAAATATATAGTTTATTCTATTTTGTTATTTTTGAGATAAAATTGACATATAGGATATTGATTTCAGGTGTATAACATAATGATTTGATATTTATATATATCATGAAATGATCACCACAATAAGTCTAGTTAACATCCATCACTAGTTTTCTTGTGATAACTTTTAAGGTCTACTCTCTTAGAAACTTTTCAATATACAATACAGGATTATTAACTATAGTAACCATGTTGTTTGTTTTCTCACAAACTTATTTTTAATGGTATCTTACCAATCCTCTCTCTTCCTTTATCCTGGTTTATTTAGATATTATTGCTTGGAAGAGGAGTTCCCTTCCATAAAAACCTCAGGTAGCCATGGCTCAGCGGTTGAGCATAGACCTGGGATCCAGGAGATTGGGGCTCGATTCCCGGTCAGGGCACATGCCCAGGTTGTTGGCTCGATCCCCATTCAGAGGCGTGCAGGAGGCAGCCGATCAATGACTCTCTCATCATTGATGTTTCTCTCTCTCTCCTTCTCCTTTCCTCTCTCTGAAATCAATAAAGATATATATATATAAAAAGAAAGAAAATATACCTTTAAAAACAAACAAACCAACCAACCTCAGGTAGCTATACTTCTGGGGTTCTTTCTCTCTTGTCTCTTTGCTCCAACTAGAACTTGCTTCAGGCTCACTGGGCCTCTGTCTCACTAAAAACCTACCCAATGAGGCTTGTTTTTGCCTGCATTTTAGCACTTACCTGAACTGAAATGCTGAACTGGCATTCAACAAGTTTATGTCAGGGTTTGCTACTTCTTTGTCATGGTGATATTTCTCAATAAATATTCACAGTACAATTTCCTGAGACCTTAACAATGGGAGGGAGGTTTAGCTGTAAACTGACTCATGCTCCCACATTCTGTCCTTTGACTGTTGCCTGAAGGAGTGTGACTCATCTTATAGGTATCAGCATGAAAGAGTTGTGGGGTTGAAATCAGAAGTTTTGTTCAAAAATAAGATATTTTTCTGGGAACAACTTGGTCAAGAACTGAATTGTTTATGATGGGAGAAACTATACAGAGATAAGAAGGTAAGAAGCCTTTTATATTTTTCATCTTTTTTGTATAGGCAGTGTAATGGTATAGCAATCCAGTAATTAGAAGACACATGCTTGATATGACTATGGGCGATAGTCTGCAAATATTAAATGAGATTATTACTTTTATGTCACTAAAGATGCCCAATAAAATCTTCTCCTTAGTTCCTTATTTAAATCTGCTCTTAGTACACTAATAATGCATAGCAGTGGAACATTCAGTTGTGAATGAAGGCTATGGATTGAGAAAAATGAAATAGCTCATTTCACACTGGGCCTGTTGGTCTATGTGTGATAACAAATAACTGGCTTGACTGAATTTTTGTCAGGTGATGGTTTGTCATTGTGTATATAGATGTGAACAAAGAGGAAATGCATGTCTGCAGTGCATCTCTTGGGCTTTTATATTGATTTCACATTCTAGTTGCCATGACTATCTGTCTTAGGCATAAAACAGAGCAGATGCTCCTTTATTTGAATACCTACATCAGCAATCTACAAATAACATGTACTATTCATTAAATCAAAGGAAGTAGTAGCAGTAACCGAATTTTTATCACTAATGACTGCCTTTTCCCATCTACTTCCATTCTTTTCTTCTGAAAAGTTGTTATTGCTCTGATAGATGAAATACCTACTTTTCTACTAAGTACAAGTGTGTGACTTTTAAGTGCCTACACACTGATTCTACAGTGTATGTGTGTGAGTCCAGCTAAACAGTTAAATTCAAGATGGTTATAATTGTAAGCCCATATTAATAGAATTGTGATACAACAATGTTTACATGCACAAGTAAATCAGTTAGAGGAAGATTTGAAAAGAACATACTTAGTTCAAAAATTTTTAATGTTGACACTCTTGAAGATGTTCCCCATTTTTCCGGTTTTTGCCTACCTTCACCCACCCCCACCTCTTCCTCCCTTGGCCTTGACCACACTATTGTCCGTGTCCATGGGGAATGCATATATGTTCTTTGGCTAATCCCTTCACCTTCTTTATCCAGTCACTGCCACCCTCTGGCACCCGCCAGTCTGTTCCATGTGTCCATGCTTCTGATTTTATTTAGTCAGTTTTTGTTCATTAGATTCCACATATAAGTGAGAGCATATGGTATTTGTCTTTCTCTGACTGGCTTATTTCACTTAGCATAATAATCTCCAGGTCCATCCATGCTGTTGCAAAAGGTAAGAGCTGCTTCTTTTTGACAGCTGCATAGTATTCCATGGTGTAAATGTCCCACAGCTCTTTTATCCACTCATCTGCCGACGGGTACTTAGGATATTTCCAGATATTGGTAATTGTAAATAACACTGCTATGAACATAGGGATGCATATATTCTTCCTGATTGATGTTTCAGGATTCTTAAGATATATTCCCAGAAGTGGGATTGCTGGGTCAAAAGGCAGCTACATTTTTAATTTACTTAAGGAAACTACATACTGTTTTCTATAGTGGCTGCACCAAGTCTGCATTCCCACCAACAGTGCACTAGGGTTCCACTTTCTCCAAGTCCTTTCTAGCACTTGTTTGTTTTTTTAAAATATATCTTTATTGATTTTAGAGAGAGGAAAGGAGAGGGAGAGAGAGATACAAACATCAATGAGGAAAGAGTCATTGATCAAGCCCGCAACTGGACATGTGCCCTGACCGGGAATCGAACCCCGATCGCCTGGATCCTAGGTTGACACTCAACTGCTGAGCCATGTCGGGCCGGGCCAGCACTTGTTTGTTGATTTATCAAAGGTAGCCATTCTGACAGATATAAAACCTCATTGTGGTTTTAATTTGCATCTCTCTGATGATTAGAGATCTTGAGCATTTTTTCATGTCTCTTGGCAATCTGCTTGTCCTCTCTGAAGAAGTGTCTATTTTTTCTTTCTATCATTTAGTTTCTGCTGCTTTTATGCACTATAATGGTTAAAAAGTCCGACTATATTAATATAATACTCATTTAGTTGTTTTGGAGTCAATAGTTGATTCTCAAGTTGTTTTATGATTTTTGGTTAAATTGAGTCAGCACCCTGCTTAGTCTTGCAGTTAACCACCTCTACTACACTCCAACAACCCAATTTAAAGGTCACACTTCAGTCTTTGCCTTCTATAAAAATACTTTATAACAATTTAAAAGTCCTAGTCAGTTTGGTTCAGTGGTTAGTGTGTTGGCCTGTGGAACGGAGGGTCTTGGGTTCGATTCCAGCCAAGGGCATATACCTCGGTTGCAGGCTTGATCCTGGGCCCCAGTCGGGGGTGTGTGGGAAGCAACCAATCAATGTGTCTCTCTCACATCGATGTTTCTTTCTCGCTCCCACCCACTCTCCCTGAAAAGCAATGGAAAAAATATCCTTGGGTAAAGATTAAAAACACACAATTATAATACTTTTAAAATAATTCTATGCACCAGGCACTGAGTTAAGCACTTTATATAACTCATATTTTTTTCTGACAACTCTTGGAGTCAACACTGCTAGCTATTATCACTATTTTACAGATGAAGAAACTGAGGCTATAGAGGTCAAATAAATTTACCCAAAAGTAACACAGATATGTAGATGAAGAACCTAAAGATTTGAACCATGATCTGACTGATTCCAAAGTCTATACAGTTTAACCTCTCTGCTTCAAACTCATCAATTTTAAACCATGATTTCTTGCTTCAATTTTTCCACCTCTACCTCCAAACACATTCTTAGGTTCACTGAGAACTCCAAGCTTTGCCAGTCCATCTTTGGCCAGAATATTAGTCACTTTTCATTTCATATCCTTCCTTACCCAGTGTGGATACTTCCACCTGCACCCCGTTTCTGTGTCTTCATATAATTTCTTTCAGCTGTTCTACGCATTCTAACATTTAGATGAGTCTAGTCATCCATTTATCTTGCCTCTCCTCTTAAATTGTCCAGTCTTGGTTAAGTTGCTCATGATGATTATATCATGTAACAATTTGGCACTATTAAATATGCATTTTTCCCACTGTGACTTAGCTGTCAGTATTGGCTAGCAATTCCTTTATTATCCCTAATGACCTTTCTTTTCCAGTCTCCACTGTTGCTGCTTCAGACCCTATCACTTTTTTTCAGACCTTCCTTTCCTCTCATCCCTAGCACATCAATATATGCAAATTATTTTAACTCCCTGCGTGCCATAGAAGACGAAGGACCTCAACAATTCTTCCCTCCTTCTGTAAATTTATATATTGTTCTACCAATTTCTACCTGATTATTTTCCAAGGTTGATCTATGCCCTTGAGCCTATCTCTTCTCCACCACCCAGCCACTCTGTTCCTCCACTGGGATGATGATCAATCAATTTTCAAATCTTTGCTTTACTTCTCTGCCCATCCTCCCACCCCATTTGTTGGCTGGTTCTTTTCTGCCAAGAAAGAAGTTCAAGTCAGTTCATTCTCCAGCTTACAATAACTAAACAAACAAACAAACAAACAAACAAAAAGAAAACTTTGACATTACACAGCTTCTTCCATGAGCTGCAGCTTTCTTGAGGGAGCATTGTTTTCACTCCCACCATTTTATTATATTTGGCTGATCCCCTAACTTGGTGACATTTCTTCACTTGGTTACATAGCCTGAAATCATACCAGATTAAAATTTGTATGAATTGACAAATACGAATACTCCAGGTAAGGCTGGGAAAGGAGACTGGGTATCGAGTTATTTATTTCCACCTTTATGTGACTAATTTCAAACATATTGATTTACTTGTAACACTAAGCAGCTGTTTAGAGAATATGCCATTCTTTGATCAGAGAGGAGGGATAATTTTGGTGGTGGAGTACTTAGGAGAGGGAGAAAATGTAAGTGAAATTTTGCACTGGTGGTGACAAGGTGTCTGTTAGAGTACTTGAAATGCAATATGAAGGCAGGGGGTCCCTGTGTGGTGACTCAAAATGGTTATCAAGAAATGAGAAAGGGGGAAATGCAGGTAGATGGGAAACCTTAATGACAAGTTGTTTCTATTTTGCACTTTGTCTCAATCCAGTCCCAACAAACAGCTAAACCAGTGCAGTCATAGGGTCAAAGTATTAGGTTTCTATGCATTTTGTGAGAGATTTCCCTCCTGGTTTCTGGTGTACTGGGTATATTAGAGAAGGAAAAGACAATGCAGGTTAAGGGACACTTAGCCTGATTATGCATTTCTGTTTAAAGGTCATAGCATTGGATGTTTTTTCTCAGGTAAAGAATGAAACACTAGACATGTGTAATCAAGAATGTTCTGCCTGCCAGAATGGCTCAGTTGGTTGAGCGTCGTCCCATGCACCAAAAAGTGCATACAGGAAGCAGCCGATGATGTTTCTCTCTCATACTGATGTGTGTGTCTCTCTCCCTCTCCTTCCCCTCTCCTTCCTCTCTCTCTAAAATCAATACAAACATTTAAGAAATTTAGCATATCATTTTGATATATTAAAATTCCACAAAAGTTTGGGTTTCCTCCAACATTCTCTTTGTTTTGTTTTTGGATGAGATGAATGGATCTGGAGATGAGAGAGAAGGTAATAGATATTTGGAAAGGGAGCTAGGTGTATAGGAAAAGGTCAAATTAATTCTTTAAAAATATATATGTATCTTTATTGATTTCAGAGAGAGGAAGGGATAGGAAGAGAGAAATAGAAACATCAATGATGAGAGTCATTGATTGGCCGCCCCCCACACACCCATCACTGGGGATCGAGCCCACAACCCAGGCATGTGCCCTGATGGGGAACTGAACCTCGATCTCCTGGATCATAGGTCGATGCTTAACCACTGAGCCCCGCAGGCCAGGCAAATTAACTCTTAATGGTAGCTGAGTGCCAGGCCACTGGGCAGAGCTTGGGATTACAGAAGCTCCTAAGATGTAAATCAAAGGGAAGATTTTTCTTGGGTGAAACTCTGAAGTGAATTAATTCATCCCTTTAGAAATTTGATTTGGAGTAAGCTCTTCATTTGAGAACCAAAGAATTCCCATGGATGCTAAAAAAGACTTCCATTTCTTCCTTTGTTCATTCACCTTGTTTCTCTTTCTCTCAGTACCTCCTGCCCCGTTTCTGTTTTATAAATTACTCTAATGTAGATGGCATAAATAATACAATCTAAGAAAGCTCTCATTGAAAATCAAAGAGCCTTGGTAAGGGGCTGTACCCTGTCCTTTCTGCTATTCGTGCATCAGTAAGAAATGCAAAATTCTTAATTGGATAGTTAGAGTTCAGTTTGGACATTTTTGATGGTTTTCTCATTATTTTGGCAAGGTAGAGTATCATAGTTTTCTCCAAAAGTGTGATTCTTTGAGTATATATTGTTTGATATTGTCTAGCACTGTTTCAGAACAGAAACTGCTGTAGTAATTCATCATTGAGTGTCAGTAGTTAGGCTAAATTAACTATTTGAATTTACCCTCTGATCAAAATGGTGTCAGTTGAATTAAGCTATTGACATTGTGAATGCTTTGCTAGGATAGCTAAGTCAATTTCCTTAGTTTTCCTCCTGCCCACACTATTATTCAAGCCTCCAGTGTTTTCTGTCCTAGGTGATGGACTGGTAATTGTCTTTTCTCATTGAATGCAGTTTATCTTTCTCTTCATTTCAGCTTTTTTTCTTTTGAGTCACCAGTAAATGAGGCTTATCTAAACCTGACTTCCTGTTTTTAATACCAAATGTAACAACAACAACAAAGATCTACAGATGGAAGGGATTTATTTCTCTGAGATCCGGCAGGTTTGAGACATAGTTTGGATTATTCATGTGAACGCTTTCTCTTCCTCTTTAACCTGATCCATTTGTTGGATGCTGGATTTAGGGATTTATGGGAGGGAAAATTAGGGGCAAAGGAGCAGGACAGAAATCCCTTTTTTCTCCCTTGCAGAAGACAGTCTGTATATACAGCCTGAGTTGCTTTTATTATTTAAGAAAGGACAATGAACGTTCTTCAAAATTACATGTTTTGTAGATTTAAATTAAGATTGTGTATATGTGAAAAATATATCATATAAAGCAATGGTAAATCAGGTGGAGGCAATATAGAATAGTACTTAGGAGTGTAGACCTGTATTCGTAACCCACTAGTCTACTTAATAACTCTGACAATGGGCACATGAGCTAATCTATGTTTTATTATTGCAATCTGTACATGGAAATAATGATTATGACTGTGTCATGAGGTTGTTATGAGATTTGATGAGAAGTATGTAAAACAGCGCATCATAAATGATCAATACTTACTTGTTCTGTACTGTTGTTATTTAAAAAGCTCTTTCCTATCTCATCATTACATGTTTTCTCGTAATACTTTTATATTTTCAATTTTTTTTGCTTTACATTCCAATCTTTAACTCAGTGATTCTCAAAACTTTTGCTAATAGGATTTCTTTACACTCTTAAAAATTATTCATGAACCCTAAAAGCTGTTGTTTATGTAAGTTACACCTATCAGTGTTTGCCATGTTAAAAGTTAAAGCTGAGAAATTTTAAAAATATTTACGTTCACTTAAAATAATATGAAATCTATTACATAGTGATATAGACTTTTAATGAGAAATAACTATCTTTTCCAAAATGAAAATAAATTTAATGATAACAGTATTGTTATTTTACACTTTTGCAAACCTTTACAATGTCTGACTTAAGAGAAGACACATTAGGTAGCCTCTGGAACATTCTATTATGTATATATGAGAATAAGAATAAAAATGGCAAATAATGCCTTGGTATTTTTTTTTTAATCCTCACCCGAGGATATTTTTTTCCATTGATTTTTAGAGAGAATGGAGAGGGGAGAGAGATAGACTGATTGGTTGCCTCCTGCACGCACCCCAACCTGGTGGGATTGAAGCCGCAACCCAGGCATGTGCCCTTGACTGAGAATTGAACCCGTGACCCTTTGGTGCTTGGGCAGACACTCTAACCACTGGGCAACACCACCTAGGGCACCTTAGTATTTTTTAATGATTATTGTTTTTAATCTTGTGAACTCTCTGCAAGGATCTCGATAACTTGCAGTGGTCCTTAGACCACACATTGAGAAATTTTGTTTTAACCCAGTTGGTGTATGACATAAGATGTCTATTTTCTAAACAGCCTAGCTCCGTATATTGATAGTCTGTCCCTTTTTCTACCTCAGATTTGAAATGCCACTACCCTTTGTTCACTATAAAACAAAATATATACACTTGGCTTTTTTCTAAGCTTTCTCTTCTTTTTCATCTTTGTTATGTTTTGACACTATTACCACTCTTTTAACTACGTTAGGTTTATTTTATTTTAATATCACCAGTAAAAATTCCACTTCCCATTCTCACTTCAGGTCATTCTAGTATGATTATTATCTCCAGAAATCCACTGAAACAAGGACACAAATAACCTACATACTGCCAAAGCCCATGGCCAATTCTCTGACATTATTTTAACTTTTTCAAATGTATTTGCCATGATTGAACATTTCCTCCTTTTCAAGCATTTTTTTCTCTTTCCTTCCACACCACTACACTTAGCCAGTTTATAAGGTACTTCATTAGCTGTATTTTCTGGGCCTGATTTGCTGGATTATCTTCTCTTATATGACTTCTAACTTATATGAAATGCTTATGTTATATCCTGAGCCTTCTGATCATCTCTATCTATGCCCCCTCCTTGAGCGTTATTTCAGTAACTACAGAACTTAAAATACAATTTAAAGGCCAATGGCACTCAAATTTTTATCTCTGAGGAATAGCCATGACAACTATAAAAAAAGAAAACAAAGCCAGAGAATTATACTACCAAGTATTAAGACTTAATCTAAAGCTGTAATGGTTAAAACAAGTACAAGGATAGACAAATTTACTAATGGAACAGAATGGAATAAAAAATATTTATATACCTACATATATATACTCACCTAATTCATGACAAAATGACACCATAGTGTATGAGGGAAAAGATACTTTTTTCAATAAATGGTGCTGGCTCAACTGGATATCCAAGTGGGGAAAATTGTATCTTGACTCTTACCGCACATTATATACAAAGATCAATTCTAGATGTATTGTATGTGAAAGATAAATCAATAAAAGTTTTTAGAGGAAAACTTGGCAAAATATATTTGTTATTGTAGCTGGAACCAAGGCTTTGCTGCCTGTATCATGAAAAACCAAAGTCGTGAAACAGATGCTGGTGAAAAAGGAAAGGCTTTGAGTTGCTGGCATCTTAAGATGGGGGACTCTTATCCAAAGCCCATCTTAGTATCTCAGTTCAGGTAGGGCTCTTTCTTTTTTTTTCTTTTTTGGTTAATCCTCACCCAAGGATATTTTATCCATTGATTTTGAGAGAGAGTGGAAGGGGCAGAGGAAAAGGAAGAGAGAAAGTGAGAGTGAGAGAGAGAAACAGCAATGCAGGAGAGACAGACATTTGTTGGCTGCCTCCCGCACACACTGGAACCAGGGCTGTGATTGAACCTGCAACCCAGGTATGTGCCCTTGACTGGGAATCAAACCCACGACCCTTCGGTGCACCGGCCGGCGCTCTAACCACTGAGCCACACAAGCCAGGACCAGGCAAGGGTTTTTATAGGAAGGGAGGAGGAAAGCAAAGCAAAGAGAGCAGAAGGAGGGGCTGTGGAGGTGCAGGCAGTGTCCTTGCTGGTCCCAGTGTGGATCTTTATGTGGGCATACTGGAACAGGTCAGTGCTCGCAAAATTCCTGTAGTTGGACAATCTGCGTCACTGAAGTTGTGGTCAAGGCCTTTTCTTGTACAAGCAGGAACTGGAACTGCTGTTGCCTGCCATGTGCTTATAAGGAAATTGTCGGTATGTGAGTTCCTTTTATCAATTTGTTAGCACATTTTTTTAAAAATATACCTTTATTGATTTCAGAGAGAGGAAGGGAGAGGGAGAGAGAGACATAGAAACATCAATGATGAAAGAGTCATTGATTGGCTGCTGCCCGCAACCCGGGCATGTGCCCTGACCGGGAATCGAACCTGGATCTCCTGGATCCTATGTTGATGCTCAACCGCTGAGCCACGCCCGGCTGGGCAAGCACATTTTATTCTAACTCCATTTCATGGTTAGTCAGAGTAGTATAAAGTTTTCATTCTTTGTTCATTACCTTGAAGTAGGCAAACATTTCTTTAAAGAGCTAATCATAACATAAAAATGATTGATTGTACTATATTCAAATTTAGAATTTGTTTTAATCATAAAATTCCACTAAGAGAGGAATTCATTAAGAGGTAAATCACTAAGTGTGACATGGTATCTGCAAGACACATAACTAACAAATGACTTGTGTTAAAAAGATAAATTGAGAAGTACAAATTGCCAGTTATTAAAATAGTCATGAAGATGTAAAGTACAGCATAGAGACTAGAGTCAATAATATTGTAATAACTATGTATATGTATGATGTCAGATGGGTGCTAGACTCAGGGTGATCACTTATAAGGTATATGTGTCTAATTACTATGTTGTACACCTGAAACTAATATAATATTGTATGCCAACTGCAATTAAAAAATAAATTTTAAAAAATTAAAAAGAGGAAAATAAAGTATACTCACAGATCCATAAAATGGTAACAAAATAGAAAAATAAGCAAAAGATTTAAACAGGTACTTCATAACGTTTACCCAATCCTTCAAGTCCTCTTGGATTAACTTCCACAATATACCATAATTATGACCACTTCTCACTATTTCTGAAGTTAACATATTACTCCAGGATACCACTAATTCTTACTTCAACCTTGTTCCAGCTCTCTAATTAGTTTTCTTGTCTTTATACTGGCTCTCCCCAATCCCACAATGCATCTAAAGAGTAAATCAGACCATACCATTCTCCTATTTAAAACTTCTACCTACTGTATTTTAGGGTATTAAAATAGCTTGGAGTTGATGAGTGAAATTTCTCCTTTTTTAGCCAGGAATTCCACCTGACAAAAAGGGGAAAGACTGAAGGATTAGAAAATCACTATTGTGTAACACTGAATGAAATAATCAATTTGGGCAATGCTCTTTCATGGGTGAAAACATTGAGTGAAGGATTTATGGGGAACTTCACAATGGTGGGACCAGGCTGTCACCAGATGAATCCACTAATCAGTCACTAAAAATGACACCCAAAACTTGAGTGTCTCCTCTAGATGAAACACACAGCACAGCCTATGTATGTTTTAAATCTAAAAGTTGAACACTAATCTAATTAAGAACTAGCTTCCATTTAAAGAAATATGGGAGTTAGATAAACAAGTTAAATGGTATCACAAGGAAGTGAACGCATTTTATTAGGACATTCTCCAGAAAAGTAGACATATTCATTTACGAGTCAATGACAGGAAGAAAAGGAAGGGGTTATTGCTTTAGACTGAGGAAAGAAATAACAACAAATGTAATGTGCAGAACTTGTTTGGATCCTGCTTTGAATAAACTGATGGTGGAAAGACATTTCTGACATAATTGGATAAACTTGGTAATGGATTAGTTATAACATCAAAGATTTATTGTTATCTATGTTAAGTGTGATAATACATTTGATTAAGTAAGAAAATATCCATACTTTTCAGAGATGCATAATAAATTATGTATATAGATGGGAAATAACATGAAGTCTAAGATTTGCTTTAAATACTTAAAGGGGAAAAAAAAGGACAGATGAGTCAAATATGACAAAATATTTATAATTAATGATTTCAGTGATGGTTATATGGGGCTTATTATATCATTTTTACTGTTGTATATATATTTTGAAGGCTATTTTTAATTTTTTTATTAAAAAGCAAACAAATCTCCAATGGCTCCAAACTTGTTATAGGAACCCTGCAAGATTTACATGATTTGTGTACTGCTGTGACTCATCTCTCTCTACCCTCCCCACTATTCACTACCGTCCAGCCACTCTGCTGATCTTTTTGTTTTTGAACACATAGGAGATATTTTCCCTTTCAGAGCATCTGGATTTTTTGTTTCTTCTGTTTGAAGTGCTCTTCCTCCAAATGGTTCCATGGCTACTTGCCTTTTGAACATTGGGGGTCCAATTCAAATATTACCTCCTTGGAGAGTTTGTCCCCAGCCATTCTAAATAAAGAAGTTTCCACGCTCACACTCTACTTACAATACCCTCTGCAGAAGATCAGATGATTGTTCAGCAAATGTTTACTACCCACTCCTCTTCACTGGAGGAGTGTTTTCCTTTCTCCAATGTTGCTGGAGAATTGTTATGACTAATTTGGCCAATTGGATATAAGCAGATATATAAACACACTTGCAATGTGTTCGCACAGTCAGGCACTCTTGCCCTTCCTGATAGAGCCATGGAAAGAGCTTTCTCAGGGTAGCTGCTGCCCCTTCAATATTGATCTTGTTACTAACAACTGTAAAGTGTTATACAGATATTTGTAGTAGTTGTCAAAATCCATCACAGTGACTACCAAACAATAGATGTTCAATAACATTTTATTGAGTAAATGAATGAGAGGCCATAGAGATTGGGAAAGCCCTTGATTTAAGATCCCTTGGCCACCTCTTCCAGCATTAATGCAGAATTCTATGTATTGAAAGGTAGGATAAAGAAACCTTATCAACCGAAGGGAAAGGTCAGATTTCATGGCTTGTCACAGTTTGCATAATGGACTTTATCTGTCCTCTAAAAATCTTCCCAAAACCTTGCTGTACAGAAATATACAGTCTCTTTCAACTAAGGCAATTCCTGGCCCTGTTGGAAAATGGCTGGAAAAGATTATGTAGGAAGGGTCAGTCTTCCCATGAGATAGTTCTTTTAGTATTTGTTTGTATTTTCTATCTTAATGAAAAATTTTGTGACAGTCTCAAAACAATTAGTAACATGCTCCTTATTGTACAATTAGCAACGCTCTCATATACTTTTGACTAAATTTTTTCTCTGTGATGTTTAGATGTTATATCAGAAAGTCATGGGCCCCATGTGTCCTGATGCCACTGTTATTTCTGACCCGTAGTAATCAGGAATCAGGTAGATACTCCTTATATGAATGAATTATGGAAAGTTTCCTGCACTTCCCATGAATCTCTGGTCATATCAGGAGGATCCTCTGGGATAGGAGGAGCAGGAGTTAGATAATGAAGTTTTATTGTGCTGATTGAGTTGCTTATTAAATCTCACATGTCATGGATGAGTGTAAAGGGCAAACAAGTTTATACTTTGTATGCGCTAAAGTTACAAAATCAATTGATGCATTATACATTTACAGCTATGATTATTTAAAAATATAATCTTTAGGGGTCATGCTTTTCTTGGATGTTCAGCTTACTAGAACCTGTGATTGTGTACCATGTCTTATTTCAATCAATTATTAGTCATTGTTGTTATGCTTCATATCATTGTAGATCCAGTTTATTAGTTGATTTAAATGCCACCCAAGAAAAGTCCTTAATTCTCTGTATTTAATCTAACTGGTCTTTTTTAATCTATGTGTTTCTCTTACCATTTAACCTTCATCTCCCTCTCCGCATAAACTCTTTCCCACCTGAGTCATTATAACTCTGAAATCTAGTGCACATTTCAATCCAACGTCCTTTTATACATGGCTCATTAGAGTCTTTATTCATTCTAAAAATATTTATTGAGCACTTGTTATGTACAGAGCACTTTGATGGATGCTGGATCTTGAGAAAGAGAATGAGTTTGGTCTTCCATACTGGATCTTTTCAATACAGCTTTAGGTGAACACTTTAATGCTTTTCTGGGCCTATCACACATGCTGATCTTCTTTTAATTACTAAGGGTTTTTTTGCTGAGATTTCTTCCTTGATATTTATTTATTTATTTATTTAGTTAGTTAGTTAATTAGTTAATCCTCACCTGAGCATATTTTTTTTCCATTGATCTCTGAGGGAGTGGAAGGGAGAGAGGGGGAGGGAGGAGGAGAGAGAAACATCAATGTGAGAGAGACACATTGATTGGTTGCCTCCTGCACCTGTCCAGACTGGGGCCGGGGTTTGAAGGATTGAACATGCAACCCAAGTACTTGCCCTTGACAGGGAATCGAACCTGAGACGTCTTCGGTGCATGGGCTGATGCTCTAACTACTGTGCAACACCGTCCAGGACCCTTGATATTTATGTGGTATATCTTAACAGTTAATCAGTGACCATGTGAGTCTGAAAAACACAGTTTTGGAGAGTCAGCATTGTGAATGCAGACCTGAGTTGGGGTCTACAATGGGGAGGAAGCACATCATATTTTGGAATAATCTAGGGAAACCAGTGAGTATGTAATTATCTCCTATGGACTCTACCAGTGACCCTGCTGTGGACCTATCCCAAGAACTATCCCATGGTGTCTTGGCAAGAGCAGAAGATCAGCCTTAAGTTGACATCATGGTTTTCAGAGTTTTGAAAAGCTTTTAGCCACTGAGAATGTCAAGGAGAACTATGGTGGTACTTTCTAGGTTGCCAGCACTTCTGTTCTTCTCAGTTTACCCTCCCTCTTAAAAAAGCAACAACTTTAGTTTAACTCATATCAGAAAAGGTGAATTTAATTTTTGACTGTCAAGAGCTAGTTATGTCCTCTTTTCTTCTGTACAATGAAGGATGATTTCCAATACATCTTTCAGTGATGATATTCTCTGATTCCATGAGTATATATTGAGATACTAGCTATTGTATATATTTGCATGGCATTTACAATGAGAGCTAAAGAACAATGAATATGGAAACCCATGAATTAAGAAGTGGGACACCGTAAGAAGTCAGAACTTTATCATTGTCCTTTGTAGTCATTTTAATAAAAGATTTCTATGTTTAGTACATGCGTATCTCTTTAGTTATACCACTATTCAATAATCAAGCCTAAGTGCCCTTGGTAATTATAGGCCATGCTTCCTAATGCAAAAGCATATGATATGAGAATTGGGATGGTTGATTACTGGTAAAGCCATTGAAGGATGGAATATCCTGATCAGCCTTGTCAAATTGTCTTATTTTCCTCTTTAAGAAAAGAAAGTACGAGCTTTTACTACAGATAGGAGAGAATGCATATTGAATTTTCAAGCCATTCCAAAGGCTTTTATTTTTTTTATTTTTTTATTTTTAAAAAATACATCTTTATTGATTTCAGAGAGAGGAAAGGAGAGGGAGAGAGAGAAATGGAAACATCAATGATGAGAGAGTCATTGATCAGCTGCCTCCTGCACGCCCCCGACTGGGGACCGAGCCCATAACCCGGGCTTATGCCCTGACCAGGAATCAAACCCCAATCTCCTGGATCTTAGGTAAACGCTCAACCACTGAGCCATGCCCGGCCAGGCAAAGGCTTTTATTAAAGGAGCTACATAACCTTAGAATTGGCAGAGAAGTCTTGGTCACAAGGAAACAGAGAATCGGAATGCTCTAATTGAAGTATTCAGCCACAGTAAAGCAGAACTGATTTGAAGTCTGAATGATCAAGCAAAGTGGGAGCTACGATGATCTCTCTTAACAAAGCATAAGCAAGCCTTCTGTGCCAATAACTGCGACCTTGTCCCCTCTCCACTCTTCCTGGCAAAAGCATCTGAGGGCTGGAAACACATTAGTGTTCTCTAGAAGTCCTGCATTGATGTTTTGTTTTCATGAGAAAATATACCCTTTCCTATGCAATTTTATGCTATCAAAAAGGCTTATTAGCATAGAAAAGTGAAGCTTATCCAAACTATTCTTAAAGGTTTAATTCAAGTCCTATCTCCTCTGTGGTGAAGCCTTTTCTGATTAATTCTCTCTTTACTTTTTTTTTTTTTTTTTTTTTTTGCATTTATTGCATATATCATCCAAATAGTACCTTATTGTTTAGTTTTAATATCACAGACTTTAGCAGCACTTTAATACACACTTTCAGATTCTTTATATAGTTTATGAATGTATGGCTTGTCTCCCCAGCTCACTTTTAAGTACCTCAATAACAGGATTCTCTTTCTCTGATTCCTATGGTTCTCCACAGTTTCTAGCATGCTTCTGGGCACGTAGAAGGTGCTTCATTAAAAGATTGGCTAGTCAACGTGGTTTGATAAAAAATGATTCAGAATGGCATGGACTATGCACAGATTTGAGAAAACAAAATGTGACACTGGATGCCTTGAAAGATGTGCCATTATAGCATTTGATTAATGAGTAAACTTTATTTAGTTCATCATCTCATCATTGGTGAGCAAACAATACAACATCAACATTAGTGCAATAGAAACTTTTATTTTAGGAACATAGCCATGTCAGTAATATTATAAGACAAAAAATGTGATCAAACTTGAGTAAACTGATTATTTTTGGCTGTCAGGATAGGTTCTGCTTTTTATTTTTCTGAATTTCAAATATCTGTATATTCTTAGTTTCAGTATAAGTTCATTTGTTCAGTTCATTGGGTTCACTTTAATAATCATTTCTATACAAATATAATAGAGCTCTGTCTCCTTACAGTTATAGATTATAGATTCTAACAGGGTCTGTGATAGTTAATTTTATGTGTTAACCCTCATGAATACTGGGTCTCAGGTGCACATGGCCTTGTAAAGAACAACCCATATCTGAAGTTCACCTTGCTTCAGGCTTAGCACAATGTCACATCAGAAGTAGGTAACCCTACTAGAGTCTAATTTGACCTAAAACTCACATACCAGCTCTCACACTCCAGCTCTGCTTTGCTTACCTACGACTGATGACCACTGTCTACTTAGTTGGATAGATTGCTAACTGCACTAAAGCACCAGAATAAATGGGGAAATGGAGTCTGGTATTGCTGGAAGGAATAAGAGCCTTTTAATAATTTGCAAAAAGGCCGTGGCCAAGTGGCTCAGTTGTTTGGAGCATTGTCCCGTACACCAAAAGCTTCAGGGTTCAATCCCTTTCTGGTCAGGGCACATACCTAGGTTGCATGTTCAATCCTTGGTCGTGGCATGTATGTGAGGCAACCGATGTTTCTCTCTCTCTCTTCCTTCTTCTCTCTCAAAAAATCAATAAAAACATATTCTCAGGTGAGGATTAAAAATATAATAATAAATTTCCTTTATTGCACTAACCTTATAATGCATACCAAGAGCCCAGCCTTCCTGCATCGTATTGTAAGCACCAGCACAGCATGCTTTCTCCCTCCCAAGTGAGGAATTACTCTGATTGTTGGCCTATCTGTTGCTATCACACTGTATTTGTGGAGAGTTTCAAGCATTTCACATGTTACAAGTCAATCTCTTCGGTTTTAGCCGCAAATAAAGTTATGCCTTTCTTCAAAACTGCCCCTGTGATTTGGTTTGCTGCCACCAAATGATATTAGTGTGCCACAGTAAGCGACTTCCCTAAAATTGAAAATAATTGTCTGTGTTTGAAGTCTCAAGCATAGACTTTTCAAGTTTGTTATATATAAAAGTAGAACTTTTGCACCAAAATGCTAAGTCTCTGCAAACATTAAATAAAAGTTCAAAAACACAGTACTTGTAAAGTGAGCTTTCTTAAAAGCAATTAAATCTCAAGATAAAGGGATATAGCTGGTGTGTGGTGGGGGAAGCTTTTACTACTACTATTATAGATTGTTAGTTTTTATTAATTTTAACACAAAATATTTGTTCCTTGAAACAAAATTCAAATGATACATAAGTGTAGAGAATAAACTGTTAAAACCCTTCTCATTCCAGTGACCTAGCCATTCCCACATTCAAGGGGTAAGAAAGATTTCTGTATTTCTTCTAGACTTCTTTTGTGCACATTCAAGTATATATGTTTGGATACTTTCTTTGTAAAATATTTTTTGCTTTTTTTTTTTTTACAAAAATGGTTTGTGGTATATGTAATGTTCTGAAAATGGCTCTTTTGTACACAACATACTGAAAGATTAAGGTCGGTGGTGCGCAGGCAGGCTAAATAGCCGTCGTAGATGGTGGGTAAAGAAAAATTGAATTTATTTAAGGAAAAGGGGTTGGAGGTTGGAGATGTCCAAAGGGAAGGGCTACACGGCACTGAATTAAAGGGTATTAGGTCCATGATGGCAGCCAAATATACTTAGGACAGTGAAACAAGGAAGGTGCATAGAAGCAGCAACAGGAGAGCCTGGGCTGGGCTGCTTGGCTCACTGAGAAGTCAGAGAGAGAAGGGGGCCTTGGAGACAGGGTCAGGGAGTAAGCCTGGGACAAGCTGCTGCTGCCCACTGCTCCCCTGGTTGCAAGTCTCATGGGGTCCCCTTGGAGGGATGGAGATGGCACTGGCGTGCTCCCCTACTGGGGAGCCAGCACTGGGTCCTTTGTCCTGAGCTTATTTATCCCTTTCTTGCAGGTGGAAATCTTAGGGGAGGTCTCAGGGGAGTGTATTAATAGAATATTCATCAGCTTTCCAGGAGTGCTCTTTCAGGGTCATGATCTCCAGTGACTGGTTGGTGCTCAGGGAAGGGGCTCATTAGTCAGTGTATCTGGTCCTGAGTCAGCCATGGTGCCACTTTTCTGGCTTTGCTGCCTATCTGGGTCAACTGAAATACAACTGAGATCTAGATGTTATCTTTAGGGAGGAAATGCTCAGGGGATCTAAACCTCATGATCAATGATATGATAGGGGAGGATAGGTCACTCTAGGAACAAGGTTCTTGTTTTTCCAGTTTTGCCCCTTGCCAGACATTAAGGGCTTTCTGCCCTGGTGAGTCTCTGTACCCAGGTTCCTGTACCTGGGTTTCTGTACCTGGCCCATCATCCATGCTCTGCTCATGTCTGTCTAACACATACTATCCAGGACATACTTCATATTAATAAATTGAGAACTTATTTTTTTTAATGGCATCATGGCATTCCATAGTCTAAATGTACTCTTATTTAATACATTATTATTTTGGACATTTGATTATTTCTCATCTTTTGCTGTTACAAATAATGTTGTCATCAACATTCTCATACAAATATCTTATAACTAGTTTTCTATTGCTGAATAATAAATTATAACACATTTAGCAGCTAAAAGTAGGACAGATTTGTGACCTCACAATTTCCATGGAAGCTTGACTAGGAAGGAATCTGCTTGCGAGTTTCCTCGGGTCGATAGCAAAGTGACCTTTCTTGCGGCCCTATGATTGTGAGGTTCTTGCTTTCTTACTGGCTGTTGGCCAGGGACCACTCCCAGCTCCTGGAGGCCACTCTTAGGTCCTTGTCCCATGGTGACCCCATAAGCCTTCTCTCACTTTCAATCTCTCTGATGTTAGGAAGGGCTCATACACTTTATAGAGCTCACCTAATTAGGTTAGGCCAGTCTGGATAATCTTCCTTTTGATTACTCCAAAGTCAACTGATTAATAACATAATCACAGGAGTGATTCCCTTATATTCACAGCTCTTTCCCACATTCAAGAAAACTATAGAAGGCATGTATACCAGTGAGTAGGAATCTTGGAGGCTATCTTAGAATTCTGCTTGTCTCATACCCTCAGACCCTTGAACATGTTTATCTGTTGGACAGAGTCACTGAAGTAGAATTTCTAAGCCAAAAGATATGGGTATTAGAAGTTTTGATTCACATCAATTTTTCAAAATATTGTATCTCTTTATACTCTCACCAAAGCCTAACAAATTACTCTAACCCCAACCTTACATATTAGAATGTAAGCACCACAAGGACAGGTATTTTTGTTATTTTGTTCTTGGAACTATCCTAAATATTTAGACTAGTTCTTGGTGTACAGTAGATACTAAATAATTATTAATGGAATGGATGAACATGCAGAAAATACCTTGATTAGAACTATAATCTTAGTAGTTCACTCTGAAACTTTAATGTAGCATCAGGATTCACTGTGATTTGTCCCATAACTTCCACCTTAATGGACATCAGTATATGATCATTATCTTATTGAAGAATCCTGTTTAAGGACTTTCATAACTGTTAGATGGGCTAGGTACAGAAATCCAGGTACAGAAACTCACCAGGGCAGGAAGCCCCAGATGCCTGGCAAGGGGCAATACTGGGAAAACAAGAACCTTGTCCCCAGGGTGACCTATCTTCCCCTAGCATATTGCTGGTCACGAGATTTAAACCCCCTGAGCATTCTTCCCTAAAGATAACATCTAGCCCAGCCGGGTGTGGCTCAGCGGTTGAGCGTCGACTTAGGATCCAGGCGATCGGGGTTCGATTCCTGGTCAGGGCACATGCCTGGGTTGCGGGCTCGATCAATGACTCTCTCATCACTGGTGTTTCTATCTCTCTCTCTCCCTTTCCTGTCCTCTCTCTGAAATCAATAAAGATATATTTAAAAAAAAAACAAAAAAACAGATAACATCTAGACCTCAGTTGTATTTCAGCTCCAGACCCAGATAAACAGCAAACCCAGAAAAGTGGCACCATGGCTGACTCAGGACCAGATACACTGACTAATGACCCCCTGCCCTGGCTGACCAATTGGTGGAGACCATGACCCCCTAAGGGACACACCTGGAAAGCTGATGAATATTCTATGGAGATACTCCCCTGAGACCTCCCCTAAGATTCCTACCTGCAAGAAAGAGATAAATATGATCAGGAAAAAGGACCCAGTGCTGGCTCCCCAGTAGGGGAGCACGCCAGCATCATCTCCATCCCCCATCCTCCCTCTGAGAGGACCCCACAGGACTTGCAACCAGGGGAGCAGTGAGCAGCGGCAGTTCATCACAGGCTTACCCCCTGAACCTGACTCCAAGGCCCCCTTCTCTCTGACTTCTCAGTGAGCCAGAGCAGCCCAGACTAAGCTCTAAGCTCTCCTGTTGCTGCTTCTATGCTCTTCCTTGTTTCACTGTCCCAAGTATATTTTGCTGCCATCATGGACCCAATACCTTTTGGCTCAGTGCTGTGTAGCCCTTCCCTTTGGATATCCCCATCCCCTTTTCCTTAAATAAATTCAATTTTTCTTTATTCACCTCCAGAGATGGCTATTTAGCCTGCCCACCTACCTTAACCTTTCAATAACAATATTTTGCTACTCTATAGCAATTTTATTCTTTTATAAAGACTGTCTTTATTTTTCTGCTTTAAAAGCTGCCCTTCCACTTACCTTTCAGAGAAAGACTCTGAATATCTCTCTGTTTTAGGAAATACTAAAGTATAATTTGTTTTTCTGACCAATTTATACTTGCCTCTGTCATTGGAAAAAGCGTACAGGTACTTCCACATCCCCCTTCTGGACTTTTAAGCTGCAACTTTGGGTAGTTTCATCTGCATCCAGAGATTGCGTTCTCACCTCAGTTAGCTTATTTCATTAATAACCCCTAAAAATGGCTTGAATTAGTAATTAATTTCAAGTATTAAGAATAAACAAACAAACAAAGTAGAAACAGACTCAAAGATACAGAACAGACTGACATCTGTCAGTGGGGAGGGTGGTTGCTGGGCTGGGTGAAAAAGGTGAAGGGATTAAGCAAAAAAACAAAAAAAAACTCATAGATACAGACAAACAGCATGGTGATTACCAGAGGGGAAGTGGGGTGGGGAGATAGAAGAGGGTATAAGGGGGATAAATGGTGATGGAAGGACACTTTACTTGGTTTGGTGAACACACAATACAATATACAGATGATGTATTATAGAATTGTACACCTGAAACCTATAAAATTTTATTAACCAATGTCACCCCAATAAATTCAATAAAAAAGATTCTACATCCCTGATAACAGAACTTGAGCAAAAAATTAAAATGAAATGTTTTGCTTTTTGATATGAATAAGCCAAGAGGGTTTATAAAATTAACCTGGAAGTCCTTAGGTTATGATAAATGAGGTGAAGAACATTTTGAGTATGTGAGAATCCAAATCATGTGCTGGGGAATAGAAACCAGGTTGTTTGGGAGAACAGCAAATGTAACCCAAGTGAAATTTTTTTAATGAAATAAAATTATTTTATTTATTTTCCATTTGGACATTTAGCAAGCATTTTCCCAGCTTTATTAAGGTATAATTGACATACAACACTGGGCAAGTTTAATGTATAAAATGTAATAATTTGATATTGTGAAATGATTACCACGATAAGGTTAGTTAACTCATCCAGCACCTTACATAGTTACCTTTTTTGGTGGTTAGCACACTTGAGATCTACTCTCTTAACTACTTTCAAGTATACAATAGATATTGTTAACTATAGTCACCATGCTGTACATTCGATCCCCAGAACTTATAAATGGAAGTTTGTACCCTTTGACCACCAACTCCTCACTTCCCACACCTATAGCCCTTGGCAACCACTAATTTACTCTCTGCTGCTTTTTAAAGATTCCACATGTAAGTGAGATCATGTCTTCTATGTCTGACTTATTTCACTTAGCATAATGCCCTCAAGGTCCTCAATGTTCTCACAAATGACAAGATTTCCTTCATTTCTTTTTTTAAATTTTATTTTTCAATTACAGTTTACATTCAATAATATTTTGTATTAGTTTCAAGTGTATAGCATAGTGGTTAGAGAATCATATATTAGGTGGGACAAAAGGAGGTATACAGTTGTTTGTATCAAAAACAATACAATAATGAATACATAAAAATGCAATCATACCTCTGTTCTCGCACATTTCTCATCTCAAACAATTGGGTTTTCCACCAAGTTGTTCATGGAAAAAAGTCGTGATTGTGGAACTGAACTTCAGTTCTCAACACCACAACCCTTTCATGCTGATACCTGTAAGATGAGTCAAGTTCTCTCGGGTGACAAAAGAGAGAATGGCCCAGTACGAGTCTCTTTACAGCTGAACCTCACATTGCTAAGTCTCAGGAATTTGTGCTGTGAATATTTATTGAGAAACATCACCATGACAAAGAAGTAGTGAACCTTGCTATAAAATTGTTCAATGACAATGCAGCATTTCACTTCAGGCAAGTGTTTAAATGCAGGCAAAACCAAACCTCATTGGATAGGTTTTTAATGAGACAGAGGCCAGAGAGCCTGAAGCAAGTTCTGGTGGAGCAAAGAGACAAAAGAGAGGGAGAACCCCAGAAGAACAGCTCCCTGAGGTTTTTATGGAAGGGGACTTCCCTTCCAAGCAATAACATCCCTCCACCCCTCCCTCCTCTCCACATTCAGTCATCAATAGCTCTCAGTATTAAAGGTAAGTTCTAGTATGTACATAAATTTTTATTTTTTATTGTACATTTAATTTCCTTTTGTTAAATTTTCATTTGCCTTTCATGTCCTTTTTGTTTTTAAAGTGTTTATAGATGGAACAGTACATTAGACATGTACTGTGTACAAGAAAGTTTAAAATAAGGAATCATTTGGGGGTCTGGGATGGATCAATTCATATTACATTATTTCAAACGGGGAAAAATGACTCAGTTTTTGAACAAATTGCTTCTCAAACAGCCTTCTGGAACAAATTAAGTTCAAGAACCAAGGTTCCACTATACAGGAATAAACTCTGTTTCGCATACTCAGAACTGTGAATCTAGTTTTGCCACACTCTGTACTTTACAAAGTGTTCCCCTTGATATTTCCAGTACCCATCTGGCACCATCCATAGTTATTAAAATGTTATTGATTATATTCCTTATGCTGTACTTTACGTCCCCATGACTATTTTATAACTACCAATCTCTACTTCTTAAATCTTTCACCTTTTCACCCAGTTCCCCAAATCCCCTCCCCTCTATAACCATCAGTCTGTTCTTTGTTATCTATGAGTCTGTTTCAGTTTGTTCATTAATTTTGTTCTTTAGATTCCACATAAAAGTGAAATCATATGATACAGTATTTGTCTTTCTCTTATTGATTTATTTTGCTTAGCATAGTACCCTCTAGGTCCATCCATGCTGTCACAAATGATACGATTTTATGGCCAAGTAATGCTCCATTGTATACAGAGTGTCACAAAAAATGTATACACACTTTTACAGCTGGTAGCTCAGTTTTGAAAATGAAATATATTTTAATAAACACTGCCTTTATAATTATTCAAAGTATGTATATACATTTTGGGGGACACCCTATATATGTACCACAATTTTTATATGCACTTGTCTATTGATGGGCACTTTGGTTGCTTACGTATATTGATAAATACATTTTTATTGGAATGCAGCCATGTTCATTGTCTATGTGTTGTTTATGGCCACTTTAGTGCTACAAACGCAGAGTTGAGTAGTTGCAACAAATACTCCATGTGGCCCATAAAACCTTAAATATTTACTGTTTGGCCCTTTGCAGAAGAAGTTTGACCATCTTTACGCAAAGGAATTATCTTTATCAGCATGGTGAAAATTGAGCCTCTGGCATTTCACGTTTGAATTTAAGGGAAAGTGAAGGTGTAAGGTTGTTGTTTCATATATTGGCGATCACACAGAAGTTGTACATATCACATTAGTTTACATCTTATTGACCAAAATTAGCCATATGGCTCCAGCTAACTGCAAAAAAGGTTTGGAAATGTATACCTATTTTTGTTTCTATCCCTCTGGAAAATATAGTAGCTGATTTTGTTGAATGACTAGCCGACTCTGTCTTACTTGTACAATATATACTCTTTATTGTGTATATCTTTAGTCATACTGCCTGTTGTGTGGTGTTTTGTTGAATTTGTACACTTGAGAGGGTGGGGAGGGGATAAAAGTCAAAGAACAAGTGAAGCTCTTAAGAAGTGCAGGGAGTGGGGTGGAGGGTGTAAGTGGGGAAAAAGGAGGCCATCTGTAATACTTTCAATAATAAAGATAAATTAACCAAATAAATAAATAAAACAAAACAAAACAAAACAAGAAGTGCAGAGCAGGTTTACTGGGAATAGAGGATAAAGGTTAGAGAAGTAGAAAATGGATCCAGGAATCAAAAAGACTTCATCTTGATTTCGGCTTCACAACTTACTGGCTGTGGCAAGCTCTGAGTTTCAGATTCCTCATCGGTAATATTAGGATAATAGTAAGACTCCGTTTGTATGGCTGTTGTAAGGATTAACTTAGGTAATGCATATATAATATGCTTAAGCAGGGTGGCTGACAAACAGCATTCTTTAAAAGTGTGAGTTAATATTTTTAGGCCACTTTGACTTATAAGTGCTGTGAAAGACAAAGCTGCAAAAAAAGGAAACTGACCATTATTAATTACATACTTTGTGCCAGGCATTGTGATAGGTAGTTTTCATGTGTTATCTCATGAACACCCTATCCCCTGGGGGTGTATATATATGTAGGCCTTTTAAATTCTTTTCAGTCCTTTATGCCTCACTGTGAGAAAATATTTTAAAGGAACAAGTGTGGAAACTAGAGATCACAGTGTAAGAGAGCAAGCACGGGGGAAGGGAAGGAGAACCATCAGACAGGGCTAGTCAATTACATGATTTTGTCAAAGGCCAAAATTGATCCCTATTACTTTAAAAATATGAGTGAGACTCACTCCCTTCACCTTTTTCACTCAGCCCCCAATTCCCTTCCCCTCTGGAAACCCTCAGTTTTTTCACTGTATCTAAGAGTTTGTTTCTCTTTTGTTTGTAAATGAGAAGCAACCGGTTTGGGCGTAAATGGGAAGCAACCAATTGATGTTTCTCTCACATCCATGTTTCTTTCTCTCTCTCTCTCTCTATTCCCCTCTCTCTAAAAATCAAAAGCATATCCTCAGGTGAGGATTAAAAGAATATATATACATTGGCTAATATTAAACACAAAATAAACTTTACATCAAAATAAAAGTCAAATTAAAAAAGAACTTATATGCATATATGCATAGCCCATGGACACAGACAGTAGTGTGGGGAAGGCCCGGGGAAGGGCTGGGAGTGGAGTGGTTGGGTCCAACGGGAGTAAAAAGGGGAACACCTATAATACTTTCAACAATAAATATTTAAAAAAATAAAAATAAAAAAAGCAGTACTTCCTGAATGAATACATATATACTTTCTCAGCCTTTCTGAAAATTTGAAAATGGTTTGCTCCGTGCCACCCCACTTGCCTTTTTAAAAATTGTACCTTAGAATTAAGCATCCCACCTTGGGAACTCCTGACTTCACAGAAGCTCCATGTCCCTATTTTATAAATGAGGACACTGAGGCCCAGAGAGGGAAAGAGCACAGACTTTGAGAGCATTGTCTCTGGGACTTGCTACCACAGCAGCCTCCTATATTAATATTCTGTGACCTAAATGAGAAAGTTAAAATGCTTGAATAGGTATTTATATAAAACTGAAATCTTTGTCTTCTTTAAAATGCCCATTCTCTGGAGCTATACAGCATAAATATAATCCCCTTCTGTTAAGATGTACCTTTCAATAGCTGAAGGCAATCATGAGCTCCCTGGAGATGGTGCTATTGGTTCACTGCCTCTTGTGCTCCTAGATATCTCCAGTCAAACTGAACATGGAGGAGGAGTTCAACACCACTCTCATGAACACCCTAAAAGAATTCCTGAAAAAAAAAAGAAAGTACAAGCATTTTCTTAATTTAGATGACATCTTAGAAATAAGTGGGTTTTTCTTGGTTTGTTTTATAAGGAAAGAGTATTGATCTTCTAGCTTGATGTTGGTTATTTAGTCTCATTAACATTATCTGAATAAGGAACTTCACTTTATATTATGATTAAAATAGTGTTTTGCAATTATTTTAATGTATTTCATCAAATATTTGTCATTAAGAATATTGACATTTCATATTCTACTTTCATCATATTTGAAATGTTTATTCTAATAAAAAAATCTTCATTGATTTTTAACCCTGTATTACTATCTGGTTGTATATCCAGAAAAGAAATCCTGCCTTTCAACATTTATTTTTAGAATTTAAGAAGGTGTAGCTAGAGGAAATAATGTTTCTATAGCAAGAGTAAAATGTTATGTAGTGAAACACATGGAGGTATATTTAAAATACCTTTAGTGAAGTTTAATTTTATTGAAAGGAAGATAACACTCTAAGACTATGTAAAATTTTCCTAATAATTAAATATATCTTATTAAGTAAGCTGGTGTCATGCATCATTAACAAAATTGATAACTCCTCAAATTTTTATTAATGCTCTCTCAAGCGGTGAGCAAGAATTACTTATGCTTGGAAACATGTCATAATTGCATTAAAATTTACCTGAAGAGGATGAATAGGCAATAAATATTGTGATAGCCTGCCTCAGAAATGGCTTCCACACCTGTATAGTCTTCTCTCATACTGGACCAGGGTTATGCATCTGTGTTCTTCAGCTAAGCCCTTCACCTTCTTTCACCCTGTCCACCCCACCCCCTCCCCTCTGACAGCTCTGTCTGTTCCATATTCCATGCCTCTGGTTTTTATTTCGTTCATCAGGTTTTTTGTTTATTAGATTCCACATATAAGTGAGATCATATAGTGTTTGTCTTTCTCTGACTGGCTTATTTCACTTAGCATAATAATCTCCAGGTCCATCTGTGCTGTTGCAAAAGATAAAAGTGTATTCTTTTTTTACAGCCCTGTAGGATATATTTCTACAGCCATTATATTGAAATGCCAAATAGAAATAAAAAATAGTGAAAATATTAAGTTCAATATTTTCTTAAATCCAAGTTTCTTCATTTTAAATAGATACAAACAAGCTCCTGACTTTTTCATTATGTTTTCAGTGTATCGATGCCCAAATATTTACATATTGAAATATGTGATATATTACATTTATGTATAATCATATTATAAAGCTCTTTTCTGATATTTCTTTTTTATGCTTTAGTTAAACCACTACATCAATATTTTGAAATTTTGGGTGTAGATCAGTTATACTATTGATGGTTTTTACAAAGAGGGCATTACAATATATATGTTAAGACAGGAGGCATTCATCTGAGAAAGGTGAGGTTCACTGCTCTATAACTATGCAACAAGGTTGCTTGAGCAGTTTTTTTAAATATACAGGTTTTTAGGCCATAACTAAGGTCTATTGAATTAGAGCCTGTGAAGGCTAAGCCCAGGAAGTAATTTTTTTTATGACAATTTATAGTCAATACTATTTTGTATTACTTTCAGGTGTACATCATAGTGGTCAGACAATCATACACTTCACAAAGTGTTCCCCCTGCTATTTCCAGTACCCACCAGGCACCATATATAATTATTACAGTATTATTGACTATATTTCCTGTGTTGTACTTTATATCCCCATGACTGTTTTGTAACTACCAATCTGTACTTCTCAGTCCCTTCACCTTTTTTACCCTGCCCCTCAACCCACCTGGCCTCCGACAAACATCAATCTGTTCTCTGTATGTATGGGTCTGTTTCAATTTTGTTGGTTCGTTTAGTTTTTTTATTCCACATATAAGTGAAGTCATATGGTATTTACCTTTCTCTGACTGAGTCAATCTTTTTTGTAGGCTCCTGGGATGATTCTGATGCCATCTTTTTAAAATCAGTTCATGAACTGGCATTTGTAAAGCATTGATCTTGATGTCATAATCTTCTGCTTTTATATTTTTGTGATCTTAGTCTTACCCACATCTCTTCTTAGGAAAGGATATAAATTATTTCTTCCATCTTTTATTTTGAGTACCTTTCCTCAGTAGTTTTTTTTTCTCTTTCTATCTACCCATGTGTTTAAAGAATCAATGGTTTAAAGAAGTCCTTATTTGACACCACTTTCTTCCTAAAACTATGCTTCACCATTCACATTTATTTCCTGAATGAATGTCTTGAAAGTGTTGTGTATCATCTCTTATCTCCACTACTATTTCTCTGTTTTCAATAACTTGTGATGTCTTCTACCTTTACCACTTTAATGGAACTGCTTTTTCAAATGTCAACCTAAGAAACATTCAAACCTGTGAAGAATTTTTGTGAGTTTGAGCCAAACTGTCAACAATTTCCGAGAAGCACAATCTCAATGGATTGAGATAATGCTCTGGAAAAATGGCAGTTTTGCCCCTTATTTTATACATTACAATCAAAAGAGGAGATGTAACTGGGTTACATGAAATCTGTTGGTGATAGGTTAGGGAAGGGGGAGGAAGCAAAGAGGGGAAACCTCTGGGATTGGATAGAAAGTAAACTGATAGACACATACTTCATTTACATAGGTGGGTATGGGATATTTAACAATCACCAATTAACTCAGTAACAATGAGGGGATTTGTGGTCTCTGAAGAGCAGTGCCTGTGCTTTGAGGGGTCCAGAAAAAGGAAAATTACTTTGACAGTCCAAAGATATGTTATCATAGATGCATAAAAACAATAGACAAGCTCAGTTAAGGTAAAGATTGACCTTTGTCGGGGAAGATGCTCACCTAGGACATGACTACCCACCATAAACTGCTTTTAGTTCAAAAGTTTTAATTTCAGACCATCCTTATGGTTCCTTAGGTCTCTGAGTTTGTAAGGTCACCACGAAGTCCTCCCTTGAGCTTGTCAGGTTTAGTATGTGACCCCTTTTTGTCCACACAAACTATACTGATAGTACAATGACATCTCAGTTCTCATCCTGCTCAATTTTTTGCAGCATTATACACTTTTGAATATATTATTCTGTTGGAAATTTTTTTTCTTCATTTCTAGAACACTGAGCTCTTATAATTATTGTCTTACTATTCTGATAAACACTGATAAAATTTCCTTTTCTGACTCCTACCCACTGATTAAAAATATTTTCAAAGATTCAATCCACAGATCAATATTCTTTTTTTAAAAAAAATATGTTTATTGATTTTTAGAGAGAGAGGAAGGATGAGAGAGAGAGAAACATCGATGAGGGAGAAACATCAACATCAATTAGCTGCCTCGTGCATGCCCCTTGCCCAGGATCGAGCCCACAACCTGGGCATGTGCCCTGACCGGTAATCAAACTGGTGACCTCTTGGTGCATGGGTCGATGCTCATCCACTGAGCCACACCGACTGGTCCACAGATCAATTTTCTATACAAATATATTTCCAAAATGTGTCTGTGGCCATTTTCTTTTAGGATTCAGGTCTCTATTTTTATTTGCCTTCTGGGCATTTATTTATATACACTATATCCTCAAAATATCTCAGTTTATACATCTAACACTAAACTTATCTTTCCTCATAAACCAGCCACAGTTCATTTTTTACTAGGTTAGTTTATATTGCTACCAAACTAAGCTTGAAGCCTCTATCAACTTAAACAACTTTCTGTAATCCTTCATATATAATCAGTTATCAAATTCTACTGATAATTCTTCTGCAACATCTTTGATAAATCTTTTAAGTTCCTACTGCATCTATCATCATTTCCAGAACTCATTTCCTTTCACCTTGACTCAGGCCTCTGAACTAGTCTCTCTTCTGAGCTCTCCTGTTCCCAACCACTGCCCAGCAGTTGACTACTTGGCTTCTGAAGCCAGACTGTCAGTGTTGGACTTCACCACTTAATTGCATGACCTTGAACAAGTTAGTTAGTCTCTCTCAGTGCTTTAATTTCCCCATCTATAAAATAAAGCTGCCAAGAGTATCAACCACATAAGACTGTTTCAATGATGAAAAGAGATGTTGTAAATATGGTGCTTCCAAAAGTGCCTGAAACAGGGTAAGCACTCAATAACTGTCAACTGTTATTAACTCTTGGGCTTACTAGTATTTTTACCCAGGTTTATGATTTTCTTTTCAAAGTCCTCTAGTGTTTTCTACTATTAGAATTTGCAATTGTAAAAGTAGCCTCAACTATTTAGGCTCATTTGATATGACGTTTTGCATAAATTAGGCATGAAGGAATAGATTGTCTTTCACCTTGCTCCCTTTGGAGTATTTTGATAAATTATATCATAATAATAATTGTTCTCTGTCCAGGTCAGGTCATATTAAATATTCTTAGTTTATAGTATTGTATCCATTATTGGATCACTTACAGTTTATCTGTGAAATCTGACTGATTAATGTGGCCTCACATTTCTGGGGAAGGAACATTGTACTTCATGAATTCAGTAATCATTATGCCTTAGATGCTATAATTTTTACTGTCAACGAATGAAGTTGTTTCTTGGCAGGCAAAGGGGAAAAAAATCTAACTATAATTCAGAGCTGTGGTACTGACTTTGAGAATGATATTCCTGGAAATAGTGCAATATCCAGTACACTAGAGAATCTCTTTTTGGGGAGGTGAATATTTGCATAAGCTTTTTTAAAAAAATTATTTTTCAATTACAGTTTACATTTAATATTATTTTGTATTATTCTCAGGTGTACAGCATAGTGGTTAGACAATCATATACAAAGTGATCCCCCTGCTATTTCAAGTATACACATGGCACTCACTATATATAGTTATTACAATATTATCAGCTATATTCCCTGTGCTGTACTTTACATCCCGGTGACTATTTTGTGACTACCAATCTGCACTTCATAATCCATTAACCTTTTTTCTTATTTTATTAATCCTCACCCGAGAATATGTTTTTATTGGTTTTTATTTTTATTTTTTTAAGAATCTTCACCTGAAGATATGTTTTTTAAAAAATGGATTTTGGAGAGAGAGGAAGGGGGCAGGGAGAGAGAGAGAAAAGAAGAGAGAGAGAAACATTGATTGGTTGCCTACAGTACAGGCCCCGATCAGGGATCAAAACCACAACCTAAGTTTGTGCCCTGACCAGGCATCAAACCCACAACCTTCTGGTGTATGGGATGATGCCCCAACCAACTGAGCCACCCAGCCAGGGTTCCCTTAAGCTTTTTTACCCAAGCCTCAAATCCCTGTCCCCTTTGGCAACCATCAGTCTGTTCTCTGTATTTTTGCCTCTTTTTCTATTTTGTTTGTTCATTTATAGCAATAACACAAGAAAAAGAAATAAAAGGCATCCAAATTGGAAAGGAAGAAGTAAAATGTCATTACTTGCCTAAGCTCTTGATAGTGTGCTTCTCTTCTACGTTTATTCCTTTGACAATTTTATATGTACTTTATAGAGTACAGATTTAGTTTTTTAGGATAAGCCAATCTCTTTTCTCTGACTAGTTTTGACTTTTATATTCAGGATGGATGAGAAGTCTACTCTCACTACCCTTGTCCTGGACAAATTATGTGGGTTTGTGTGGATGGAAGTTAGATGTGAGTTCAGAGAGCTCATGCTGAAAAAGTCACCCAGTGATATATTTAGTGCTCAAACTTGACTACCAACAGGAGGCAGAATACAATGAATTTGCCTACTGCCTTTCACAGCATTAAAAATAAGAAAACAGCCTGGCCGGGCGTGGCTCAGCGGTTGAGTGTCGACCTTGGATCCAGGCGATCAGGGTTCGATTCCTGGTCAGGGCACATGCCCGGGTTGCGGACTGCAGCTGATCAATGACTCTCTCATCATTGATGTTTCTGTCTCTCTCTCTCCCTCTCCTTTCCTCTCTCTGAAATAAATAAAGATATATTTAATAAATAAATAAATAAATAAATAAATAAATAAATAAATAAATAATAAGAAAACAGATCCAAAATGGTATCACTTATGCTAAGCCCCACATCAGCAAACCTATACTTAAACTAATAACAGTTTCGGCTTTCCCAGAAATGAAAACTTAAACCAGTCAGTCAGGAATTACCTGTTCAGCACTAATTAAGTAATTTGCCCGATAGACTCTTGCTGTCTCCTAAAGGAAAGGAAACTCACAGTAACAAATCCACCTTTTTGCCTAGTATAACTATCTGGTTCCTGCCCCCTTCTCCCTATAAAAGTCTTTCATTTTGTATATCTCCTTAGAGCTCCTTTCTATCTGCTAGACTGGATGATGCCAGGTTCATGAATCGTTAAATAAAACCTAAGATCTTCAAAATGTACTCAGTTGAACTGGTTTAACAACAGTTATAAGTGTTTTCACACAGGTCAGCAGAATGATAGAAAAAAAAAGTGCAGTTGAGAAAAACGGAAGGAAAGAGGGCTGGAGAGAGATCAGTAGGTAGAGAGGGCAAAGGTGTGTTGGATAGAAACTTCTCAGCCTCCTCCCCATCTTTCTCCTGGAAGTTACTGCCTGGTTTTATCCAGCTCCATATAAGGAGTTGTTATCGGCCCTGGCTGGTTTTGCTCAGTGGTTAGAGCATCAGCCTGCGGACTGAAGGGTCCTGGGTTCAATTCCACCCAAGGGCACATACCTCAGTTGCAGGCTTGATCCCCTGGCCCCGGTCAGGGCACGTGTGGGAGGCAATCAATCGATGTGTCTCTTTCACATCAGTATTTTTTTCTCCCTCTCTCCCTTCCACTTTCTCTGAAAAGCAATGGGAAAAATATCCGTGAATTAGGGTTAAAAAAAAGGAGTTGTTAATAGACTCTGGGTTTTGGCCCCTTCATCCCCTGAGAGAAGCTTTGAAAAACAATTAACTTCTTAATGTAGTGCAAGAGATTTTTAAAATCCCTATACCTTTAACTTTTTCAAATGCCTCATTTACCTCAGGCTCCCTCACATTTACCAGTCTTCTCTCCTTCACTTTGCCTGGAATTCTTGTCCCAAGATTACATGTTCCTTATACCTTGCCTGCCCCCCACCTCAGTCTCTTCTCTTGACTCACTCCCTTGACCTGCTGCTAAAGAAGCTGGGATCCCTGCTTATTAACAGCTGCTAGAGCAGCGGGCAGTGAAGCAGCAGGGTGAGGCCTACCAGTAAGGTACATAGAGGTCAAAATATGAATTTTGATGGAGAAAATGCTGGTGGACTAGTAAATGAGCATGAAGTGCTGTCACTTATTAAACTATAAAAATGAGAACTCCTTTAACTTCCCCAGAGATCATTTTCCTTTGGCAGCTCCTTTGAGTCCTTTCTTATTCACCGCTCACCTGCAATCTCTCACCAGGCTGGTTTACTTCCTGTCTCCTACTCTCCCCCCTTTATAGCCCAATTGGCCCTTCCTCTGAGTAGTCATAGATTGAAAAGTAAAGTTTTACATCATTTAAACTAGTGAGAGGGCAGAATGATTTTATTGCCTTCGATTGATGAGGCTATTATATTATCTAAATCAAATCTGTAAGTAGACAGAATGTTGCAGAATTTACTTAAGAAGGGATAAAACATTGCATGTTATAGAGGGCCTCACTCATTGTATAATGCTTACAGCAACTCCTGCAAAAAGTGAAGACATAGCCTCTGACCTCGAAAAGTTATCATCTACTTGATGCAGTTGAACATACACAATGGGAAACATTTTATTTTTTAATTCTTTTATTTTTTATTATAATATATCTTTATTGATTTCAGAGAGAGGAAGGGAGAAGGAGAGAGAGAGAAACATTAATGATGAGAGAGTCATTGAACGGCTTCCTCCTGGACACGCCCTGCTGGGGATAAAGCCCGCAACCCAGGTATGTGCCCTGACCGGGAATCGAACAATGATCTCTTGGATCCTAGGTCAATGCTCAACCGCTGAGCCATACTTGGCCAGGCCACAATGGGAAACATTTTAAAAGCAAATTATCAACAAATGCAGGTTGATTTTGGAGTAAATTGGGCCTGTAGTAAAGGTGGGCCACTCTGCTGGGGGCAATAAAGAAAAGGATCTGACAGATTCCAGTTAGACTTTAACGAAGAGGTATTACATGAAGAAGATGCATTTAGGGTGAAAAAGATAAAGAGCAGAGTACTGAATCATGGTGCCTTTCCAAATTCAATGCGGAAATTCAGATTTGGATTCAACACCATTTAGTAATTAGTCAACATGTGGTCAGGTGTTTTTACATATGTGTTCTCATGTACTCATACTAACAGCTTTGTGATGATACTGTTATCAGTGGAAGTGGGGCATCCACTGGTGGAAGTGAGGGATCCCTTTCCCCAGTGGATGCTCAGAACCGGGTCCTTATGATATCTTTAGAAAAATAATTTTCTAAGACTCTCATGGGAGGATGAGTGATCTTTATTTGTATGGAATTACATCTCTGGGTTTGCAAAGTCCTACTTCCCTTAAACTAGTCCTGGAAGAGGTACAGTTGGGGATTCAGCAGAGCTAGAAGCAAAGCCAGTATCCAGAGTTTCCATTCCATCATGGAGCTGGGTCTGATGTAGCATCAGGCTAATTGTAGTCTATTAGTCCATTGTGCAGGGTCCACCTGGCTGTGGGCCATGTAGGTAACTGCAGCAGTGCAAGAGTGTGAGAGTCCTGCAGGCCAAGAGTTGGGCACAAGCAAGAGAGGGAACTCCTTTGTTTAGGAGTTTAAGTATCTCAAATTTCATGCCCTTGCAATGGCCACACCTACTCTGGCCAATGACCTGTTCCCAGGTGTGACTGATAAGTACCTTCCCTATTTCATCCATACTTTACTGGGCATGTGTCTATTTGGACTTCCCTTTGTTCCTTTCCTGTTAATTAAAAACTGGGTTATTTACAATGGTATCAATGCTAGTGTTATTGGTGGAAGTGGAGTTCTTGGGGTGCCATAAGGAAAAGAACTTCCTGAGGCCCCCAAGGGAAGATGAGGTTTAGTAGAAAGCTTTATTGATGATGTAAAATTAAGGAGGTTCCCCTCCAAGATCCCCTCTATGTCCATCTTGCCATGAAAGAAGTCCAATCTTGTCTTCAGCAGGGCCAGAATTAAGGCCACTACCCAGAATTTCTGTTCCATATTAAAGTACAGTCCTGTCCAGCAACTGGCTAGTTTAGCTTGTGTTCTTAGTTGTAGTCCATCGTGTGTAGGGGAGGCTGCTTAAGGCCACACGTCTATGGAGCAAGAATAGGTGAGTGCATGGGTGAGTGCAGGTCACGGGGCAAGAGAGAAAAGGAGAGAAGGAACTCTTTGTCTAGGGATTTTAACCAGGGACTTTTCAAGATTTTGCATGTTTCTAATAGAGTGCACCCCCCAACCAATCCTTTGTTCCCCAGGCTAGACTGAGAGGCAAGCACCTCTCCTATGCCACCCATACTTCACTGCACATGTGCCCGTGTCCTGCATTGTTTAATCCCTTCCCCCAGTGATCTGCAGGGAATGGACCTGTGGTTCACTGGGGAGCATGAAACTGTAGCTTCCTCCTGAAGCTTCCCAGATGACTGTGCTTATACTGTCTGGCCTCCCCTTTGCTCTCTTTCTTTTATTAATATTAATAAACTAGCTAATTATGATGATAACACTAGTGCTCAGAAGAATTATGTAACTAGACTAAGGTGACACAGAAATTGATAGTTTGGATTCTAATGCTTGATTTTTTATTCTAAATCCAGTGCTTTTTCAATTATACTCCATGAAAAAGAAGGGAAACCTAGGAAGAAAGCAGAGAAACTACATTTTGAATGGTCGATATGATACACTTGAGAATTAAACAATCTGAGAGGGAACATTGAATTATCTAAATAACATGGTTTATTTTTAGGGAAGAATCCATGTGGAATCAACCTAACAGGTATGTGCTAACTCTTACATGGGGAGAGCACTTTCTTAAAACTTCACAGCATGACTGCATTCTTGGTATTAAGTATTAAATACCAATGATACAGGCTACAGTATTTTCTTTGCAAAGTTATGATTAGTGTCTTTTTCTAATAAAGAAGTGTGCAAATTGAATTCAGAGTAATTTGATTTCTACTTGTAATGTACTTTGCCATTGCTTTCTGACAACTTTAGGTCTGTCATGAGGAAAGAAAGAAAATTAGCAATCAGAAGTGGGAGTTTAATATTTTAATTCTCTAGCTGTTGTGTAAAATGTCTTTTTTCATGAAGAATTCAATTAGTCATAAACTAGAGCATTGGAATAATGTAGTTACAATATACAGCCTTTGAACATGCGCTATAGGTAGAAATTGACAGCGTTTTTTTTTCAGGTTATTGACATTATTTAAAGGGAATGTAGGCATCAAAAACCTTTCAAACAAAGAAGCCAACACTTATAAGGGAACATTAAGAGAAGACACATGGCCACAGTAGAATAATAGAATATATTGAATTTATAGGGTATAAATTTGGATAATTACAAATGAAATATTGTAATTTGCCTACTTACAATTAAAAATACATACCATTGAAAATTTTGTTCATGTAAATGAACAATAGAAAAAATTTAATGGCAAATGACAATGTAGGGTAAAATTTTTGCAGGCAAAGGGGCAATGTATATAATAGGTAAAGAGCTTTTGCGGATCCGTGACAGTTAAAAAATACACACATAATAACATCCCAATAAAAATGGGCAAGGGCTATGAACCAAAAATTTACAAAAGAATAAATATGAATACAAATAAATGTATTTTACTGGTAAAGACAAAGGTCTGTCTTTACTAGTAAAAATGTAGGAAAAAATGCATGATGAGTTTATGCCTTATCTTCCCTGTTCCCCACTTGAGACACAAAAAATGATAATAAAAATATAAAAGTATGCTAAAAAAGATAAATTACTCTATGGACAAGAAATAAACTAGAGACATACTTAGTGATGAAAATATAGGTATAACTGTTCCAGTTTTAGGTACAATCAGAAGTCACTGAAAATTTGACTTATGTGGAATAAAAGAGCCAAATGCATTGCATATATGGAGGGGTAGAGGTTAATTCACAGTGAGAAATCAGGAAATAGGGTGGAGCTCTTCTGATCCTGGAAAGAAGATGATAAGATCTAGGGCAACTTAGCCTTTTTAAAGCTGAATATCTATCTGGCCCATCTTTCTCCAGTCTATCACAAGTATGAGTGGAATGGGAACCCTCGAGCTCTCTGTGCTCCTGGTATTTTATCTCTCTCTCACCTTCATCAGGGACTGAAGAGGCCCCTGCTCCAGAGGTCTTAACAAGACCTCTACTTGACCCTTCCACACTCACACTCACACTCACACTCACACTCACACACTGAAAGTTAGGCCTAGCCCCTGGATTCGCAGGGTCTGCAGCAAGCATGCTGACAGAAGCATGTGTACCATATTTATACATATGGAAACTTGCAAATAGAGCTAACGCAAGTTTAAGCGAAATATTTTATCTCCTACCTTGACTACTATACTGTCATACTAATAAAATCAAAACATATATGCATAACTATGGTTTTCATATGCTGAGAGTTAGTAAAATGCCAAGAACTACTGAATTAAATTATTTTACATGTCTGACTTTTTGTTTATAGTCTGGTGGTGTTTCAGGGAGTAATAAAATAAATATATACGTAATTCATAAGTTAGTATATATTTGTTCCATTAACTCTTTTTCTTATTTCATTGAAGAATGGTCACTAATAGGTTGTTTATAATCAAGATTTTTACATAATCTGTGTTCTATTTGTAGTTCTGATTTGAAGGATTAAAAATATATTTTTTTAGTATATTTTGTGTATATTGTAAGTTAAAATAAATTAAAAATAAAATTATTTTTTGTTTTTTAATTTTTTTTTTTAATTTAGAGGAAGAGGAAGGGAGAAAGAGAGAGAAACAATGTGAGAGAGAAACATTGATCGATTGCCTCCCATATGTGCCACAACCAGTGGTCAAACCGGAAACCTGGGTATGTGCCCTGACCAGGAATCGAACTTGCAAACTTTTGGTGTACTGGACGATGCTCCAACCAACTGAGCCACCAGCCAGGGCTATTTTTCATATTTTAAACTTATTTTTTTTCTTATTTTTTTAAAAAAATATACCTTTATTGATTTCAGAGAGAGGAAAGGAGAGGGAGAGATAGAAACATCAATGATGAGAAAGTCATTGATCGAGCCTGCAACCCGAGCATGTGCCCCGACCAGGAATTGAACCCTGATCTCCTGGATCCTAGGTCGACGCTCAACCGCTGAACCACACCCTGCCGGGCTAAACTTATTTTTCTTATAAAATAAATTAATAAAAATAGGGAGAATTAAAATCACACCTTTAAATCAAAATACTGTAAAGTTTACGTATTTTATTTTCTAAAAAATATAAAAAATATAAAATTTTAAAAATATTTATATAAAATAAGACTACTCACATATTTTTAGTTTGAAATGCATTTGTAACCAAAGAAAATCATTGGTACTGTGTTTCACTCATGTCATTCCTGGATAGATATATATATACATACACCTTTAGGAATAATATGAATTGTTTAATAATGCAAAATATTCCTCAGCCAACATGTGCAATTGCTGGATTTGTGAGTTCCTCAGGAACAATAAATGCATCAGGAAAAGAAGTAAACAAATGGATCCTGAACACTATTCTGAAATGAAACTTTGTTATGCAGCAATCTATTGCATTCATACCATATGAGTTTAAGGATTTGACAACTTAGTATTTTTCTACTACTAAAGTGATTCTGCTGCTCCATTCCTCCCCACACTAGAGTCCGGAGCACCATCCAGCTCTGACTCTGCAGCAGTTAAAACCACAAATATTCATCACATGTTAGTTCAGATTCTTTGAGAAGCAGATGCTAAGACCGGGTTAGACATACAAGAGATTCATTAGGGGAACTGCCTACTTAAGACAAAGGGAAGCAATTTGTAGGCAGGCAGCATCTTCAGACAGTGCAAGTCTGGCCCCTCTAGGAGCATGCAAAGAAAGGGAAAAAAAGAAGAATCTCAGACTATGGTGCTGTACTAAGTTTTGGCCACATCGATGGATATTCTTTGACCCAAATTTTCCCATTTGAGAAGACCCTGTTTTGCAGGAAGAGGCCTGCACATGTTTTTCTACCATGCTTACATTTTTGTTAGGTGCAGAATGGGAAGACTGCGGCCTTTATGAAATTTTGTGGTGGATCCAAAAAAGCCACAGCTGAAGCTGTTGTCACCTAAGCTCCATGAAACAGAAGATTTACGCAGCACATTTCTTGTTGGCTAGAATTTATGGGTAAGAGAGCTCAAAATTGTTAATATAACAGTTCTCCAAAAATTGATTAATAGATTCAACTCAAAGCTTATCAAAACACCATCAGGTTTTTGTGTGTGAAGAAATTGACAAGCTGATTCTAAAATTCACATGGGAATGCATAGGACCTAAAGTAACCAAAACAACCTGGTAAAGAAAAACACAAGTTGGAAGACTAACATTATCTGTTTTTCAAGTCTTATTACAAAACTTTAATAATCGAGGCATGGTGGTAATGTTGTGAAGATACCCAAATAGTTCAGTTGGAACAAAATATAGAGTACAGAGATAGTCTCATACATATGGAAGCAAAAGTGATTTTCAGCAATGATGCCATGACAATTCAGTCAGTGGGAAAAGGAGAGTCTTTTCTTTCTTTTAAAGCCTCACCGAAGGATATGTTTTTATTTTTTTTATTTTTACTGATGAGAGAGAGAGAGAGAGAGAGACAGACATTAGTTGGTTGTTTCCCTTACTCACCCCAACTGGAGATCCAACCTACAACCTAGGTATGCGCCGTGACCGGGAATCGAACCTACAACCTTTGTGTATGGGGCGATGTTCCAACCAACTGAGCCACCCAGCCAGGGCAAAAGGAGTCTTTTCAACAAAAGGGGCCAGAGCAATTGGATATTCATATGCAAAAATAAACTTTATACCTCCTAACACATTTAAAAATTTAGTCAAAATGGAACATAGACCTAAATGTAAAAATTTCTTAGATTAAGTACCATCAGTTTTTATAAGTAAAGATTTACTGAAACTTCTCCTTGCCTATTCATTATGTATTGTCTATGGCTGTTCTTTTGCTATAAAGGCAGAGTTACATTGTTGAGACAGACTACTATATTGTTCACAAGCCTAAAATATTTACTATCTGGTCCATCAGAGAAAAGGTTTACTCACCTCTGTATTAGATACAACAAAAGCACAATCCATAAAAAAGAAAAAATGTGATAAACTGTACTCAACAAAACTAGAAATTTCTTCATATGTATTCATAAGACTCTGCTAAGAGAATGAAAGAACAAGCCATAGATGAGGAGAAAATATTTGCAAATCATATATCTGATAAGAAACTTTTATCCAGAATATATAAAGAACTCCTAAAACTCAACTACAAAAAATACAATAACCTAATAATAAAATGGGCAAAAGACTTGAGCAGGTATTTTACCAAAGAAGATAAATGAATAGCAAATAAGCACATGAAAAAATACTCAATGCCGTTAGTCATAATGAAATGTAGATTAAAATCACCGGTGAGATAACACTATATGCCAATTAGAATGGCTAAATTTCAAAAGATTCACCATACCAAACTTTGGCAAGGATGTGGAAGAACTGGAACTTTGGACACTGCTAATGAGAACATAAAACTGTACAGCCAGGTGAGAAATGTTTGCCACTCTCTTAAAAGTTAAATGTACACCTATCATGATGCAGCCATTCCACTCATAGGTATTTACATAAGAGAAATAAAAGCATGTGCCCCTACAGTTACTTGAACATGCATGTTCAGAGCAGTTTTATTTATAATTTTCAAAACCTGAAAACAACTCAAATGTTTATCAACAGATGAATAGATGGGCAAACTGTCACATTCACCATTGATAGATGTGACATGAACAAATCTCTAATTATGCTGAATGAATAAAACCAAACAAGAAAGAGCTCATACTGTACTATTTCATTTATATAAAATTCCAGAAAATGAAAACAAATTTACAGTGACAGAACACAGGTTAATGGTTGCTTGTTGGGGAACGTTAGGAGAGGCAAAAGAGAGAGATTGCCTAGGGACACAAGGAAACAATGAGTGTACTCATTAACTCGATTGGAGTAAAGGATTCGTGCTTGTATAGATATATCAAAACGTACCTAATTGCACACTTTAAATGTGAATTTTATTGTATGTCAATTATATTTCCACATAGCTGCTTTAAAAAGTACAAAAAAAGTGTTCAGTGACAAGAGTTCACTCCCTTTGGACCATGAAGAACCTAGAATTGTGAAGATGGAAAGCTCAAAGTCCTCCTTGGAAGTGATGAAAACATAGCTTCAATTCCCTGGTTCCTGGACTTGTGCAGTCTTCCTCTTTGGAGACATGATGCCATATAGAGGTCTCTAATACATTTTACTACTTCTTAGAGGATGACACTCATTTGCAGAGCATCACATCCACGCTTTTGCTTTAGCTGTGCCCTTAAAAGGCTATTCCAATGTTCTATGAGCCAATTGCTTCTGGATAGTGCAGTATGTGATATCAACTGCCGATACCACAGTCATGGGGCCATTCCTGCACCTCCTTTGTTTTGAAGTGGATACCTTGGTCAGATGTCAGATGCTATGCTGTATAGGATTCCATGTCCATGGATTGGGCCTTCCTTAAGACCCTGGATGACAGTGTTGGCTTAGGCTTTCAGACAGGAAAGGAAAATCTGTGCCTGGATTAGATATATATCGTTTCTGTGAGGACAAACCATGGGCTTTCTTGGATAGATGGGACTCAATGTAGATGACTTACCACCAAGTGGCTGGTTGGTCTCCTTGAGGCGTAGAGCCATAGCAGGAGTTCACTGTTTGTCCCTGTTACTGAAAGGTTAGAGATTGACATGCAGTACTAGCTTAACTAGCCTTGGGAAGTGCAAGTCCATGCTGTTAGGCCAATATAGAGCCTCTGTTTGCCACTCCGTCCACTGTGTTCACGTGCACATTGTGCCATTTTAATGGTGGTCAGTGCCAAAGGTGGGCTAATTATACCTGGCTGAGCCATTTTCTCTATTTGTCCAAAGCCTCTTCCATGGTGGATGCATTCTACTGGGCATTAATGTAATACAAAAATTTTTACATTTAGTGCCCACTCCCATATGAAATATATCTCTAGCCCATACCTCTTTGTCTGTGATTTTCCAGTCCTTTTACTTCCAGCCTCTTAACCAGATGGCCAGGAATTTATAATTTCCTTTATACAATTTTCATGCTCCTTCTAACAATGTAGAAGGAAGTACACTCTATTTCCATTCTTTGAGTGGTTATCATTAAAAATTTAAGGTGCATACTTAATGTGATCTAAAGTGAGTCACTATTTCTAAGCTTCTCTTGAACAATGTAAAGATTTAGAATAACTCTGATCACTCAGTCTCCATCTAACAAGTTACTACTGTCCTGTATTTTAGTTTTATTTTGTTTTTATTTTATATTTTTAATTTATTGGGGTGACATTGGTTAATAAAATTATATAGGTTTCAAATGTACAGCTTTATGATACATGATCTGTATATCGCATTATGTGCCAACCACCCAAAATCAAATCTTCTGTCACCATATATTTAACCCTCTTTATTCTTAGCACCCCCCCACCCCTTCCTTGAGATCACCACCATACTGTTGTCTGTGTCTATGAGTTTTTTAAAAAAACATGTCTTTATTGATTTCAGAGAGAGGAAAAGCAAGGGAAAGGGAGAGAGATAGAAAGAAACATCAATGATGAGAGAGTCATTGATCGGCTGTCTCCTGCACGCCCCCTACTGGGGATCGAGCCTGCAACCTGGGCAGGTACCCTGACCGGGAATTGAACCCCGATCTCCTGGATCATAGGTGGATGCTCAACTGCTGAGCCAGCCCGGCACAGCTGTGTCTATGAGTTTTTATTTGTTTGTTTTTCTTGTGTGCTAATTTGTTTCTTTCAGTTTTATATCGTGCATATGAGTGAAATGATATGATTCTTGACGTTCTCCATCTGACTTATTTCTCTTAGCATGATATTCTCAAGATCCATCCATGTTGTCACAAATGGTAGTATTTCATCTCTTCTTATGGCTGAGTAGTGTCCCAGTGTACATCTCTGTCACATCTTCCTTATCCAGTCATCTATCAAAGAACACTTTGGTTGTTTCCATGCCTTGGCCACCATGAATAACGCTGCAATGAACATAGGGATGCATATATCTTTGAGCAGAAATGTTTTCAAATTTTTCGAATAAATACCCAGAAGAGGGATTGCTGGATCAAAAGGTAACTATATTCTTTATAGTTTGAAGAGCCTCCATACTGTTTTCCATGGTGGCTGTACCATTTTACATTCAGACCATCAGTGAATGATGGTTACTTCCCTAATAAAACATTGTTATTCTTCATTCAATTAATATTTAACTATATTTATACACATCCTGTGGTTGTTTTTTTAATTCTATTTTTAAAAATTTTATTATGTATTGGTTTTGGGTGTACAGCTTAGTGGTTAGACAATCATATACATAGTGTTCCCCTCAATATTTCCAATACCTCACCTGGCACCGTGCATAGTTATCACAATATTATTGACCGTATTTCCTATGCTTCACTTTCCCATAAGGATTCTGTAAGTAGCAATTTGTGCTCTTTAGTCCTTTCACTTCTTTCACCCAGTGCCTGAACCTCTCCTCCCCTGTGGCAACCACCATATCTTCTCTGTTATCTATGAATCTGTTTCAGTTTTGCTTGTTCATTTATTTTGTTCTTCAGATTCCACATAAAAGTGAAATCATATGGTATTTGTCTTTCTCTGACTGACTTATTTCACTTAGTAAAATACTCTCTAGCTCTATCCATGCTGTCACAAATGGTAAGGTTTCATTCTTTTCTATGGCTGAGTAATATTCCATTATATATATGTAACAGCCTTTTTATCCACCCATCCAATTGATGGGCACTTGGGTTGCTTTCATACATTGTCTATTGTAAATAACACTGTAATGTAAAATAGGGGTGCAAATATTCTTTCAAATTAGTGATTTGGGTTCCTTCAGATAAATTCCCCACACTAGAATCAATAGGTCATAAAGCAGCTCCATTTTTAATTTTTTGATGAAACTCTATACTGTTTCCCATAGTAGCTTCATCAGTCTGCATTCCCACCAACAGTGCATGAGTTATTCCCTTTTCTCCACATGCTCACCAACACTTGTTTATTGATTTATTGATGGTAGCCACTCTGACAGGTGTAAGGAGATATCTCATTATGGTTTTAATTTGCATTTTTCTGATTATTTGTGACACCAAGCATCTTTTCATATGTCTTTTAACCATCTGGGCTCTCTATTCTGTTCCATTGATCTATGTGTCTGTTTTTATGCCAATACCATGCTCTTTGGATTACTATGGCCTTGTAGTATAGTTTGATACCAGGTAGCATGATTCCTTTAACTTTGTTCTTCTGTCTCAAAATTGCTATGGCTATTCGGGTCTTTTTCAGTTTCATACAAATTTTTGGAATATTTGTTGTAGTTCTGTGTAATAAACCATTGGTATCTTGACAGGATTTGCTTAGAATCTATAGATTGCTTTAGGTAGTATGGACATTTTAGTGATGTTAATTCTATCAATGAACATGGTATATGCTTCCACTTGTTTGTATCTTCCTCATTTTCCTTCTTTAGTGTTTTATGATTTTTCAAGTACAGGTCTTTTATAGCCTTGGTTAAATTTATTCCTAGGTATTTTATATTTTTGATGCAATTTTAAATTGGATTGTTTTCTTAATTTCTATTTCTGATAGTTCATTATGTTGGTGTATAAAAATGCAACTGATTTCTGGATTTTGATTTTGTATCCTGGTACTTTACTGAATTCATTTATCAATTCTAGTTGTTTTTGGTGGAATCTTTAGGCTTCTCTATATACAGTGTCATGCCATCTGCAAATAATGACACTTCTTCCTTTCCAATTTGAATATCTTTTATTTATTCTTCTTGTCTGATTGCTGTGGGTAGGATTTCCAGTATTATGTTGAATAAGTGTGGTGACAGTGGATATCCCTGTCTTGTTCCTGACCTTAAGGGCAATGCTGTTAGTTTTTGCCCTTTGACTATGATGTTGGCTATGGGTTTGTCATATATGGCCTTCATTATATTGAGGTATGTTCCCTCTATTCCCACTCTGCTGAGAGTTGGGTGCTAGATTTTATTGAATGTTTTTTCTGCATCTATTGGTATGGTCATGTGATTTTTAACCTTCATTTTGTTAATGAGATGTATCATGTTTATTGATTTGTGAATATTGTACCAACCTTACATATCCAGAATAAAGTCCACTTGATCATGATGTATGGTCTTTTGAATAAGGTATTGCTGGATCTGGTTTGTTGGTATTTTTTTGAGAATTTTGGCATCTATGTTCATCAGGGATATTAGTCTGTAATTTTCTTTCTTTGTAATATCCTTATCTGGTTTTGAAATTTGGATAATGCCTGCCTCATAAAATGAATTTGGGAGTTTTCACTCCTCTTGAATTTTTTGGTATAGTTTCAGAAGGATAGGTGTTAGTTCTTCTTTGAATGTTTGGTAGAATTCACCTGTGAAGCTGTCCAGTCCAGGACTTTTGTTTGCTTGGAGTTTTTTGTTGACCACTTCGATTTCATTAGTTGTGTTCAGTTTGCTCAGATTTTCTGATTCTTTCTGATTCAGAGTCAAAAGATTGTGTGTTTATAGGAATTTATCTATTTCATCCAGGTTGTCCAATTTTTTGGCATATAGATGTTCGTAAAATGATCTATCCATCTTTTGTATTTCTGTGTTGTCACTTGTTACTTTTACTCTTTCATTTCTAATTTTATTTCTTTGAATCCTCTATCTTTTTTCTTTATGAATCTGGTTAAAGGTTTGTCAATCTTTATGTTTTCAAAGAACCAGCTTTTGGTTTCATTGATCTTTTGTAATTTATTTTAGTGTCTATGCCATTTATTTCCACTCTAATTTTTATTATTTCCTTCAATCTATTCACTTTGGGGTTTGTTTTTGTTTTCGTTTTTGTTTTCCTTCAGGTGTAAGGTTAGGTTGTTTGTTTGAGATTTTTCTTGTTTCTTGAGATAGGCCTGTAATGGTATGAATTTCCCTCTTAGTATTGCTTTCACTGTGTTCCATAGGTTTTGGGTTGTGTCCTTATTTTCACTTGTCTCAAGGTAATGTCTAATTTCATCCTTGATCTTATTGTTGACCCATTTATTGTTTAGTAATTATTTGGCCTCCATGTCTTTGTGTGTTTTTCAGTTTTTTTCTTGTGATTGAATTCTAGTCTTATACCATTATGGTGAAAGAATATGCTTGATATGTTTTCAATCTTCTTTTTTTTTTTTTAATTTTTTTGTTTGTTTGTTTAAAGTATTACAGATGTCCCTTTTTCTCCCCAATGACCCGTTCCCCCCCGTTCCTTCCCCTCCCCAGCCACTCTCCCCACCATTGTCCGTGTCCTTGGGTTGTGCATATATGCATATAAATTCTTTGGTTACTCACTCCCCCTCCACCCTCCTGCCCCCTCCATCCCTCTGACATTTCATCAGTCTCAACTATGCTTCCATGTCATTGAATCTATTCTGCTCATCAGTTTATTAAGTTCTTTAGATTCCATGTATAAGCGAGATCATGTGATATTTTTCTTTCTCTGCCTGGCTTATTTCACTTAGCATAATATTCTCCAGGACCATCCATACTGTCCCAAAGGGTATGAGATTCTTCTTCTTTACAGCTGCATAGTATTCCATGGTGTAAATGTCCCACAGCTTTTTAATCCACTCATCTACTGATGGGCAATCTTCTTAAATTCACTGAGACTTGTTTTGTTTCCTAACATGTGATCTATCCTAGAAAATGTTTCATGTACACTGAAAAAGAATGTATATTTTGCTGCTTTGGGGTGAAATGCGCTGAAATTATCAATTAAATCCAGGTGATCTAATGTGTCACTTAAGTCTGCTTGTTGATTTTCTGTCTGGAAGATCTATTAATTGATGTCAATGGGGTGTTAAAATTCCCTACTATGGCTGTATTACTGTTGATCTCTCCCTTTTTGTCCATCAAGATTTGCTTTACATATTAAGGTGCTCCTGTGTTAGGTGCATAAAAGTTTACAAGTGTTCTTTTCTTGTTGGAATGATCCCTTTATCACTATGTAGTTGTTCTTTGTCTCTTATAGTTTTTGTTTTAAAGTTTACTTTGTCTGATATTAGTACTGCTACGCTAGCTTTTTCTTTTCATTTCAATTTGCCTTTACTTTCAATCTGTCTCTTTCATTCTGAGGTGGATGTCTTATAGACAGTGTATATATATGGGTCATGTTTTCTTATCCATTTGGCTACCCTATATCTTTTTATTGGAGCATTTAATTTATTTACATTTAAGGTGATTATTGATAGGTATGCATTTTATTGCTAGTTCTTTTTTAAAATAGAGGTTTTTTTTTTTTAGCGAAAGAGGAAGGAAGATGGAGAGATAAAGACAGACAGAGAGGGAAAGATAGAGAAACATCAATGTGAGAGAGAAACATTGATTGGTTGCCTCCCATACACCCCCGGACTGGGGATCAAACTGGCAACGTGATTATGTTCCCTGACTGGAAATCAAACTGCGATCCTTCAGTGCATGGTACAGTGCTACAACTAACTGAGCCACACTGGCCAGGGCACAAGTTTATTCTTTTTAACTGTGTTCCTCCCCCTTTTTTCCCCTCTCCTCTAAAAAAAGACCCTTCAACACTTCTTGTAATACTGATTTGGTGGTAATGAACTTCTTTAGGTTTTTTTTTTTTTGTCTGGGAGGCTCTTTATTTTTCCTTCAGTTTTAAATGATCACCTTGCTGTGTAACGTAGTTTTGGCTCTAGGTCCTTGCTTTTTATCACTTTGAATATTTCTTGCCAATCCACTCTGATGCTGAACTTTCTTAAGTAGAGTCCTGAGCTGTCCCAAAGTTGTTTTTATTTGTGGATAGTTAATTGTTGATCTTCGTTGGGAGATGGAGGGTATAGTTAGCAACTTCACCATCTTGTTAACATCACACCCTCTGTCCTGTTTTAAATTTACTCAAGTTTCATTTCGGTATGGCAAGGCCAACAGATTAAGAGATGATTTTCATTGAAAACATGGTGTATTACTCACATTTTCCAAGAGGAGGGGGCCATGCCATGCTACACAATGTGACTAGAGTCAACACTTGGAATGCTTGGGTCAGTCCTCAGCAGAGAGATAGTGAGGAGAATTGTGGGAAAATCATTCTTGTGGAGTGTGTGTGTGTGTGTGTGTGTGTGTGTGTGTGTGTGTGTGTGTGTATGTTTTGAGGTGGTGAAGTTAGCTGACCAGATTTAAGTTTGGCTACTTAGAATAATTTCAATGTGCTGAGGTGTGTAGTATTTTGTGCCCCTAGTTTTTTGATGACCAAGCCTATGGTGAATAGGGATGGAAGTTACTGTCTCACAAGCATTAATATATAATAAAGCAGTCATTTGGAGGATATGGACTCTGAATTGGTTAGTTTTCTTATGAAAGCCATGCTCACTGGGTAGTTGCTTGCTCTCTGCAGGAATCAGCTAACCCTGGGAAAGTAGTCCCTCTCTAGTCAGCAAGGCCTCAGGGTGATAAAATATCACATAGAAAAACTAAAAAGCATGGTTAATATGACCTACCATAATCTCCTTATTTTTGTTTTTATTATTACTTTACCTTTTACACTATGTACATGAAGATACAATTTGTATATAAAAGTAATCAATATACTGTTTAGGTACATATCCATATGTAACAAAATTATAAAATCCTATTAGCTTTTTATCTTTGAAATTTTTTTCTAATACATAATTTTAGGGATATATGTATATTTCTAATGACAGCCATAGATGAACCTCCATATTTTTTTTCCATTTTGTTTGTAATAAAATTCAGATGGAAGTATTTTTACACTTTATAATTTTTTTTATTTGGCACATTAGTTATTTAGAAGTTTTTTTCTGAAAGCAATAGGTTTATTTAATTTTTTGTTTAATAATTTAAGCCATTTGGTCTTCATCCCATAGATTCTTTGATAGTTATCAAGACTTCTTATGAATTTGTATTACTGCATTTAAAACTCTTCTTGTAAGTTCAATTTCACTTTCTGCTAAAGTATATCTGTTATTAGCCCTTTCTGCAAGGATTTGTAAGTGATAAATTAAATCTTTGTTTTTAAACGCCTGTTTCACTTTCACTTTTGAATGTTTAGCTGATTATAGCATTCTAAGTTAACAGTTATTTTCCTTCAGCATTCTGAAGATACAGTTCCACTGTCTACTGGCCTTTGCTACTACAAAAATGTCTGCTGTCATTCTGGATATTGTTCCTACATAGATTATCTTTTCTCCCTCCCTTTTTATGATTTGATTTTTCAATTTTGATTTTATTTAATATTCTGAAGTTTCACTAAATTTTATACTACTAATAATTACCCTTATTGTTAGCATACATTAATTTGAAGATTCATTTTTAAAAAAAATCATTTCTGGACATTTTTAGCCATTGCCATTTTGGATAGCATCTCTTTCCCATTTTTTTTTTTTTTCTCTTCTATTCTTCTGGAACACTTAATTAAAATGTTATGTTTTCTTTCAGTATTCCATATATTTTAAATTTTCTTTAAACTTTTTGATCTTTTTACCCGTCAATATTGTATGTTGGTAATGGTGGTTTTTTTTCAAATTATTTTCCAGTTTTTAAATTTCTCTTTATGTTTGTCTAATTATCCATTTACCCATCTATTGGCATTTTTTATTACAATGCCAATATTTTTAATTTACTAAAATTTTATTAGAATCTGTTACCAATTTATCTGTTGTTTTTCTTTTTCTAATTTTATTGTTTTGTTTCTTCATAGCTTGTATATTTCTCTCTCCTCTATTATATTTATTTTATAACTTATCTATGTTTCATTTGCTCAGTGTACTTAAAATCTTATTCTCCTATTTTCTGGGTCCATCACAGTGGGCCATTCTTTTCATGTGTTTTTATTTTTTATTATGAGCTATATTCAGAAAGTCTTTTATTGTCGGTGTCCATGTGCTCTAAATTTTAGAAAAGTTTTTAGAAAGCTGATATAGTTGCATCTTACAAGTGTCTCAAGAATTTCACCAGTGTTGGCAACCAAATTTATATTAATCCCTTATGGACAGTCAACAGTATGGTTGCTACCAGAGAAAAAGGGGGATTGGGAAAGGTAGTATAGGGTAAAGTGGGAATAAATAGTGATGGAATGAGACTTCACTTTTGGTGGTGAACACAGAATATAATCTACAGATGATGTATTATTATAATTTATACTTGAAACTTATATAATTTTATTAACCAATGTCACCCTAATAAATTCAATAAAAGTTAAAATGTAAAGAAAAAATTTATCTAATTTGTATTTCCTGCACAACCTACTTATTTTAATTTCAGACTATCCATCTCCCACACCTGCTATTGTGATGTGTCACAGATGCTTTTTTAAAATCTAAAATCACACATATGAACAGTTTATCTCGTTATCTCCACGTACAGAGGAGTTTAATCTCCCTTTCCCAGTTTTATTGAGTGGTTTCACTTAAACCTCCCTATCTCAGAAAGCCTATGTGTGGACATTACAACCTTATTTCTAACTGTTTTGGTGTATATCTGTGTCTTGAGATTCTTCATACTAGTAAAACAATAGTTCTATCCTACAAGTCAGCGTCTGCCACCTGGGAATTTCCCTTTCTTTCTTTTGAACTCAGCTAGTATGTATAATTATTTTGTGACAATCCATGCAGCATTTCTAGATCTGTAAAGGGAAATTCTTATTAGTTCAGTGTGTAGGTTGCCCCTTATTTTATTCTTTGACCTATTGTAATTAGGCTTCCACTGCCACTACTTCACTATAAGTATTTCCTAATTCTTAATTTCTATGACTTCATTGCTATCTTGTTTGTTATTTGACATTGACACAAATCTTTGAAATTTTCTGTTTCTTTTTCTTGTATTCTCTAAAACTTCTCTGTCTTATTTTTCTGACTACCTTTTGGAACTCTGACAGTGTTTTTTGCCTGCTCCTTTTTCTTTTTTAAAAATTTTTCTTTTTTAAAAAATTTTAAAAAAATATTATAAATGTCCCTTTATCTCTCCAATGACTCATTCCACCCCATCCCACCCCCGTCCCCAGTCCCCCTCCCCACCATTGTCCATGTCCTTGGGTTGTGCATATATGCATATAAATTCTTTGGTTACTCTCTCCCCCTCCACCCACCCCCCCGTCCTCCCTCCCTCTGACACTCGTCGGTCTGATCTATACTTCCATGTCATTGAATCTATTCTGTTCATAAGTTTATTAAGTTCTTTAGATTCCACATATAAGTGAGATCACGTGATGTTTGTCTTTCTCTGCCTGGCTTATTTCATTTAGCATAATTTTCTCCAGGTGCATCCATACTGTCCCAAAGGGTACGAGAACCTTCTTCTTTACAGCTGCATAGTATTCCATGGTGTAAATGTCCCACAGCTTTTTATCCACTCATCTACTGATGGGCACTTGGGCTGTTTCCAGATCTTAGCTATTGTAAAGTGCGCTGCTATGAACATAGGGGTGCATATATTCTTTCTGATTAGTGTTTCAGGATTCTTAGGATACATTCCTAGGAGTGTAATCACTGGGTCAAAAGGCAGTTCCATTTTTAATTTTTTGAGGAACCTCCATACTGTTTTCCATAGTGGTTGCACCAGTCTGCATACCCACCAGCAGTGTACTAGGGTTCCCCTTTCTCCACATCCTCTCTAGCACAAGTTGTTTGTTGATTTGTTGATGGTAGCCATTCTTACAGGTATGAAGTGATACCTCATTGTGGTTTTAATTTGCATCTCTCTGATGATTAGTGAGGTTGAGCATTTTCTCATGTGTCTCTTGGCCATCTCTATGTCCTCTTTGGAGAAGTGTCTATTCAGATCCTTTGCCCTTTTCTTAACAGACATATAGATCAATGGAACAGAACACAGTCCCCAGAAATAGACCCACACCATTATGGTCAGTTAATATTTGACAAAGGAGATAAGAGCATACATTGGAGTAATGACAGCCTCTTCAATAAGTGGTGCTGGGAAAATTGGACAGCTACATGCAAAAAAAATGAAAGTAGACCACCAACTTTCACCATACACAAAAATAAACTTAAAATGGATAAAAGACTTAAACATAAGTCATGAAACCATAAAAATCCTGGAAGAAAACATAGGCAGTGAAGTCACAGACATCCCACGTAGTTGAATTTTCACTGATACATCTCCTAGGGCAAGAGAAACAAAATAAAAAATAAGTATATAAGACTACATCAAACTAAAAAGCTTCTGCACAGCAAAAGAAAACAGCCTCAAAATACAAAAAGGAACCCCACAGTCTGGGAAAACATATTTGCCAAGGATGAATCTGATAAGGGGCTAGTTTCCAAACTGTAGAAAGAACTCATACTAATTAGCAAGAGGAAGACAAACAACCCAATTAAGAAATGGGCAAAGGTCCTTTATCTATTTATTTATTTATTTATTTATTTATTTATTTATTTAAATATATCTTTATTGATTTCAGAGAGAGGAAGGGAGAGGAAGAGAGAGAGATAGAAACATCAGTGATGAGAGAGCCAGTCATCGGTTGCAGCCCACAACCCGGGCATGTGCCCTGACCGGGAATCGAACCCCGATCTCCTGGATCCCAGGTCGATGCTCAACTGCTGAGCCACGCCTGGCCGGGCTCCTTTTTCTTTTTAAAGAGGACATATTGAAAGAAATATTTAAAATGTATTAAAGAAAAAACAGTGAGCACCAGGATACCTAATATTGAGCTCAAGCCAAAAAACATTACCGAAACCTCTGAAACACCCTGTGTTCTCTCTTTGGTAGACTCTCTCTCTCTCTCATTTTCTCTCAGAAGGAGCCACTACTATAAAGGGGATTTTTATCATTCCCCTGTATTTTTTTTTTACAAATTTTTACACATACATGTATATGCATCCATGAATAATATGTAGTATTTTGTGTTCTTTCAAGCTTTATATAAAATGTTATGCTGTATATATACTGAAACTTCTTTAATATTATATTTTTGAGTTTCATCCATATGGATATATATAGCACTAATATATTAATTTTTACTGCTATATGGTATTATGATTTGTGAATGTGTCACAGTTTATTTAGAGTTGACTATATTGCTTTAGTCCTTTGTTGCTTTCAGCATATCATAATATGTTACCGTTTACATGTGCCCAGTTAAGTGGATTTATGGGTAATACAATCTAGTGTCAAATAAATTCAACTTCACAAAATGGAAAAGTATCTGAACAACATTCTTGGGAAAAAATCTTGGACTTAACACAATACTAATAACGTAAGCTGAAATGTACGAGGAGAATATGGCATAGCTTATATTTATACTCTTAATGTAAGCTTTTGTCACCCACACAAAGCAATATAAAATATATGATTATATATAAGCAATATTAAATATATGAAAACAATGAAGTCAGGTTTAAAAAGTTCTATAGTATCAAGAAGAATATTTAAAATACAGTTTACATCTGTTATAAACAGTGAACTTGACTGACATGTTTGTTATGCCTTAACATAATAGTATAATACTATAAGGTATAATACTATAAAGTCATAATGATTATAAGCCATTTAAAAACTATATATCAAGAACATTACAAATGGTAATAATAGTATTAATAATAACAATAATGTTTTGATCATTAAATTATTCCACTTTTCTCATTCTTTTAAATTTATATTTTCATCAGTTTTTAATGTACATAATGCTTAGTAGACTAGAACATGACTAACTTAGAAATAAATAAATGTACATGTTTTACTGGGGATAGATGCTCAAATTCTTTTCTGATAAAAGTAACATCAAAAGTCACGGAGATCCATCTGTCTTCTGGATTCAATTCTTGGCTGATCAGAAGACTGCTATCAGTCCAGTTGAAAATGTTGGGTTTTTTTAATATGTTTTTATTGATATCAGAGAGAGGAAGGGAGAAGGAGAGAAACAGAAACATTAATGATAAGAGTCATTTATAGACAGCCTCCTGCATGCCCTCTACTCGGAGTCGAGCCCACAACTGAGGCATGTGCCCTGACTGGGAATCGAACCGTGACCTCCTGAATCATAGGCCGATGCTCAGCTGCTGAGCCACGCCAGCCAGGCCAGTTGACAATATTTTGAAGTTAATAAACCTTTTCTCATTAATTGCATTTTAGATCTCTTTGTTTTTGATTTTCCTTAGCTTCACTATGATTCCTCCATACCCACTTTCTCCATTCGAAACACTGATTAAAACTTGATATTTATCTATAATCTGAAGATAAACTTCTTTAACAAATTCTAGAAATCTGTTATACTTTATCTAATACTTCCAAGTGGTTTGTAGAGTGAGACATTTAAAGTTATATAACCTTCTATTTTGTGGAAAACGAACTGGCCTCTATAACTTATAATGCAAATTTTGTTTAAACATTTCTCTTCTGCTAGACTATGCTCTTTTTTTAGGTGGGGAGGAAGTAGTATGCCTTTTTTGTATTCCTGGCCCCTGTGATAGGGCCAGAGCCATACTAAGGTTCATACATTATTAATTTAAGTGACACTGATTGGGGAAATAGTGTTTTTTTCTGAATTAACTGAATGTGTATAAGACAAAGTCGGCTTGCTTTGTTGTCAGTTACTTGGGCTATTTCACTAATCATACATTTTATTTTGACTATAAATACTTTGCTTTAATTTATTTTCCTCCCTATTTTCATCTAAATGTAGCATAGTTGTTACATGGTCATAAGTAAAATTAATAATTCCATCTCTATTGAATGATATATTTCAGCCTCATAGAGCAACTAAAACTTGTTATAAAACTCAATTGTCAAATAATATCTTTATTTATTTTAGATAACAAAAAGAACACAAAATATATCTTTAACCAAAGAACCTTTAGGTATATATATACATAACCCACGGACACAGATAATAGTGCAGTGAAGGTCTTGGGGGGGGGGGGTGCGGAGTGGAGGGGGTCAATGGGGAACGAAAAAGGGACATCTGTAATACTTTCAACAATAATGATAAAATTTACCTTTAAAATTAACAAAAGAAGAGAGATTTTAGAACCTACTCCTCATACCATTTGGAAGTTATTATCATACACTAAGCTGCTTCTTTAAAGCTGTGGTGCTCCATGCATATACCCAGATATTTTTTATAACTAGAAAAACTCATATTAGTATTTATTAGAAACAACAGTACTCCTTGCCGATGTGTTCAGAAGTCTATTACATCAAATGCCATTTGTTGAAACCAATGTCTAATGACCTGTCACTCATTACTACTCAGTGGAAATTATTCACTGAAATGAAAGTAAGGAAATGAGATTCATACATGGTAACAGCTGATTCAGTACTGCATCAAGGCTTTAGCACATTTATAAAATCCATAAAGGTTTTCTAAATGGTTATATTTCCAGAGTTCTAATAGCAAATGAAATGATACAAAGCTCTATTTCATTATGCCAGTTAAGTAGACATTATTTTCCAGGTGCTTTTCTCTATTTTCATCAAATCAAAATAGGGTATTAAATTTGAACTTCCATATGGGTGAGCAATTAAGAAATTGGCATTGAATAGGTCTATTTTTCTTACTTCAAAGTTAAATTGGGTTCCTGTATTTTCTTCAGAGGAAGAGTAAGAGGGTATATGTGTGAGAACAGACATCATTTGTGAATTAACAAAATCTGACTGGATCTTTACTCTTTAAAAATTTATTTTATTTTTTTAACTTTATTTTTATTGTTGATACTATAACAGATATCTCCATCCCCCTCGCCCACCTCCACCCAGCCCCTTCCCCTCCTTCTCCCTGGCCATTACCACACTGTTGTCTGTGTCTATGGGTTATGCATATATTCTTTGTCTAATCCCTTCACCTTCTTTATTTTTTAAAATTGATTTTAGAGAGAGAGGAAGGGAGAGAGATAGAGAAATAGAAATATTGATGAGAGAGACATCAATTAGCTGCCTCCTGCCCCACTGGGGATCCAGTCCACAACCTGGGCATGTGCCCTGACTGGAAATTGGACAAGAGACCTCTTGGTTCATGAGTCAATGCTCAACCACTAAGCCACACTGGCAAGCCCCCTTTACCTTCTTTCATCTAAACCACCCCACCCCCACCCCTCTCCTCTGACAGCCATCCATCTGTTTCATGGCAGAACACAAATTAAAGAAACCTTGCAACTGTAACTTTGGTCAAAATAGTCATCTGCAATCTGCTTAAAGAAAGTCAAGAATGGCAAGGACATAGCTATAGAAAATGATTATGATGGCAATAGAATACTAGTGTAATCCAACCAGTATTTATGAAGCTCTTTCTTTTTTAAAAAAAATATGTTTTTATTAATTTTTAGAGAGAAGGGAAAAGGATAGAAAGATAGAAACATCAGTGAGAGTAATATCGATCAACCGCCTCCTGCATGCCCCCTACTGGGGATTGGGCCTCCAACCCAAGCATGTGCCCTGACGGAGAATTGAACCAGTGATCTCTTGGTTCATGGGTTGATACTGAACAACTGAGCCACACCGACTGGACTACTAAGCTCTTTCTATATATCCAACATATTGTTTGTAACATGGAAGAATATAAAATGCATATTTCAAAAAGACAGAAGTTTCATTAGAGAAGAAGAAAAAATGTTAAAGCATGCCATGTATGTATCAATTTAAGAGGATATATGTGTGGTATTACCTATGCAAGTTCAGTGGAGGACCATATGAAAGTGAGCTGGTGCAGTTGGGAAAGGCTTCTTGGAAGAGGTAGTAATATTAGGATGAAGTGAGATATAAAGAGTGAGGAAGAGCTTGATGTGCTGAGTGCACAATTTGTGGAATAGTGTGGTTGAGACAGAAACCTTTATGAAGTGGAGAAATAGGACTCCTGCTAGAAAGGTGAGTTGGAGTACAGTGTAGATGAATTTTAATGAAAAATTAAGGAGTCAGAACCTGGTTAGGTAGTTAATGGTAAGCCATTGAGGGTTTCTTTGAGGTTTTGCAACATAATATTGTCAGGATCCCTTTGTTAAGAGTTGGTCTCACCTTGTTCTCAATGAAACAAAACAAAACAAAGCCCAAAATCTTTTTCTCATGACTTACCCTTCTTCATTCACTATCCCAGTGCACTGAACAGGTAATTTTCCATTAGAAGGATGGTACTTGAGGGGAGACGGAAGTTGGAGCCAGGGTACTGATTAGAAGGGTCAGGTCCAGAAAAGGCAGACCAGACCAGTCAGGATCTCAGTGACCTACTAAGTTACTAAACACATTAAGGTAGGGATCTGTAAAGGGAAGGGAAGAATATTATACCACCTAGTGCCCATCAAGGGGAAATAATTTTAAATTTCAGTGTAAACCCAGAGGATAGTAGTGCTTTTTTTTTTTTTTTTAAATAGGTTGTTATTTTTTAAAAAATATATATATCTTTATTGATTTCAGAGAGAGGAAGGGAGAGGGAGAGAGAGATAGAAACATCAATGATGAGAGAGAGTCACTGATGGACTGCCTCCTGCACGCCCCCTGCTGGGGATCAAACCTGCAACCTGGGAATGTGTCCTGACCGGGAATCAAACCCCAGCCTCTTGGATCATAGGTCAATGCTCAAACACTGAGCCATGCAGTGTTTTTTAATCTCAAAGTAAAGATCATTTATCCTATGACACTTTGCCTCTCAGATCCTTTATAGATAATTTGTCTGAGTTATTATTTTCTTTACTGTGGTAAAAAACTCAACATGAGATTTATCCTCTTAACAAAGTGTCCAATACAGTATTGTTAACTATAGGCACTATATTGTACAGCAGATCTCTAGATCTTGTCCATTGTATATAACTGAAACTTAATAACCATGGAATAACAACTCACCCTTGACCCCTGCCCCCAGTCCACGGAAACCACCATTCTACTCTCTGCTTCTATGAATTTGACTATTTTAGATACCTCATGGAAGTGGAATCATACAGTATTTGTCTTTCTGTGTCTGGCTTATTTCTGTTAGCAAAATGTCCTCCAGATTCATTCATGTAGTAACATATGGAAGAATTTCCTTTTATAAGGATGAATAATATCCCATTTTATGTATATACCACATTCTCTTTATCCATTTATTTTTCAGGGAACTCTTAGTTTCATTCCATGTGTGGTCTATTATGAATAGTGCTCCAATGAACATGGGAGTGCAGCTATCTCTTCCAAATACTGATTTCATTTCCTTTGGATATATACCCAAAAGTGGGATTGCTGGATCATATGATAATCAAGTAAGAGGAAAGATGACCTACAGAATGGGAGAAAATATTTACAAATTAAACATCTGATAAGAGTCTAGCATCCAGAATGTATAAAACTCAATGACTCCAGGCCGGGCGTGGAGATCACAGTTCGATTCCCAGTCAGGGTACATACCCGGGTTGCGGGCTCGATCCCCAGTCGAGGGCATGCAGGAGCCAACTGATCAGTAGCCCCCTTATGATTGATGTTGCTCTCTCTCTCCCTTCCTCTCTCTGAAATCAATAAAGATATATTTAAAAATCAAACAAACAAAAAGACCTCAGTGACAGAGAGAAAAAAAAACAATTTAAAAGTGGACAAGGTACTTTAATAGAAATTTACCTAAAGAAAATACACAAATGGGAAACAAGCACTTGAAAAGCATATTAGTCATTACAGAAATACAAGTCAAAACCATGATGAGATACTGCTTCATACCCACTATGATGGCAATAATAATAATTTAACAAATGGAGCCTAGCCGGTGTGGCTCAGTGGTTGAGCATCAACCTATGAACCAGGAGGTCATATTTTCATTCCCAGTCAGGGCACATGCCTGAGTTGTAGGCTGGATCCCCAGTGGGGGACATGCAGGAGGCAGCCAATCAATAACTCTCATCATTGATGTTTCTGTTTCTCTCCTTCCTTCATCTATCTGAAATAAATAAAAACATATTTAATTAAAAAAGGAAAGTAGCAGGTCTTGTTAGCTAGGTTGTGGAGAAAATGAAACCCTCACACATTTCTGGTGGGAATGAAAAGTGATGCAGTCACTGTGCAAAATAGTTTCACAGTTCCTCAAAACATAGTATTACCATGTGCCCCAGTAGTTCCACTCTTAGTCATATAACCTAAAGATTTGAAAAGGGATATTCAAACATATACTTATATATAAGTGTTCCTAATGAGTTTTTACAATAGCCAAACGGTGGCAACAACTCAGAAAAATGTTGATGTCAGGGCAGAGTAAAATCACAACAAAACCCTCCTCTTTTCTTCCTGAGTATAGCTCCCCCACTCCATTATCTTAACATCCTATCTTTTAGAGCAGTTTTATAACTGATGAAGTACAATTTATTAGTTTTTTCTTTGTATGGGTTTTGCTTCTGTATTGTATTTAAGACATTTTTCCTAACCCAAGGTCAAAAATATTTTCACCTTTGTCTATTCTAGAATAGTTACTGTTTGGGGTATTACTTTTATATCTATGATTCCATTTTGAGTAAATTTTTATATGCAGTGTAAGTTATGACTCAAGGTTCTCTTTTGGTATGTGGATGTCAAATTATTCTGTAAGAGGTTTATGACTAGGGCAGATCAAAATGCCTCAAGGCTTGCTGTTCTTACAGAGATTCAGCTGCTTCTCTTGAATAAATACTCCCTGGATTTTTGCAAATGTTTTTAAAATTTTTTGGAAAATGTTAATTTTGACAATTAAAAAATTTTTTTATTAATTATGCATTTTTGCCAATGTTATTGTTGTTTATATAAAGATAAAATTTCTAGTGGTCCTTACTATGTGATTCCTGCTAACATCACTCCTGTTTATTGATTTCTAACTTAATATGCTTGTGGTCATAGAACTTACTCTTCATGCTTTCAATCCTAACATTATTGAGAATTAGTTTATGGTTTATCATATGATATATTTTGGTGAACATACTATTGATAGTTGAAAAAATTTGACATTTTGTAATTAGTTCTAATGCTTTCTTATTCCAGTTGATCCAGTTTGTTAAAACTGTTGCTAAAATATCTATATTATTCCAAATTTTATTCAATCATCATATCAATTTATGAAAAAGGAATGTCAAAACCCTTATGGTTTTGGATTCATCTAATTTCATTTAGTTCTGTACATTTTTGCTTCATCTATTTGAAGCCCTGTTTGATGTTAGGTATATACACATTTATAATTTTTACATGTTCTTGATCATTTAACTATTTTATCATTTTATATTGCCCCTTTTTATTTCTAGCAGTGCTATTGCTTTTGAAGGGTGCTTTTTCTAATACTTAGTACTCTAGCTTTCTTATGCTTAGTGTTTGTGTACTGTAAAGTTTCCCAGCCTTTTACTTCTATCCTGTCAGTGTTTTTATAGAGCAAGTGTTCTTCTGTGAATTCCATATAGTTAGGGTCCACTTTTTTAGTGAATCTCACAGTCTCTTTTTAATTGCAGTGTTTAATTCATTAACACTTAATATAATAATTCATCTGTTTGTGTTTTAGTCTACTACCTGGCATTTGTTTTTATTTAACTCATTTGCTCTTTGTTTCTCATCCTTCCTATCCTTTCTTCTTTGTCATCTCTCAAGTGTTTAAATAATATTTTATCTCCTCTACTTAATTTTATTTTACTGTTTGCCAGAAAGATTATAATATCTATTTTTAATGTATTACAAGATATATTCAAATAATTTTATACCATTTTGTGAAAAAATGCAAGTCTCTTACAATAGGATAATTCCATTTAGACCTTTCTTCTCTTTGTGTCCTCAAAATCATATATTTTACTAATTTATTTTATTTATTTATGCTCTATTTATAAGCCCCCAACACATAGTTACTTTTTTTCATTTTAATGAATTAACCAGCTTTTAAGGGTCCTAATATATGGTGATGGGAGAAGTTATGATTTTGGGTGGTGGGCACACAGTGCAACATACAGATCTTGTAACATAGAAACCCACACCTGAAACCTATATGTTAATATTAACCATTGTCACCCCAATAAGTTTAATAAAAAAAGAAATGTAAAACACACCCATTTATTCCAGAAAAATATTAAAAGGTGTTTTGTAATTATCCAAGTTTACTCTTTCTGATATTCTCCATTTCTTCCTGCAGATCTGGATTTCCATCAAATTTCATTTCATTTAGACTGAATAGCTTCTTTTAGCATTTCTTTTATTGTATGTCTAGTAAAGATGAATTATCTCAGCCTTTGTCTATCTAAAAATGTATTTACATTGCTGTCACGTGTGAAGGATGGTTTCGCTGAATATAGAATTCTTGGTTGGCAACTTTTTCTCCTCAGGACTTTACAAATACATACATTGCTCCATTTTGTTCTGTGCTGGGTCATTTGTATCAAGAAGTCAGCCAACATTCTTTTCATTGTATCCCTTTATACAATGTGCTTTTTTTCATATTCTGGTGGCTGTTAAGAACTTCTTTTTATCTTTGGTTTTAAATAATTTGGCTATAAAGTGCTTTAAGTGTGGGCTTATATATATATTTCAGAGAGAGGAAGGGAGAGGGAGAGAGAGAGAGAAACATCAGTGATGAGAGAGTCCTCCTTAATCGGCTGCCCCCTGCATGCTCCTGACTGGGGACCAAGCCCACAACCCCGACATGTGCCCCAACTGGGAATCAAACCATGATCTCCTGGATCCTAGGTTGATGCTCAACCACTGAGCCACACCTGGCTGGGCTAAGTGTGGGCTTCTTTGTATTTATTCTAAATGAGTTTAGGTGAGATTCTTAGTTCTATGGTTTGATACCATTTATCATTAAAAAAAAGTTTTGGCTGCTTTCTTGTCAAATATTTCTTCTGCCTTATTCTCTCTTTACTTCCCTTGGGGACTCTAATGTACATGTTATGTCATAAAATATTATCCCACAGATCTCATTTGCTTGGTTTGATTTTCTTTAACCTTTATTCAAATTCAATGATATTTTACTCTGCTGTGTTCACCTGCTGTAAGGCTCATCAAATTTACTCTTCCTCTTTGATATTGTAATTTTCACTATTAGCATTCCCATTTGTTTTATTTTATGTTTCTATTTTCTATTTATCAAATGAAATTTCCCCTCTGTTAATGTGTGTTGTCTACCTTTTCCCACTAGATCCTTTAACATTATATTTCTTTTAGAGGTACTTTTTGTTAATTTCAACAACTTGGCCATCTTTTGTTTTCTTTCTCTTAACTGTTTTGGCTTTGCTTCAGTTTTATTTAGTTTCGATTTACCACTGGATTTAATTGTTTTTCAGGATGGGATTATGTTTTTCCCCTCAGAATTTCTGGAAATCTAAGCAGTGTTGTGACTCTGGAGTTTTTTTATTACTTTTCAACTTTGCTAACAGTATTTTGGGTCTACAGGTTGTTCTATTTGCTCTACAGTCCCCTACCCCTTGTATTCATCACTATGGGGCATCTCCATCTGGCTGATCAGCCACCAGCCTCCAGAGAGCCAAAGTATACTCAGTGAAGACCAGAGTTTATCAGAATGGTTTATTTCAACTCTCTGGCCTTGGTCTGCCTTTAGTGTACTTTCTTAGTGAAGGCCCATGGCAGAGTTGGTAAGTGGGTAGGGCATGATGACACATTTACACTCTTTGTTGCTTCTTACAAGACATGCTAATCTATCATGTCTGCATATATTTTGTCATAAAAAATGTAAAAAAAAAGTCTTGCTGTCTTCTCATCACTAGTCTATGTGTGATTCTGTCTGCCTCCTCCTGCCTGCTAAAAATGAAATAGCCATGAGTTTCTTCTCAACTTGGAAGTACTTCTCACTTTCTGGAGATTATTTAATTTTGTTTTATTTGTGTTCTGAGCTCTCTGAAGAATTTCAAAAGTTATGATTTCACAGCTTACTTGGGTTGTTCACATTGTTGAAGTAGGAATAATGGCTTATTGCAATTTCCTTCATTGTAAGTATAAATCCAATACATTATATTTTTATAAAGGATTTATTAAATTTAAATTTGTAAACTTATTATTTATTGCTCCTCTAACTTGTAAAATCTGTGGTGTCCATAGAAATCATATATGGTGTAAACCCAAGGATTGCACTAGGTAGACCCACTCTTGAGACCAACACTGTGTATTGTAACATATTTCCAAAATTGTGAATAAAGAAAGTGCAGTGTGCTAAGTGAATTATTTATAATCTTCACATACCTCCAACATTGATTAAATGCAATGAAAAGTTTGTGTTAAACTTCCAACTTTCTGATTCAATTTCAGAGATTTGCCATTATAATGAGTTATGAACAAGATTTAGCTCCTAACTACTCTCAAGAATTAAGTCACAAAACCAGCTGTGTCCTCTAAGAGTCCCCTTTTGTGATATGAATGGAAGCACTTTTCTCACTAGGAGAAGAATCAGGATGTCAGAGTTCGAATAGATACCGTTTAAAAGCAAAAAACAACAAAGAAGATTACAACTGTTGTCTCAAAGACTCCTTAGGGCTCTTAAAAGTGTGTTTATGAAACAAATCTTATTCTTTTCTTTTTAATTTAACATTTGTAAATGAGTACACACCTGTCTTTCATTTTCGTTGCATTTGATTCTTTGCAAAATTTCTCAAATTACTAGTTCAGAGACCCTATTGTCCCCTGAACATACAGTGCTCATTTCTGCCTCTCTGCTTATCCAGATCTCACCCGTCTCTTAAAATTCAGTTGACTCTCGTACATATTGATTTCTTTATCATGAGTGTACTATTCAGTTAAACATGTATCACTAACTCTTTCATGTGGGTATATTTTCACACTGAAAATAGGTTTTCTTTGAAAAAAGAGACCTTATTATTGTTTTGATCTGGCACAGCCACCCATCTTTGTACACATGTAAACACACATACACACACAACTCAAATGCTTACTTATTTTATACGCCATAGACACCTATTTAGGTTATAAGAATTTATGGGATTCTATGAACTTATAAAGCATTATCATTATGATAATATGAAATTCTTCAAGTTTATTATTCATATTAACTAGACACATCCTTAATAGCAAAACATCAAGCTTATATTAGAAATTTCATCTGTTTTTCTTATAAATTTCTCTAAGCTACAACTGTTATAGTTTAAAGACCATTAGATAGTACAGATATTTAAAATTGGTTTGCCTTTTATGAACTTGGACATTGAAATGGGCTTTTGTGTTGCATATATTAGATGTTAAACAAACAGATGTAGATGAATAAAATGATGAGATGTGATTATAGTTTTATATTAATCATTTTCAAAATTAATATTTGCTTTCTTAGGTCCTTTATACACTTTTCTTTCTTATTATGACATTATGATTTTGTATGACTTGTGTTTTGCTTGGTTGCTATAGAAATAGAGAATGTACTCAAATCTTGTGTTTGTTTTTGTATTTGGTTTGATAGAAAAGGGCAGAAAGCAAGTATTTTGAATGTGTTCATAGAATTAGGTTTGTACATCACTTTAACATAGTCACTCCCAGACATTGGTTGTGCTTCTATAAATGAGAAGTACTCATGGTGACTGTTGTTAATAACGGGACTCTGGTTGCTTTAAGCAGAGAAAAATTTGTAGGTAGTTGCGTAACAGCTCACACTGTGAAAATCAGTAGACCTTATGTTTCTCTGAGTAGGAATAAGTGTTTTTGCAAAGCCAGTTTGGAGGGCAAAAGAAAGTGAATTGTATTAAACTGGCCAATATGGCAGTGGTCATTTGAATTGATGCTGGTACTCAATTAGTAGTTTTTTGGTTATTTTTATTATTATTATTTTTTGAATATATCTTTATTGATTTCAGAGAGAGGAAAGGAGAGGGAGAGAGAGAGACAGAAACATCAATGGTGAGAGAGTCATTGATCGAGCCCGCAACCTGGGCCTGTGCCCTGACCGGGAATCGAACCCCGATCGCCTGGATCCTAGGTTGACGCTCAACCACTGAGCCACGCCCGGACGGGCAGTAGTAGTTTTTTAAATAGCTAATTGGTGAATGAAATTTTTCTAGCTATAGATAAGCTCAATCTCAAGATTTATTTGGCTCTTGGTAGCAGCGAAGCTTCTCCAAGGATGCTTTAGCTCAATGCAGGCAGTGTGAGTTTACTATTTGAGGGTCTCTGGGATTTTTGTAGGTTAGGTACCAGGGTGGGAATTAGCTTTATCTTTTTAAAGGAGAGACAATTTGACAAGGCTGACCACCTCTATTACAAAGATAATTAGAATTAATTAGAAAGAACACCAAGCTTAGCTAATTTTTCTTATTGATTTTTTTTATGATAGGAGAAGCAATTTAGAAATAATTGAACACTGAGAGAAGCATTTGAAACCTCCTGTTGATATAAAGTAGATCAATTAAGTTAGCTTTGTCTCAGATTCTTTATTTTGGTACCCCATTGGGCTTCCTTTCCTTTAGTCTTATAAAAAGATATTGAAAATTCTAGTGATTTTTCTAGAATTAAAAACATGTTGGAATTACATTATAGGACTATTCATAGTTATGATTTTCACCCTACATTTTTCAGGTTGATGAGTGGTAACTTGGCTGAATTTTAGAAGTTATCAGTATTGGAAACTGTGGCTTTGTGCATACATATGTTCTATAGTATCCGAATGGTCTTAAAATTAAGTAACTTCCTAGACCTTATTGGTTTCTGGGACTATAATTTTAACTTGAAAGTTTTTGAAATGACTAGAAGCAGTAATTTTAGGTGTAGCGGCTCCAGCCTTCCTAAACTGCTTGCCAGAAAAGGGCATCTGAAATGATTGTACAAAACTCCGCTGAAAAGTAAGCAGTTCCCTATGGCTGTTGAAAATGACCAAGACAGGGCAGCTAATAGCACCCATATGAAATGTATTTACCAGGTAAATGAAAACAGAAACTGTATTTTATGAAAATAATAATGGGATTGTGCTCCCACAAAATTAAGACATGGGCCACTTCTTAATTCTTGCACTGACTTCGTTGGCTTTGGTCCTGAGAGCCTGCACCAATTCTGTGAAGTCAGTGTTGCATTGGTGCTATCATAAGATAAGAACAGAAAGCATAAGGCTGGGGAGGGTAGAACTTCCCTGAGGAAGAATTGCCCAATGGATCTGAGTGCGCTAAACATCTAGATGGGTGTGCATAGTTTATATAAGTATAAAAAATCCTTGGTTCGAAGACCATTTCTCTCTGAATCTGGGGAAAATCTCACATTTAAAACTAGAAGGTAATGACAACATTGCTTCATTTTTCTTTGGTAGAGGGAGAAGAGGCCAGCTAAAGAAATCTGTGTAGAACTATTCTTATTTAAAGTAATAAGAGAAAAGCAAAGTTTCATTCTACTATCTCAAGTGAAATTTATGAAGTAAAAATAAATAAAAGTACATTCCTTTCCAGTAGCTTAAATAACCACTAAGGACCCTTTAGCAAAGGCTCTCTAGGCAAATTGAGATAATTAAGAGAGTTTGCCAACCAAATACAAAGCATATGTTTTGCTTTGTAGCCAAGAAGAAACCTCTGAAAAGTCTGATTTAAGGGCTGAGGGCCTCAGGAGACAGCCCCATAGAGCTCCATAGGCAGAGAGATTTTTGTCCCCTTAAATTAGGGATTGGTAACCTTTTCCTGTAAAAGTCCACATAGTAACTATTTTAGACTTTGTGGGACACACACTTTTTATCCCAATGATTCAAATCTCCCATTGTGTCATGAAAGCAGCTATAGACAATACTTTTTTTTAAAATAATGGATGCGACTGTGATCCAGTAAAACTTTATTTACTGCCAGGCCAGTGTGGTTCAGTGGCTTAGCACCAACCCATGAACCTGGAGGTCATGGTTTGATTCCCAGTCAGGGCACACGCCCGGGTTTCGGGTTCGATCCCCAGTATGGGGTGTGCAGGAGGCAGCTGATCAATGACTCGCTCATCACTGATGCTTCTATCACTCTCCCTCTCCCTCCCTCTCTCTGAAATCAATAAAAACATTAAAAAAACACACAAAACTTTATTTACTAAAACAGACTGTGGTGAGATTTAGCCCTGGCTGTAGCTAGGCAACTTTTGCCTTAAACCAAAGGATGGAATAATTTGCTGTAAACAGACAAGGAAACAATCAATATGTAACCAGTTATGCCTTTTTAGATGAGCAAACAAGCCTTAAATTAGATCTCCCTTCCTCCTTCGCGCACTGCTTCATAGCCTAACGGCGGTTTTAGAAAGCTGCGTGTAGAATGGGAAACTGTCGTGGGAACTGCAACTCTCAGAAAAGGGTGCCACTTCTGAGTTGTTTCTGGAGGAGCCAAAGTGCATGAAGGATACAAAACACACTAGGTGTCTTTGGTGGGAAAACAAACTCATTCCTTTAAAAGTGACTCGGAATAACGTTTCACTCAACATCGTTGAGCTTCAGGGGCTGTCATGAACTTCTACAAACACTTTGGATTCCGAGAGGCTTCTGAAAGCCTTTATTTCATTCAGGCTGATCCTCACTTACTTGTTTTAGGCTCAGCTGACCTTGAAATGCGATGCAGTGAGAAGAGCAGGAGCTCAGATTTCAGCTTTAAAATGTAGTAGCCGTGTGACTTGGCTGCTTACCCTTTAACTGGTTTATATCCTAGTTTTTCCACCTATAAATTGGGGAAATGATTACACCCTTTTCTAGGATTATTATGAAGATTAAATAATAAGAAATATGTGAAGCACATAGACCTCAGTGTGTGTGTGTAAAACTCAGAGATCTGTTTTATTCAATTCTTACTTAGTTTTGTAACCATGGCGGTGATTCTGAGAACTAAACTACTGGAATATTCACAAAGTTACAGGGCAATGTTATCTATACTCCTTAAGCAGTGGCTCAAGATGAATTGTTTGTCCTCAGGTTTAAGGCAAATATGAAGAGTTATGATGTGCACCTGGTGACTGCTTTGGAGTCCACACCATGGCTGGGCACGTGGCAGGAATGCACCTATATGAACAGTCCACTTTAAGAACTGTGAACTCCTAGACTCAATTTGGCTTCCCTGGGCAAAGACATCTCTCACACATCCTTGCACTTTGCAGTTGGAAATTTTTAAAAAATAAGCATCCATGCAATCCCCACAGAGAGAGCAAGAAGGTTATTTTTGACCTCTCTACCCTTTACCTACGGATATCTTTTTCCTGCTGTTCTTGTACTGTATCCTTTGTTGTAATAAATCTTAGCCATAAGTCTAACTTTATATTGAGCCACACGGGACTAAGTGGGTAGCCTTGGAAACCCAGAGATGTAAGATTGATCTATCATCTATCCATCCATCCATCCATCTACACATACATAAATATTTTTTTCTTTTATGCCAAGAAAACTCACAATGTCATGATGTGGTAATTAGTTTGCTTACAGAAGATCAATAGATTGAAAATCTAGTAGGAGGGGCCTCAAACAACTATTAATCTGCTTTGCCGACTGTGTTATAGTGATAATAGTAACAGATTAGAAGTTTGGAAACCTAGATTCTAGTATTGTGTGATAGATAGAAACTAGGACTAGAGGGACCAAAATAAAAAGCAAAAGAGATATAGATCATGGTCAGATACTGCCTTACTCGTTATCAAAGCAATTTTCAGAAAGTTTAGAGAAAAGATAAGTAGGACCTCAGGGCCAGAAACTGTGAAAATAGAAGATGGTTCAAATGGGATATCATATTCTGGAAATTATAACTTTTGTGAGGAAATATGGATAGAAAATGGGATTCTATGGGAATTAACCTCACAGGGTGATCTGATCATAAATTCCTTACTGGGCAGTTCATGGTGGGTAGTCACACCCCAGGCATATAACTACTTTAGTAGAAGGTTTATCTTTGCCTTAGGCAGGCTCTATCCATTTTTTCTGTGCATTTACATTAAGCACATAATCTTGTTAACGATCTTATAATCCCATCTCCACCTTTCTTTCTCCTACTTTTGTATAATCTTCCTTATGTTCCCTCTGTAATTTCAAATGCATAAGGGAAACTGCAAAACTGTTATTCTCTGGAGCATTTGAGATCTTGCTTCCCTACAATTGCCATCAGTTTTGGCTCAAATAAACTCTTATAAAAAAATTCTCTACATGTTTGGATATTTCTTACATCAACAAAGAAAAATAAGAGGAAATCAGAATGCTGGAATTTAGATGAAGAGAACATGAAGGGAACAGATGACGTGAAGTTGATGGTGGTAACACCTAATCAATGTGTTCAATGAGCGCATAGATTTTTCATGAGAGTTATGTCCCAAATAAATTCAAGCTTATATAAGTTCCAGAGACAAAAGTGAAAACAGTTTTTTCACCTATGTTTACAGATGCAAGATGAAAAGGGGCACATGGTATGATATTAGCAGATAACAGAGAAAGGTTCTCTGTTGTGTCATCTCTCTTATTTTCACCTTTTCATTAAAGCAAATATTCTTCAAAATGTAAAGTATATAACAATACATCAGATAGACGGAGTAACTAATAGGTGAGGAAAAACTGATACATATAAGGGAATCTGGAGTTAAACTTGATGGCAACATTAGCTGTGTCAAAAGATATACGTTAGGGAAATGCTGCACATATGTATTGCTGTGCAAAAAGCAATTGACAGAGTAGCCCACTTGCTTTTGGAAGATGGCCTTGGCTGATCTTCAAATAACTTGTATGACTCTCCTACCTCTAAACCTATCTGTATGCTGCCTAATTTCTTTTTCTTATGTCTCAGAAGGTATGATGTTATTATTCCTGTTTTACTGATGATATAGTCTTGGTTTCCTCAACTAACTTGTTTTAGTCACTTATTCTGCATTCACTGATTCATTCAATAGATATTTATATTTGCCAGGCACTGTTAGAGGAGCTGAGGATACATTAGCAAACAAGACAGAGAAAGATCTATGTCTCATATAACTTACCATCTAATAGAGGGGGAAAGATAGGAAATAAGAATACAAAATAATATACAATATGATTTCAGAGTGTGGTATCATAAAGAAATAAAATAAGGAGATATACAAGCAGGTGGTTTGGGTTTGATGGACTGTTTTAGAAGTGCTGGTCCAGAAAGGCCTGTCAGTGGTAATGGCATCTACCTTGAGACCCAAGGAGCTAAATATGTGAAGATCTGAGGGGATCACAAATGTGCAGGTCAGGAGTAAAAATGAGCTTGACACTAGGGGAACAGACATAAGGTCAGTGTGTTCAAGTCTAATAAACACTTGAGAGACTTGTGTAAGATGAAGTTGAAGAAGTGAGTAATGATTATTATATCAGATAGAGGCCTGCAAATCATAGGATATGTGTTCTATTGTAGTGCTTTAAAAAGTAGAGACATTGGAGTTATGTAATTTTAAGAGCATTTTAGTCCCTATGTGGAGATGAATTATGAGGGAATGCCAAAGTAAAAACAAGAGGATTAAAATTCAGAGGATATTGCACATGTGAGCTGTGGGCAGCCCAGATGCATGTGTGTAGCTATATATAGTAGGTGGATTTGGAATTTACTTTGGAGATGGAGTTGACAGGTCTTGCTACTGGATTTCATGTCTTCTAGATTTTTGACTTGAGAAAGTGGAGGGATGGAAGTTTATGAGATGGGAAAGGTGGTGGCATGAGAGTGATGTGGGGAGAGAGGAACAGACTGGAAGAATAAAATAACTGTAAAGCCTTAGACATTGTCAATTTCTGTCTCTCTTTTGTACTTTTAACTTCTCTGATCTTTCCATTATTAGCCACTAAACATGCGTAAGTGTTTCCCACCCTAATTCTCCTAATCTTCCCTGAACTCTGCTTCTCCCTTGGAATATTTCCCTCTCATTGTCCTCCCTTTCAGTGACACATTTCTTGAAATAGTAATCAACACTTATTGTTACTGCTTAATCTCACACCATTTCCTCATCTACTATTTGCAATCTGAAGTGTGATACAAAAGTATAAAGAATTGACTTTATTTCCCTTCTTCTTTACTGATACAATGATTACTGTGAATTTATAATATGTAAGCACAAGCACAGGTGCTGATAAGGCCATGCTCATAGAAGTGTTCCACTTAGCTTTAAATATATATACATATATATATTTCAGAGAGAGAGAGGAAGGGAGAGGGAGAGAGAAACATTAGTGATGAGAGAATCATTGATCGGCTGCCTCCTGCATGCCCCCAGCTGGAGATCGAGCCCTCAACCTGGGTATGTGCCCTGACCGGGAATTGAACTGCTATCTCCTGGATTATAGGTCGATGCTCAACTGCTAAGCTACACTGGCCTGGCTCCGCTTAGCTTTTTCTTGTGCTACTGCCATAGGTAACACTCCAGACTCCAGCCACAGATGCAGTGTGGGTGAACTGCTGGACCATCAGAGACAAACTGTAAGAAAAGGCACACACAGACTCAAAATATTAGTAAGTGACTATCAGCAGGATTTGTTGACCATTTAACTCCTTGTAAACATTTAGTGGTCCAGTCCTGTCAAATACTGTGGATGGGTTAGTACTGCTTTTGCACAAGAACTCTCCCACCTTTATAAGAAATGTAACAGTCCACCCTCCTGCCTAGGTAACAAGGTAATTCTCAAGAAATTTACATAGTCAGAATGTATGTTTTTTAAAATGTCAGAATAAGGTTAAGTAGAGATGATTATCATGGTGCAAGAAATTTCATCAAGTTAATTCAGGCCATGAAATGTTGTACAAAAGTGGTGGAATTAACAAATTGCTATATTAAAATGTCCATTCACAAAATTTTCTGATTCAAATGGTTCTTACATCGACTTTTTCTTTTGCATCAACTTTTAATATATCTTTGTATAATGGCAATATCACAGCTCATGAAGTTTATCTGAGGCACAATTTACTGCTGATTGAAACTTTGAGAGTAATGATTTTTCCCACATAATGTTAATTATTTCTATAATATAATTATGCATTTTGATTTAGAAATTTAATGAATACTTGAAGGAGAGATGTGACTTGAAAGTTCATTAGTTGTGTGGTTTTTGAGGCCTGTTCAAAGGTGGCAGAGACTGAACACAATTGAAAGAGTGCTAGCCTAGGAAACAGGACAGGTGGGCTCTATCACCTGGGGTAGGTTTTTGCTAGGATTCTTCTACTAAATCTTCCTAGGCTTCTATTTTCTTATCTGACACATAGAGAAAATAATATCGGTCCTATAGTCTCCATGGAGTTGGATTTTCAGGGACAGTTACGATTGCAAATATCTTAACTCCTTGACAGGACATTTGTATTCATTTCTGGCTCACAGAACCCAGTTGAATCAAGTGTATGTTGCATAACTAAGGTCATAGGGAACCAGAAGCTACAGTGCACCCTGGCTTTTATGTATCTCATTTTATGTGCAATTAATGTTCTCTTTGTCTTTATAGCTTTTAGGCTCACGATAAAAGCTCCAAAGCAGGAGAGTTGAAAAAGCAGCCATCACATCTCCTAGTGACCTTCATTTTGGCACTCCTTTTGCAGTTTTAACTCTCACAAAGACTGAAAAGGTGGTTGATGAAATCACAAATGTACAGATAGATTTTAGAGTTGGAAAGGTCAATCCCTTGCTTTCAGGTGAGAGAAAAGAAGTCCTGATCAAATTCATGCATAGCTGCCCATCTTATATCCTTTGTGGATGAAGAAGAGGCAGTAGAATAAAATGGATTAGGGTGTTATTGGCAGAAATTTCCAAAGGATAGCAAAAGTGGCCAGCTGGTCAGTGTCAGGGTTTGGAAAGCTCCATTAGAAACAACCCCAGAAAGGTGGTATTTTACGTGAATATTCAGAGTCTGTAAGCAGGAACCAAACAAAGGAACTGGGATTCAAATGAAGAATGTAGGGGAAGAAGGTAAAAGGCCTGTTTGGATAGGCCTATTGATTTAAGAAAGAAAAATCCCTTTAAAGTATCACACAACAGACTTTATTTAATCCTTAGGAATGCATTTCTGAAACATAGCTTGACATCAAGATAATCCCAACAAAGATTCATAAATTTCAGTAGCTGTAAAACTGTGTAGGTTTCAATAGCTGCAGGACAGCGATGGCTGGGTTAGAATCAGATGAATGAGCCCGGCCAGCATGGCTCAGTGGTTGAGCATTGACCTAGGATCCAGGAGATTGCGGTTTGATTCCCCGTCAGGGCACATGCCTGGCTTGCGGGCTCGATCCCCAGCAGGGGTCGCGCAGGAGGCAGCCAATCAATGACTCTCAACATTGATGTTTCTATCTCCCTTTCTCTGAAATCAATAAAGATATATTAAAAAAAAAAAAAAATTTTTTTAAATGACGTGAAAGAGAACACTCAAAAGTAGGAAACAAATGGACTCAAGTGGAGGTGAAAGAAATATATTAAGAGTCACTGTGGACTAAACTTAGAAAACTAGGACTAAGTATAAATGCAGAGAAATGACACTGATGATGTACAGAGATTAGCAGAAGTTTCTCATTTGAACGAAGGTGTCCACCTGACTAAGAAAAATTCATAATGGTGGTAACATTTTCAGTGTTTTGCTATCCCCCAGGATACCTAATGAAATGGGGATATGGCAGTTCATTAATGACTTGATTATAGTTTTCTTTATTTTTTATCAGCTGGATGATTGTTTATTCAACAAACATATTCCATTTATTAAGTCATACATGTGATATAATATAAAGATAGAGATGAATATGACACAGTTATTTGCTCTTGAACTTTCCAGCCATATACACATATAAAATTGTAATTCATTTGCAAGAAGTTTTATTTTTGAAAATAGACAAAAAAGTCGAAAACCCAAGATGACTAACTTAAAAATCATCAGGAAGTTGTCTTCGACACTTTTATCAGACATTTGTCTTGGAAACTATAATTTCAAAAAAATAATATTATTTTTTTCTATCTCTGTGGAAGGTAGAGACAATATCTTCCATAAAAATTCAGTATTTTCCATAAAAATACAAAGTTTCCAGTGGCTATGTTTTGTTGCATGAATCTCTTGGATACAAATTGCTCTTTGTAACAATGGTTGTTTACCTTGCTGTAAGTAGAAAGATCTGCTTGAATTTTTTTTCCCCCCATTGATTTTGTTTTTCCACATACCTTCAATTTTTGATGACAAGTGAATTATAATGTTTTTGTTATAGCAAAATGGACAGCATTGGCAATCTGATTTATATTCAGTAGACTGTTTCCATTGACAATAGAACCGGAAGGCTAGAAGGAAATTCAGAATGTTATCAATTCACTCCAGCTATATGGTCCATACCTATTCAAAAGATGAATGAATCTCTAACTATTTTAAGGCTATTCAATAAATAATTCCCTGCAATTAACTTTTGTTATCTGTGCCTGTCAGGAACCAGCCTGAGAAAGAACAAACCTGAGTTCGAGGGGTGGAAATCAAAGAGACAAACAAAGTTATGGGATCAGGAAGGCTGCCCTCCAATGAGGAGCAGCCCCAAATGGCTTCAATGCTTTTATTATATAGTAAGTAACAAACAAGTGATAATGAAGTGAGGGTGATACAAAGTAGTTCCTTCAAGGCTGCATAAACACTCGTTCAGAGTAAACATCCTGCCTCCTGCATGAGCCCAGACCTTGGTAATTTCTTTATCTCGGCTCCTCATGGGAACTTGTGGGGAGGGTCGAGTCCTTGACTCCAGACCCTCAGGTGACATGGACCATGTCCATTCATGTCACCGGCTCCCAACACCTAACATTTGTTGCTGACTCCATCAATTATATAGTTAAATAGGACATGCAAACTCCAATGCTTTTCTCTCATATTACAACAGTGCATGTTGAAGTAAATGGGATAAAGTAGAGTGCTAACAGGCAGCAATCCTCAATTATTGAAGCCGATGTTAGAGTTTGCAGCCCTAAAGTGATCCAGCCATCTTTCTGAACTAGCAGGAGTAAACGTACTTTTTACTTAATACCCATTAGTTTGCTTCAAGCCAGAGCTACTCAGAGTAAGATTCTTCTGCCAGGGCACTATGGCAGAGCCATCATAATCACACAAGTCTAGGCTAAAGAACATCAAGATCAAACCACAAAACAAAAAGTGGCACAAGTTAACAAAATTAGACAGGTGTCAAGCGCACGATTCCACAACACATCATCTGTACACTGTATTGTGTGTTCACCACCCCAAGTCAAGTCTCCATTTTTAAATTCTTCATCTTCTTATGTATTCACCTGGAAATTTTTTTGTCTAGTTAGGCAGTTTATTATACTATTAAAATAAAACTCTAAGCCAGATGGTCTGTGCTCTGTTTTTATATACCCTGCTTAGTAAAACTGTGACTCTGGATAAATCAACTACTGTTCAGAGCTCCAGTTTACTCATTTGTTAAAATGGAAATAACAAAATGTGTGTCAGTTTGTATGTCAAATGAAGATAATTATAATCATAACAATCATAATAATAGTGAATTTTTTTACTTATTTTATTTTTTTCCATCACCATTTATCCCCTCTATGCCCTCTTCCACCTACACCCATCCTCCCATCCCCCCTGCAATCACCACACTGTCATCTTTTTGCAACATTAAGTGGTAGTATTGTTGCTAGTTTAGTCTTAAGTGTTTAAAACAAAGATTTTTCTTCTTTTATCAGTTTATTGATGATATGGCAATTATTGATTGAGAGAAGGGAATGAATTACTACAGGCTAGTGCAAGACATCATATCAGTTTCTGTACAATTCACATAATTCCATAGAGAAATAAGTAAAGGTAATATTGCAAAGTATTGGTTAGACTACCTGGATAGACTTTTGGATAAGAAGGAGATATTGGAAATCGATGAAAATATAACTTGTTTGTTTATAACTGGTTGAATTGCTAGAGCTAAAGAAAGCTAATTAAATAGTTGATATCAACATATATAGAGAGGTTTCTTTTAAGGTGGCTCTATTATTGATTCTGTTCCATGCAATTTTTTCTCAGTTATTTGGATGGGGAAACCAAATATGTAAAGAGATAGCATCTCAGATTCAGGATCTTAGGAGGTTATAAGAGTTTAGAATGATGGGCTAAAAGTATCAAACTAAAATTTTGAAAATATCCTCAATTTTGTAAAGATCTTCAATTTGTTTCTCAATCACAACTGTTCAAGGGTAGAATGAGTATAACAGTTAAAAAGTAGCTGGCAAGAAAATGGGTCTGGGTGTTTGAATTGACTGTAGATGTTAAGTAAGGAGATACCTAAGGAAACCTAATATGAAAAACCTAAGAACGTCAGTTACCTGAAGCTCAGAAATAGTTGGGGCTACATAGTATTACAAATGAATGAAGACAAACTCTGCTGCTTTCTGCTGTCCTCCCTCTCCTCATGTTTCCATATTGGGGTTGACAGAGATACTGGCATAAGACTCAGAAGAAGTCTGAGGGAAGTGCATCTAAACTTAGTAAAAGTTAGAAAATATGGTCCTTTTTATTATGTAGGGGTATATAACATATATTAATAAAGTTGTGATTTGAACATTAAATCTCATCAGGTTATATGATTTTATTAAGTAGCAACTGATGTTTATTAAAAACTAAAACAAATGTCAGACTCATGTAATTCTGAGAAAAAAACCCTCTATTGCATTCTCCTCATCCTAACATAGACCTTAGTTTTTGTTCACTTTACTTTGCCTTTTAATCAGTCAGGGTTGTCCAGAGAAACCGAACCAGTAGGAGACCCAAGGAAAGTTGTAGTCTGAATCAAAAGACAGTCTGTTGGCAAAATTCCTTTTTGCTGGAGGAAGTCAGTTTTTGTTCTCTTAAGGCCTTCAACTAATTTGATGAGGGCTACCTACATTATGGAAGATAACCTGCTTTATAAAATCTGAAAATTTAAAATCTCATCCAAAAACACTATCACAGAAACATCCAGAATAATGTTTGACCAAATGTCTGGGTACTGTGGCCCGGCCAAGCTGACGCATAAAATTAATCTCATACCTTCTTTGTTTCAAAGTCCTAAAGCTCTTCATAAATCCTTGAGCTTGTTACTTAAATAAGAGACACTAAGTAGCTTGATGGATATGACTAGAGGGAAAGAGAGTACTGAACTGAATAGATGGTGATATCATTTAGAGGTATAAAGGGCATATGAATAAGACTAGGATGAGAAGGCAAAAGGAGAGTCTCATGAATTTATTTCTTTTTGAAATATTTCACAGAACTAGAACAAAATCTAAACATTTATATGGAACAACAAAAGACCCACATAGCCACAGCAATCTTGAGAAAGAAGAGCAAAGTTGGAGGAATCTTTATTCTACCTGATATGAAACTGTACTACAAGGCCATAGTAATCAAAACAGCATGGTACTGGCATAAAAACAGTTATTTTTACTTATTTATTTTTTAAAATATGTGTTCATTGATTTCATAGAGAGAGGAAGGGAGAGGAAGAGAGAGAGAGAGAAACATTAATGATGAGAGAGTCATTGATTGTCCGCTTCCTGCACAACCCCCGCTGGGGATCAAGCCCGCAACCCGGGCATGTGCCCTAACCCAGAATCGAACCACGATCTCCTGGGTCCTATGTCGATGCTCAACCGCTGAGCCATGCCAGCCGGATCAAAAACAGGTATTTATATAAATAAAAGAGAATAGAGAGCCCAGAACTAAACCCATGTCCTTATAGTCCATTAATATTTGACAAAGGTGACACAAACATACAATGGTGTAGAGGAAGTCTGTTCAATAAATGGTGCTGGGAAAATTGGATACATGCAAAAAATAAAATTAGACTATTTTGTTACACCCTACACAGTAATAAGTTCAAAATGGTTTAAAGGCTTAAATGTTAGGCTCAGAACCATAAAAGTCTTCGAAGAAAACATAGGCAGTAAAATGTGACTTGGGGATAGAATTGAGACCATCAAATATTTTTCGTCTTAATGTTTCTGTGTCATGTCTGACTTCTTTTGTAAGAATATAAGGACATAAAAAATAATCACCATTTTAAGTCATGGAATATAGGAGAGATTATTCCTGTAATACCTTTATTTCATTGCACTGGCTGATAAATATTATGCTTTAGATTTAGTGACACTTCATTTGCATATAGCTTCTCTGGAATATATAGTGTATTTTTAACGAGTGCCTAGATTGAAAATTCGTTCATTTATAAGAGACAGTGAGCAGTGTATTATAAGGTGCAACAATTGTATAATGTGCTCACTGTGGTGAATGAAATAAAGAAGGATTTTGGAAAGCTAGTGCTATCTAATTATGTTTCATCAGAGCCTACAAAATGCCCACACAGCTCTGGCAGTTATCCTGAAAAGTCAGCTAAAGAGTAACAAGTGCCAAGAAAATTAAAGCCTTCTGTCTTAAGAACAAACAGGTAGAGCCCATATGTTTAAAAATTGGTTGAACTTTGTTTATCATAATCAATTGCTTTGCAACACTTAAACATGGGATTAGAAGGGATTCTGAAGCAGTGAAGCCAAGAATTTCTCAAAAAATAAAAAATATTTTATGGATCTTTTTAGGGGAAGAAATTTTACTTAATGCTTTACAAGACTAAATATCGACAGCAGTGTTTCTTACTCTTTTCTGTGGGTATCAAAAAGTTTTTATTTTATTTTTCACATTATTAAAACCTTTTTTACTCTCTTAACAATTTTGAATTGTACATTACAGCATTGTTAACTATATGCACCTTGTTGTACAGCAGATCTTTAGAACTTCTTTTCCTTGCATGACTGAAACCCACTGAACAACAACTCCCTATTTCCCCCTGTTCCTAGCCCCTGGCAACTACTAACCTATTTCCTGTTTCTGTGCGTTCAATTACTTTAGATATCTCATATAAGTGAAATCATGCAGTATTTGTATTTTGTGTTTGGCTTTTTTCACTTAGCATGATGTGTTCAAGATTTATCCATGTTGTAGCACTAGACAGGATCTTCCTATTTTTTTAAGGCTGAATAACATATTGTATGTACTATATACTACATTTTCTTTATTCATTCATCTGTTGATGGACATTTAGATTGTTTTCACATATTGGTTATTATGGATAATGCTGCAGTGATCGTGGTTGTGAAAAAATATTATTTAAGATCCTGATTTCAATTCCTTTGGATATATAGCAAGAGGTGATCTTGCTGGGTCATATGGTAGTTCCATTTTTTAATTTTTTTGAGGAAATTCCATACTGTTCGCCATAGAGGATGTGCTATTTTACAATCTCAGTAACAGTGTGCAAGGGTTATAATTATTCCACATCCTCCCAACACTTGTTATTTCCTTTTTTTAAAAAAAAGTTAATCCTAATTGCTATAAGGTGATATCTCACTGTGGTTTTGGCTGATGATTAGTGATGTTGAAATTTTCTCATATGCTTGTTGGCCATTTGTGTATCTCTAGATAAATGTTTATTCAAGTCCATGCCCATTTTAAATTGGGTTATTTTATTTCAATTTTTTGTTATTAAGTTGTAAGAGTTCTTATATATTCTGGATATTAAACCATATCTGCTATATGTTTTCAAAATATTTTCTCCCATTCCTAAGGTTCTTTTTTCACTCTGTTGAAGTGACAATTCTTTCCTTAATGTATATAGTCTTGGCACCCTCGTAGAACATCATTTGACCATCTACATGAGGTTTATTTCTGGACTCTCAAACCTTTTGGTGTCCCCATATGTTTTACTCCCAACTCCACTTCCCTCTGGTAACCACCAAACTGTTGTCTGTGTTTATGTGTTTTTGTGTTTGTTTGTTTTTCTTTTTTAACTCATTGCTTTCAGTTTTATATCCCACATATGAGTGAAACCATATGGTCCTTAACTTTTCCTCTGACTTATTTCACTTAGCATGATATTCCCAAGATCTATAAATGTTATAACAAATGGCAGTATTTCATTTTTTTATGGCTGAAACAGACATACAGACCGATGGAACAGAATTGAGAGCCCAGAAACAAATCCACATGTATATGGGCAAATAATGTTCAACAAAGGAGCCAAAACTGTACAATGGAAAAAGAAAACCTCTTCAATAAATAGTGCTTGGACAATTGGAAAGAATGAAACTAGACTACTGTTTGTTCCCATATAAAAAAAAAAATAACTCAAAATAGATCCAAGACCTAAATATAAGACCTAAAACTGTAAATTACATTGAAGAAAGCATAGGTACTAAACTCATAGACCTTGGTTTTAGAGAAGATTTAATGAACTTGACCCCAAAGGCAAGGGAAGTAAGACAAAAATAATGAATGGGATTATATCAAACTAAAAAGCTTCTGCACAACAAAAGAAACCAACAACCAAACAAAAAGGCAGCCAACCAAATGGGAGAAGATGTTTGCAAGCAAAAGCTCTGACAAGGGGTTACTATCCAAAATATATAAAGAACTCATACACCTCAACACCAAACAAACAATCCAATTAAAAAATGAACAGAGGACCTGAACAGACACCTCTCCCAAGTTGACATCCAAAGGTCCAATAGATATATGAAATATACTCAACTTCACTAGCTCTTAGGGAAGTGCAAATCAAAATTACGAGATACCACCTTACACCTGTTAGAAAGGCTGTTATCAACAATATAGGTAATAACAAGTGTTGGAGAGGTTGTGGGGGAAAAGGAACTGTCATTCACTGCTGGTGCAAATGTAAACTGGTACAGCCACTGTGGAAAACAGTATGGAGGTTCCTCAAAAAAGTAAGAGAAGAGTTACCATATGACCCAGCAACCTTTTTTCTGGATATCTATCCAGAAAATTTAAAAACATTTGTTTGCAATGATATATGCACCCCTATGTTAGCTGCAGCATTATTCACAGCGGCAAAGACATGGAAACAAAGTGTCCTTTGAGAGATGGCTGGATAAAAAAGATGTGATACATATACTATGGAGTTTTGTTTTGTTTTGTCTTTTAAAGTCATGGGAACAGATTTTTATTTTTATTGATTTCAGAGAGAGGAAGGGAGAGGGAGAGAGAGAGAGAAACATCAATGATGAAAGAGTCATTGATTGCTGCCCCCTGCACACCCCCTGCTGGGAATCGAGCCTGAAACTCAGGCATGTGCCCTGATAGGGGATCAAACCTTGATCTCCTGGATCCTAGGTCGATGCTTAACCGTTGAGCCACGCCCTGCCAGGCTACTATGAAGTTTTTTGATTACTGATTAAATATCTTTAGTAGTTATAGGTCTGCTTAGATATTTTATTTTTTGTGACTCACTCTTGGTAACTTTATATTTATTGCAATTTATCCATTTTTTCTAAGTTAATCTATTTGTTGGTATATGATTGTTCATAATAGTCTCTTACTCCTATGACATATGTTGTAATGTCTCCTCTTTCATTTCTTATTTTCCTTTTTTTCTTCTCTCTTTTTTCTTAATCTAGCTAACAGTTTGTCAATTTTGTGTATCTTTTCAAAACAACAACCCAGTCTTTTAAACTTCTTTCTATTTTTTTATTATCACACCTGATCTATCCTGAGGATGTTCTATGTGCACATGAGAGAATTTGTGTTCTGCTGCTGTTAGATGAAATGATCTATTATGTCTATTAGGTTCAATTGATATATAGTATTTTTCAAGTTTTCTTTCCTTATTGATCTTCTTTCTGGTTGTTCTATCCATTATTCTAAGTGAGGTATTAAAGTCTCCTACTATTATTTTGTTTTAATCTATTTCTCCCTTCAGTCTTTCAATGCTTACTTCATGTACTGGGTGTTGCAAAAGTAGGTTTACAATTTTGAGCACACAAAACACAGAGTTTATTCTTGTATTAGTATTTGTTATTTATTGTATTGTTTTCCATATGAACAACTGTAGACCTATTTTTGCCCCACTCTGTATTTGGGTGTTCTGCTGTTGGGTGCAAATATATTTATAATTGTTTTATCTTCCTGGTGAATGAACCCTTTATCATTATATAATGCCCTTCTTTGTCTCTGTGACAATTTCAGACTTAATGTCTATTTTTTCTTATATAAGTACAGTCACCCCTGCTCTCATTTGGTTACTATTTGTATAGACTATATTTTTGCATAATTTTACTTTTAGCCTCTGTGTATCTTCACATCTGAAATGAGTCTCTTGTTGATAGCATATAGTTGCATCCCCTCCCTCTCTCCCTCCCTCCCTCCCTCCCTCCCTCCCTCCCTCCCTCCCTCCCTCCCTCCTTCCTTCCTTCCTTCCTTCCTTCCTTCCTTCCTTCCTTCCTTCCTTCCTTCCTTCCTTCCTTCTTCCTCACTTGAGGATATTTATTCCATTGCTTTTCAGACAGGGTGGAAGGGAGAGAGAGAAACATTGATGTGAGAGAGATACAAGGATTGGTTCCCTCCCGAAGGCGCCCCGACCGGGATGTGGGATTGAGGCTGCAACCGAGGTTACATACCCTTGACTGGAATTGAACCCAGGGCACTTTAGTCCATGGCTGATGCTGTAACCACTGAGCCAAATCAGCTAGGGCTCTTGTTTTTTTCAATATTTATTCAGCCACTCTATGTCTTTAGGTTGGGGAGTTTAATCCATTTATATTTAAACTGATTCCAGATAGAGAAGGAGTTGCTAATGCATTTTATTGTTTTCTGTCTGTCTTGTAGCTATTTTATCTCATTTACACTTGCTGTTTTTGTTTATGTTTTGATTTTTGTATTAATATGCTTTGATTCCTTCCTCATTTTCTTTGTGTATCTTCTATAGCTGTTTTCTTTGTGGCTACCATGGGCTTATATAAAGCTACTTAGAGTTATAATAATTTATTTTAAGCTGATAACAAATTAATGAGTTATACCAAAAAATTCACCCTTTTCACATCTATATTCCACTTTGTTATAATGTTACAAATTATATCTTATATTTTCTGTATCCATTAACACTTTATAATTATAGCTATTATGCTTTTTTTTTAATTTCTATAGCAAAATTAAAAATGCTTTATGCTTCACTCTTACAGCATTACAGTATACTGTGCTTGTCTATATATTTACCTTTACCATTGAGCTTCGCATTTTCATATGCTTTCATGTAGCTGTATAGTATCTTTTCATTTCAACTTTTAGCATTTCTTATAAGTTAAGTCTAGTGGTAATTAACTTGCTCAGCATTTGTTTACCTGAGAAAGTGTATTCTCCCTTTGTTTTTTGGACAGTTTTGCTAGATATAGTATTCTTGGTAAGTAATTTTTTATTTACATTCAGCACTTTGAATATATTAATCCATTTACTTCTGGCCTGCAAGATTTCTGCTGAAGAATTACTGAATCTAATGTTTTTCTCTTGCTACTTTCAAGATTATCTCTTTTTCTTTGACTTTTACAGTTTGATTATGTGTAACTTTTTGTAATCTTCAATTTGTCAAAGCCTTCTTATATACAACACTGAAAGCAGGGTGACCAAAAAAAAATAAAAAAGATAAATTGGACTTTATGAAATGAAAAAATTGTGTGAAACTTCCTCCACTGTGCCCTTTGTGAAAATAGAACCTCCTGAAAGAGAGGAAATATTTGCAAATCATATATCGGATAAGGAGATGCTCTTAAATCATGTTGATTTTGAGTAAAATCTCTAAAGGATAGAAATATATGAGTAAAGGATAACAGTAGGGCATTATGGATTAGAAGAGACAGGATAAGCAAAAACATCAGTAAGATGGTGTGTGGTAGCCCAGCTGGCCTGGCTCAGCGGTTAAGCATCAACCTAGGATCCAGGAGATCGAGGTTCCATTCCCAGTCAGGGCACGTGCCTGGGTTATGGGCTCGATCCCCAGTGGGGGCTGTGCAGTAGGCGGCCAATCAATGACTCTCTTATCATCGATTTTTCTCTCTTTCTCTCTCCCTCTCCCTTCCTCTCTCTGAAATCAATAGAGACTTTTTTTTTTTTTTTTAAAGACACTGAGTAATATGTTTGGGCAACAGCTCCTTGGGTTGGGTGGCTAGGGTTGACCGAGAAGATCAATATTAGATAAAACTGAGAGTGTGTACTGGGCTCGTTATATAGAATACTGAGAAACATGGATATAATAAGTGTTGGAAAATCTGTTCAGGGTTTCTGAGTAAAGGTGTGATGTGAGCAGTTTTATAGTTAGTAATATAATTGTGATAACATGTAGAGAGGACATGATGGCAGGAAACCAGATAGGAGTCTAATGCAATAGCCTAGATATGAGATAACATGGTCTTGAACTTAAGCTATGAAGGAAAAAAGGACAAGGCTAGAGAAATTTACATACCAGTGGTGTGTGGAGAAAGGATCCCCCTGGTGAGAGTGTGGATGTAGTTGTGGTCAGACTGGTTGGTGGGAGTAAAACAAGAAGAGTGGAGAATCATGGGAAGACAAAGGAAGACAGAGATTCATGAATGAAAATGGTCAGCAATGTCACCATAATGACCAAGGCAGAACTATTGAATTTGGGCTTTGGAGATAAAAAATGACTTCTTACAGCTGTTTTATTGAAGGGCTAGTGGCAATCAAAGCAAAATTCTAAAGATATTTGTAAAGACGATTTATTTATTTATTTATTTATTTATTTTTTAAATATATCTTTATTGATTTCAGAGAGAGGAAAGGAGAGAGAGAGAGACAGAAACATCAATGATGAGAGAGTCATTGATTGAGCCCGCAACCAGGCATGTGCCCTGACCGGAATCGAACCTTGATCGCCTGGATCCTAGGCCGACGCTCAACCGCTGAGCCACGCCCGGCCGGGCTATCTATTTATTTTAAATATATCTTTATTGATTTCAGAGAGAGGAAAGGAGAGGGAGAGAAAGAGATAGAAACATCAATGATGAGAGAGTCATTGATCGGCTGCCTCCTGCACACCCCAGACTGGGGATCGAGCCCATAACCCAGGCATGTGCCCTGACAGGGAATTGAACCCCAATCACCTGGATCCTAGGTCGACGCTCAACCGCTGAGTCACACCTGGCTGGGCAAGAGAATTTAAAAACTCATTTATGTATTCTACTTGAGTTTGTAGGGTCTTCATACTAATGCAGATTATTGTCAAACTATTATTACAGAGATAATTGCAATCTAAATTATCTACTTTCAGAAAGCATTTTAATTAGATATGATGAGACATTTATTGTGTTTTAATTAAATAATAACTGATTTGAAGAGAAGCACTGCTGAGGTGTACTCAGCTCAAAAGAGTTAAACATTTGTGCTTTTTAATTATGTGAAAGTTATTTAAACAGTGAATGCAAATGCAGACACAAAGCTCTGAGGATGGTGTGGAGTTCGAAAGGGCAGAGCAGCAACACTTGTAGCAGTGTCGACACCAGTTAGATGACTCTATGCTTCCTATTTCTGGATAAAGCAACTGGAAACACTAGTGAGAATAGCAGATAGGCTATATCTCCAGTGTTAAGTCAAAGCTTTAATGGGTCCCAGGTCACTTCAAGCCCGGTTCTGTATTGTTTCTACATAACCCTTCTTACTCTGCAGGACAATTAAAGGCAGGGAGTACTGTCTCTAAGCTCACTAACACTACCTTCGTTTCTGTGTTGCTGCCATTTCTCAGCATTTAGCCACAGCTCCTGAAACACTCCAAAAAGAGGAACTGTAAACTACTTGGCAGATTTGGGTGTATTCTCAGGCTGGTTGTAGGACTGCACATGTTCAGGGAAATGGGGCTCTAGAGAATGGTGATAATACAAGAGGAATCTCAGGCTGTTGTTTAAGGGCATGCTAAGTCCTTAGTAATTGTCGTCACAACTATTTTCCATAGAGTATTTGTGAGTAACTTTTCCTAGTACGCAGGATGGAAATAAAAAGTACTTACATAGCCCTTCACCTGGTTCTGCTATAGACCCTAGAACTCATTTGTGAGCTCTCCTGGGGATGAAGCTTAAGGATTGGCTGTAACCAAAGAACAAGGTAGGCATTACTGATCCTTACAAAGATTTTTAACTACAGCTTTACCATCATTAGAACCAGCTGAGCTCAGTCATTAGACAAATTCACTTAAGAATGGTAACAGGGCATGAAATTCCTTTGTCTCCAGTTTATTTTTGGCCTGTCAAGAAAATCAATGCCAACTTTCAGTTAAATGTGGCAGAGTGAACATGCATTAATCTCTGGTCCCTCCTGAAGTCCACTAAGAGAATAAAAAGACATAAATCCACAGGAAAAAAGGAAACGAGCAGAATGGATAAAAAGTTAACACAGCCAGCCATCATGGCTCCCTTTTTGTCCCCAACTTGAGATGTGTGAAGGCTTCTGGTACCCCTGGGAGTGGCTTGAGGTGTGGAGGCAGCCAAGCCAGGCTGACCTGTACACTAACTTGAGACACACAAAAATAAAGAAAGAAAGAAATTAACACAAAGAGACCGAGACTAAGGCACCTGATAGCTCTCTCTGTAAGGCGAATGTAAACGGGATTATCTTGAAGGTCTGTTTAAGAAATACATCAACTTCATCCATACCATGCACTTTCCTCCACACTGATAATCAATTTGGGCAGAAAACTAGAGATATATTCTCTAAGCAATTTTAACTTCAGGGCCGTAGACTTGAGAATCCCCAAAATAGTGGAGTGGAGTGGTGCCATACCGAAAACAGAAAAATTAGGGGGAATCTACTTACTAAACAATGAAATCGATCCCCAGACCCTTCCTTAATTTAACTGAGAAAACTAGCAGTCCCATTTAAACCCCCCAGGCAGGAATTAGGAAGATCCTCTCTAGAGAAATTGTCCAGCCAAAGAGCAAAGGTCTCTAGATAGTGACAATTTGGAGACACCAATAAAACGGCTTTGTCTTTATTTGACAAGCATATGGTAGAATACACCATTTGATATGCTTTGCTCAAGAATACAAAGCTAGCAATCAAGTTTTACTCATATTTATTCTTAAGTAATCAAGGGTTAATATTTGAGGGAAAGTCCTAACATGAAAAGTAAAAACCAAAGCAGAGGGAATGAATTAAGAAGAAATAGGGTAATGCATGGAGCAGATGGAAAAATAAAACTCAAATGTTAGTTTTCCCATACAATTTTTAAAAACTATTGAGTAACAGTATAGCATAGTGATTAAAAGGCATAACAATATAGACCTTTGAGTTAAGGAAAAGGGAATTCACTTACTTAGCTAGTTGTGTGACCAGGACATGTTACTTAAACTCCCTTTGGCTCAGTTTTCTCACATCTAAAATGAATATAATAAAGGCACCTCATATAATTATTGTAATGATTTAATAAATTAATATATGGGAAGTGCTTGCAAGAGTTTGTGGCACATAATAAATTCTCAGTAAATATTAGTTTCTAATAGGAGTAACAAAGTAGGTATCATCTGATTTCTCTCTTTGGAAACTTGTGGTTTTACTAGAAAAGCAGTAATTACTGTATTGCACTCATGAAATAAGAAATGGGTTTTATAAATGTGGAATAAGCAGATTTTAAGAAAGATAACCCTTATACATGAAATATAGCATGGCATAAAATATTTTTAAAAGGGTTAGAAAATAAAATTTAATAAATCTCCTGGAAACTAGATTACAAAGTAAAAAATATGGAAAAAGAAGATTACTAAGAAAATTGGAGCATCAATCTAGGTGGTCCAACATCTGAAAAGTAAAATTCCAGAAACAGCAGTCAAAAGAAGTGATACAATTGAAGAAATGATATAAGAATATTTCTAGAACTGAAGGATATAACTTTATAGATTGAAAGGGCTCACTAAGTGTCCCAAACAATTGATGAAAATAGGTCCTCTTGCAGGTACATTATCATGAAGTTTTAAGACACTGGACATATAGCTCCCAGCAAGGAAAAGCAGGATTTGTACAGAGGGCTGAGAACCATATGGCAATGGATTTTTCAATAACAACACCACTAAAAGTCAATGTAAATATGCCTTCAACACTCTAATTTTGTATTGATTTACAACCTAAAGGTCTACACTCAGATTAAGTGTTAAATGTGTGCATAAAATAAATATGTTTCCATATATTTGATGTGTCAAAAATTTTACCTCTTATGTGTCCCTTCTCAGGAAGTTCTAGATGATTTGGCTCCACCAAAATTAGTTGTGAAACCAAGTTAGAAAAGCACAGGAGATCCAGAAAAAGTGATTCAGCAGGTGAGAGAGGAAACGTGAATTCACAAGATGGTATGAAGGCAGGCTTCAGAATCAGTATGTCATAGCAGGACTAGACAGTTACAATTCAGAATGGAGCAGGACAGCTCTGGAAAGAATGTCAGAAAGAAAGAGACTGCAGGACTACATGGTGACTTTGACACTGCTGAAAGGATTTCCATGTCTCTGATAGAGAACTCAGCACTAAACCAGTGAGTTATATTGATGATTGAGTATATAAAAGAAACAAAAACAAGTCATGTATAATTTCAGGTAAAAGTGAAAATTAACACCCTGAATATAGTTATGTAGATTCAAACATTGAATACTGATTTAACCTAAATTAAGTTTATAAATATATGGTGAAAATGGGGGAAAAGGGGGGAGAGAGAGAGAGAGAGAGAGAGAGAGAGAGAGTGTCAGAATAATGAGTCCTTGTCCTCCACAGCAGGAAAATTACATATATAATCTGAAAATGCAGGGACTTCCAGTCAAGATGGCAGAGTAGGTAAATGCTGTGCTTGCCTCCTCACACAACCACATTAAAATTACAACTAAACTATAGAACAACCACCATAGAGAACCACTTTAAGGCTAGCTGAACAAATCCTATAACTAAGAATATAAAAAAGAAGCCATGTTGAGATTGGTAGGAGGGATGAGACAGGGAATTGCAGGCCCCACACCCATATGTGACAGTTAAGAATCTAGAGGGATAGCATGGCTGTGGGAGTTCCCACTGAGGAGCGAGGGGTCCTAGCCCTACACCAGGCTCCCCAGCCCAGGGCTTCAGTGCTGCTTAGAGAAGTCACCATAACTTCTAGCTAGCTGTGAAAACCAGTGGTAATTTTGGCTGAGTGAGACTGAGGTCTTCTGGAGTCCCAGGCCTTTCTCTTAAAGGGTCCATGCATGGACTTATTGATGTTCTTAACTTGTCCTAAGTTCCATTGCTGGTGTAGCCCCTTGAAAAGTGCCAGGGACATAAGGGAAGAAACTGAATTTTCTGGCATCAAGGTAAAGGCTAGAGGGGCAGTGTTCTCCCAGACAGAAGTGCTGGCCAATGCCATTGTTCCTGTGTTGAGCCCTCTCCACATTCCAGGCAGGTGCCAAGTCTGAGTCCTTATCAACCTCCCAAACACAGTTTACCCCACGCTGATGATTCCCTGTAGGAATCTGGGATGTAGAGGGGAGCAGGGGACCACTGTTTTCTTTTATAAGCCTAATAGAACTATGGGATTTTTCAATGATGTTAATATACTAATTCAATTAAAAATACAATATTTAAAAAGCAAGATAAAAATACAGAAACTAGTGAATGCCACATTTCTTCAGATAGTCAATAGATACAGGTTTATATTTTGCGCCTTTTGCATGAACTTTTTTCCTGTGCTGCATGGGACTTCTCTTTGTTTGTAGGTGACTTTGAAATCTGTGGGAGGTATTTACTTAAAAGGTCTGCTTTGGAGTGTTGTCTGACCTCCAGAATATGACTCAGGAAGAGAAAACAATACAGTGTCAAACTTGTGTGCTATTTTTTCAGAAAGTGAGCACTCTTTTGAAGTTGTTGCTATAAGCAGTGGACCATTTGTTAGAAATTTCATTTATAGGACATTTTAGTCTTCTATTAGTCCATGTTTGCAAATGCCTCTTGCTCATGTTGATGGTGCTCTTATACTTTTTGTTATTGACATTAAGAACCCATCATAAACTTATTTTCTGGTATAAAATAAGCTTGTTCTTTTCAAGGAAAATTACTTTTTTACATTATTTAGGAAAATTACAGTTGTTTATAGCTAAAATCAAATCTATTTCTTAAGGAATTTATTTATTTTAGACTATACCTTCAATTTTTTGAAGAATTTCCCTTACATGCAAAGTAAAAGTTTTCTTTTGGATCATTTAAATTGCAGTTGAGCTGTGAACAACAAGGTTTGAACTGCACGGGTCCACTTATATGCTGATGTTTTTCAATAAATACTTATTTTCGGCTCATGGTTGAGAGGCTGCAGATGGGGAGGGTTGACTATGCATTGATCTCTGCATTTTATATACTCATGCATGGATTTTGGTATCCGCAGGGTTCTGGGAACCAATCTTCCATGAATACTGATGGACACTTTAAGTTTTGGGGAAGTCAGAAGTTACACTTTGAATTTAAACTGCATGGGGTATTGGTGCCTCTAATCCCAGTATTGTTCAATAGTCAACTATATTTATTTCTCCCTGGTCTTTCTTTATTCCCTGTGTCCAGTTTTGTTTAATTATGTTGAGGATTATCTTAGTTTTTCTTTTTATGAACATTATAAAATACACTAAAATTAATAAAGGTTAAATCAGAATTAGCATGAGTGTTATGAAAATTAGTATGCCTGTGGCCTTTTCATAAATAAAAATCCTATTTAGATTTATAAATTTTTAAATTTATTTTTCATTTGCAATGGGAGATGTCAAAAATCAGAGTTTTGAAATTTTGGTGCATTGCTTTCAATTATTCACTTATTGAAAAATATTTGACCATTTGCAATGTGTGGCAAGCACAATGCTAGAGATGTGATGCAAAACGAGAACTGCATGATCTTTTCTTCCTTAAGCGTACATTCAAGTCAAGGAAACTAAAAAAAAGTAAAATGAGATTTACAAATTATATTGAATGCAATGTAGGTGACACACAAGAAGCTAAGATATAAAATAAAAAGCACATCTCTTTTAGATCAGGCCATTAGAGAAGATCTCTTGAAGGAGGTGACATTTAAACTTAGACCTAAAAATTTAGGAGCTTTCTATGTGGTATTAGTGGGGAGAGGAAGTAGAACCTATAAAGGCAGGAACATGCTTGGTGCTTTATAAGAAATGAAAATAATATAAGAGAACGGTTCCCTTATCTTTTATAAAAGGAAGTTGACAGATAATATCTAAAAGTGAATAAACAATTAATAGCAGTATAATCATTTTTATTTATAAATATGGAGGTAAATGCTACAGAAAGTGTCATGAAAGTGCCTGGAATAGAGTGAGCAAGGGGAAAGGGTCAAGAGATGAGGTTGGAAAGTTGGTAGGGATGATATGCTGCAGAGAATTCTAAGCCTTAGTAAAGAGCTTGGCTTTTACTCTAATTCCAATGGGAAGCTACTGAAGAATTTAAATCAGGAAATGACATGAATTATGTTCTAAGATAATTTTTACTTCTGTGAGATTGTTCTTGCCTCTTGAGATAGGCCTGTAATGCTATGAATTTCCCTCTTCAGACTGCTTTCTGGAACCTCAGCCCTCACCTTTGGGAACGGGGCCAGCCCTCTTTGCATTTCTGCCCTTCCTACCAGTCTCGTTTCGGTTTCTTCTGTAAATCCTTGGTTCTAAGACTTCTATTCAGTTTGTTTTAATTTGGTTACTCTGGATGATTGTTCTATAATTTAGTCCTAATTCCACTTTTGTCTTGGGGGGAGGTGAGTGTACCTTCCACCTATACTGTTGTCATTTTGGATCTCCCTATACTTGACATTTTAAATTTAGCTCTATACAAAGGAGAATGATATACAATTACCTTTTTAAATTCTAATTTTTCAACCATCTCCCTCCACATCTGTTAGGCATAAAAATTACCTATCATCTATCTATTACCTATCTATCTATCTATCTATCTATCTATCTATCTATCTATCTATCTATCTATCATCTATCTATCATCTATCTATCTATCTATCTATCTATCTATCTATCTATCTATCTATCTATCATCTATCTATCTATCATCTATCATCTATCTATCATCTATCTATCTATCTCTATCTATCTATCTATCATCTATCTATCTATATCTATCTATCTATCATCTATCTATCTATATCTATCATCTATATAATCTATCTATCTATCTATCTATCTATCTATCTATCTATCTATCTATCATCTATCATCTATCTATCTATCTATCTATCTATCATCTATCATCTATCTATCTATCTATCTATCTATCATCATCTATCTATCTATCTATCTATCATCTATCATCTATCATCTATCTATATCATCTATCTATCATCTATCTATCATCTATCATCTATATCTATCTGTCATCATCATCTATTTCCATCTTATGTCTTTCTAGCTATTTAGTATCATATAGTAATTATACCCACCTGCTACTAAAATTAATTTGGGGCTGCTAATGTGAAAAGACACATAATACAATAGAATTGTTTAAGTAAATTATCAGGGTTTTATGAAGGAGAGGGGAGACATTGACAGGGTAACAGTTAAGCATGATGATCCTTATAAAAACTGTATTTTAAAAATTAAAAATAGTGACTTAACATGAAATCTGACAAAGGCATTTTTTCTTCCAAAATTTGAGAATGTAATTATATTAAAAGTTTTACAAACGTAGAAACAGAAGCGTTTCACTATATATGCATCTATATTTATCTGTCTATCATCTATCTATATACCACTTGTCTTAAAAAGAACAAAATTACATGAAGTCATGACTGTCTTGGTAAAGCCACTATGAATCATTTATCATGTTTTCCTGACTAAAGAAACTTAAGATGCAGTTGGGAAGATGCCTAAAGAAAACATATATGTGGGCCCGAAATGCAGTAGTATTTCAGAGGAGAGAAAGCCTAAGGCAGTGGATGAATTTCTTACTTAGATCTTGTATATACTTAAGATTTGGAGGTGAGTAGATCATTCCCCTTAAAGTATACTTGAGTAGCACATATGGTACACAAATCAGTATTTCATAGAAGAAAAATAATTGAAGGGGATATGATAAATGCCTTCTCTGAAGTTTAGACAATTTTATTTCTTTTATTATTATTTTTTAATCCTCACCTGAGGATATTTTTTCCATTGCTTTTCAGAGAGTGGAAGAAGGAGAGAGAGAGACACATCGATTGACTCTACCTAAATATTCACCTCCCTAATTCTAGTTCATCACGGTGATGGGTGATATACCAACAATACTACCTGTGGGAGGACTTCATGTCTTTTAGTCTATCCACTTTTTCATTTATTCATATGTTTAGTCAATTAATTAATCACATTATTAATTAGTAATTAATTGATCACATTATGTACCAAGTACTTGGCTAAGAAGTGGGAATACAGGAATAAATTTATAGTTCCTGCCTTCTTAAAAGAATTTCACTGTCTAGTGAAATGTAATAAAATGAAATGGTTATTGAGCTCATAATATTTGCTCAGTACTTTCCATACACAACAAGCCTTTTAGGTAGTTAGTATGTATATATATTTTATTGATTTCTGAGAGAGGAAGGGAGAGGGAGAGAGAGATAGAAACATCAGTTATGAGAGAGTCATTGATTGGCTGCCTCCTGCACACCCCCTACTGGGGATAGAGCCCAGAACCCGGGCCTGTGCCCTGACCGGGAATCGAACCATGATCTCCTGGGTCATAGGTTGATGCTCAACCCCTGAGCCATGCCGGCTAAGCTGTACAAAGTTTCTTCATTCAATCATGCAGTTAATAACCTTTTGCAATGTTATTTGTAATAATAGTGAAAAATGAAAAAAAAAATCATATCCTTCAATAAGGGACTGGGTACATAAATTACGGTATATACACAAAGCCGCTGTAAAAGAGGATGAAAGAGTGCTCTTGGGTTGTGGGCTCCACCCCCAGTCGGGGGCATGCAGGAGGCAGCGGATCAATGACTGTCTCATCACTGATGTTTCTATCTCTCTCTCCCTCTCCCTCTCCTTTCCTCTCTGTGAAATCAATAAACACATATTTTAAAAAAATAAAAGAAACCTACTACGTTTTTTGGAGGGAAAAAAGAGAGTGTGCATGAGGGGCTGTAATGAGAAGGGCCTATCAGCTTATGATGTCTGCTTGGGATTAATCCTCTTTCACCCATGATATGATCTTCCCAAGGTCTTCTCTGCAGTTCCTTAGCTCCTCATGGGTGTGCAGTTGTTATGTGGCTGTTGTGGGCAGTGTGATACATTTAGGAATACAGATTCCTTTTTTGGTGGCACTTGTATGTGCTAGTTAGTGTTCAAATCCAAACAGTTGACCAATCACTCCTTAGAAATCAAGTCATAGATATTTTCTTCCCATAAGCCTGCCACTTCTCTGATGACCCTGTCACTTACCAGCCTCTGGCTGATAAAGCCCTCATTCCTCTGGAAGTCTTGGATAGAATGAGTATTGATGCTTTATCTTTTCTGTTGTTGTTGGCCACTTAGCAATCTAGTAAGTTCCCGTGTTATGGGTGAGGCGGGCAGTTTAGGGATGTTCTTCTAGGGCCCATCAAAACACGGATTTTGTTCCTCCTCTCCTAACTTAAAGAGCTCTCCTGTTCCTTAGAGAGGCAGTGGTGACTAGTGGACACAAGCAAACCGCCATGCTGCCGACATTCCAATTTGTCTCCACCGCTGCCTAGCATTTTATTAATCCTTGTGGGTTTTATTCTCTGAAATAAATAAAAAACATTTAAAAAGGAATGTAGATGAAACCCAGTGCTAACATGCTGTCAATATGTATTGTGAGCAAGAAATAAACTGTGTAAGCCACTGAGATTTGAGGGCTGTTGGCTATTGCACCATTAATTTCTTGAGAACCTAATGCACAATAGAATCAGTGTTCCAGTTCAAGGGGGAAAAGGGACTTTCCAATAGAAAGATGTGAGATTGCACTCCCACCTCACATTGTATATAAAAACAGATTCCAGGTATATTAAAGACTTCAGGCTAATATTATAAAAACCTTTAGAATACAATATAAAGAACAAGAACTACACCCAATAAAGAAGAGGTAGATAATTTAAGTTAAGTTTAAGAGTTTCTGTTCAGCAAACAACCTAAAAACCGAGAAGGTATATGCACCACATATAACTCAGGAGGGACTAATATGCAGGACATAAGAAAAAGTAATCCAGCTGAAAAATGAACAGAAGTCATAAATACATAGTCATTGCACAGAAGAGGAAACCCAAGTGGCCAATAAACATTTGAAATGATGTTCAGTTTCATTAAATTAAAATGACAATGAGATACAGTTTCACATTCCGCATGTTGGCAAAAATATAAAAGTTTGACAGCTATTTTATTAGTGAATGTTTGCTGTTCAGGGGCTGGTAAACTATGGGCCATCGACAAATGCGTCCTGCATTCTGTCTTGGTAAGGACCCACAAACTAAGAATTCGTATATTTTTAAAGAGGTATAGAAAAAAAGAAGATGTGGTTGAGATCATATGTGGCCCACAAAACCTAAAATATTTATGACCTGGACATTTACAGAAATATTTTGCCAACCCCTGAGAGAAATACTAATATATCCATATCAAAAGATGCTTATAAAATTTTTTCTAACTGAACTCTTTGTTAATGCCCACATTCTGAAAACAATAAAAATTTTTATCTGTTGTGGAAAATAAATTGTTGTACACTTGTATAATGGATCATTATATAACAGTGAAGTGAATGCACTAAGAGAAGGAACCAAGTGGATTGGTTTCCGAATCATAACCCTGAATGACAGAAGGAAGTTACAAAAGAGTATGATTCTGTTTCTCTAACATTAAAACATACAAATTAAATAATTTATTATATTAGGATCCAAATGTGGTTAAATAAGTTAAAACCAAAAATTTAGAATTGAACCTGGCCAGTGTGGCTCAGCGGTTGAGCATCGACCTATCAACCAGGAGATCGCGGTTCGATTCCCTGTCAGGGCACATGCCCGGGGTGCGGGTCTCAATTCCAAGCAGGGGGCGTGCAGGAGGCAGCGGATTAATGACTCATCACTGATGTTTCTCTCTCTCTCTCTCTCCCTTCCTCTGTCTCTGAAATCAATAAAAACATATTTTTTTTAAAAAATTGAGAATTGAGGCTACATGTGAGAGGCTGGGGCATTTTTGATAATATTTAAGGCCTAAAGCATTAATGGGTAAGAAAGAACATGAAATTGTAATAACAGAATGAAGCTATGAAGATGTAAGTGGTATGTACTTTTATACACTGGAAAGCAATTCAAAAATAGAGCATTAACTGACATATTTACAAGCACTAATTGAAAAAAATGTGTTACAGTGGGAGGTTTTCACACGTATCTATCTAAAACTGATAGATCCAGATGATAGAAAATTAGTAAATATTTAGAAAACTCAAAACTGCAAATAATAAGGTTGAACTCATATGCACATACACACATCCCTTCAGAGAAGAAATATGGAATATATACTTGGTTTTCAAGCTTACAATACACCATTTTAAAATTTTACTATGTGCTATATCTTGAAGAAAACCTAAACACATTTCAAAAAGCCGATATCATGCAGGAGAATTTCTCTGAACACACTGCAGTTAAAGAATACATTAAAAATACGTAATAGTTAGAAATCATATATTTGGAAGTTAAAAACATTAATTACAGGAAAGAGAGGAGTTCAACATGAGAGTGTAGGAAGACCCCAAACTTTCCTCCCCCTGTGGACACACTGAATATTCACCTGCAGTTCTCCCTGAAAAACAGTTGAGGGCTGATTGAAGAACTTTTGCACAACAAACAAGAGGAATTACACAGAGAAAGGTAGAAGATGAGGACATGGTAACTGTGGGAACCCTACCCAGACGGAGTGACCTAAGTAGGGATATCAATGACTGGCCCAAGTTGACAGACTTACCTGCTCTGGGGCACAGCAATAAAATAACTATTCAAAAGGCACCTAGACTGTACAGGAAAAAAATCAATTTAGACTGACCCATGTGGCTCAGTTGTTGAGCATCAACCTATGAACCATGCATTCATAGTCCAATCCCCATGTCAGAGCACATGCCCGGGTTGCAAGCTCGATCCCCAGTAGGGGGCATGCAGTAGGTGGCAGATCAATGACTCTCATCATTGATGTTTTTTTCTCTCACTCTCCCTTCCTCTCTGAAATCAATAAAAACATATTTTTAAAAAATCCACTTACTAATAGTAAGGTGTCTTCCAAATGGGTGGGGAACTATGGGAACTCTCTTGGATCTGTGGGAACTATCCAGGATCAGAGGTGCTGGTGAGTGCCAGTGTTTAGGTTCCCCCTCCACCCAGATAGAGTATGTGGGAGCTTGGTCCGAGCACTCTGGTCAGCCTGCATGGTCTCCAAAGTGTGGCCCCTGGCCAGCTCAGCCAGTGCCTGCTGCAGTCTCAGTCACTGGGCTCCCTGGTGCACTCTCAGAGGCCTGTGTCCTCTGAGAGTCCACATCAGCCAGCACTACTGAAGCCCTTGTCACAGATCCCCTTTGGCTCCAAGCCATCCTTACGAAACCACCAGGCACATGCTATCTGCTCAGAAGTCAGTTCTACACAAGGCCCCTCCTTCAAGCTCCCGAGAGAGTGAGAGCTGTTTAATTCATATAAACAAACACAGAAAGTCAAACAAAATTAGAAGACAAAGGAATATGTTCCAAACGAAGAAATAAAAATTTTCAGAAATACACACACACACACGTAATGGGATTTACTTTGAAAGCAGAAAGGGCTTTAAACTGGCACATGCTATAAGGAGGTGGCAAGCGTGAGACATTTTATGTTTTCTTGCAGTGTTGTTGCTCTTTTCTGATGGATGTTTTATAATCTCTTTCTGGTCAGTTATGTTGACCAATTTAGCTGAATATAACAAAAAGAATGCAAGTATATCCTAAAATAAGTTTATAGACAGTTTTAGGGTAAAGTCGATTACAGTTCAATTTTGACCGTAATGGGTCCTACTAGAACAGAGAGAAGGGACCTGAAGCCATGGGAAAAGGGCTCCTTGTGTGGGTTCTACTTCTTATGCCTTCTCTCATTATTGGTGGCCAAATGACAAGGGTGTGGAGACAAGGTACTTAGTATGCCTCTACCTCATTCCTAAACCAGGGTCAAAAGCAATTCTTTCAGCTCCTGCAGGTTCAGCACAACTCAGTAGGTAGGTTGACCTTTCCATGGTATTGTTAAGGTGTTAGCTAAAACTTAAGTGTATTGATATTCTTGGAGTTTTCTTGGTACTGTGTGGATATATGCAGTTTGTGAATATAGTATGCCACTAGACAGCCGGTTGAGGATTTGGTAAGGTGGGGTTTGATCAGACATCCCTTTTGTTCTGAATTTCGATGAAGATAGACTATGGATATGATATGCTCTATTCAGGTTTTCCTGCACTCTGCTAGTTTTGTTTCAATCTCTCTCTGATTTTCCTTCTTTAATCCTTCTCTAAATATTTATGGCCTTTAAAGTTTTTAAACCCACTTCTCTTCTCTCCCTGTAATTTTTCTGTGGATGGTCTTACCTTCCCATCCTTGACACCTAAGTGCTGTATCTCTAGTCATATCTCTAGACCTCTATATCCAGCTGGATGTCGCACAGAGTTCCCCAACCTGAATTCATGATCCTTGTAAACCTGACCTCATACTTCTTTCTGTTTACATTCATTTTGCTGGTTAAAGACATCATGCTACTCACTAAGGAAATCAAGCTAGTAACCTAGGAGTTAGAGCTGCTTGATTCTTTTCTCTTCTTCCCAGTATAAAGTTATTCTCTCAGCCTTGCTTCTATTTGTGAGAATCTTTTTTGTTCCTGACTTTTTCCCACACTCCTTCCCTACTTCTGATTCCTAGCTGCTTCTGCCGTCTTCCTAATTCGTCTTTGGGTCTCCATTGTTTTCCATCCCCAACCCACCCTCTACATTTCTGCCAGAGTAATCTTTCTGAAACATAACTCTCAGCCTGGAATTCCGTTGACTAAACCTTTTTAGGGCCTCCTTAATGTCTACAATATAAATGATACGTTCCCCTTTTTTGGCATTAAAGACTGTGATAATTTGGTCCTGGCCCACGCTTGATTTCTGGCATTCAGTCTGCTCCTGCTTCTTTATCATGTAGCATATGTTCTAGCTCTACTCCACTAGTTCCTATTCTCTGAACCTTTAATAACTTTGGCTATCCCTTGGCATTTGCTCATGCTATTTCATCTGCCTGGAATTCCCTTGTGATTCTACCCATACACCGTTTGCCTTGTGAAAACATTCATCTTTCAAGATCCTGCTCCAGTGTTACTTTTTCTATGATACTTACTTGCCTCTGATTATAATTAATTGCTTATGCTATTTTTGGCTTTTGGAGCTGAATTTGTTTTCTTTTTCTTTTTTATGATGTATGCTACCATACTTAACCCAGAACCAATGAAAACCAGTCTTATTTGAATAAGATGTTAATACATCTTATTTCTAATTAAATCTTTTAGCTAGAAAATGTCTCTTCAGATTTTTTGAAATACACTTTTACCACTCAACAAGATATATACAAGATATTTTCTAACACTTTTCTCACTTAATGAAGACGTGAATTTGTGCTAAGTGAGTATATATATGTAAGCAGACTCTGAAGCTTGTTCTGAGAGCTAAATGGCCCTCATTTTCTTAATTAAGAACACTGTCTGAATTCCAAACTGATCTTCAAAACCCATCATGAAAATGTAGAAGTAGATTAACTATACAAAAAAGCAAATCCAAAATGCAGAACAAGAAAGACTGAGAACACTGATTTTAATTAGATCCGTCTAAATGAAATAAACCTGTTTTCACCATTAGTCCATATGAGTTGTAGATCCAACTTCAAGCCATAACAACACACGGGATGTCACCATGATCTGGGAGGTCAGGTAGGAAGTGAAGAGAGCAACCAAAGAGAGTGCTTAAGGAACAGGAACCTTAGATGAGAGCTTGGAGAGAAGATTCAGAGACTTTCATTTTACCCAATTCTCTAGATTTAATAGCTTTGGCCATTCTGGTCAAATATAGTTTAGCTACCCTGGGACTTTAAATAAGTACTTGATGAGATTTTGTCTTTTCCTTTATTTTTTTTTGTTAAATTTACATGTTCAGTCTGAAGCCTCTGGACTTTGTATTACGAGATTCAGACATTTTAGTGACAAATTTAAAGAATCAGAGTTATTGACAAAAGTCAGATCACCTATCCCTTCTCTACCAAAACACAAGGAAGGTGTCTGCTCAGATTCTGTGTAGAACGGCACAGCACTGAAAGTGAAATAGTTTTTCTAATATGTAATTTGTTTTTAGAGATGGTGTTTTTCAATAAAACCCCAGCAGATGGAAAGAAAAAGTAACCATCTGTCACACAGTTTCAATAGGATGACAGGATGACTTTATCCTGTCTTTCCAGGAATGTGCTTTTCCATTAAAATGTTAACCTTCTTCTGAGTTTATTAATTCCTAATGAAGAGATCTTCCATATTAGCCAGTTTGTACTTTGATAGGACTTGGATTTTGTTAGGTGATATTCTGTTAGTAATTTCTCAATATGCTACATTTTCACAAGAAAATTAACCTATTTACTGTATATGAATAGAGACTTAATCAGAATGTGTTAGAATGGGCCAAATACTTTTTTGGCAAACAGAGCACTGGGAACTAGAGAATTCTGCCAAATTTCTGAAAGCAGAATCCCTAATATTCTTCCATCTTGGTAATTATAGATATATTGGAAACAAAGCACATTCTTCATTCATCCCAACATAAATGTTCTGCTACAACCACTATTCTCTCAAAATGTTTTGGTCATTTTCATTTCTGAACCTTTTTCTCACTGCTGTTAATTCACATTTCCTTCTGTTGCCTGAATTTTCCCATCCCTAAAGGTCTCTTACCCTTGTTAGTCTGAGTCAACTTTTCCATAAATATTTTGTCACTGGCCTGTTTCTCAAATGCCAGATGCCATTTTTATCTCACTATGGGTTATGGCATAGCTTCAGAAAATGAACTGGTATTGCTCAAGTAACAAGACTGTTTTCATTATAATCAGCTGAACTGATGGAGTAGATCTCTTATCTAGTCTCCTTATGGCTTTCTGAATTAAATTCACCTTCCCCGACCTTCTCTACAACTTAACCATTGCGTTGTACCATATCTTGATATTGATGCACTAGAATTAGAAACCTGCGACTACTACAAGTTCCTCTCTTTCTTTTTTTTAATATATATCTTTATTGATTTCAGAGAGAGGAAGGGAGAGGGAGAGAGAGACAGAAACATCAATGATGAGAGAGTCATTGATTGGCTGCCTCCTGCACGCCCTTGACTGGGGATCGAGCCCTCAACCCAGGCATGTGCCCTGACCGGGCATCGAACCCTGGTCTCCTGGATCCTAGGTCGATGCTCAACCGCTGAGCCACACCCAGCCAGGCCAAGGTCCTCTCTTTCATTCACTGAAGTCATTTAGCAAGTCCATAATTCTTTATCTGTTCTCTTTTCTTAATCTCCACCAAAAATAGTGTAGTTGAAGCCACCATCTCTCTGACCTATAGTACCAGCAAGCCTCCTAACTAGGTTATTTACTTCCAATGTTTCCATCATCCATGCTGTCCTTCACATTGTTGCCACAGTTCTCTGTCTAAAATACATGTCTGATCATATGACAACTCTGCCTCTTCTTAAAACTTTTCTGTGGCTCTCTATGGCACTTACAGCATAATCTAGAGCTTTTTTAGATAAAAATAAGTGACATTTAAGTTTATGAATCATTGGTTATTCTAAATTGCCTTATCTAAAGCCAGATCTGTTGTTAGTTTCTATTAGAGCACTTTTTAAAAAAATTTATCTTTATTTTTGAAATTGTTACAGATAACCCCATTTTCCCCCCATTGCTTCCCTCAACCCTGCCCCTGTACCCTCCCCGGCCTTCACCACACTACTGTCTGTGTTCATGGGTTATGCATACATACATATAAGTTCTTTAGTTAATCTCCCCTCCCTCCTACCCTCTTGAGATTTCGCAACCTATTCCATGCTTCTATGTCACTGGATCTATTTTGTTCATCAGTTTATTTTGTTTATTAGATTCCACATATGAATGAGATCATGTGGTACTTGTCTTTCTCTGCCTGGCTTATTTCGCTTAGCATAACATTCTCCAGGTCCTTATTATAGCCCATTTTTTTAAAAGCTTCCACCATAACACTAATTATTTACATTGTTTATCTGACTCAACCTCTTACACTTAGGTACTTGATAGAAGTCTATGGTTTAGCCCATCTATTGACAAAGTGTGATCACTGCAGAAACAGAATATATCTTCAGTAACAGTTCCGAATGACTGCTGCACAGGTCCAAATATTTCCTAATTGCAGCCATGCTGATGAAGGCTGAAGTGATTTCACATCAGAAAGCAATATCTTTTGAATTGCTGTGCACTCATGTATCACTGATGATATATTTTAGTATCATTTTGGTTAATCGCTACATTTTAAAATGAACATATCCATGCCAAGATTGTATCCCATACAGAAGTCAAAATAATTTTGAAGCAAGAGTATGGTCATGACTGAAGTACCTGAAACATAGGCTAAAAAAAAAAAGAAAGAAAACATAAGCTAAGACAGAGGAGGCCATATTATCATGAAATCTCATGATTCTCTCTCTTTATATAAAAAAAAAATCTTTATTGATTTCAGAGAGAAGAAGGGAGAGAGAGAGATAGAAGCATCAACGATGAGAGTCATTGATCGGCTGCCTCCTGCATGCCCCTGCTGGGAATCAAGCCCTCAACCCAGGCATGTGCCCTGACCGGGAATAAAACAGCGATCTCCTGGATCATAGGTCGATGCTCAACTGCTGAGCCATGCCGGCTGGGCTCATGATTCTCTTTTAAAATGAATATTCACTTCTGGAAGGATCTTGTTAGACTTTTTTTTAAATCTTCTTTGGGAATTTAAGAAGGTCAAAACAAGCAGCTATGGCTTTTGATCTCATCATTATGCTCTTTCTCAACCATTATTATAAATATATAAGAAAAAAATTGTTTAAACCCTAAATTGTAACACATCAATTGTTTTGAGAGAAAACACCAACAGATTGTTCCTAATTGTGTTTAATCCTTTGTGAGCCTGCTGCACTGGGCAAAATTGTTTGGAACAGAGATTAAATGAGACAAAAAAACAACAACTCTTTTAATAGGGACACCCTATATTGGATAGTGACTAATTTGATCCAAAGAGAGCCTTTCCTAAGGAGTGTTCTAAAGTGAACCATATGGAACAGTAAAGACGACTCAGAAATAAATCCATACATATGTAATCAATTGATCTTTGGGAATAGTACAAAGAACGCACAATGGAGAAAGGAATAGTCTCTTTAACAAATGGTGCTTGGAAAACTGGATATCCACATGCAAAAGAGTGAAACTAGACCCTATCTTACAAAATACACACACACAAACTCAAAGTGGATTAAAGACTTAAACATAAGCACCAAAACTGTCAAGTCCTAGAAAATGCATAGGACATATGTTCATGACATTGGTCTTGACAGTGATTTGATGGATATGACACCAAGCATAGGCTACAAAAAAATAAAATAAAATAAACAAGGACTATATCAATCTAAAAAGTTTCTGTCCAACAAAGGAAGCAATGAAACAATCTAGAGAGTGAAAAGTCAATTTACAGAATTGCAAACCCTATAACTTATAGTAGCTTAATCTCCAAAATATAAAGAACTCCTAAAACTCAATAGTAAAAAAAGCAAATAATAAGATTTAAAAAATGGGTAAAGATTTGAATAAACATTTCTCCAAAAAAATGACATACCAATGGCCAATAGATTTATGAAAAAATGCTCAACATCACTAGTCATCAGGGAAATGAGAACAGAACCACCATGAGATATCACTTCTCAGCTGTTAGAATGACTATTACATAAAAGACACGTAAGTGTTGGGGAGGGTGTGGAGAAAAGGGAACCCTGCTGCACTCTTGGTGGGAATGTAAATTGGCTCAGCTACTTTGCAAAACAGTATGGAAGTTTCTTAAAAAATTAAAAATAGAACTAACATATGATCCATAAATCCCACAACAGGGTGTTTATCCAAAACAATTTAAATCAGGATCTTGAAGAGATAGCTGTACTCCCATGTTCATTTTCTCACTATTCACATTAGCCAAGACATGAAAATGACTTAATGTCTATCAACAGATGAGTGGATATAGAAAACGCGCTATATATGTACATTTGAATACTTTTCAGCCTCAAAAAAGAAGGAAATTGTGCTATATATGACAATATATGATGACATGAATGATCCTCGAGGACATTATGCTAAGTGAAATAAGCCGTTCACGGAAGGACAAATACTGCATGACTCCACTGTATGAAAATAATTAAATTCATAGAATCAAAGAGTGGAATAATCGCTGTCAAGGCTGGGGGAGGAGAAAATGGGGCTTTCCTCATCAATGGGCAGAAAGTTTCAGTCAGGCCAGGTGAATTAGCTCTAGAGATGTTTTGTACCTATAGTCGACAATAATATATTTCACACTTAAAATTTGTTAAGAGGGTAAGTCTCATGTTAAGTGTTATTTCCACAATAAAATAAAAAAGATTTACAATTTAATAGTCAGCAGAAAGAAAAAAGGATATGCAGGGTTGGGCAAAAGTAAATTTATTGTGAATATGTAAAACACAGGGTTTGTTCTTGTATTATTATTTATTAATTATTGTATTATTTTCCATATGACAACTGTAAACCTACTTTTGCCCCATCCCTGTATATAAACCCTTAACTAAGTAAAATGATTTGTGAAAAGGGTTATGATCTTCAGTACATTTACATTTTTTGGTGGGGGGAGCAACTGGATTTATTCCTCAATTTTCCTTTTGTTTACAAGTTTTTTTTGAAAATCTCCTGAAAATATCTAAAGTCACTTTTCCTAGAACCAATATTGTTTTCTGAATCTTGAGGATAGTGCACCATTCTGGTCTTCCATGGTCATTGACTGGAAAATTAGAAAGAAAGTAGGTGTAAGATTTGCCTAGTATTTTTGAAAAAAGTTTACTTTTTGTAAATGAAAAATGCAGTTCTGATTTGAAACTGTATTTATATATATATATACTAAATTAAATTTATTGGGGTGACATTGATTAATAAAATTATATAGATTTTAAGTGCATAATTCTATGATACATCATCTGTATATTGGATTGTTTGCCCACCACCTAAAGTCAAATCTCCTTGCTCACCATACACTTGATCCACTCTACCCTTCACTACCACACCCCCGTTTTCCTCTTATAACCACCATACTGTTGTCTGTGTCTATGAGTTTTTGTTTGTCTTGTTTGTTCATTTGTTGCTTTCAGTTTTATATCCCACATATAATTGAAATCATAAGGTTCTTGACTTTTTTGGTATGACTTCTTTCGCTCAGCATGATATTCTCTAAATCCATCCATGTTTTTGCAAATGGCAGTATTTCATCTTTTCCTATGGCTGAGTAGTATTCCATTGTATATATGTGCCACATCTTCTTTATCCAATCATATATCGAAGGACACTTCAGTTGTTTCTGTGTTTTGGCCAATGTGATGAATGCTGCAATGAACATAGGGGTGTGTATATCTTTGCAAATAAATGTTTTCAATTTTTTTGAGTAGATACTCAGAAGAGGGGTTGCTGGAGCATATGGTAACTCTATTCGTAATTTTTTTCAGGACCTGCCATACTGTTTCCACAGTGGCTGTACCAGGTTGCATTCCCATCAGCAGTGAATGAAGGTTCCTTTTTCTCTACAACCTCTCCAACACTTGTTATTACTTAACCTATTGATAATAGCTATTCTAATAAGATGGGATGATATCTCACTGTAGTTTTGACTTGCATTTCCCTACTAGCTAGTGAAGTTGAACATCTTTTCATATATCTATGGGCCATTTGTATGTCTTCTTGGGAGAAGTATCTGTTTAGGTCCTTTGCCCATTCTTTAATTGGATTGTTTGTTTGTTTGTTTGTTTGGTATTGAGTTGTATAAGTTCTTTATATATTTTGGATATTAACCCCTTGTCGGAGCTGCTGTTTGGAAATATCACCTCCTATTTGGTTGGTTAACTTTGTTTTGCTGATGGTTTCTTTTGCTGTGTAGAAGCTTGTTAGTTTGATATAGTCCCATTCATTCATTTTTTTATTTTACTTCCCTTGCCTCTGGGGTCAAATTCATAAAATCCTCTGTAAGACCAAGGTGTTATGTTTTCTTCTACGTAATTTACAGTTTTAGGTCTTATATTTAGGTCTTGGATCCAGTTTCAGTTAATTTTTGTATATGGGGATGAACAGCAGTCTAGTTTCGTCCTTTTTCATGCAGCTTTCCAAATTTCCCAGCACCATTTATTGAAGAGGCTTTTTTCTCTCCATTGTATGTTTTTGGCTCCACTGTCAAAAACTTTTTGCCTATGTACATGTGGGTTTATTTCTGGCTCTCAGTTTTGTTTCATTGGTCTTTGAGTCTGTTTTTCTGTGAATATCATGCTCTTTTAATTATTGTTGCTTTGTAGTATAATTTTTTTAAATTTTATTATTGTTTAAAATATTACAGATGTCCCTTTTTCTCCCCAATGACCCATTCCACCCCGTTCCTCCCCCTTCCCCAGTCCCTCTCCCCACCATTGTCCATGTCCTTGGGTTGTGTATATATGCACATAAATTCTTTGGTTACTCTCTCCTCCTCCACCCACCCACCCTCCTCCATCCCTCTGACATTCATCAGTATCATCTATGCTTCCTTTGTAGTATAATTTGAAGTCAGGAAGTGTGATACCTTTGACTTTGTTCTTTTTATCTCAATACTTCTGTGGCTATTCAGGTTCCATACAGATCTGATGATATTTTCTTATTATATTTCTTTATAGAAGTTTGTTTTAAAAAAATATATTTTTATTGAGTTTTAGAGAGAGAGAGGAAGGGAGAGGGAGAGACAAAGAGAAACATTGATGTGAGAACAGAACATTGATCAGCCACCTCCTGCATGCCCCCTACTGGGAACCAAACCTGCAACCTGGGCATGCGCCCTGACCAGGAATCGAACAGACAACCTTTCAGTGCATGGGATGATGCCCAACCAACTGAGCCACACAGGAATTGCTTTTTTATTTATGATGCTAGCCTAACTGTGGAGGAAGAAAAACAATGGCTTTCAGTCACTTTAACAGTTGTGGTCCTGAATATCCTTTCCAAAATAATGATATGATTCCTCATGTTCTCAAAAATCTGAACATAACACTGCAAGGTAACATCTTGTTTGACCATTTGGGGGAAATTTTAACTGTCAAATAGGACAGAAATCAGCTATGTAAATTGTGCCACTTAAGTCCTTGTTCAATTTGTTCTGCCATAGAGTACAAAAATCATCAGCATAAAAAATTAAAATCAAATATAAACTATGTCAAATTCTGCCATCCATTTTGTATCACTTAATGCCTCTATTCCTGGTTGAGGGAGAAATCTAGTATTCTAATGAAGTGTTGCTTATGAATACTATTCAACCAGGGCAGAGACAGAAATGTGCCTTCCTTTATATAAATCGTGCTGGATGGTTTTATCGCAATATTACAACTCCTAAGAACTAATTCCAAGAAAATAAAAGTCCTACAGCCTCACTACAGTGTCTGAATTTGTGCTTCTTCATCTATGTTGCTACAAGGTGTGCTTTCCGAGGTCACAGCAATCATAACATTGAGCTACTGAGCTGACTGAAGATGTCTTGGGAGGACTTAGAAAAGTGATATCCCCAAGGTGCATTATATAGAGAGGTTTGTGACTCAGCGATAACATTAAGGAAATGTCATTGTTTTTGTTCCCTCATCTGTAAAATGAAGAGAGAATTGGTTGACTTGAAAAACATTTTAGGGGAATTAATTCATTAATTAAGGTGACTGAAAAAGAGAGAGTTGAACAGAAGTTAAATTTAGCACTGAAAATGATAGAGTAACAATGGTCCATAACCAGATCTACTGATCTGAGTTATATGCAGAAAGAAATGCAATAAGGTCTGGTTAGTTATTTCCTTAATCACTAGCACATAGTATTATGCTTTGTTATATTGCAGACTGCATTGCTATCCGAGATCATGTTTAGAGAGACACAGAAAGATAAAAACATATCGGTTTTTATTTTATTTTTTATTTTAGAGAGAGGAAGGGAGAGTCTCGGAGAGAGATAGAAACATCAATGATGAGAGAGAATCATTGATCAGCTGCCTCCTGCATACCCCCTACTGGATAAAATGAATACAGTTTGATGACTGATAGATGATGGAAGTGAATTGAAAAGATGACTACAGTTTAGTAGGAAATAGAAAAAAAATTCTTAATAAAATGGTTTTCATTGATGCTATAAACTTCAAAGACATAAATGAAATGTATGGATTTCCATTTTTGCCTTACCCCCCCCCTTCCTGCTATGTGTGCAAACTGCTTCAATCAACCTGTAGCTTCCAGTTGTTAGACTCAAAATGTTTGGCTAAAGTGTAATTTGTACTTGCTTAGAAGGAATACATCAGAGTGAGGAAGGTAAGCATAGTAACCTTCTTGGCATAAAAATATCTATGTATATATGAGTATGTTTCTGTTTTGTTTTATTTTTTCTTTAGGTTCCACATGTAAGTGAAATCATATGGTATTTGTCTTTCTCTGACTGACTTATTTCACTTAGCATAATACCATCTCAGTCCATCCATGCTGTCGCATATGGTCAGATTTCTTTTTTTAATGGCTGAGTAATATTCTGTTGTGTAAATGCACCACATCTTCTATATCCACTCATCTATTGATGGGCACTTGGGTTGCTTCCATATCTTGACTATTGTAAACAATGCTGCAATGAACATAGGGGTGCATATAGATAAAGGTACTAAGAAGTACAAATACATAGTTACAAAATACTCTTGGGGATGTTAAATACAGACTAATATAGTCAATAATATTGTAATAACTATGTATGGTGCCACGTGGGTACTAGGCTTATCAGAGGGACCACTTCGTTAAGTATATAAATGTTTAACCACTATGCTATACACCGAAAATTAATATAAAATAATACTGAATGTCAACTGTAATTGAAAAATTAAAAACATACACACACACAGACACACACACACAATCTATGGATGCCAGATGGAAAACAGTACCCTATCCCAACACATGGTTCCAGACTCTCATACCAAAGTGATCTGAAAAGAAAATGAAACAGTATTCTGGAATTGCTAAAGATAAGAAAAAGATGCCAACATCTATGAAAGCAATTAGGCTTCTTGAATTAGTACCCAGATATAAGCTTTCAAAATTTACCTTACGTAAGGGGAGAGCTCTTTGCTCCTCTTTTGGAAGGATTGTTCTTGTTCAAGGGGGTGTGGGCATGGAAGAAAATAGAATTCAGTTGAAATGAAACAAAAATTCCAATTGCCCACCTTAGATTATTTTTCTGATACCATTTAATGGAATCTTTTAGTGAATTGCAACTAGCACAAACTTTCAGTCCTTACTTTATGATGACTGAGCATTTGTTATGTTTAGTTACTGGGTAAAAGTAACAGTAAAAGTATTCAATATAGAAAACTTCAGCAATCTTTTATGTTTGTTCTTTATTTGTTACAAAGAGATAACAATCCCTTTTTATTTGCTCTGTGAGGGCCAAAGGAAATATCTTGTATAAAATGACATTGAGAGACAGAAAATACTATGCATATACATTACCAGGTATTAATATGCATAATAATTACCTTTAAATAATTAACAATTTACTATTTTTCTATTCAGTTTTCCTCTACCCAAATTGGGATCATTTAAATTTCCTTCTCTTTTCCAACTATGTTAATCTCAGGATAATGCTAAACTATTGAACTATTGTGTTGTTTGTAAGTGTAACCTAATTCTTCCAGTCTGTCTGTTGATGGTAATATAAGCGTATTGTTTTCACTTGCTAACCAAGAATTCATGATCCAAAAGGCAATAGTCCCTGGGATTCTGTAATTCTCCTAATAACTCTTGATAACATCTTTTTAGATGTCCTTACTGGTGGTTCAGGTTGAGGATGGGTTGTGGGTGGAAGAAGTAGCCAAATGGCACACCCCCAGCCTGCCACTTTTTCTATGACTTGTCTTTTTTTATATTTGGGGGGGGGGCAAATTAAGGTATTCTTGCCTACTTTCCAACATTTTATCAAAGTATTACTGTAAATATATAATATGTTTGGTATTTATGGCCATACTGGTATTTAACTGTAAATTAACATAAAGAAAAGTTCCAGTTATGTAACTTTAAACAAAAATCTATAGCTATGTGTTTGGTTTTTTTTTTACCTGATTAGCAAAAGTTACCGTGACAATTAACTTATACTCTTCTTCTAACCAATCTGAATTGCTGTGGTATAAATGCTATTTTATTTAAATGAAATTATCCTTTATCTGGTCTATCAAATTTTGTCAACTAAAAATCTATTTTTAACCAGTTTTTTAAAGTGCTATACCACCTGTTGAAAATATTATCACATTAATTATCCTAGTTTAGTTTATTCTCAACCTATTTTTATTTAGAATATTTATATTGCTATATTGCTATGCTAGGGGCTATTATTTCTCTATTTTGCACTTATTTTATTCTCATTTGCCAATTTTAAGGAGAGAGACTTGGGCCCATCTTTCTGAGTTACTATGACTAAACTAATTTGATCTTAGAAAAAAATGAGTAAGAAACTCAAATCAAGCCATTAAACCAAAGAAATAATTAGAATTTTGGAATCAGATCAATAAATTGATTTCTTGTATATGATCCGAACCAAAGATAAATTATCCATTCTTCCATCTATACATTCCTTGATTAATTATCGTGTGTCAGTTGCTAAGGTCACCACTGGAGATTCCAAGATTAATAGGGTTCAGTACCTGACTTCAAGTAGTTCACAGTTTGATCAGGAAGTCTTTTTGTCAAGGCAAAGTCCAATGAGATGTGGTCTTCTCATCTCAGGTGGTCAGAACATATTTTTATTAGTTATATACTATATGTTAAACACATATGTCCTAGGGAATGTAGTTGTACAAGTATTAAAGGAATCTATGTACATAATGCACTGGACTCATTAGTTATTCGGAGATTTCAGAAACCTGGCCAGACAGAAGAAAAGAACCAGGTACCCAGGCTTTCCTAGGGACTCCTGGACCCTGTTAGGTAAGCACAGCTGCAATGAAAGTACATGTATGCGGAAATCATTTGGAAAAGTTAAACTTAGGATGTTTTATTATCAAAAGTGTTACATTTTCTTTTAATGGACCTCTGTGTTCCATAAATACAAGAATTAACTGAAACTAATTTCAAACACATTTACCAAAGTATGTATCCCTTTATATTAGTCATTCAGACCTTGCTAATTTCTGTGCTTCAGCACGATACACAAAATGTTCATTTGTTGTCTGACTTGCACTCATTTTCCAATAGGGTCTGGGTGAATTTTTTTTTTTTGAGGGGGACCTGTGTGCATATCCCATGAAATCCAAATGCAATTTCTGGGTAGCCTTGGTAAATTAGCATGCACTATAATAATGTTTAATTGTATTTCGTGCTTTTCATAAAGTATAAAATACTCTGCTTTTGTTACAATCATTATTTTTATTTTGCAAATCTAAGTTGGTTTTGTGGCCTTGTAACTGAGCGGCTGCTAAAGGCTTCATATTTTCAAAATAACCTGTCACACTCGTTTTATTTTTCTGCCACTCTCAGGAAAATTATACACATAAATATTACTTAAGATACCAGGAGGCTGTGTGAAATGACCTTTTCCAGGCTTTGAATTCAGAATTCAGATGATTGTCAATGACTTAAAAGCTGTCACCCAAAGCACAGTAAATGAAAGAACAAAAGTTTTTCACTACATGATATGACACTGTTGAGCTCAAGTGTTCATTAAAAAATGCAAAGGAAGATTTTGTTGTACAGGTGTCAAAATTAAAGTTCCAGTCCTCTTTTCTACATAAAATATTTATTTTCATTGTTTTTTCATAAAATTTCATTACTCAAAATATTTTCCCCTGGAATGCAGCTACCTGGTTTTTCTAAATACAAGATTAGCCTTTAGAAATTGATTATTGAGCATAAGGAAGAATCTGACTAGTGCCCTGGCTGGGTGGCTCAATTGGTTGGAGCGTCATCCCATACACCAAAAGTTGCTGCTTCGATCTCCTGTCGGGCATTTATGGGAGGCAGCCAATTGATATTTCTCTTTTTCTCTCACTTTCCCTTCCTCTCTCTCTAAAAATCAATAAAAACATATTCCCGTGTGAGGATTAAAAAAAAAAAATCCGACTGGTGAATCATCTGAGAAAAACAGCTGCAGAAATCCATATAGTATATAGCTGATGCAGAGACTAAAATAATATTTTAAAGCTTAAAAATGATTACAAAAAGTAACTCAGGGCATTTAAAGCCTATAATGTAACTTATTGATGGAAAACACTTGTCTCCAGTTAGTTTTAGAAATATCTACAGATGGTGATGAAGTTAACAGACAAGGCACAGCTAACTTGGAGTACAGTTTTATATTAATAGTCAAATCTAAAAGATTTATCCAATGGTTTATTGATGAAGCTGGATAGTATCTGATAAGAAGACTTGGGAACCACTGTTAACATAACTGCTGCTGCTGCTGAAATTCATCAATTTTTTCTTTTCTAAATTTTTATTCGGGCATAATAGACATATTATATTATCTTAGTTTCAGTTGTACAACAAAATAATTCAATATATGTAGATACTGCAAAATGATCACCACAATAAGACTAGTTAACATCCATCACCATAGATAGTTACAATTTTTTTTCTCATGATGAGAACTTTTAAGATCTTTTAAATGACTTTCAAATATGCAATACAGTATTATGAACATGTTACCTGGCTGTACATTAACATCCCCATGACTTATTTATATTATGACTGGAAGCTTGTACCTTTTAAAAAATATATGTTCTTATTGATTTCAGAGAGAAGAGGGGAGAGGGAGGGAAAGAGAGAAAGAAACATCAATGATGAGAGAATCATTGATTGGCTGCCTCCTGCATGCCCCCTACTGGGAATCCAGCCCGAAACCTGGGCATGTGCTCTGACCTGGAATTGAATGGTGACCTGATGGTTCATGGTTCTCCTGTGTCCACGTTCAACTCCTGAGCCACACCGGCTGGGCAGGAAGCTTGTACCTTTTTATCTCCTTCACCCATCTTGCCCACCCCCCACCTCTGGCAACCACCAATTTATTCTCTTTATCTACAAGCTCATTTTTTGTTTTTGTTTTGTTTTGTTTTGTTTTAGCTTCCACATATAAGTCAGATCACACAGTATTTGTCTTTCTCTGTTTGACTTATTTCACTTAGCATATGCCCTCAAGGTCCATCCATGTTGTCACAAATAGTAAGATTTCCTTCTTTTATATGGTTGAATATTATTATATGTATGACATCTACTTTATCGATCAATGAGTACTTAGGTTGCTTCCATATCTTGGCTGTTATAAATAATGCTGCAATGAACATGGAGTAAATATATCTTTTTGAGTTATTGATTTCGTTTTCTTTGGATAAATACCCCAAAGTGGAATTGCTGAATCACATGGTGTCCTGTTTTTAATTTTTTTAAATGTTTTTATTGATTATTAGAGAGAGAGGAAAGGAGAGGGAGAGAGAGAAACATCGATGAGAGAGAAACATCGATAGGCTGCCTCTTGCATGCCCCCTGCTGGGGATGGAGCCAGTAGCCCACGCATGTGCCTTGACTGGGAATCCAACCAGTGCCCTCTCGGTGAATGAGACTATGCTCCACCAACTGAGCCACACCGGCCAGGACTCTATTTTTAATTTTTGGGAAACCTTTGTATTGATTTCCATAGTGGCTGCACCAATTTACCTTCCCATCAGTAGTGCAAAAGGGTTCTCGTTTTCCTATGTCCTTGCCAACTCATTATTTCTTGTCTTTTTTATAATAGCCATTCTAAAAAGAGTGAGGTTATCTAATTGTGGTTTTCATTTGCATTTCCTTGATGATTAGTGATGATGGCCACCTTTTCATGTACCTTTTTGCCCTCTGTATCTTCTTTTAAAAAACAGGCATATTCAGGTTCTTTGGCCAGTTTTAATCAGATTAATTTTTTTTATTGACTTGTATGTGTTTTTAATATATTTTGGATATTGACTCCTTATCAGATATATGGTTTGCATATAGTTTTGTCCATTCAGTAGATTGCCTTTTCATTGTGTTGATGGTTTCCTTTGCTGTGTAGAAGCTTTTTAGTTTGATGTAGTTCCACTTGCTTAGTTTTGCTTGTCTTCCCTTTGCTTTTGGTGTCTTGTCAATTTAATATGATCAGAATAATAAAAATTTCTGATGGTCTCTTCTCACTATCATGTGGACTCAGATCATACTTCAGATTAGCTTTGCTGTCTTTTCCTTGTCTAGGTATAGATGTGTTTGTGGTATGCTCCTAGAAAGATTAATTTGGTGCTTGAGGGTGGGGCGAATGCAGGGTGAAGGGGATCAATAGGGGGGGATAAAAGGGGACTTCTGTAATACTTTTAACAATAAATTTAAAAACAAAGAAAGATTATTTTAGATACTAGTCCCAAAATATCCTGCTTTAACTCCATTTATGAGGTGTAGACATTAGCTAATGTGTAATATAAGGAGATAGCAAGTCTGTGGGGTGAAATACAAGGCACATTGTGGCCTAAGGACACTGCTAGGCTCACTGAGTGGCTTATTGATTTTTTTCTGGGAAAACCAGAGATGTCTCAAGGTCAGGTCAGAGTAAGCTTAAGGGTAGTATCATGAAGCCAGATTTAGGAACTGAACTGCAGAGAAAACTTAGACCACTGTTGGCTGATATACATGTTTATGACAGAAATCTCAGTTCTACTTGATCTATAAGGCAAAGCTAAGGGTCAAATAATGGTTATGCAATTTCATTCATCACTTATGTGCTTTGGTTGTTCACCAGCACAGAAATAAATGTCAAATAATAATAACAATTCTGCATAACCCAAGTTGCTGTATTGTAGTTGTAACTTTCAGTTACACACCAACAGTGAATTCCTATTATCTCAAGTTCTAGCTCTCCCATGAAGTCTTCTTTAAATAATCCATCCTCTCAGTTGAATTATTGTAATCCCTATTTTTATTACATTCACTTTTATGTGGATCTCTGTCTCAGATTAATGTATTTTAATTATCTAATGAGACCCTTAATTCCTTGAAGGTAAGGTTCTCATTTTATACCTATTTTGTGTCTTTATTATTATCCCACAAAACATATTAGGCAGATTTGGTTTATGTCTACTGTTCAAGCATATAATTATTAATAATTGTATAAAATTAGGCATGAGGAGTTTGGTAGGCCTACCCTTTATAGTTCCAGCTTCTACCACAATCTGAGTCATGTGAGTTGCATGTGCAGTGAGTAGAGCTCTCACTTTGAATTGGAAAGACAGCCAGCTTGAACCTAGGTCTCTATATCCTAATCATTTCCACATGTACCATAGCTAATGCTTCACTTTTAAGAACCACATGTAAGGGCTCTCACAGGTAAAACAAGATGTACTCAGAGAGAAACAGCTATGGGCAACTATATTATTCTGATTTTCAGTGATGGTTAGAGAAGAATTCATTGTCTCTGTTCCTGCCAGCTATTTTTGTACCTAAGAGTTGTTCTATGGCCAGGGACCCAAACTCAAAAGATGCATGAAACTCACAAGCTACCAGTCAATGTGGTCCATAGAAACAATAGTTTAGGATTATGTAATATATCTATGGAAAAAAGAGGGTGAACAGTCCTACCATAGAGCATATAGAGAGGAGTCTGAATAGTCTTTCTGCAATGAATTTTTTAATTCATGTATACTGCAAGTCTACAAATGTGTATTTATTATTTGCAACACTTTTATACATGATAGAACTATAAATTGTTGACCCTTCTAACAACAATTTTATGTATTCCAGAGGTGTGTATTATATTATATTAACATTGGGGAAGGGAAGAATAAAACTTTACAGAGAATGCTATTGATACAATTTTTGAAGGATGAGTGTGAATTTTACAAATCTACAAAAGGGTTAAATACATGTAGATATAAAAGAGATGCTGTGTCATGAGAATTGAGTGATTTCATATTTGGGGGGAAAAATTGCAAGGGATGAGGCTTAAAAGGTTAAATAGTGGTTAAACCGCAGAGGCCTTTGTATGTCATGTTAGAGAGTCTGGCTCCTTTGAAATAAGCCGTACAAGGGAATAATATCATATTTTAGATCACTCTCTGACAGCAGTACAGAAAATGTATTAAAATGGGAGAGTCTGAAGGTAGGGATTGCAATTAGAGATTTGCACAATAGCAAGTGACATTGAAGGCCCACATTATGATAGTAACAATAGGTATGAAGAGGAGGAGGAGATAAAATCTACAAGGGTGACGTATTTGTTGTAAGGTAAAGCAGAGAGAAAAGTTAAAAATGACACTGATGTTTATAGCTCGGGAAACAGAATCAGTGGTGAGGATTTCAAGTGAAATACAGAATAAAAGCAATGGAATAGTATAGGAGAAATTGTGAAGGAATTGGATGAAATCATTGAAATTGTTCTTGGACTTTTGAAATGTAGGTGTCATTGGGACATCCTGCAGTAATATCATTGATAATGTCAGTCCAATGCTTTGGAAGGGACCCACTGGGGAAGCGAAGTGAGGAGAAAGGCGGATTCCTGAAGGACCACTAAAAGTGACAGATGGCAGATGAGAAAATGTTTCAAAATTTATGATCTATAATCATAGTCTATGAACAAGATAAATATGTAAGCTCTTCTTTCCTGAGTCTTCTAGAATACAGGTGTTTCAGTAACAAATAATCTGTCTAGTGAACAGGTGGCCCATATGTTCAAACTAAATTTAGGTACTTTTAGTCTACACAATCTCCGACTATGACATTTTAATTGAAATTTCAAACTAAAAGGGAATTGGGATTAATTTAAGCATACCGCAGATAAGTTCTAAACATATTTACTAAGTAGGTAGGTTTCCTATTTCAACTCATTATAAATATTCATGTGGGAGTTTTCTTAGGTTGCGGTGGAAATGAAGATGACATCTAGGAAAAGGTAATAGTTGCCTTCCTGGCTCACCCTCTGCCTTGCATCTTTTCCCTTGCATGTGCTTTGTATGTGTATTACAGAGGCTTTTGGATTCCTCCTGAAATTTAATCCTTGTCATACTCTGTTATTAGCCTTCTTATGTAGTTACGTTATTAGTCTTTTCTGTAAATCTTTATAAAATATTCTTCCTTTGTCTGCACTCTTGTGCTGCCATAAATTTCTTTTTAGTTTACCCTTGCAGCCAGACAGCCTTCAACACTGGTGCTTTTCTCTTACTGCAGCCATCTGCTGCTTTTGTCCGTCCTAAGCCTGTAAGTGCCTCCTCTGCTGTGCTGTTCTTGCTCTGCTCTTACTGAGCTTCCCCATCCCTCTGTGGATTTTTCATCCCTAATTTCATGCTGCCAGAATCCCTGTAAAATGTCACACATAGGCATAGCAGTTCTACATTTTTCTACAGTTTATTCTTGAGTAGTTCTGTGTTGGTGTGGAGAAAGGAGTGACTTCCTTGGAGATAACTATTTGGATGATCCCTTGTCAAGTGGAAAAGCCATATACACACACACACATGTAATTTGTGGTACTATGTGATATAGTCACATTTTAAAACATCCCAACTTGGAAAAATAGTTCCTCTGTGCTTTTTAGAGTTTGGATCTTTTACTGCCTCTTACGTGTATATTAAGTGTGCAATTTATGTGATACTGAGTATACAAAGTGAAACTAAGAAAGGATTAAAATTAAGAATTTAAAGTATTTATGACTTAAAAATGTTATCAGAATAAATCTCACTCACAAGTCAAAATAATCAAATGACATCTCGTGCATTAAAAAACATGAATGAAGGAAAGTACTTAGAATAGGTACCAGAATTCTCAAAATTAAAAATATGAAAGTTGTACAAAATGCAAATTTCCCATTACCTTGTCAACATAATGCTTCAGTTTTGCAAGAATTAAGCATTCTTATCTTATTTCAGTGCTCTGATATCCGTGTGTTATTGGGCTCCTATTTAGAAAAGCATATAAATTTTGTACATAATGTTACGTGGTATAAAGTTCTTATAAGCTATCTCTCTACATAATACCAAACTAGTCACTTCATTGGAACTCAATCAACATGACTTATACTATAGGTTACAGAAAAGCATTAAGAACAATTCCTCTCATATTTATATGTAACATTTTATTCTCTTTACAGTCTTTTTACAAACAATATCTTTTTTGCTTCCAAAAATATCTTTTGAGGAGGCAAGATAGGTGATACAATGATCAACTCAAAGATAAAAATTGTATATATTCGTACCTATCAAGCTGGATTTAGATGAAGTTCCAATCCAATATTTTCTGACTGGTGACTGAGTGGTTGTTTTTTCATAGCTGGAGCACTGAGGTATGTTGTTATGTAGCATTATTTTAACAAAGGATTAGATAATAATATCAGTAGTTGCTGAAGAAAATGGGAAATGAAAGAAAGCTAGGACATGTAATATATTAAATTGCAGAATTAGGAACCTAAGAGGTTGATTTTTTTTTCCCCAGAAAAAAAGAAAAAGAGAAAAGTTTATGTTTTAGGTTATAAAATAAAGAAAAATACTTTATCATTACAGAACTAAAAAAAATGAGCAAAAATAGATGATCAAGCACACTCACAATATTCACACTTGCTAGTGTTAGTAGAATGTAAGTTCAGTATGTGTCAACAGGAGTACAGATGATTACAAAACCTAACGTGATGCAGAACTTTATCCATGGAATAGAAACTTTAGAAAGGGCAATATCACATATTCATTCCACTCAGTCTTGGTCAGACCACACATGGAAAACTCTCTTCATTTCTATACTCTATTTAAAAAATAAATAAATAAATTTATTGGAGTGACATTGGTTAATATAATAAATGTTCCAAGTGTACAGTTCTATGATACATCATCTGTATATTGCATTGTATCCCCATCACCAAAAGTCAAAACTTCCATCATCATATATTTGACCCCCTTCCCTCTGTTAACCACTATACTGTTGTCTGTGTCTATGAATTTTGTTTGTTTGTTTTTCTTGTCTGTTTACTTGTTGCTTTCGGTTTTATATCCCACAATTGAATGAAAACATATGGTTCTTAACTTTGTCTTGACTTATCTAGACTTTATTCTTTTTTTAATTTTAATTTATTTTAGAGAGGAAGGGAGAGGGAGAGAGAGAAACATCCATGAGAAACATCAACATCAATCGGCTACATGATCCCCACTTCCTACTGAAGATCGAGCCCACAACCTGGGCATGTGCCCTGACTGGGAATCAAACCGGTGACCTCTTGGTGCATGTGTGGATGCACAACCACTGAGCCACACCGGCCAAGCTCTAGACTCTGTTCTTGAAGACAATGAAAAACATATGTTCAGAAACAATGAGTATTAAAAATAGTCTTAAGACCATAATATATTAAGAATAGTTGAAGAAACTGGGAAGGTCATATATTTAGAAGGCCGTTTTGCGTAAGGATGTAATGTTCTGATTTGGCCAGTGGATATAATCAGGGTTAATGAGGGGGGGTAAAACTACATAAAGACAGATTTCAGCTCAACTTGACAGAGCATTTTTTAATAATAAAAGGTTTTTAATAATGGAATGAGTTACAACTTGGAGAGTTCATGTACAGATATAGTGTTATTTGGCAGGGTTGCACTAGGGATGCCAAGCCATGTATTAATGGGCTGGCCTTGGAAAACTGATTCCTTCAAGACATATGATTTTTTCAGAGAATGATTCTAAAGGTCATGACCTATTTTCCTCAGAATGTGTCAAATTCTATGTCAAAGCCAGTCTCCAGTGAAGGAGTCAACCGTAAATATCTTTGGCAGTTACTTGAGGTCATGAAAATGCAGTCCAGAGCCCAGGAAATATCATAAATGATTCATCAAGAATTGATGGATTATATGTTCAGAGGTCTGCTTTCTTAAGAAATATGAGAGTGGAACACCATTTTGCCCCAGAAATCTATATGAGGGATATCACTCTGAGTTGTAATAAACCTATTCTCTAATGTGAGTAGAAGCTGAGAAAATTTCAGTTAATAGAGTGAAGTTTTATTTTTGGCTTTAGCAATAATAATACATTTTTCTCCAGGGCCATGGTTGCCCATCAAAACAGAAAAGCAAAAGGAAAGGTGAAAAGAGCTAATTAATAATATTTAATTTTTACTTTCTTTGTTAAATATTCATACACATTAAAACAATGACTGGGAAAATGAAGAATTTGTTTTAATGATATTTTGGAAAAAATCCATTGTAGTAAGCCACTATATGACTATTATATAGCATTTGAAATTCATTTAAAATGTATTTCATTGTCATAATATAATTACTTAGATTTTAATAAAACATCATGATCAATGAATTCCCTACAGATTTCTTGGTGATCAAAGATGCTCTGAGGATCAGTAATGATGATCTCTTGCAGTTCACTTATGTCCATTGGCTCTTTATTTTAAGTTGAAAAAGAAGTAGCCTAATTATATTGTTAGTACCAAATAAGCAACTTTATATCTGACTAAATATATCATATAACATTTAAAATCCTTGAATATAGAATTTACATGTTGGGTATTTGGTTATACTAGCTTTCAATGTCCATTCCCTTCATCAATATTTATCTGTATGACAAATGATATGTAAGATTTCAGGGAACATCTATAGGCTTAAGAGATACTGACAATTTACATGTGTTCAAATTAGCTTATCAAAATTATTTGAATTCCAGTAAACAAATATTTTAAACAACGTGGTAAGAGCAACTCACTGTCACCTGAAACATATATAATTTTCTTAACCAATGTCACCCCAATAAATTCAATTTTAAAAAATCTCATGCAAAAAAAAGAGCAAATGACTGATTATAGAAACATTCGCTACCTTACATATCCCCACACATATAAAAGAAACATAAATTGTTGTGTGTACTATATAACGTAAAAATTCCCAATCTAATTTTAATTCAAAAATTTTATTTTTTGCTCATATTGTATTTATGCCATTATGTGTCCGTTGTGGCTCAAGCCCATGTACCTTCTCATTCAATATCTGGGTTAAAGGAGACTCCCTTAGTATGCTGTTCTTGTGACAGTTTGCAAATGAGTTGAGTCTTGTTACTTTTTAGTTCTAAAATGATAATATGTGGTTTTTCTATTCTGACAATGAAAATTAAGATTATTTTATTTCCTAAATATGCTTTTATTGATTTTAGAAAGAAAGGAAGGGAGAGGGAGAGAGATAGAAACATTCATGAAAGAGAAACATTGATCAGCTGCCTCCTGCACGCCCCCTACTGGGGATTGAGCCCAAAACCGGGGCATGTGCCCTAACTGGGAATCAAACCTGTGACCTCTTGGTGCATGAGTCGACGCTCAACCACTGAGCCACACCAGTGGGGTAAAATTAAGATTATTTTAAATACAAAAGGCTATTTTCCCAAGATAATATTATCAGAATGCAATGATATTAAAATACTTTAATCTTAATATGTGGCAATGTAGCATTCTAATACAGGTAGAGTTTTGAATGGAATGATATATAAAAGATGATAAAAGTGCCATAATTTATTGGGAACCCTTTAGATACTCTAGGCAATATGACATTCTTATCAGGCTTTTGGATTGTTCCAGCCTCCTTTGCGAGAATACCAACATTGTAAGGAGAGGTTCTCATAGCTACGTGACACTCCTTTAAGATTGTCTAGTTCTCTCATTTAAAAATGATAATGTCTTGGCTTTATCTGCTTTTTAAAAAGATTTTTTTAAATATATTTTTTATTGATTTCAGAGAGAGGAAGGCAGGAGAGATTGAAACATCAATGATGAGTCATTGATTGGCTGCCTCCTGTACACCCGCTGCTGGAAATTGAGTCCACAGCTTGGGCATGTGCCCTGACTGGGAACTGAACCTCGATCTGGATCCTAGGTAGATGCTCAACTGCTTAGCCACGCTGGCCAGGCAAGATTTTTTTTTTTTAATCCTCACCCAAGGATATTTTTACAGAGAGAGTGGAAGGAGGTGGGGAGAGAGAGAGAGAAACACATTGATGTGAGAGAGACACATCTATTGGTTGCTTCCTGCATGCATCTCAAACAGGGTGGGGATTGAGCCTGCAACTGAGATACGTGCCCTTGAACAGAATCAAATCAGAGACCCTTCAGTCCATGGGCCAACGCTTTTACCACTGAGCCAAACCGACTAGGGCTTTATCTGTATTTTTAATAGACTTTTAAAAAATAATATTTTTTCAATTAAAGTTTACATTCAGTGTTATTTTGTATTATTTTCAGATGTACAGCATAGTGGTAAGACAATAATATACATTACAAACTGTTCCCTCTGATATTTCCACTACCCACCTTGCACCATACATAGTTAGTACAATATTATTGACTATATTTCCTTATGCTGTAATATATATCTTTGTGACTATTCTGTAACTACGAATTTGTATTTTTTAATCCCTTCATCCTTTCTCACCCAGCCCCCCAGCACCCCTCCCCTATGGCAACCATCAGTCTGTTCTCTGTGTCTATGAGTCTGCTTCTGTTTTGTTTGTTCATTTATGGTGTTCTTTAGATTCCACACATAAGTGAAATACCATGCTATCTGTCTTTCTCTGACTGACGTATTTCACTTAGCACAATACCCTCAGGTCCAATTTTACCATGCTGTTGCCAATGGTAAGGTTTCATTCTTTTTACGGTCAAGTTATATTCCATTGAACATATGCACCACTTCTTTATCCTCCCCTCCATTGATGGGCGCAGGGGCTGCTTCCAGATCTTGGCTATTGTAAATAATGCTGCAATGAACATGGGGATCCATATGCCCTTTTGAATTAATATTTTGGGTTTCTCTTAGTATATACCCAGAAGTGAAATTGCTGGATCATAAGGCAGTTCCATTTTTAATTCTTTGAAGAGCCTCCATAATGTTTTCCATAGTGGCTGCACCAACAAAGCACAGGGGGGTACCTTTTCTCACCATCCTCACCAACACTTGTCATTTGTAGATTTATTGTTGATAGCCATACTGGCAGGTGTGAGGTGATATCTCGTGGTTTTTAGAGTATTCTAGGTGGGGGTGGGGAGCTAGATTTTATGAAAAATCTCTGAAAACGTTTCTGGTGAGATATATAAATAGGTTGCAGAAGAAAGAGATCTGAATCTCAAAACCTAATGTAATTGTAGTGATATTGTTTATCATTCTAATTAAATATTCAGATAGTTTACTGAATATTCAATCTAGTCCTGAGATCACAGTACAAGCTTTATACTACACATGTGCAAGAGCCAAGAAGAAGAGCATTAGGTATGGATACACTTCTTGGACCGTTACATCAGAATAATTTTTTCTCCACTTTGTTCAAGGGGAAATATAAGAGTCATAAATTTCAGTTATTTTAACTTTATTCCTGGCACAGTGAATTTCAAAGTGAAAACATAGCAATTCAGACTTAATATTCACTAATATTGTTAAACTCATCTAATTAAAAGATAAGAAAATATTTAATAATGAGAAATTATCTCTCAAGCCAAGTCTGCAATTATTATCTTTTTTTTGAAAAGAATGAATAGCAAACAAATTCACACACACAAATGAATCACCTATTATGTATATATTTAGAGCAATATAGCAAGTCTCTGGAAACTCATTTGCATTTATATAGTTTAAAGTGTTTGGCATGACTCTTTTCGCATGTACTTTGCAGGTGAAAGAGTTTATATTTGTATTTATAAGTAAAAGAAAGTTGAATACACACTGTGCCCTAGAGCTTGTTTGTACTTAACAGCTCAGCCTTATTACTTTTATTATTTTTACAGGGAGGAGAGGTGATAAATTCAGAGGAAAAGGTAGTAACTAATATATCAGTCCCCTCTTATACATAGTTTTATTTTCCATACTTTCAGTTACCTGTACTTACCATTAGTCTAACAATATTAAATAGAAAATTCCAGAAATAAACAATTCATAAATTTTAAGTTGTGTGTCATTTTGATGACTGGCCGGCATGGCTCAGTGGTTGAATGTTGACCCATGATCCCTTCAGGGCATGTGTACCAGGTTGCGGACTTGATCCCCAGTAAGGGGCATGCAAGAAGCAGCTGACCAATGACTCTCATCATTGATGTTTCTGTCTCTCTCTCCCTCTCCCTTTCTCTCTCTGAAATCAATAAAAACATATTTTTAAAAAGTAATAAATTGTGTCATTTTGAGTAGCATGATGAAATCTCTCATGGTCATTTTCCATCTCAAAGGACAGGAATCTTTTGTCCATAGTCTCCACACTCTGTAAGTTCCCTACCAATTCATCACTTAATAGCCATCTTGCTTGTATTCAAGTAATCCTTATAGTAGCCTAACACTATGTTACAAAGCCTACATCATTCACCTCACTTCATCCCTTCATAGAGGAATTGTATCATCTCATACCATCTGAAGAAATAGGGTTAGTACAGTGCAATAACATATTTTGAGAGAACCTACATTCACATAAACCTTATTATAGTAAATTATTGTAATTTTTCTATTTTATTATTATTGTTTTAATTTTTTTACTATGCCTACTTTTATATGTATGTATAGGAAAACAACAGTATACATATGGTTTGGTACTATCTACAGTTTATAGGCATCCACTGGGGGTTTGGAACATACCTCCTGTGGATGAGGTGGAGGGTGCAACTACTGTATATTTAGTCAGAATGGTTAAATCAATCACACATATAGAATTTTACTGCAAACAGAAATGAAGGCAGGATTTTAAAATTTGCAAAGGACTGAGCTAGAGCAAACACTTGAGCAGAAAGAATGTAAAAAAAAAATAGGTCTTTCCCATGTGCCAAAGCGACTGAACAACCTAAGTGGGAAGCGATTGTAGATTTGCACTAGATAGAACAAATAACTGATTGAAAGCATTATTGGCATGTGGTAGTAGAGCTGCGATAAAATCTGAAGGATAAACATATCCATTCATCTTTATATAGAATCTAATCAACATACAAAAGAATTAGAAAATTTTTACGAAATAAACATCTGAGTAATGAGCATAATCAGACCTCAGAAGCCCTCCTTATAATCTCTCATAACCACAGCCACACCGACACCCCAAGGGTAAAATTTCTGAATTCTAGCAATTTATATATTTTCGTAAGTGATATAAATGAAATCATATATAATGAACTTTTTGGTTTCTGGCTTTCACTGAAATTTTGGTATATGTGATTAATATGGATTGTTGTATGTGGTTGTAATTTATTTTCATTGCTGTATAACAATATTGTGTGATTATACAACATTCTGCTGTTGATGGATATTTTTGAGTTGTTTATAGTCTGAAGAGTGCTACTAGCATTGCTGCAATTTACAGAACAGTCCGCCACAACAAAGAATTATCCAGCCCAAAATGTCAAAAAGTACCATTGTTGCTGATCCATCATCTAGAGATGAGAGAACTGAAGGAACCTGTAAGAGTTTTTAGACTAGAAAGAATAGCTACACAAAATGACTTAAATCAATGATCAGCCTGTAAAGGCAACAGATAACTTCAGTCACTTCTTACCATTAACTTTTTAAGGCATCTCCTGGTTAATAAGACTATAGGTTTTACGGAACTTTTCTGCCATTAAACTTTAGCCTTAGGCCATTAACAATACTTTGCAGATTCTTCAGGGACTATAGCTCAGTCATTCAGCCTAGGAAGAAAAGAACTCAATGTGAGTGTTTACTCCATCAAAGGAACTATCTCAGACGTTTTGCATATGTAATTTCAAGTAATTCTCACAATAACACTGGGAAGCAGATATTATTGTATATTCTTAAATGTGAGGATATTTTAGGTAAGCAAAATGGAACTCAGAGGAAATAAATGATTGAAACTGCTGTCTGTCAAAAATAACTCACAGTGTAATTGAAAGTCATATTTTACATAATGCATAAGGTGTAAATAAAGTTTGTAAATAATATTTATATGCCTTGCTCTTAATATATTCCATCATAATATTCTACGTGTTATATCTTAACATGATTCCCATTTTATTTATAGGGAAATTGAAGTTCAAAAAGGTGAAATTAATTATACAAGGATGTACAGCTAATTATTGATGGTCTATTAGATTCCAAAGTGCCCGTAATCACTGCACTGCTATGTAAATGTAATTTATACATTGGGAAGAAATACAAATATTGTTATTCCAAAATTCATTCTGGAAACAACTTAAAGAAATGATAGCTTTGGTATTGAGAGAGAAATGTTTAATATTTAATATTAATATGTTTTAAGCTTTTTACAGACAGGAACTATATGAATTCCTGTGGGATTTGTTTTTTGATAATGTAGTTAAAATTTCTTTTAGAGATTCTCTACTCGGATGTTCTGAAATCCATTATACAGAAAGCTTTCATTACATAATTACTTTTATTAGCAAATAAACTTGACTCATGCACAGTTACTTGAAATAATGTTTAAGTAATTTTTCTGAGTTATCTAACTTTATTCTTCATAATAGAATCACTGAGACACAGGCTGTTTTTGGACATTGTAAATGTCAATATCTTCTTCAGGCTTGAACTGTTTAGAGCAACAGCTTTCAAGTGTGGATTGTTTGCATTTGACAGTAATTGTTCATGTTTTAGCAGAATTCTTTTGGAAGTTTATTGGAAATTACATCTCTGATGAATAGGCAAGTATAATCGTTCTTCTAAAAGTAGTTTGAGGCTTCAAAGTTCTGTGCATAATTTTACAAAGAAGAAAAACATCAAATTTCATCAAGGTTTCAAGTAATACACTATATTGTAGAATACCAAAAATATAATTTTTTCATTTCTAAGATAGCATTGATTTATGCACCATACTGATCACAGGGCAACAAATTTTCATAGCCACTTAAAAATTTTGGAAAAGATTTCATGAGTGAAGATAACATGTGGTAGCATATAAAGAAATATAAACAAAAATATAAATAAAATGTATTTTTGCTTCATTTGATTGTTAGCAGATTTTTACAGCCTAAGATTTTTTTGTACATTGGCTCATAATTTAAAAACAAACTTCAAAATGACTTTTTCTTTAAAAAATATGGATTTTTAATCTCATATATTAAAAGAGCTGAAATTGAAAAAATAAATTAAGCAATATAAAACTTCAAGAACAATTTACTTATGGCTAAACACATTAAATAATTCACATTTCAATTCCACAGGTAATTCTTTCCTTCAAAAAAATTCAATCAATTGTAAAATAAAATTGGAATATTGATTTGAGATTCTTTGTAATTTAAAAATAAGGTCTTGTTGTTCAAATGTAACATCTAAAATTTATAACTATGTTAATATTCTCATTTTGGCCATAGCTCGAACATTTAACCAAAAATTAGAACAGACAAATCTATTGTTTTTGCTGCTCTTATTTTTTCAACCAAAAAGCATCATCTTCAAGCTGGAATTGGTTCATTTGGTTTAAAATATAGCTTTTGGACAAAATCTACTTCATGTTTACTAAATCAGTCATACAAATTTCAGAGATAGATGAGTTAATTAGTTGTAGAAAAGGACTGATTTCCTACTTTCAATAGGAATAAATGTGATTACTTTCCAGTTGCTCATTACCAAAGTTGGAAATACAGCACATCTTCTCATTCAGGGGGAAAAAAGCTTCCTATAAAGTTTATTTCTATTCTTTTGCAAATTTAAAAGAGCAATTTTAGACAATAAAATTAATTTCATTCCCCAGAACATCATAATATAAAAATGGATTTTCTGACACAGAGAATGAGCAGACTACGAACATTTGTGATTCATGCTGTAGACAGAAATGCTTAAATGAAAGAACAATTAGACCGTTTTATGGGAGAGAAATCTGAGGAAAAATGCAGATGTCTTCTTCCTCTAATACTACTCTGGAAATTGTGGTACAGTTTTCTTTTTTTGTTTTCACAAAACATTAGCTGAGATAGTATAGTAATCGGCAAAGGGTATATTTTTTATGTTTTATTGTACAGTGAAAATCCTTGTATTGTTTTATATGAAATGTTTTATACTTTGGTTTAAAGATGATTGAGAAAATAAGAGATAGAGCTCTGGTCTAAGTATTGACATAGGAGGATCTTGAACTTAACTCCTCCTGTTGACACACCAAATCTACTGCTACAAACAGAACAATTTACTCTGCAACAAATCCAGAGGGTAGCTGAGAGACTTCTACATATCAGGAAAAGGAGAATATACCCAGATTGATATGGGTAAGAAAAGCTGAGACACACTCTCGCCATAAATCTATCCCCAGTCCAGCTACATATAATTAGGAGGGAACTCTCAAATCCTAGCTTTTCCCTGAAGATAGAAGACTTAGACCAAACATCTAGTGCCTCAAGATTTAAAACTTTCACTTGAGGAGTGAGTCCCCCAAAACACCTACCTCTAAAATACAGTAGAGCTAGTGTCCCTGCTATTTACAATATTATAAAAAACCAAGAAACAGTTTTTAATGGGCTCATGCATCCTCCTTATGTCTATTCCCCCAGGACTTGACATGAAAGTTGAAAATAGAAACAGCCATCTTTCAGTCTTACCCTAAAAGAGGCCTATTTACATACTTTAAAAGCTGCTGCCTGAGAGTCAGGACTGCTTAAGATTTTTTAACCTAGGTGTCAAAGTGTGTCACAAACTTAGAGGAGACTGCACTTCTGTCTCAGTGCAACCCACCCCTCTATTCTTTTAATATTGTTTCTGTTAAAAGTATTTTTATAGAAGATGAATTGTTAACTAATATGTAACCTGTGGATAAGCAGCATATTGGTGTAAGAGTTCCAGAAATGAGCTTCAGAGGAGGAGGTTGACTGGCAACCAGATGTTTTAGCTCCAGGAGACTTGCTGAATCTCAAACATAAAAACTGAACTTCCACTTTACCAGTTTTGAAGTAATCATCGGAATGGACTGTGCTGACTTACACGAAGAGAACTTTCAACCCCCTCCTCCTGATTTCTTTGTATTCTTTTCCTCTCCCTCCTAATAAAAACTCCTGCCTGCATTGAGATGTTAAGATGGTCTTCTCAGGCTGCCAGCACTTGAAATTGTCTTTCCTTACATCAGCACCTGTCTCTCCAGTATTGGCTTTTGAATTGGCAGGCCGTTGAACCAGAGTTTGATGTCATCAGCACTGCTTTACCAGATAAGGACAGCATTGGCATTGATGTTTGCATTCCTGTGAGGGAGCAAGCACCATCAGAAATGGCAGATGTGAAGCTTCAAGTAACAGCTTTATAAATAAAAATAATAAACATTTATGGTGCACTTTCTGTGTCAGATAAAGTAAATACCTTCTTTGACTCTTATCTGTTAATTGGAAATAATTTAAAAACACTTTTCATACTTAATAAGTGGTTTTTCAAATAATAATAAACATATATTGAGTACCAAATATTCATAAAAATTTTTATGTGTTTCTTTATCTGATTGCCTCTATCACTTTCATTTTTCTTTCCTCCCTCAGTTTCTGTTTCAACAAATTTATCTCTCCCCTTAGAACAGCTTTCCACTGTGTATACAACACAATAAGCACTTTTCACCTTTTGCTCTGAAGCAGATAGCATCTTTTCCCTGCTCAGCCCCATTTAAAGATGTGGAACCTGAGAAATACAGAGGATAAATTTCTTGCTCATGTTATGCAGGTAGGGAATAGTAAGGCTTATGTGATCCCAGGAGTCAGGCTCAATCACTTAGCCATGCTACCTTTAGACCTTACATGTCAATAAATGGAAGTTTCAATCAGTGGTAATTGGAGTAAATAGGCTAGCCAAAGGAGTGGTGACTAAAGCTGTCAGACTCATTTTAAACCTCCCCAGGAAACCATTTCATAGATTTTCAGAAATAAATGGAGGATATTTTGAGGAAGAGTATCTTCCTGCTTGACAAAGACTTTGAAATTTGAACATGAATATAAAAGGAATCTCATTAGTATCTATCAGTCGGGGAGGTCAGGTTGAGCTATTTGGAAATGAATGTGTTTGGATAAGATGATACATAAATTTCTTGTGTGAGTGAGTTACTGTTCCTTGATTCTGTGAATACTTAACACGGCACCATAAACATTTCTATATAATCAGAAAGTATCTTACTGCCAGACTGATGAAAATGAAAGAGCAGATGATACCCTGAAACCTGCATTTATCTTGATTTCTTGTAGAAAGTAACTTTTTCCAGTTTTATTGAGATATAATTTACATACAGCACTATATGAGTATAAGACATACAGCACAATGATTTGACTTATATGTGTAGTGAAATAAATACCACATAAGTTTAATTAACATCCATAATCTCATACAGAAATAAAATGGTTTTTTTCCTTGTAATGAGAACTCTTAAGGTCATTAACCTTTTTTTCTATGTCGGAGGCTTTTTTGGAGAGAAGATGACTTTTCCCCCCAGAAGATGACCCTCTACTTTGCTTTGTGAGGCAGATAGCAACTCCAAATCACAGACAGCTTGAGACCTGCTAGGCCTCAAATGAACAACTTTTAAATATACCATGCAGCAGTGTCAACTATAGTCATCATATTGTATATTAAATTCCCAGTTCTTATTTATTTTATATATGGAAATTTGTACCTTTGACCACCTCCATCCAATTTCTCCACCCTCACCTCTCCTCTGGCAACCACAAATCCGATCTACTTTCCTCTGAATTTGTTTATTTTAGATTCCACATATAAGTGAGACTGTATAGCATTTGCCTTAGATAGTGACTTAAAATGATGCTTGTTTTTTTATGCTTCTGAGCAGAAGAGAATGCATCACACATCATGTGGTACATTTTTAAACATAACCCCAGGCTTTTGAGACTATGCCATATGTTTGTAGATACTGTGGGTGATTACTTTCATCAGAAAAAAATCAAACTAAGCACTTGGTATTTTGCACAGTAACCAGGTTGCAATCTTTTGTTCTAGTTGAACTGGACAGCCATGGAAGGAACCAAGCAGGAACCTTGGAGAAAGTATCTTTAATCTACATTACACCTCTAAAGATACAGTGCAGAACTTTGAAAACCTAAGGTAATTTTAGAAATTTCAGAAGTCTATAGAACACGGCATTATGGGACAAAAAAACCCCCAACACACTGAGCCATATTTTTTTAATTAAATGCTATAATACAGAGATAATGCACTATGACCCTCTCCAAGGCTTTTCAATTATTCCTTCTCTTTCTGTTACATTATTATTTTTTAAATCATTTTTATTTTTCAATTGCAGTTGACATACAATATTATATTAATTTCAGATGTACATCCCAGAATTAGACATTATATAACTTACTAAGTGGTCATCCCGATAAATCTCACACTCATCTGACACCATACATAGTTATTAGAATATTATTGACAATATTCCTTATGCTGTACTTTACATCCTTGTGACAATTTTGTTACTACCAATTTGTACTTCTTAATCCCTCCACCTTTTTCACCCATCCCACCAAACACCTCCCATCTGGCAACTGTCAAAATGTTTTCTGTATCTATGAGTCTCTTTCTGTTCTGCTTATTTGTTTATTTTGTTTTCTAGGTTCAATTGTTGATAGGTACGTATTTGTTGCCTTTTTATTGTTCATATTTTTGATGTTTTCTTCTTAAAGAAGCTCCTTCACCATTTCATGTAGTACTGGTCTGGTGGTGATGAACTCCTTTATCTTTTTCTTATCTGGGAGCTCTTTATCTGACCTTCAGTTCTAAATGATAGCTTTGCTGGGTAGAGTAACCTTGGTTGTAGGGCCTTTTCATCAGTGATTTGATTCTTGGCTTCACCTTCTCAACTGCTGATTCCCTGTAAATTATTCTTCATTTCAATTATTGTATCATTCATTTCTGACTAGTTCTTTTTTTATGGTTTCCATGTCCTTTTTTATGTTATTGAAGTTCTCACTAAGTTTCTTGAGCTTCCTTATAACCATTGCTTTGAACACTGTATCTGCTAGTTTGCTTGCCTCTGTTTCATTCCGTTCTTTCTCTTGTTCTTTCACTTGGGACCTCTATCTTTGTCTCATCATTTTGGGTGCTTCCTTGTGTTTGTATCTATGTATTACTTAGATCTGGTACATCTCCTAGGTTTGGTAGAGTGCCCTAATGTAATAAGTGTCCTGGAGGGTCCAGTGGCACAGCCTCCCTGTTCACCAGAGATAGGCTCCAGATGTGTTTCCCTGTGTGGGCTGTGTACATGCTTTGTTGTAGTTGAGCCTTGATTGCTGTTGTGACCTCAATTGGAGGTATTTACCCCCAGGCTGATCGTCTGTGTGAACTCGCTAGGATCACCTTGGAGGATCAGCTTTGCAAGGGCCCACCCAATGGAGTAGGACTTACTTTAGTGGGATTCTGGTGCCAGCCGAATCTGCCCCGTGTGTGTTGCTTTTAGAGGTTGTTGTGTGGTGCTTCAACATGGTCTGAAGCTCTCCACTGGGTGCACTGGCTCTGGGGCCTCCTTCGAGGTCCAGGCGAAAATCAGCCACTGCCTCTCAGCATGAGCTACCAAGCAATCTGCAGATGGCTGCTGCTTGTGCTGGGCTTGAAAGTGCCCAGGAGAGGCCAACCTGTGAACCAAGGCTGGCTGTGCTAATGCCAGTCCTGGGGCTACTTAGTCAGAGTTACAGGGCATGCATGGTCAGATTTTGTTTGTTTGATAAATTTTAGGAAAGTCTGAAGCATGAGCCAAGACAGGTTATTCATATTCAAAAGCCACTGGGAACAGATTGGGTGGGCCAGCAACTTACATGGGGCAGGGTTTCAGAGAAGCACCAGGGCATGGCTACAGTGTTAGCCAGGTTGATAGGGACTCTGATATGGTACCCACCTACTGGCTTTGTGGGGGAAGGGCTCAGAAAAGGAACAGTGGCCTCTGGCAGCACTTCTCACTGGGAGAAAGCTGTCCCTTTAGTGCTTGCACAGAGGACAGACAATTCAGTTCTCCCTGTATGTCTCTGGTGCCTTTGCTGCCTCAGTGCTGGATCTCAGAGGGAGTAAGTCCAAGTACGTCTGTGTGCAGGCCCTTTAGGAGGAACTGCCTGTGACTCCAGCAGCCCCTGGTCTCACTCAGACACAGTCCTTGCTGGTTTTCATAGCCAGAAGTTATTTTATCCTTTCTTTTACCCACTTTAGTTTTATTCTGTTGTTTTTTCCTCTAACTTCTTGAGTTACACACAGTAGAGAGAAAGCTAGCTTTCCAACAAAGATTTGTACTTTCTCTTATTGATGGGGTGCCCTCTGTGTCCCCACCTGTCACTAATGGAAGTGGGCTTCTTGGGGGTGCTGTGGGAACAAGAATTTCCTGAGGCCCCCACAGGAAGATGAGGTACTGTGGAAAGCTTTATTGATGAGGTAATATTAAGGGAGTTTCCCTCTGAGTTTCATCTCCCTCCATCCTGATGTGGGAAAAGTCCCATTTTGTCTTCAGCAGACGTAGAATCAAAGCCACTGCCCAGAGTTTCTGTTCCATATTAACGCCCAGTTCAGTCCAGTATCTGGCTAAGTTAGCTTGTGTTCCCAGCTGCAGTCCATTGCATGTAGGGTCTTCATGTCCATGGGCCATATGGCTTCTAGGGCCACATGGCTATGGAGGCACATGGAGAGTATGGGTCATGGAGCAAGCAAAAAACAAGAGTACAAGCAGCAAGAGAGAGATAATTACTTTGTTTAGGGATTATAACTGGGAGCTTATCCAGTGAATCCTCAGGATTTTGCATGCTTGCAGTGGCCCCACCCCCTCTAACCAATATTCCTTTTTCCCAGGTTAGACTGACAGGCAAGCACCTTCCCTACATCACCCCAACTTCACTGTGCACGCACCCATCTCCCCTTTGTTTGATCCCTTTCCCCAGTGATCTGCAGGGAATGGACTGGTGGATCCCTGGGGAGTGTAAAATTGCAGCTCCCTGGTGAAGCTGCCCACTTCCTTTTGCTTTCATTCCATTATTAATATTAGCTAGCTATTTATGATAGTAATACTTCTATAGTGTAGAGTTGTTGCTGACATGTGTCTACCCAAATAAGGACAACAGTAACCTGTCACTCATGTGTAGTTGTCTCCAATGGAATGTTTGCAGAAGTGATATATTTTATTTTACTTTTTATTTTCCAACTAAGTGTCCTAAAATTCAGTTCAATTCTGGCACTAAATATACAGAGTTAGTGCAGACCCCACAAGTTAAACTTTTTTATTTCTGACACTAGCTAACCAGAGTTAACACAAAATCCAAAGGTTGGGGAGTTCAATTCTACATGACTGACCTATTTCAGCTGCAAGCCCCAGGTCCCTAGGCCACCTGCACTTAGATCTGACTTGGCTAAAGTTTCAGGGTTCAGTTTCATGAACCCCCTTCAGGTTGATAATTTGCTAGAATGACTCGCAGAACTCAGGAAAGTGTTATGCTTACTATTAATGGCTTACTATAAAGAACAAATTAATAGCTAGGTAAAGAGTTACATAGAGTAAGTAAGGTCTGGAAGGATTCTTCAGATCGGAGCCTCTGCCTCTGTGGATTTGGTATACACCAATATTGATATTCAGCCAATCAGGAAACTTTTTGAGACTCATTGTCTTAGAGTTTATCCAGTCCCTCTCTCATCCTGAGAGGCTGGGGATGAGGTTGAAAGATTCAATGCTCTAATCACATGGTTGGTTCCTTTAGTAATCGACCTCTATCCTGAAGCTACCAAGGCACCCTCCTGAATGGGTCAGCTAATTAGCATAAATTCAGGTATAGCCCAAAGTTTGCTATGGATAACAAAAGTCTTTTCTGTCACGCAGGAAATCCCAAGGAATCATTTTTTTAGAAGTTCTGTATCAAGAAGGTAGGACAAAGTTTTTTGTTGTTGCTATACTACCCTTTGTCTATAGGTTGAATGATGCAAGGGTAGCATTGAAATTACAGGATGGTGAAACCACAAGATGCAATCAGATCTAGAGTCACCTCTTGGAAGAGAGCTATCCAATCTGATTGTGTATGATCTTTTGAGCAAGAAATAAAAAAATAGTTTTTCAAGGAATTTTGATGTGAGCATTATGATAGCAGCTTACATTGCTTATCCTGATTAATGTATACATACAACTCATTATTTTTCTGTCTTTATTTTTTGGTTTAAAAGAATCTTTTCAGCTAAATTGAAGAATCTAAGGGGCAGAATTTGGGGCAAACACTACAACTAGAAAGTTAGGAGAAAATACAAGAAAGGGGAGAGCTATAGGTGTAGAGCCCAATATTTTACATAAAATAATCTTCATAAATGTATATGTTTCTAAAACCAGCCTCAAAATATATAAAGCAAAAATTAACGTTATTAAAGGGTACATAGAGAAAATCACAAACTTCACTGGAGATTAAAAACCTCTCCTTTTTAAATTTTTTATTTAAAAAAATTTTTTTTTAATTTTATTTTTGTTTAAAATATTACAGATGTCCCCTTTTCTCCCCAATGACCCATTCCACCCCATCCCTTCCCCCTCCCCAGTCCCTCTCCCCACCATTGTCCGTGTCCTTGGGTTATGCAAATATGCATATAAATTCTTTGGTTACTCTCCCCACCCACCCACCTGCCCTCCTCCATCCCTCTGACATTCGTCAGTCTGATCTATGCTTCCATGTCATTGAATCTATTCTGTTCATCAGTTTATTAAGTTCTTTAGATTCCATGTATAAGTGAGATCATGTGATATTTGTCTTTCGCTGCCTGGCTTATGTATATGTTTCTAAAACCAGCCTCAAAATATATGAAGCAAAAATTAACGTTATTAAAGGATACATAGAGAAAATCACAAACTTCACTGGAGATTAAAAACCTCTCCTTTAAAAAAAAAATCTTTATTGATTTCAGAGAGAGGAAAGGAGAGGTAGAGAGAGATAAGAGAGTCATTGATCGGCTGCCTCCTGCACTCCCCCAACTGGGGATGGAGCCCGCAAACGGGGCATGTGCCCTGACCGGGAATTGAACCTCGATCTCCTGGATCCTAGGTTGATGCTCAACCGCTGAGCCACTCCTGTCTGGTCCCTCTCCTTTTTCTTGATATAAGTAGAGCAATGAGCAATAAAGTCATAGATCTGCAAACACTATAAACTATCTTGGCCGAATTGAGACTTATACATTACACCCACTAAAGAATACAATTTTTTACAATAGCACATGGCATGTTCACCCATATACATGATATGTCTGCCATAAAGCAAGTCATAATAAATTTATAATGCTTGAAGTCATATAGAATATAATGTGTTCAGTTAACACAATGGAATTAGAATTAGAAATTCATAGCAATAAGGGATCAAGAAAATCCCCAAATATTGATAATTAACTGGCATACTTCTAGTACTCTATGGATCAAAGAAGAGATTACAAGAAAATTAAAATAATTTGTGTGTGTGTGTATATATATATATATAATTAAGTTAATATAAATTCTACCACAGCTATAAAAATGTATAAGAATTTTTATATATTGTTTATTTTAATTCCATTATAAATATTACTAATACTTATTATCACATTTTCTTTGGTCAATGAGATGTTTAGAAGAGGTTTTTATAATTTCAAACCTATGTAGGCTTTATTTTTTAGGTGACTTTTTGCCATTGGTTTCTGAGTATATTCCATGGTGTTCAGAAAATATGGCCTGTATCATATCAATACTTTGTGTTATGTTAAGATATGTTTTTGGATTCCAAATATGTTCAGTTTTTGTAAGCGTTCCATGTATGCTGAGCCACACCCAGCCGGGCTATTCTTTTTCATTCTGGTTGCTTTTGTAATCTTTTTTCTCTCAGTGTTCCTCATTTTCATTTTAGCTTGGCTCTAATATAAAGCTTTCTTATAGTTCTCTTTTATTTTCCTTCAAGACTTTTTGGGACTTCTGAATATGAGAATTTATATCTCATTAAATTCTGGAAATGTCTCAGCTATTATCTCTTCAAAACATTGTCTTTCCCTTATCATTCTCTTCAGTCCTTCTGGAACTTCTATAAGATGTAGACTGGATATTCTAAGTCACTTTCCCATGTCTCTCTGTCTTTTTCGTATGCTTCATATATTTATCTCTGTAATGAATTTCGGCAGTTTTCTAAAATTATGTTTTCTATTTCATGAATTTTCTGTGTCTAATGTTATTTATACAATCCAATTTTACTTGTACTATGACCACTCTTCAATTTTTATAAATTCAATTTATTTTTAAGATTTCCTGCTATTTCATAGTAATGTTTCTTACTTTTCAGATTACATCTTTTATTACCATATCTTTAATCCTTTAAAGCATTTTTGTAGTTTCTATAATATTATTCTTGGGGGTCTGATCCTTATATTTCTATGTCAGATAATTTTTCACAGTAGTACATTATTTTCTTATTCCTTTTATAATTTTTTATTCTAACCACATGTCTATTAGGGGATTTTCTGTGATAATCTTTTGTTAATTTGAGAATTTGTATCTCAGAGTGGTTTTGTTTTGGGGTCATGAAAGTGCCCTATAGGTATTATGGAGCATAAATTGTGTTAATATCCTAAGTTAGGGGTTCTCGTATCTTGTATATAATGTGTTACTTCACCCCAAATCACAGACGATATAGGCTTATGTCCCTAAAATCTCAAAGAACTGACAAGATTCCTTGTTGTCTTCCTTTGAGTTTGAGCAGATTTTCCCTATTTTACCCTTTCATTGAGGTTATACTTTTTGTTGTTTCCACCCAACACTTCCTAAACTCTTTTATCATGCTGCACATAGAAAATTATAACATTTGTAAGGCACACTAAGATATGCCCCACCACACACTAGTTGAAAAGCTCTGGTCTCAATTTATGCAGAGATCTCTCTTTTATCACCTTATGGATGGATATGCATAAACTTTTTTTTACCATGCAGGACCATTAAAACCATCAAAATCTGTGATTTTGATAACCCACATCCCTCCTTCCTCACCATCCCAAAGTGTCATCTTATGTGCCTAGAATTCTGGTTATCAGCTCTCTCTTTCTCCCCTCTCTCTCTCATTACTGATCATTTTTCTGTTTCTTCTGAGTCCAACTATGTATTTGAACTAAGGATTTGTTTTATTTCACATTTTCATATGTTCTCAATAGGAAGGTTTTCATTTAACTTTATTTAAAATATTATTGGTACAATAAGTTATCTCTTTATTTTGCAGCTCACTCTCAGGTTCTCCCATTAATATCACTCCATTAAAGTTGCTTTTACAAAGTATAACAATTGGTTAGAGTAAGTTATGCTGCAGTAACAAAGAATGCCACTGGCTTGTGGACAACAAATGTTCATTTTCTTTGTATATTTTGGCTTCAGGTTAGCTGAAATTCTGCAACACACTTCAAGATCTAGGCTAAAGGGAAATACTTTGTCTGGAATACTGTTATTCTGTGGAAGGAGAAAAAGATAGAGGAGGTATATACTTCTGCTCACATCTATATTTAATACCTCACCCCATGGGGAAGAGATCATAGGAGAGACTATAAGCAGAGGCAGCTCATATTTTGAATAGTAACTTAATATCCATGATCTAAAACACTGCGTTATAAAATATCTCTGTTGTTAATTACCATAGATAGCTTTTAATCCTCTTGTTATTCAACTTATCATCAATATTTGACATACGACTACTCCCTTCTTATTAAAGCAGTTTATTCACATAGCTTTCCTCTCAGTCAGTCCATCATCTTCTGACTGTACTCTAGCAATCAAGGTAAATGTGATATAACTAGCAGACTCTAGCACTGTAAAGGTGATCACGTTTTAAAACTCTCGTGTATTAAACAAAAACGTGAATCTGTCTTCAGCATTCTAATGAAATCCATACCCAATTCTTCTTTTAAATGTTTGATCAGCAAATTAGAAATAAGCATGCAGTCATACTAATACCATGGCTCTCACTGATGACTGACTTTTACCTTGGCAACAGGAACTTTTTAAAGTGTTTAGCCCTATGTTAGATGTGGCGTGAATGATCTCAATCCATCTCATTTGTCTTTTGAATTTGATAAGAGGCCTTGTGTTAATAATAGCATATTTGCAACTATCACTTAAAGTGGTTTCTTCTGTTCTTCCTGTAAGCATAAACTCAAGATGAGTTAAATAGCTCGATAGTTGTAAAAAGCACAGCTTTGAAATCGTAAAAAACACCAGATTATGTATTTTATCTGATAGGTATACAATATTGTTCTTTCAAAGTACACTTGTTTAAAATCATGCATTTGAAATTTACTGGACTCATAAAGTTGTATAATTTAGCTTGATTTAATCACATCATAACAATCTTAAAAATATTTCTCTTTTGATGATTGGCTAAATGAATAATCCACTGCTGGAGATTAGTACATTTTAGAGAACACCCCTCTGGCAACAACCAAATACTGGTTGATATTTTGGGGGTGAAAACATTACTTCTTAGAAAAATATGGGAAATAAACCCTTGACATCAAGATTATTACTATTACCAGTGAGAGCAAGTTTCATCCCCTCTTTTCTCTGCTTCCCATATTCCTAAAATGGAGTTGGGTTAGACTATGTCCAAGGCCTTTTCCAGTAGTTTCAGCTTTTATTTGCCACAAATGTCCAATGGCTTTTATCACTACAGTTGGAAAGCTAAGTCATATTTGGCTGTCAGTGGAACTATTGTCCTTCCCAAATGGTATGTCCTCGATCTTTCTTTTCCTGCAGTCACTTCCTGGTGGTCAAACTGCATAGGAACAGTACCCAATGGTGGCCTGAAAATGCTTTACTTGCCTAATATGTAACCAATAACTTGGCAGCAGAAAATGAAGCACTCTCTTTCTGGAGATCCCAGTTTTATACATTTGAAAAATTTAAGACATAGTGCACATAAGAGATGGAATACTGTTATCAATTGGGAACTGAGCTGAGTGTAACGGGATCTGGTTTTACTTCTGCCACTGAGTATTATTGACTCAGTTAAGTTAATAACTGCTTTAAAAATGGGAGATTTAATATTTAAACAGTCCTTTTTAGTTTTGAAATTCTGCATATTTATACACACAGTGACTCCCATCTTTATGTTGGGAGAGTAAAACAAATTGAAAGGTTAAATTTAATCAAAGACTTTGAAACTCTTAGACTTCTGTGGCACCTATATCTCCAGCCTTCTGGGATTTTAGAGACCCCACATTCCATTTATGCTTATCTCAATTAATCCCCTGGCACTATCACAACATTTTAGTTACTTTCTGCTTTACATAAGTTACATAATTTCCAATGTTTTATGTGTTTACCATGAAAGACTTTTCATTTCATTTAAAATTTTTGATTGATTTATTTTCGCATAGATATTTTATTTTTGCTTAGGCTTTATGATAAGTTGTTTAGATTGCTTTTGAGTGGTATAATCCATAAATTTTCTCTGAATTCTGGTAAGCAAGCTTACACCAGTGGCAAATTGATTAGCTTTCAACATTCCGATGCTCTCACAGCTGCCCATGACAGAGGCACAGCTGTAATTACGATAAGCAATGAGATCAAGGTAGCAAATTGTTAGGGAAACTTCAGGCATTATAAGGCTGCCTGATGAAGCTATTTCCTGCATTCCTGCAGGAGCTTGAACTTAAATATCAGGAAGTACAGTGATGAATGAATAAATATATATACATATATAAATGTTTTAAAAAATTATTTTAGAAAAAAAATAAAATAGCACCTTTAAAGATTACATCTATACTACTAAGATTATGAAATTGGAATAGGATTTATATTTTCATAGAGCAGCATCTCTACTCGGTGCAACTTCCAAGAACACCATTTCTTAAGTTGATTGTAAACTCAAGGGAATGACAACAAGTGTACTTTGTGCTCTTATGAAAAAAGCTACAGAGGCAGCGTATACATTTAGGTAAACAAAAAGGTGTCAGTGTCTAACCGTGGGGAAACAGTTATCTGCATAGTCATAAGGATTTGACTTCACAAAATCAGGAGGTAGGAATGTATAGCAGTGGCCCTAGCTTTGAAGGTGGGCTCCTTGCACTCACATTTTAGTTTCCTTATTACTGGCTATGTGACCTTCACGAATGGCCAGCTCTCTCCCCTATTTTCAGTTTTCCATTTTGTAAATGGACATACTAATGTAGTATCTACATTAGTATCTACAACCTGATGAGGTTGTTGGAAATGGATGAGAGTAATGCTTATATGATATTGTGACACAATATAGGCCTGAGCCCACTGTTAAAATTCTTTACAGAACAAAATGCTTTCCAAGCCAGTACCACAAGTCTGCTTATTGGTGAATTATTTAATGCAGAAAAATTCTAGTAAGACAAAAGAATTTAGACAGATGCTATAAATAATCACACCTATGATACAAAATAAATATTTCTGTGACTTTAAATGAAAATGCCAGGTTTTACTTCAGCCTTATTATCTTTTTGGGAGAAAATGTGTGACAGTGTGCTGCCTTTTCATTTTTTATCTTTTTTGATTTCAGAGAGAGGAAGGGAGAGGGAGGGAGAGAGAGAGAAACATCAATGATGAGAGAGTCATTGATCGGCTGCCTCCTGCACGCCCCCAACTGGGGATCGAGCCACAGCCCAGGCATGTGCCCTGACCAGGAATCGAACTACGATTTTCTGGGTCCTAGGTCGATGCTCAACTGCTGAGCCACGCCCAGCTGGGCAATATGCTGCCTTTGAAAATTAGAAATAGATATCTTTCTTCTTGTTACAGGGTGCGAGCAGGCAGAATGAAAAGCTGAGCTGTAAAATCAAAAGAAGTGAAGGGAGGCAGAGAAGCAATACTCAGAGTGCGGGCAGGTGAGGAAAGGTGATAAAGTATGAAGCCAAATTATAAGATAATGTTAATTTGGGTTTTAAAAATCACTAAGGGGAGCCCAGCCAGTGTTGCTCAGTGGTTGAGCGTTGACCTATGAACCGGGAGGTCACTGTTCAGGTTGTCAGGTGGGGCACATGCCAGGTTGTGGCTGGATCCCCGGTGGGGGGTGGTAGGTGTGCAGCTGATTGGTGACCCTCTCTCATCATTGATGTTTCTGTCTCTCTATGAAATCAATAAAAACATATTTTAAAATATGTTTTAAAAAATCACTAAGAGGAAAATTGATTTTGATTTTTTTCACTATTCCTTAAAGCCAATCCCCAAAGTATTCACATTGTGGAAATTGCAAATTTTGTGAATATAGCCAAACTTAGCTAATCTCAATTCTCAATTTAAATCACCACGACTCAACAAAACCATGTTAGAATGCATGAAATAAATATGTCGGGTTTATATTGATTGGCAGAGAATTCTTTCTCATTCATGTGTATTTTTCCTGAAAGCACTTAAGTTAAATAATATATACTGTGCAAATAGCGGTTCTGTTTTTAAATTAAATGTGCATTAACTTGTATGGCTTTATCTATGGAGATTCCTCAAATAGCAAAACAATGTCATGGGCACAGGAGCAATGATTTCAATTTGTAGCATTCCACCAATTGTGGTAAAATGCCTCCACTTGATCTCAGGTTGGGAGAAGATCAGGCTATTTATGAGAAACTACCATTTAAAGTTTTAAAAATCCCACTGTGCATAAATATGTGTGGGTGTTACCACTTGATAGCATTAAATGTCAAGTGCCTTAAAAATTCCCAAAGATATTTAGATTTCTAAGCAAGCAGAACAAACTGCCCCAGAGAGATAAAGAGATAAAGGTAAATAAGGGTAACCTCAATCTGAAGCATTCACCTTTCGAAATGTTGACCCTTTTAGAAGTTTGATGTTCTTGGATTTTAAAATTGCAAGCACATGTTACTAGTGTAGTTGTTTAAAGCAAATAAATGTGTGCTACAGCACATGCATATGAAAGCATGTCTCCTTGAAGTGCACAATCCAAGTATGTATAAAAGTCGTGCAGTGCATGTATTCGACAAAAACAGGTAGCTGGTAACCTTATAATAAATTGAGTTATTGCATGCACTTTGACAAAATGAATGGTACCCTAGGTTTTTTTTGTCGTTTATTTTTTAAATATATATATTTTTTATTGATTTCAGAGAGAGGAAAGGAAAGGGAGAGATAGATAGAGACATCAGTGATGAGAGTCATTGATTGGCTGCCTCCTACACCCCCCTGCTGGGGTTCAAGGCAGCAACCCGGGCATGTGCCCTGACCAGGAATTGAACCGTGATCTTCTGGATCATAGGTCGATGCTCAACCACTGAGCCACACTGGCTGGGCTTTTCATTTATTTTTATAAGACAGTAGTTGAAAAATAGCTCTCTCTTACTAATTTAGACCCCTAATGGAGCCATATCACCATTTTTCACTTTGGCTCCCATACTAGACAACTAAATTATTTGGATTACAACTGTTAGACAATCTGCCACAGGTATGATTTGGGGTAATGATACTTCAAGTCTGAATCATATGTGTAAATTTTTCAAGTTAGCAGGTTGACCATAATTTGCCATTAGTTTAGCCAATAAGTATTTATTGAACAACTATGTTTGTAGAATTGTACTAAGTTGTGCATCGTGGATGAGTAGGGAAAAGAAAAAGAGATATATGATTTGGTTTTGGCTCTTCAACAGCTTCCAAACAAGAAAACAAATATACAAATGCTGGCTTACCTAATTTTATTGTGCTTCACTTTATTGGCTTCACAGATGTTGCATTTTTTACAAATTGAAGGTAAGACCCTCCAGTAGCAAAAAGCTTATGATTTTCTTTATTACAATATTTGCTTTCTTGTGGTGGTCTGGAACCAAACCTGCAATATCTCTGAGTCATGTCTGTATATGTAATACAAAGTGTGGTAGGAAGAATTCTTTTTTTTCTTTAATTGATTTCAGAGAGAGGAAGGGATAAGCAGAGAAAAATAGAAACATCAATGATGAGAGTCGATGAGAGGCATCCCCAGTATGTGCATTCTAAGATGTACCCCATGAGCTTCTCCTCTTGGTGTTAGTTGCATGATTATGTTACATGGCAAAAGAGATTTTGCAGATATAATTAAGGTTACTAATTAGCTGACTGTAAAACAGTGATATTATCCAGGTGATCCTGACCTAATTACATGAGTCCTTTAAAAGCATAGTGGTACAAGAGGAAATCAGAGATTCAACGCACGCGGGAGTTGAAGACACTGCTGCTTCCTTGAAGATGGAGGGATCCACTTGGGAAAGACCTGAGAGCAGCTCCTAGTTGCTGAGAGTGAACCCTGGTTGATAGCCAGCAAGGAAATAGGAACCTTAGTCCTTCGACCACAAGGAATATTATGGCAATCACCTGAATGAGCTTGGAAGATGACCCATACCTCATATATGAATGTAGCCCCGACTGACACTGTGATATTTGCCATATGAGGTCCTGAGCACAGAACTTTGCCTAAAACAAGGCCAGTGTCACTGCAGACTGGTGGACAAGGAGAGAAAGAAAATGGAGCATGCAGGGAGCTGTAGACCATGGTAAACCAAAGAAGGGTGTTTGTACGTTTTTTAAAGCAAGGGAATGACATAATCAAATTTACATGGTGAAATTGTAATTCAGTTTGCTAGGTAAAGAATGGATTAGTTTGGGTAAGGGATGGGGAAGCAAAAAAGATAAATTATGTTGGAAAATCTTATAACAAATTCGACAGAGGGTGAGCATGGTTTGGACTAGGGTGATAATATTAGGGACCTTTGGAAAGTATGTGATAATAAGGCTGTGTTGTTTTAAGTGGCTAAGGAGTGAAATATGTCCCAGAAAAAAATAAAGTGATGTGAGATACTACACTCTTAAGAATTTGAGGGACAAGTTTCATGGAAAATATTGCATTTGAAGTGGGATTTGCATTTGGATTTGATTTTAATTAGTGGAAATATGGGGAATCAATACTCGGCCAGTAGTTCTCAGTTTTTGCAGTATATTGAATTACTTAGGGTGTTTTAAAGATAGTGATGGCAGGGTTTCTGATTTAATTGATCTGAGTGCTACTTAGACATTAGGATTAAAAAGTATCCCCAGGTGTTTGCAGTAGCCTGAGTAAAGATCAACTTCTCCGATGCAGATGGGTATCATCCAGTCAGTTGAGGGCCTGAACAGAACCAAAAGATGGAGGAAGGGCAAACTTGCTTTCTCTGAACTGAGACATCTGTTCTCTCCTGCCCTAGGACATCAGTGATCCTGGTGCTTGGGCTTTTGGTCTCAGATTGTGATTTACACCATCGGCCACCCAATTCTCAGACTTTGGATTTGGACTGAATCACACCACCAGCTCTCCTGGTTCTCCAGCTTGCAAACTGCAGATCATGGGCCTTCTGTCTCCATAACCACGTGAGCCATTTCCTATAATAAATCTCCTTCATATATCTGTATATAAGTTCTGTTTCTTGGGAGAACCCTGACTCATACAGGCACTGATGCTAGATTATAACTGCATGAAACAAGAATTTTTCTGCTCTTGGAGGGTTCAGAGCCAACAGAGGGAGCAGATGAGAAGGAGAGTACTTGGAACATAGAGTTGGCCTACAAGGTCTTTTCCTCACTGCAGAATTCCCAGCTCTGTTAGTTTTCTACTACTGCCGTAGTGCCACAAATTTAAGGCCTTAAACCAAATTTATCATCTCACACTTCTGTTGCTCTGAAGGCCAGGTATAGCATGGCTGAGGTGGTTCCTCTGTTTAGGGATTCACAAGGCTGAAATAGAGGTGTTGTCTGTGTTGTATTCCTTTCTGGGAGCTCTAGGGAGAACCTACCAGGCTCATTCAGGGTGATGGCTGAGTTCAATTCCATGCAGCTGTGGGACTAAGGTCTTAATTTTCTTGATAGCTCTTGGCTGGCAGTTGCTCTCAGATTCTTGCAGCCTCCAACATGTTCTGGCTCTTCCAGCAACAAGAGATCGAGGCCCCCTCATGATGGAAGCATCTTTGACTCTCTATCCCATCTCCTCTGAGACATCTCTTTTGCTTGTATCTTGTTTTTCCCTTCTGTTTTTTAAGGGTCCCTGTGATTTCATTGGGCCCATCTGGATAATATAGGGCACTCTCTCCTTAAGGTTAGTTGATTAGCAATCTTAACTCCATTTGGAAAGCCCCTTCATAGCAGTTGTTAGTGTTTAATTCAATAAAGAGAAGACAGGAATCTTATGGGAACATGTTAAAAATTTTGTCTACCCCATTAGCCTAAGACAGAGCAGAGTTCAGTGAAGAAAGAAAATCTATGTTAAAATGAGTGGCATACCGAAAAGTAAAATCTTCATTAATACTTCAGAATAACTAGAGAAGCTCTAACATCTGCAAGCTATTTAATCCAGGTGCGAGGAGAATAAGGCAACAGATTTAAACTAGGTGGGCAGTTTCTAATTTTCTATCCTGACTTTTAACCTCTTTCCAGTCTTTCATAAAGAGCTTAATTAGTCTTATGACTTCAACAATTATTTTTATATGAATCACTCCTTTAATAGTAGATATGTCTTTTTTGGTGCTGTGAAGTATCCAAGTGTAGGCTATACTTTAAATTTCAATTTTGGGTTCTTATGATTTAGATAACATCTGGAAAAAAATTTTGTAACTTTTTTTTGTTTCCTGAAATGTGCCAGTCTAAACCAGATTTTATAGAGAAGTTTTAAGGTAAAAAAACAAACAAAAAAACCCCACAAAAAACAAAAATAAAAAACAAAGGACAGCACTAGATGTGCCCTGACCAGGAATCAAACCATGACCTCCAGGTTCATGGGTTGACACTCAACCACTGAGCCACACCGGCCGGGTGCAGATAATTCTTTCTCATGTATGTGCATTTTTCCTGAAAGCACTTGCCGGAGGAAAATCTACAAAAACTGAATTCTACTTATCTAAACTAACAACAAACAAATGGAAAATATAAATTAATGCATTTTCAATAGCCTCAAAAACATAGAATAGGGATTAATTCATCAAAATGTGGAAAGGACCTGTGAGTGAAAATGACAAAGCGTTGATGAAGTAAATGAAAGAGAACTTCAATAAATGGATAAGTATACATATGCGTACATGCACACACATTAGATCAGAAGACTGTAAAACTGAGATGATGATGCTCCTCAAACTGATCTATAGATTCAAGCAAATCAGTCAAAATCCAAGCAGGCTCTTGTTTTTATTTGTTTTTGTACTTGTTAGAAATCAAACCCCTGCTTCTAAAATCATATAGAAAGCCAAAGGAGCTAGAGTTGCAAAAAAAAAAACCAAAACAAACAATTTGGACTTACTTGCCATTCATTAAGATAAAAGTACTTGACTGTAAAGCTGCATTATAGAAGACAATGTGGTATTGGCATAAGAATTTTGGCAAAAAATTTACCCAATAAAGGACTTGTATTTAGAATTGATAAAGAATCCTTACAACTCAATAAGAAGGAATAAAACAATAATGGGCAGAGAATTTGAGCATTTTACCAAAGAAGATTTACAAATGATAAGAAAGCACATGAAAATATGCTCAGTATTATTACCCCAAAAATGCAAGTTTAAATCACGTTGTTATACAAGAATGCATTCAATAAAATTAAAAGACAATACCAAGTTTTGGCAGAAGTGTAGATTACTTGAAACCTTCCTACACTGGTGATAGATATGGAAAATGGTACCATCATTTGAGAAAATTATCTGGTAATTTCTTACGAAGATTAACATGTAGTTATGCTACCTGGCAACTTCACTCCTAGATATTTGTCCAGAGAATAAAAACATATTTCCAGAAAGATTTTTTTTTAGCATAGAAACTCTATTCATAATAGCTCAAAACTGGACTTCATCCAAATATTAATCAGTAGATGACTGACTAAACAAATTCTTATATCTATAAAAAGGAGCAAACTACTGATGTCCTAGTATGTGTCAGTGTACAACTAAGCCTTGCATTGTTAACTTCTCAAGAATTTGTGCTGTAAATATTTGAGAAACATCACCATGACAAAGAAGTAGTGAACCTTGCTATAAAGTTGTTCAATGGCAATGCAGCATTTCACTTCAGGCAAGTGTTTAAATGCAGGCAAAACCAAACCTCATTGGATAGGTTTTTAATGAGACAGAGGCCAGAGAGCCTGAAGCAAGTTCTGGTGGAGCAAAGAGACAAAAGAGAGGGAGAACCCCAGAAGAACAGCTGCCTGAGGTTTTTATGGAAGGGGACTCCCCTTCCAAGCAATAACATCCCTCCACCCCTCCCTCCCTCCTCTCCACATTCAGTCATCAATAGCTCTCAACATTAAATGTAAGTTCTAGTGTGTATATAAATTTTTATTTTTTCTGTATATTTCATTTCCTTTTTGTTAAATTTTCTTTTGCCTTTTATGCCCTTTTTGTTTTTAAAGTGTTTATAGATTGAACAGTACATTAGAGATGTACTGTATGCAAGAAAGGTTAAAACATGGAATCATTTCGGGGTCTGGAAGAGATTAATTAAATTTAAATTATTTCTAATGAGAAAAGGATTCAATTTTCAAACATATCACTTCTCGAACAGCCTTCTGTAACTGGTTGCCTTTGGCTAGAGTTGGGGGAAAGAGTACACAGTATACTTGCATGGTAAAAGAAATATTCTATATTTTGATTGTAGTAGTGATTATATCAGTATTTTTGTTGAAACGCTTTGAACTGTACACTTAAAATGGTGCATTTTTGTTAATTAAACCTCAGTAAATTTTATTTAAAAATAACACAATAAACTATTACGATCAAGCAAACTATAAACTAAACAAAATGAGTAAACAAAAGCCAGATATGCTACTTAACCATAGTGGCTAATGATGACTTTTTTTATGTCATAAGCCAATGATGAATATTTTATTTTGTAAAAACCTATTTGGAAGTGTGATCAATGATGTTATAAAACAAGAAGATGGAGTTTACCCTTGGTGTTTAGGGGTGACTTCCTCAGGAAGTGACATTTATGTTAAGATATGAATGCAGAGCAGAGGTTAAATATGCAAAGGGGGAATGATGATGGTATAAGAGAGGACTGTTCTACACTGTAAAAAGAGCAAATGCTAAGGCCTGGTGGGAAGTAAAGAAGGTCAACCTGGTGGGGACACAAACTGGGTGGAATCTGACTGAGATGAAGGGGGAGACATAGAGAAGAACCAGGCAATGTGGGATGTTGTAGGATTTTCATCTAATATCCTAAGGCTATTGATGGATTTTACCTTAGAAATGTTCATGTGTGACATGACTATATTTGCATTTTAAAAGCATTGCTTTAGTTGCTGGATAGAGATTGCTGGAGTGGGGTACAGAGAATAGATACAGGGAAAGTGCTTAAGTGGCTATTGCTGTAATTTTGAAAGGAGGTGATGATTATTAGATAGGTTATTGGGTCAAAGTGATGACGGAGAAAAGTGAACAGATTTTAAAGATATTTAGAAGGTAAAACCCAAGGGACAGCTTCATATATTAGATATGGGGGGGTGGGGGGTGGTGTCAAGGTCATTTCCTACATTTCCCTTTTGTAGAACTGGACACATGATCCCATTCATTGAGATAAGAAACTGGAAAAGGATGCAATTTGGTGGGGAAAAGTTCATGAGTTCAGTTTTTGTGTGTTTGTTGTTGTTGTTTTGTTTTGTTTTTAAATATGTCTATTGATTTCAGAGAGATGAAGGGAGAGGGGGAGAGAGAGAAACATCAATGATGAGAGAGTCACTGATCAGCTGCTTCCTGCACGCCCCACACTGGGGATTGAGCCCGCAACCCGGGCATGTGCCCTGACCGGGAATCGAACCTCAATCTCCTGGATCCTAGGTCGATGCTCAACTGCTGAGCCACACCGGTCGGGCATGAGTTCAGTTTTTGACATATTGTTTAAGGTGCCTTTGGTACAGCTAAATGGAGCTGGTGGGGTGCAGATACAAATATGAAATGTGAACCAATTGCATTTCCCATATTTTCCCTTTATTTCTAGTCTTTTCCATCTTTGAAGGATTTTTTTCTTCTTTGAAAATCCAGGACAAACATGTTACTTACTTAAAGTTATGTGAGAATTTTGATGGTGCATTTTAATTAAAGGACTGTATCCCAATTGTGTCCTATTTTCAGAAGCACATTAATTTTTCAGGAGTTTTTGATTGTTTCTCTCCTATGTGCTCGGGATTTCGTTTAGTTGTGTGGAAAGTTTACAATGAAGTTCTTAAAACTATTGTTAGGTATATGATAAATTGGAGTAAAGGAGGGTTCTATACCTCTGATCAATAATATAATAAACATAGGAAGACTTATAGTGGATAATAAAGCACAGAAAAAGTACTAAGAACTAGACTAGATTTAAAAGCTCTTTTCAGCTTCCTTAGAACATCTGCTCTTTTAGTTGATGATGAGCACAGTCATTATGTAAATCATCGTGGAGCATTTTGCAGTCAGTGCAGTGCTCTGGTGCAAATGTCAATATGAAGGGCACTGAGGTAAAAAATTAGCCTGCACCAGAGGAGACGTGCCTATAAACAAGATTTTTATTTATAAAAATTAGTTGACAGTTATTAGTAAACTCAGTAATTATAGTTGACAGATATTTTCTGAGTATCTACCAAGTGCAAACATGAGCTAGATACTGTAGGAGATACTAAGATAAATAGCATATCATCTAATAATGGATTTAACACTAGAAAATAAAAATGAACCAAGGATTTCGTATCCTCTTGGAAATTAATCAGATACGGTGGTAAAGTGTACCCAGGGCACCTATGGTCTTTTCAGAAACCAGTTCTGAAAGCGCAGTTGTCTTACTGTTTTTGTTTTTAATCCTCACTTGATATTTTTTCCATTGCTTTTCAGAGAGAGTAGGAGGGAAAGAGAGGGAGCGAAAGAAACATCAATGTGAGAGACACACATTGATTGGTTGCCTCCCACATGTGCCCCCACCAGGGCCAGGGATTGAGGCTGCAACTAAGGTATGTGCCCTTGGCCAGAATCAAACCCGGGACCCTTCAGTCCAAGGGCTGATGCTCTAACCATTGAGCCAAATGGGCTAGAGCTACCTTTACTGTTTTATCTTGAAAAGTTGAGCACATTTTGAATTCTATTCTTCAATACATTTATGCTTGTTTATATATCAAATGTTTTTAATTAGTAAAATTAAATATAAATAATTCTTCATGAAAGTGTGGTATGTTTGTTCTGTGGCATCCTATCCTCTAGCACAATTCAGCATAATCTAGTTTGAAATACATGATTCCACAGGTAAACCTCAGTGTACAGAGCAGACATGCTTATAAAACATCAGGTACATTTTTTACAGCTTATTTTCCTTATAGAATTCAAGATCTTTTCCTTGGAAATGATCGTTTGCGTAATATTGACATATATTTTTAGCAGCCTAATTACTAGACCATAGCAGAATGATGAGCATATTTATTAGATAGAGCTCTGTTTATGTTTATGTTGTCAGTGATAGCTACTTAAGAACTGTTGCTTTGACTAAAACTATGAACACATGAAAATATTTGCTAATCTGGCTTCTGGGTAAAAAATTTAAAACAACTTGTGAATATTAAAACATATTTATGAAGTGCAAACATTTTATTATTGTATATGATGGCAATAACAAGGTATTATTTCTTTGCCAATGATTTGGAAAGAATGATGACCTTTGATAGCTAACCCGGTAAAACTCATACCTAATTAACGTGTATACCCATCTGATAGATAGTAAATCACAATATTATACATATGTGGTTGGAGCAATAGAGAAGCCTCCAAACTTCTATCAGGATAATCTGGGAACAATTCCAAGAATCTAGAAGTTAAATGTGGCTATAATTTGGGCAACAGAAAATTAATCAACTTTATTATATTCTGTTTAGAGAAAGATTGTGTATCCAAAGGGTAAAAATTATCCTACAAACATTATGCGAAAGAGGGCCAAATATATGGTGATGGAAGTAGATTTGACTTTGGGTGGTAAACATACAAATCAATATACAGATGATGAATTATAAAATTGCATACTTGAAACTTATATACTTTTATTAACTAATGTCACCTCACTATATTTAGTAAAAAAACAAAGTAGTTGATAACCCCCTGTTTAGTTTTCCGGGGTTCCTGATGGGCCAAGAGCTAATAATTAATGAAATCTTTTTTTTTTCCCAATTCTTATATAAGAATGTCATGCAATTTCATATGCCTTTATTTTTATGTATATCTAAAGTATGCTTTTTAGTAAATCAATAGTAAATGTTGGCTACCTTTTAGAATACCTAGAAAAATTAGCATAGTGCTAGATTTACTGAATATTTAAATTCAGTATTATACTAAGAAGTGTTTTGTAGAGGTACTTAAAAATAATGTTATGTGACTATTATGAAATGTCTGGCAATTGTGCAAAGCTTTCAGTGGAATCCTTAACACTTTTAGGAAGGATGTTTTATTTCTCTGTACCATTAGTGCTTTCTCATTTTGTTAATGGAGTTCAATTGCTATTAGTCTTATTAAATTTTAAAAAATCATAGAATTACCATTAGTTTCACATCTGTTTATCATTTTTTCTTTGGTCATGGTTCTAATGTTATTTTATTTCTATTTTATCACTAAGTCTGTTTTTTCCTGAGAAGTGGAATGTATGTGCTTCTAGATATGTTGCCTGCCTAAGAGGGCAGGCCAAGAGTTGGATGCCCTGGAGTGAGGATATATATATATATATTAAAAAAAAACACACATACATATATATATTAAAAAAAAGAAAAAGAGTTGGAGTAACAGTGGTCTAGAACACAGACGGAGAGCCTAAAGAGCCATTAACTTATCACTACCTAGAAGTGAATTTTCAGGACATAAATTTTCTAGTCACTAGAGAAATTCATTCTGTACTGGGGCAGGGATAATATGGTTGGATTCATTTTGATCTATACAAAAATGCTAATCAATCATATGTACTTTCATTGGTTGTGATTCTGTGTTTACCAAGCAACCCTCTATTTATTTGATTTCATGGTATTTCTGAAATATCAAGAAGGGGTACCCTGGTAGACACACAAGTATTATAGCAATTGAAAAGGATTGTCTGCTGCAAACTTATTGAAAGTCTGCTTTATAAGTATAATTTTCTTGTGAATCTGACTATCCCAGTTTGATAGGGGTCAGATCCTAGGCAGTAGTAAATTGTGCACCCTAATGGTGCCTTTTGCTGCACAGGCATCTGACCATTTCTGTTGACACTTGGGCTTATTGTCATCCATCATCACCCTATAAAAATTTCATTTACAAAGAACCATGATAAAAGTATGAATGATAATGTGATTTTTCAAAAATCATGAAAAGAAATCCACCAGTGCAATAATTTTTCAGAACTGTCTTTCTTTACACATTCCTATGGCTTCCATTGGCACCATTAATTTGCAAATTGTTCCTTTAAATCTGCTCCAACTATTTATATAATTCTACTCTAGAAATGTTAAACCCTGCCTTAAACTCTAGACAAACTGGAGTTTGTTCTGATTGCCCAATATACTAGAGGTATGTTAGTAAAATTTTATTTATTCAAGAATCAGCTGAGCCCGGCTGGTGTTGCTCAGTGGTTAAACGTTGGTCGACCCATGAAACAAGAGGTCACTGGTTCGATTCCCGATCAGGGCACATGCCTGGGTTGCTTGCTCGATCCCCAGTGGGGGACATGCAGGAGGCCACCGATCGATGTTTCTCATCAATGTTTCTATCTCTCTATCCATCTCCCTTCCTCTCTCAAGTTCAATAAAATTTAAAAAGACATTAAAAATAGTCAGCTGAAAAAGTCCATGGTTTTACTTTATTATAGTGTTCACCAAAATACAATCCTAGCATTATGAGGCTGTAAGTATCCTGATATTTCATATGACTTACCAGCAATAATACTATTTCATATGCTGTCCTGGAGTTATAAGAATTGACCATTCAGCACGTGGTGACTGACTTCTAGTTTTAACTTTCTTTGATGATGAAGGCTGTTTCAGAATTTGAAAGTTGCTCACACTCCATTTAACATGATAGCTAAATAGAATTACAATCATCTTGAAATAAAGCCCCATCAGAGATAAGTTTTTAAATGGAGCAGTTCTCTCTCAGAGCTATTAATTACACTCTCCTCGATGATTGGTTCCCAATCCCATTTGTGATCCTTCCATTACTACTTTGGATAGCATTTTGGAAGATGAAATACACAAATAATAGAAAGGTTATTTTCTGGAATGTGGTATTTGTCATGTTTTAGATTTATAAGCCACGGCACCACTCATTTTTCATATTACCCTTTTAGATAACAGGTTCATTTCTTTACAGCTTTATGCCAAAGTCAAAATGTCAGCTACACATAATATCCAAAGTTCAAAATGGAATTTGGTGGTGGTGATAAGAACTCTAAAGATATTGATTCTGCTCATGACATTCCTCAAATGTGTATTATTCCTTTAGCTGCACTGAAAATGCATCCTCCAAGAGCATGGGGATTTGGTAATTTTAGTCTGTGCGAAATTAGTTCATTATTTAACTCTCATGATTTTTTCTCTCACATTCTTTTTCCACTACTACCCTTCCTGTACTACTTATTTGAGGGCCTTCCAAGTTGACAAAAAAAACCCAAAACTTTGAAAGTTTGATAAAAAAGAGAATGCACAAAATTTACTCATGTCATTGAGAATACCCTTCCCCCCCCCCCAATCTGCTGGCTTTTCTGTTTATGTATGTATGTATGTAAATATTTGCATTAATTCATCAAATCCTGTCTACTGCATTTGGAGCAGAAAGTTAGGTGCTAAGAAGCAAAGATGAATGAGATAGAAACAGTTTCAAAGTGAAATGTTTAATGTCCATTTGGTGCAGGCAATAATTACTGTACAAGTGTAGCCATATGGAATGATATCAGATGATGAGTAATAAAGGAAGTAGATGGCATTGCATTGGGCCTTGAAGGAAAGGATGAGTAGATTTCAGATAGGTGGGAAAAGATAAGTATAAGCATATTTATATTCCAAATGTAAATAATTCTATCAGCCATTTATGCAGATGGTGATGGAAACACTCAATGGACAGTGAATGTATCTGCCTGACTGCAACTTGAGGTTCATTTTAGAGAGTAGGAGCAAGTAAAATTGAAAACATAGACTGGGAACTGTGGAGATTCTTAAATATAAAGATGAGCCAGCCTTCAGTAAGACAGGCTATACCTTTGGAGCTTCATCTCCTGAACAAGTGGGGAATGGAATTGGTCTTGCAGCCTGAAATTTGGCATACCTTGTCTAAGAAAACTGGAGTCCCTACCTGCTCACTGAGCAAGTTTGTGAAATCTGTATGTCTTAGATACTGGGTTTTCTAATTTGATGTATAATTCCTCTTGTTGGAATCAGTCATAGGACCCTTTCATTCTAGGGACTACACCTAGCATTCCCTGTTCCCACTTTCAGGCTAGTATCGTGTTCTAAACTCAGAACCATGGTGTGGAAATCCATCTGATTCCAAACACCACCACTTCTTTGAAATCACTGCTGCCATACCGCAACCACTGTATCACATAATTCTGGGTATCACCAATACAGATGAAACCCAAGATTGCTTTGTCCCTTTGTGCAATAACTTTAACAACCTCTGTTTCCTCACAGACGCCAGCCCTGTATTGTTTCCTGTTTCTGCCTCCCACTGTTGGTTTGCTGCAGTGATTTCAGTGTGTCTCACAAATGAACCAACAAGATCGAGCCCTCTGTCTTACAATGGCCTCTGGTTTAGAGACAACAGAGTCAAAGTAATAGAATGCCAGGACTGTAGAGGACCTTATAGTTAGGAGAGCAAGTCTAAACCCTTCATTCTATAGAGGAGAGTCTAAGACTGAAGATTTTAATTTGCATGCCCTCGTCTAAAATGGGTAGAGGAGCAAGTGCTTATTTTTTTTTTTCTTCAGATTTTTTAAAAGCAAATAGGCAAAGATTTTAGCCAGTGATCCTTCTAGTATATCTCTGAAACATGGAATACATCTGTTCTAATTTCCACCAAAGCTGTTTTGCGTTTTTACCATTGTCCTCAAGCCCTTTCTCTAGAACCTACCTCCTTCCTTTCTGCTTTCCAGCTGGTAACTATGTCTTCTCCTTCAGAGAGAGAATGGATGTCACAGAGGAAGTGTAAGGGATCACCAATGACCTACACAATCCATACCCATGGCCATCCTCAGTACTTTACACAGAGCACTTTCTCATAGCTAATCCATCCATCCACTTCTGTTCTGTATTCCAATCCTTTCCACCCTTTCAGGGACCTCTCCTCTTCTGATATATTTTGACATTCAGTAAATGCAAATTCTCCTTTCCATTCTGTTTCTTTTAGCATATATACATGTTCAAACTGTGCTGATTAGACACAAAACCTGTCGATCCTGTTACTCTTCCCCTTCTTCCCTTGGCCTGTAAATGTCCAAGAAGTAGAGTCTATTATTAACATATCCATTTTTTCATCTCATTTTTTCAATTAAGTTTGGATTACATCTCCCAAGTTCCACTGATGCTGCTCTTACCAATATTTCTAGTGGCTTTTTCATTGCTATATGTGATAGACATTGTCTCTATCACATTTGACATTGCTACTCCTACTGCCCGCTTCAAATGCTTCTTTGACTTCTTTGAAGTCAAATTTTCCTACCTGTTTCATTTTTTAAAAATCTCCTCAGTGGGATTCCCCCCCCCCCTTTTATATAAATCTTAAATATTCCATGTCTGTAGACTTAAGTTTTCTCCTTCTTTTACTCTACCTCCTTTCTTTGAGGAATCTCATCAACCACCATGGGTGGCTTCACCTACCACATTAAATGGATGACTCCCACATATTTACATTCAGTATGAAAATTTCACCCAGTCTATAGAATTGACATCCAGTTGCTTATTAGAAAAGTCTACATGGATGTACTAAGTATAGTGAACTCAGCTTTTTAAAACTTTCATCCAAATCTTTTGCTCTTTAATATGTTCCCTTTCTTGTTATTACCTGTCTCATTCACCAATTTTCAAAGACAAAAATCTGGGAGGTATTCCTAATTCTTCTCTCAAGCACATCTCTTATCTAATTAGTCACCAAGTCCCATTTCTTCTACCAAGTTAATATAATTCCTTTTTGCAGAGATGAGAAGAGAGGGAGCTGGAGAGGATTTGTGGCTGGTTGAAAGGTGGGGCTTACAATGTGGATGTCCTTGCCTCTCCTGTTTTCTATTTGGGTCTCCCTTTCTTGCAGAATAAGTACATCAGCAGTATGGCTTAAAGAGTCATTTGAGATATTTAAGTCTAAGGATACCCAAGATAAACATCTTAGCCAAGATTAATTTGTACATTTCACTTCATTACCCACTGCCACTGCTACTGCCTTAATTCTCTCCTGCATCACTTCAACCCTAGATTATGAACACCTTTAGTTAATAAATGTTTATTGACTGGCTACTGTGTGCTAGGCATTGTTCTAAGTGCTGGTGATACAGTAATGAGCAAAACAGCTCAGTCCTTAGTCTCATGAGCCTTGCTTTCTACTGAAGGACAATAAACAATAAGACTTGAAACAGTGACAAATCTTATTAAGAAAGTAAAGCAAACTAAGAGAATCAGGATTTGCTGAGCATGTGTGTATTTTAGACAGAGTAGCCAGAAGAGCCTCTATGAGGAAATGCCATATGAATGGAGATCTGAATGATGACAAGGAGCCAGGCAAGTGGATGGAGAAAGAACATTTTAGAAAGAAACAAGTGTGACCTTGAAAGAGGAATGAGCTTAATAACCTCACAGATAACAAAAGAGTCACCATGACAGAAACTAAATTGAGAAGAATGGCAGGAGATGAAGCTAGAGGAAGGCAGGAGTAAGATCATGTAGGCCCTTTTGGACTATGCTGCTGAGCTTTGATTTCTACTCTGGGTTTAATGGAAATACATATCACGGAAAGGATGTGATCTGATTTACATTTCGGCTCCTGTGTGAAAAATAGACAATAAAGGAGCAAGTATAGACATGAGATCATATGGGAAGCTAAAGCAGGAATCCAGGTGACCGATGGCTAGGATAGTAGCAACTGGAATGGTGAGAAGGGGTTCAAATTCAGATTATCTCTTTGAGTTGGAGCTGACAGAAGTTGCTGTTACAGGAGGTGAGCAAGAAAGAAGAATGAAGAATGTTTCATAACTTAAAAACTTCCAGTTTTCCCCTCCCTAAAATCCACTCTCCTAAATAGTGCCAGTGTTGCTTCTGAAAGAATATTCTGATAATGACACTTTCTCTGACCAACTGTGGTTCTCAACCAGGGGTGATTTTTGTCCCCAAGGACGTGTTTGGCAATGTCTGGAAACATTTTTTGCTCTTTCAACTTGGAAGAGGGGTTGTTACTGGCATTTAGTGGGTAGAAAGAAGCTGGAGATGCTGCTAAAAATTCTTGAAAGCAGAGGGCAGCCATCCACAACAATAAATTATCTGGCCTAAAATATGAACACTGAGGTTGATACATCTTGCTTCACTCAGTTTGTGTCACCCTCTCTGAAAAGGCTTTCCCAGTTACTAATATGGTGACAATAGCTAACATTAACTGAAGACTTACTGTGTGTCCGCTAGTGCTAAAAGTACACATTAGAGAATTTGGAATGTTGTTATACCTATTTCACAGATAAGGAAACTGATACTTAGAATGATGAATAATTTGCCTAAAGACACAATGATAGACAAGTGATAGAGATGGGATCTGAACCCAGATATATTTGCCTTAAGGAGTCTTAAGAATCTATGTAGTCTCATCCTCCATGTCCAAGACTGAAGTAGAGAGGCTCCTTCATGGTGAATGGTTTAATTTTAGAGCTAATTATATGGTATTTTAACTGTTTATTTGGCTGCCCCCCAACTAAACAGTGAATTAGCTCCTTGGGGACAATGTGCCTTTTGTCTGTGTATCCATAGTGCCTTAGCAGTGTTTGGCACATTATAAACCCTCAATAAATGTTTACTGAATGCTTATATTCCCGAAATGTGTACACAGCTTATTATTTCCCCATAAAGATTGTTTGAAATCAGTTAAATTCACAGATTCACTTAACAAGTTTTACAGATGGGGATTAGTCTCTAAGGGAGTTAGCAACTGGCAAAATCTACATTTGTAATCACTCCATTGAAATTCTGTTAGTGGTAAGGAGGTGGGAGTAGGGAAGGAGATGAGCAATTGTTTTGCATCTTATAAGCCTTAAAGTGTTACTTCAAAGAGCTGAGAGCTCACTTTTTTTGTTGCACAAATTTAGCAGCACTATATTTCCTGATTGCTTCTCTGAGAAAAATTTGAGTTCCTTCTCTAGCCCAAGGCTCACTTAAGAAAATATGTGAAGGAATAAGTAAGAGTACTTAAGTTCACATTTGCAAAAGAATGATTTTGACTTTGAAAGTTTAGAGACAGATGTAGAAAGCCAAATATAATTGGTAAAAAACTACAGTACTAACAAGTGCACAAAAATGAAAAACAAATTTGTATATATATATATTTTAAAATATATTTTTGATTTCAGAGAGAGGAAGGGATAGGGAGAGAGAGATAGAAACATCAATGATGAGAGATTCATTGATCAGCTACTTCCTGCACACCCCTACTAGGGATTGAGCCAAAACCCGGCATGTGCCCTGACCAGGAATCGAATGGTGACTTCCTGGTTCATAGGTCGACGCTCAACCACTGGGCCACACCGGCCGGGCTGAGTCTCCTTTTTGACAAGGCCTCACCCTTGAACTCTGTCCTTGGCCTATTTTATTCCAGTTTTAGCAAGAATCCTGTTGGGTCTATTTAGTGAAAATCCCTCAACCTTGATATGATATCTGATCTAATTCCCCATCCATTTTATAATCCTGACCTGCCTTCAGCAAAAATTCTATCAAGTCAGTTTAGCTAGAATCTCCCTACCCCTTAGTATTTTCTCACCTCTTAGTATTCCTCTTAGTATTTTCCTTAGTATTTTCTCACCCACTGACTTCCACCCTGCTTCTTGGCTATAAATCCCTACTTGACTTTATGCAATATTCTCTACCCTACTACAAGTGTAGTGGCTGCCTTTGAATAAAGTTTGCCTTATCATCTCTAACAAGTATCCTGAATAATATTTTCTTTAGTACTACCCTACCCAATTTGAAGATTTAGATGATCAGGCCATCTTGCTAAATAAGGTTGTAGATCACACAGTAAATAATCATTATTCTTTCTACCTCATGGAGCTCCTCTGAATTAGTGGTATTAATTAATAATTACTAGGGATTTGTTGGGTAAAAGAATACTACAAAGAAAAGAGGGCATATCTAGGGCACCTAGGAGAACTTTATATCGGGACAAAGCTCTAACCAACTGAGCTACCCGGCCAGGGCCAAGGGGTGTTTCTTTTGTTAGAGTGATAAAAACTTGTCAGACTTCTTGGATTTATCCTGTAATTTTTGTATAGCTATCTTTTTACCTATTTCTTTTTCTCTAAGGAGGCAGTGTAATAGTTATATGAGCATTTCATCTGGAGCTAGACTGCCTGGGTTCTAAATCTACCTCCACTAATTACTAGGTTTTGACCTTGGAAAAAACATTCATCCTCTCTGTCACTCATTTTCCTCATGTGGGAAATTAACCGAGTCTATCTTATAGTTAGTTCTGGAAAAAAAAATAATTAATACATGTGAAGTGCTCAGAACAGTACCTGACATATAAAAGATGTCTAAAGTTTGATATTATTGTAATTATTGCTTCACTTCTTATTTTGTTTTGTTTTACCTTCTGCGTATGTTCTCAACATTTCCTTCCACCCCTTTTTGATGAACTTTTAAAAGTTTGTATATAATTTAATTTATGTTTTTCTTTTTCTTTCATTCCTCTTTTAATATAGCCCCCTGACTTTTATTCGTGGATGCTAAATCTTCTCTCTCTCTAAGGTGTTAGAGAGTTTTTAAAAAATGTTTTCTTATGCTTTCTTGCTTGTCTCTGTCCCTTTTTGTTTCCTTTTTATGTTTGTTTATTTTGGCCTGTATTTCACACTGGAAGTTTTTCTCAAATGTCTGGTCATCCTTGGCTCTCCATTCATGTTGAAGAGTGAAAAATAGGTGCCAAATGATATTTGAGTGAAGCTAAAACGTGATCTGAAAGCTCTTTGTTCTTTTGCTAGTTAACTGGCAATAGAGTAATTGTAGAGAGACATTACTATGGGGAGCTCCTGATTTGTATATGTATGAGGTTTGTAATATATGAGGTTTTGCCCCTCTGGGGAGACACTGGTTCTTTGGAAATTAATTCTTTCATTTCTTTCCTGGCTGCTGGTGTTTGAGGAGCCAGAAAGAGCCTGGACATTTCTGGGCTCAGTAGGAAAATGCTTAGTAAATCCCATTGTTTTTAAAAAAGGTTTTTCCCCTACCTGCTACTTTTCTTTATATTAGAGTCTGGAGCCTTTCTTTAATATATCCAAAGAATAGATAATCTGGTCACCGAGTAGGGTGAAGAAAGGATCTGGAAGCGTAACGTCTTCTTATACAGTCTGTAAATATTTCTCCTCTGCTCTATACCTCCTCCCCCATCATCTTTTTTTTTTTTTTTAATGTTAAATTGCACATGTTTTTGTGTGTGTGTTTAAAATATATATATATCTTTATTGATTTCAGAGAGAGGAAGGGAGAGGGTGAGAGAGAGATGGAAACACCAATGATGAGAAAGTCATTGATCGGCTGCCTCCTGCATGCCCCACCCCCCCCGGGGACCAAGCCCGAAACCCAGGCATTTGCCCCGACTGGGAATCGAACCTCGATCTCCTGGATCCTAGGTCAATGCTCAACCACTGAGCCACATTGGCTGGGCCTCCCCCATCATCTTTTGAGGCATCTCAACCTCTGAGCCTTTTCCAAGTTCCATGGGTTGCTTGCACTACTTTGCTTTGTATCAGCAGCCCCCTTCTGTAGGCATTTAGATATTGGTTTTCTCAGCTTTGTTTAGTCAATACTTCTGCTTTCATTGTCTATCTTTTAAAAATATGTTGATCTTTTCATCGATTTTTATCTATTCTCATGTTTCCTTTGTCATTGTGGGTTTATGCCTTTTTTTATTCCTCATAGTGTATAAGAACACAGGTTCTAGAACTGAACTCTCTGGATTTGAATTCTTGTGGTGCCATATTACCAACTGAGAGATCATTGACAATTTCCTTAACTTGTCAGAGCCTCCATGTTTTCATTTATTTTCTTGTTGAAAAATAGAGATAATATTAGTACCTTTATCATTGAAATTAGTATGTAAAGCACTTAGAACAGTGTCTGACACAAAGTACCTGGTCAATAAATACCAACTACTACTATTATTATTTTCATTATTATTATCATTATTTAGGAGCTGCAGGTGGAAACACAAAAACACATGCATTCAATCCACTGTTTAACCATGAGTTTATTTTTTAAATGCAGATAGGAAAAGTGAAGGCTCTATTATTAATTATTCTTGAGAATTTAGATGAACAAGAAAGGGTAATTGTGATGAATTTTTATAAATGGTATTTTTTGTTGTCGATTTTAATCCTTACCCAAGGATATGTTTCCTGTGTGTGTGTGTGTGAGAGAGAGAGAGAGAGAGAGAGAGAGAGAGAGAGAGAGAGAGAGAGAGAGATGGACAGACATTGATTGGTTGCCTCCTGTTCACACTTTAACCTTAACCAGGGATTGAACCTGCAATCTTTTGAGTGTACGGGACAATGCTCCAACAAACCGAGCCACCTGACCAGGGCTAAATGGAATTTCTTAAGAGCTTAGACAAAATGAAGTTTAAGTGACCAGGTACATGAGTCAATTTGTTTCTCTGCTTTTTTGGACTCATTATCAGCTTCATCCCAACAATGTTGCCTGTATAGTTAAAAGATCGCTGCAGTAGTTCCATTTGTCACATGCAGATAAGACAGTGACCAGAGGCACTGGTGTCTTCTGATGAATGAATAAATAGTTCTCAGAAGCCCTCAATACATTTTTACTGAGGTCTCATTGGCCACAATTCATGATTACTCTTAAATGAAATACTGGCAATGAGGATGGGACCATAACAGTTGGCCCAGACTGATCGAGATTTATGCCTGTAAATAAAAATAGGATCCTTGGCCATTTGGTCATGTGGGGCAGGAGTGGACACATGAAATAATTTGTGTGTTTGCAAGAAAAAAGAGGGAAGCGGATATTTAGTACCCAACTAACTGTTGTAGGAAAAGTTATTCTATAGGTCATTCTGTAAAGTCATAAATATTGAGTACACCTCAAATAAAATTAAGACTTATAGTTTTGATGAGCACACTGGGAAAGAAATAGTTAATTTCCCCAATGGGTCTTTGCCTAGTAAGTATTCTCTGATGTCTAATACTAGACTTATTAGCATTCAAATTAAATTTCTATTATAACTTAAAGCTTGCTTATCAGTTTTGTATGCCCAATTTCATAATTTAGACCCAAATTAAAACAGATATATTTTCCTAAGTTAACTACTTTCTTCTTCAGGCATTATGCATAAGGGAAAGGGAAACTGCATAAAAATATAACCATATTTTACGACCAGAAGTGAATATCAGTTCAGTTTCTTGATGTTTACCTATACCCAACGAGTATCTGAGAAAAGTGAATGAGTCTCTTTTCTGACTTCCTGTCTTCCTGAGTCTTTAGAAAATGAATTCTAATTCTCCAATTTGCCTTACACAGTTTAGTGAGCTAATTACAACACCACTTTACAATTCAGCCTGCTTAAAAATCCAACTGTGGACGTTGTGATAAACCTACTGGCAATTGAGAGACAGCAAGATGGATTATCTCCACATGCTCAGGGGACTGCTTGAAGTTTGGAGAGTCACATCTGTTTCTGTTCTACTTTGGTATTTTTCATCTCCTTATGGAAGCTCTCTGTGGCCCTGTTGACTTGCAGATATGCAAATGAGTCTTATCCAAGCGTGCTTAGTTTCTGGGATGGAAAGTTTCCAGGCAGAGACACAGCAAAAAGTCATGCTACATTCACCTTCAGAGCCCCAAAAATGTATGCTAGGTCTCATAAGTAAACTTTCAATTTTGGAGAGGGACAGTGAAAGTTTATGATATAATTCAGTGTGATTTGGAGTGGAAAGAGGTGAAACATTTTTTTACTATAGGATGCACTGATGAGAGTAAAAATAATGCCTCTAAACAAGTTCAATAAATCTTTGAATATTTGTTTTCTGAGTTCTTCACTTTTTCTTCATTCAAGTTTCCTAAAAATATTCATATAATTCTGCATTAGAACCATATAGTCAGAAAGCCATAACCTGCAAAGATATTATTATTTCGCACAGATACTTCATTGACTTTAAAGATTAAAAGTGATGTTTTTAAAAAAATAGTTTTGTTAATCCATGTGTAGACTCAGTTTTGTGATTAGTCATAGTTGGGTCCACTACTTTGGATGGAAATCGGAGACATGATAGATACTTGAAGCATCAGCAGAATAACACAGCTATTTCTACAACCAAAACAAGTGACTCAACCATATATTCCTCCATATAGACATGACATTTATCAATAGTGAATCACATCCCCCAATCCATCAGAAAATAGTTGATTCAGCTTATCTCATAAACACTGACACATGATCCCATTAAGACAAAATTTATTGACTAGAGTTTCGAACATATCCATCTTCTTGCAGAAATTTTTTTTTTTTTAAATATATCTTTATTGATTTCAGAGAGAGGAAAGGAGAAGGAAAGAGAGATAGAAACATCAATGATGAGAGAGTCATTGATCGAGCCCACAACCCGGGCATGTGCCCTGACCAGGAATCGAACCCCGATCGCCTGGATCCTAGGTCAACACTCAACCCCTGAGCCACGCCCGGCCAGGCAGAAATTTTTAGTTTTCCACTATTTGTTGAAATTTATCAACTTGAGATTATGATAGATTTGTTTTATTAGCTGTATGACCAGGACATGTTAGTATAAGAAACTAAATCTATGCTGATTTATAAATTTAGTTCAATGCACTGAAGAGCTGTACACTTGTGTACAATCAACTAACCAGTGCACATTTACAAAGTTACTGCTGTATCGCTATTGCAGTGTTAAGTGCAATGCAAGATAGGGAGGAGTTAGAACACAAGGACCCTATTCCTATTCTACCCCAGGTTAGGCTTCTTTGAAAGAAGTATAGCGTATGGAAAAAAAGCAAGAGTTTAATTCTACTATGTGATGGTTAGCCTATCCAGGAAATAATATGTTCATTTTTGGTTGTCACCCCAGGACAAGTCATCCAGATGCTAGAACTTTGTATGTAGGACAAGGAGAGCTGGAGAGTGTGAGCTTTGCCATTGGCACATGTGGAAGAAAGATTCTACTTGTTTTGCATGATCAAGGATATTAGTTTGACCAAAGAGTAGGGAGAATTTATGTAGAGAAGGAATGCATCTTATTTTAAAACTTTTTTCTTTTCTTACTGCGTCTCTGTGTTGAGGGTTGAGTTAATCATACTTCCCGTTGATGGTACATTGATATCATTGTTGCTTGCAAGGCCCATACTTATTTTTATCTATTTTCATTTTTCATTCCCCCAGGCAACTGTGCTAATCTTTTTTCTTTCTTTTCTTTTTCTTAAGTATATCTTTATTGATTTCAAAGACAGGAAAGGAGAGGGAGGGAGAGATAGAAACATCAATGATGAGAGAGTCATTGATCGGCTGCCTCCTGCACCCCCCCTCCTGGGGATGGAGCCCGCAACCTGGGCATGTCTCCTGACTGGGAATCAAACCTCAATCTCCTGGATCCCAGGCCGATGCTCAACCACTGAGCCACACCCTGCCAGGCACTGTGCTAATCTTTTAATACTTGTCTACCTGTTTTTTGTTGTTTTGTGCTTGTGTGATTTGAGTTTATACACACGGTATTCTGACATATATCTCCTCTTTATTTTCCTTTTTCACTTGACACGACTTTAAAATGCTGTCTAATTTGGTGCATGTGTATCTACATTGCCATTTCTAAATGCTTCATAATCTCCCTAATGCACACCCACCACACTTTACCTCTCAGACTCCCCAGTGATGAATATTCCAATCACCTTCAACTCTTTGCCTCCATAAACAACCTTGCAGTAAATAACCATGGCTATGTGTCCTTTTGTACTTTTGTGAGAGAATATATCCTGGGTTACATGGTGCACATACACTTAGTTTGACTAAATGGTTCCCTATTGCTCTCTGGAATGACTCCTTCCACCAACAGTGCATGGCAGCCTGTGGAGCCAAGGGGTTGGCAAACTTTTTCTGTAAAGGGCCAGATAGTAATTTAGATTTTTCAAGCCATACAGAGTCATTTTCATGTATTCTTGTTGTTCTTATCATCCATCACAAATGTAAAATCCATTCTTATCTTGTTGGCTGTTCGAAAATGGGCAAGAATTTCATTTGTCCTTGTGCTATCCAGAGGCCTGGCCTTGCCTCACTACTCTGGTCAGTGTCATGGATAGAAACAGAGAGCTCACTGTTTTAAATTCCACTTCTCTGATTATTAATCAGTTAGATCATCTCTTCAGTTATTTGTTAATATTTGGATTTCCTCATCAATAAACCTCCTATTTGAATAATTTGCTCAGTTTTCTGTTGTGATCTCGATAGTTCTTTGATGATTTTTAGTTTCTTATATATTTGGTATGGTTTATTTTCAGTTTAAGGACCTTATCTTTTTCAATTAGTTTTCTGTTCTTTAACACTATTCAGGCTGTCTTTCATTGAGCAGAAATACTTAATTTTGATGTATTTTAATAACTTTGTAATTGTCTGAAAAATAAACAGATGGAATGAGTCACCACAAGAGATAATTAGTGTTTGAGCACTGAAGTGTCTCTGAAAAGGCTGAATGACCATTTGGCATCAGTGTTATATTGTAGTGTCTCAAATATTGAGTAGATATTGTAGATTAGATTATTAAAGTTTCTTTAAACCCCCAGATTATTTGATATGTATGAAGCAAGTGAGAGCAATAATTGGAAATCACAGGATTTGAGTAGAAGAAGGGATATTAGGGATTCATCTAATCCAGACTTCTCATTTTCCATGGTAAGAAACTGAGGACAGAGCAGTGGAGGGAGGTGCTGGCTCACATTTCCCACAGTTAATGGGTGGCAGAGGCTGGACCAGAATTTCCTTCTTCATAGTCCACTGCATTTTCCATTACCTCAAGATCAAGTCTAAATCGAATGGTTCAGCAGTAAACAATGTAGGTGGTTCCAGAAGTGGGAGGATGTCACTGAGGTAGAAGAAGTATGCAGAAAGGGGAATCTACAATTTCCCTAGGATTGACTGGTTCATGGTAAATGCTACTGCTACTTTTGTAACAATGTATAATGTATTTAGTTGTCATTTGCAGAAATTATTATAAAGGCATTAGCAACATAGGTTCCCTCCTTCAAATTATTGGCTTTCCCATGCACCCCCCCTACACACACACAAAAATTGTACTCTCTCTTCTCTCTACAAGACCACTGTGCTTTTACAGCTAAGCTAGGACCGTGTAATGAACTAAAACACTGTAGAATCCTTAACATCAAGTACTCAAGAGAGCTACTGGGCTGGTGTTCAGGTACCATTGCCTGATACGTATAAGTCAGAACATCAGTCTCCTCCCACAGTGTTCACTAACAAAGCCTTTCAAGATCTGTGCCCCTTCTCTACTCTAATGGAAAAGCTTTTCAGAAGACATGGAGTTGTTTAAAGCCTGTGCCACCCTATGTAAAATCAGCATATTTGAGTGAGGTCTTATTAGGTCCACCCTGGCACTACTAGGGGAATAATATCATTAGATCTAGTTTCTTCTCCTTCTATAGATTTCAGGCTTTTTGAGTCTTACACCTTGGTAGACTACAAAATAAGATTATGGGGCCCTTTCGGTGAGGCCATATTAACACTACCAAACATCTCTTACACTGTTCTGATGTTCATAATATGAGTTCATAGCATTAGTGATCTTTGTGTTGGAGAGTGAGGGGCAGAGAGTCAATAGACTGGGGAAATGTATTTGCAATAGTACAGGGGAGCCATAACTTTGAGCAAGACTTAAAGGCACGTACGTATGTCAGGAGTTCAGTTAAGATGCTCCGGGGTCTTTTTTGTCAATAGGAATGTTTCCAGGACTAGCTTGTTTCATCATCTGAGCAGCACAGTGGGAGATTTCCCAGTTTTCTCCCAGGGCTTTACCAAACTTGAGAGCTATGTGGAAGGGTACAAAGGCTACTTTCATAAGATGACTATCAAAATCTTTGCTCATTTTCAGTTTTCCTTGTCATCCAATTCCCTCTACATTGTGTCCAGCACTCCTGTATAAGAGTATATACAGAGTATGGCAAAAAGGGATTTATAGTTATGAGTACACAAAACACAGTTTATTCTTGTATTTATTTATTAGTTATTGTATTATTTTCCACATGAACAACTGTAAACCTACTTTGCCCCACCCTGTATTTGATGCAACTCATGTACCCCAACTGTCCTGACAAGATATTCAAGTGCTAGCAAAGTTCAGAGTAACCAAGAACAGTTCTTCATACCGTGCCTCCTCAGAGTTCTGTGTTACTTACTTTTGACTTGGGGACTGGCCACTACGCTGAAGCTATTTCCGTTGACCTTTTCCTTTTTTCTGTTTTTAATTTTTATTAAATTTATTGGGTGATGCTGATTAATAAAATTATACAGGTTTCGGGTGTTGTATTCTGTGTTCATCCCCAAGTCAAGTCTCTTTCCATCACCATTTATCCCCCTTTACCTTATTTCAGCTCCCTTCAACCTCCTTTCGCCCTGGTAATCACCATACCATTGTTTGTGTCTATGAGGATTTTAATTTTGCTTAATTCCTTCACATTTTTTTACAAAGCCTCCTAACCCCTCTCCCCTCTAACAGCTGTCAGTCTGTTCTCTGTATTTATGACTCTGTTTTTATTTTGTTTTTGTATTTTGTTCATTACATTCCACATATAAGGGAGATCATACGGTATTTGTCTTTCTCTGACTGGCTTATTTCCCTTAGCATAATAATCTCCAGGTCCATCAATGTTGTTGCAAGAGGTGAGATTTCTTTCTTTCTAAAGGCTAAGCAGTATTCCATTGTGTAAATGAACCACAGCATTTTTATCCACTCATCTACTGATGGGAACTTGGGCTGCTTCCAAATCTTGGCTATTGTAAATAACTCTGCAATGAACATAGGGGTGCATATATTCTTTCAAATTCATGTTTTGGGTTTCTTCAGATATATTCCCAGATTTCTAATTGCTGTGTCATAAAGTAGTTCCATTTTTAAGTTTTTAAGGAAATTCCATATTGTTTTTCCACAGTGGCTGTACCCATCTGCACTCCTACCAACAATGCATGAGGGTTGCCTTTTTTCCACATTCTCAGCAACACTTGTTGTTTGTTAATTTATTGATGATAGACATTCTGACAGGTGTGAGATAAATCCTCCTCGTGGTTTTAGTTACAACTAACACCACAGAAATACAATGAACTGTAAGAGAATGTTAGAAACAACTATATACCAAGAAATTGAACAATCTGGGAGAAATGGATAAACTCCTAGAAACATACAGTATTCTAAAACTGACTCAGGAAAACTCAGAAAATCTAAATCGACTGATTGTAACTTATGAAATCGAAGCAGTAATCAAAAAACTCCCAACAGCCCTAGCCAGTTTGCTCAGTGGTTAGAGTGCAGCCTGAGGACTGAAGGTATGTTTATTTTGTATCTTACTACTACAGTGAATTCATTTATCAGTTCTCATAGTTTTTTGGTGTAATGTTCAGGGTGCTCTATATACAGTATCATGTCATCTGCAAATAATAGCAGTTTTACTTCCTCCTTTCCAATTTGGATGCCTTTTATTTCTTCATCCTGTCTGATTGCTGTGGCTTGTACTTCCAGTACTATGTTGAATAAGAGTGGTGAAAACTGACATCCCTGTCTTATTCCTGGTCTTAAGGGAAACACTTAGTTTTTACCCACTGAGTATGATGTTGGCTGTGGGTTTGCCATATATTACCTTTATTATGTTGAGATATGTTCAATCTTTTCCCAGTTTGGGATCAGAGGGCTTCAGAGGTGAATTTTTCCAAACATTCAAAGAAGAACTAACACCTACCCTTCTCAAATTATTCCAAAAAATTCAAGAGGAGGGAAAACTGCCAAGTTCTTTTTCTTTTTTAAATCCTTACCCGAGGATTTTTCCCCCCATTGTTTTTCAGAGAGAGTTGAAGAGAGAGAGAAAAAAAATCAATGTGAGAGAGACACATGAATCGGTTACCTCCTGCATGCAACTGAGGTATGTGCCGTTGGCCAAAATGGAACCCGGGACTCTTCAGTCCACAGGCTGATGCTCTAACCACTGAGCCAAACTGGCTAGGGCTCAAGCTCATTTTATGAGGCCAGCATTATCCTAATTACAAAACCAGATAAAGACAGTACAAAGAAAGAAAATTATAGGCCAATATCCCTGATGAACAAAGATGCTAAAATCCTCAAAAAATAGTAAACTGGCCTGGCCAGCATGGCTCAGTGGTTGAGCATCAACCTGTGATCCAGGAGATCGAGGTCCGATTCCCAGTCAGGGCACATGTCCCGATTGCAGGCTCGATCCCCAGTTGGGGGCGTGCAGGAGGCAGCTGATCAATCACTCTCTCATCAGTGATGTTTCTCTCTCTCCCTCTCCCTTCCTGTCTCAAAAATCAATAAAAACATATTTAACAAAAAAATATCAAACCAGATCCAGCAATACATTAAATAGATCATACACCATGATTAACTGGGCTTTATTCTAAGAATGCAAGGTTGGTGCAATACCCACAAATCAATAAATGTGACACATCACATAAACAAAATGAAGTATAAAAATCATATGATCATATCATTAGATGTAGAAAAGACATTTAATAAAATCCAGCACCCATTTATGACTGGTTCTTATTTATGGTTTCTTTGTTCCTTTTTATCTTTTTGTTGACGTTCTCACTAAGTTTCTTGAGCATCCTTATAACCCCCTTTTTGAACTCTATAGCTGGTACATTGCTTTCCTCCATTTAATTGAGCTCTTTTTCTGGAAATTTGACCTCTTCTTTTATTTGGAACATGTTTCTTGTTCTCCCCATTTTGGCTGCCCCTTTTATTTTTAATATATCTTTATTGATTTCAGAGAGAGAGAGAGAGAAACATTAATGATGAGAGAGTCATTGGCTGCCTCCTGCACGCCCCCGACTGGGGTTCGAGCCCGCAACCCGGGCCTGTGCCCTGACCGGGAATCGAACTGCCATCTTCTGGATCCTAGGTCGATGCTCAACAGCTGAGCCACTCCCAGCTGGGCTGGCTGCCCCTTTTTGTTTGTTTCTACATATAGGAAGATCTGCTATGACTCACTGTCTTGATATGGTTTCCTTATGTAGTAATTGTCATGTGGAACTCAGTTGCAGTCTCTTTGATCGCCTGGCCTGGGTACTCCAGGAATGTCCCTTATGTAGGTTATGTGGGCCTTCCTCTTGTATGAGTCTTGATTGCTTTTGGGTTATTTATGTGTGGAGGTTGACCCTCTGGCTGACTGTGAAGATCTGCTCCGACCACAGTGTATGAGTTGCTATGCAGGTGCTGACCATAAGAAGTGGAATTCACATCAGCAGTTTGTTGTCCTCCAAGGTCCCCTTTGCATATTCCACTTGTGAAGCTAATTAGATCCTAAAGTTGCCTCTTTTCTTTCCTCCCGTAGAATACAGTTCTGGGAGTAGATAGCTTTCATCCCTACCACTTCCAGTAGCACTTTGCCTGCTTTCATTATACTCCTCTTTGTTGTTTAGCCCAAGGACACAATTTAAACACTGTGCTTATTTATTTGCAAGTCAAAACATTCCTTGCTTGAATTGAGAAGGAATGGTAAAATGGAGGGTAGGGAAAGGGGGAGATCTTTCTTTATTTTACCTTCCTATCGTCTTATATGAGAAGTCCTATGTTGTGCTCGTGGGACGTGAAGAAAACTTGAGACAAGGAGAATGTAGAATTTAGGTGGAGATGCAGAGGGTTGAGGCTTTGGAGGCGCTGCAACAACCCTCCTTACCATCCAGCGATTTATTGTGAGTTACAGAAAGGAAGGTGTGAAAGATAGTGATCAGTAGAAACTATAAAATGCGCATAAACAAATGGCTTTGTTTTATGCTAATGATTCACATTTGTTCTTAAGGCCATAACCCTCCTGGGGGCAAGCTTCCCAGATCGATAAGGATCTGTTTTCAGTTCCTGTCAGAAATGTCTCCCTCGTTTTCAAGGGGATTTCTGTGATTCTGGGGAAGCTTGCTACCCAACTCCTTCAGAGTCTGTTGTTTGCTGGCCTTTTCCTACAGTCCTAGCTAAAATGATTTGCAAATGTACATGCTGATATTTCCCTACAGTGGTTGATTAACCCTAACTCAGCTTCATTTTCTTTCTAGAAGCTAAAAAAGCTGATGAGTGGCCAGCAGTCTCTGGAGTGTTATGAAGTGACACCCTCTTTTCCATGCATAAGCAAATGAGCTCATCAGAGTAGTTCAAACCCCTTCTACCTTAGCACCTGTTTCACATAAACCACCTCATTATACTCCCCTCAAGGAGAGGGGGGACAAACTTTAGGTTCCCAACCCCAAGCACTAGCTAATCCCAAGTATAGGTGAAGCCTGGATAAATATTGAAATGCTGACCAGGGCCACAGTAGACAAGTGCTTCAAGAAAGGCAAAGTAGGGTATCAAAACAAAATACAATCACTTGCTGGTACTCTAATGAATTGAAATTAGATGTTAATTAGGTAAGTAATAAAATCTTACTTGTGCCAAACATAGCTCCTTCAAGTTATCTCTTAGGCTACTTTTTTTCCTATAACCTTGGGGGAAAACTGGAGATGAGACGATGACACTTTTATGAGGTACAGTGTGCATGATGACTATAAATCCTGAATAAAACAGACAGAAGTGATCCCTGTCACTTATGATAAAGATATTAAATTGGCATAATAAAGGCTTAAAATAGGGTCCTACTTAATCGCCACTAGTAAGAATAAATACTGTTGTTCTGATAGTTTATGGTGATTTTCTTATCCAACTTGGGCAGAAATTTCATGTCTTGCTACTGGGCTTTCTGTCACCATGAGAACTACTATGTATTTGCCTGCCCATCCTGGCATTGCTTTGCACACTTGTTTGAGTGGGCAAGCAGCTCTTTTTCATATTTGAAAAGCTGAGAAAGTACCAGCTGTAGCATCAATTGACTATCAGGTGACTTAATCTTGCTGTCAGTCCTTTATTACCGATGGACTGCTTCTCCCAGAGAAAAGTAATTTTTTTCTGGCTGTAAGTAAAGTAAAGAGATAAATAGTATAAGGAGTCATTGTTGGGGTTTCTATTTATGGTGACATTTTATGGAATTATGAACACCAGGAAACACGCATCAAACCTTGATCTATAGCCTTTCTTCATGAAGGGAACGCAACCCCCAGGTCAGGATTTGTCAGTGGATATTTCATGGCAAGAGGTGTAGAGGTGGTGACTTTTTCCTCTTTATATAATTCAAATGAAGCCTGAAAGTTGTATTCTCTCTTTTTCTGTTTCAGTGACCTAATGCTGTACATGGTATGCATTAAGTCTGAGTTTGATGTTTCCACTGACCACAGGCTGGACTTTAGTCTAGAGATACTCTGCAATGGAGTATACATGCTAGCTGTGCGCAGTGGGGGAAAGGGCGCCTGCTGGCATTTTACTCAGCCAGATCATTATGTATTTAGGATATTCATGGTTACAAAAAGCTAGGTGACATATTCATTCAGACACTTGCCATTGTATTTGCAATGCAGTGCAAATCAACAACTATTTATTGCGTACTTATGTGTCTAGCATTGTAATCATGTTTTTTCCTTTTCACAATACTTGATACATCCATAATAGATACAAGAGATTTCTGGGTATAAATTCTTCTAAATTGTTTTCTCCATTAACCTATGACTGGGTCTTTTCTCTTGGATATTAAAATATGTTCATTTTTAGGTTCTTTGAGGTTAAACAAGAGGCCCTGGATAGGACAATTAGAGCAAGGGGTTTTGTTGTTGTTAGGAAACAAAAGTCAGAATTAGAATTGAAACCAATTCTAAAGAAACAGATTCAGTTATGTCCCAGTTGAGGGAAAAATTACATTTTATTGTCAAATACTTGCTGGATTATCCATGCTACTGCTTTCCTCTTTTAACATGGAACATTTTGGAAATTCTTGAAATTAGCTTTGCAAAATGTGTATGTCAAATAATTCAGAGAAACAGTTAACAAAAATATATATAGAACATGATTGAATGCTCCCAAATAGTCTTTTTCTTTTGCTTCTCTCCCCTTCAGATAGGCCTATGAATAAGTTGGCACACTGAAATTGCATGCAGATTTTAAAGGCGCTGATGCACAATTCAATAGCAACTCACATTGTTTTTTTTAAATATTTATTTTAAATTTATTTTTTAATTTATTGCGATGACATTGGTTATTAAAATTATACAGGATTCAAATTTACAGTTGTATAATACATCATATGGATATTGTATTGTGTGTTTACCACCCCAAGTCAAGTCTCCTTCCATCACCACTTATCCCCACTTCTCTTGTAATCACCATACTGCTAATGAACAAAATAAACTAACAACAAAAAAATGGAAACAGACTCATAGATACAGAGAGCAGACTGACAGCTGTCAAAGGGGAAGGGGGTAGGGGCTGGGTAAAAAAGGTGAAGGGATTAAGCAACTCACATTGTTTCTAAGCACAAAGACTCAACTAATTTTCTTCAGAGAATTTGTTCCCATATTTGCTTTTCCCAGAGAAGGTACAAGGTAGCTTTTATTATAGTGAGTTTTGTGAGGTAATGATAGAAAATATTAAGAAGAAATTTCTCCTGTGGTTTTATTTGCACCATTCTGTCTTTCTGCCTGGATTCTAATGGTTGAGAACACCAGAAAGGATGTTTATAGAGGGAGAAAGATATAAAATATAGAGATGATTTTTTTCAACATATAGTGTAGACAGAAACTTGGGAACTTGGGACTTGGATAGAGAGGGTTGGATGGCATATTCATGTGTATTATGGTTGTGTTAAGGTGGAACAGGTATTCAAGTATTTCTTAACAGCATGCCACCACTTTCTGGGATGACATTGCACCGACAGCGAGAAACTTATTTTACCTGGAGTTGGTAAGTAGACCAGCAATCTGTATTGTAAGGCTTCACTCTCAACCATTCAAAGTGGCTTAAAATATGTAATGAGCGTAATGGCATGGGTCAATTTCTGGGTTCTCATATATGAGTGTTTAAAAAAGAAGTGGTACATTTACACAATGGAATACTATGCAGCTATAAAAAAGAAGGATCTCGTACCCTTTGAGACAGCATGGAGGTTCCTGGAAAGTATTATGCTAAGCTAAATAAGCCAGTCAGAAAAAGACAAGTGTCACATGATCTCACTCATGTGGAATCTAATGAACAAAATAAATCCAGAGACATAGAAACATGGAACAGACTGATGAATCTCAGAGGGAAGGGGAGGAGGGGGCAGGAAGACATTAAGCAAAGAACTTATATGCTTATATGCATAACCTATGGACACAGACAATAGTGTGATGAAGGCCTGGGTGTGTGTCTGTGGATGGGGTCAATGCAGGGAAAATGGGGGACATCTGTAATACTTTCAACAATAAAGATAAATTTTAAAATAAATATATAGATAGATAAAAGAAATATGTAATGATATTTGAAAGTGAAATGGAATTATAACTTTCTCATTTGTTTGAAAAGTGTGTCCCCTGCTTGAGTAATTATTTTTTACTTAATGAGGCTTTATTCAATCTTTCTGTATAATTGAGTCTAATCAGTCTTCTGTAATCTTGGAAGGATTAATCTTTTTATGCAGTAATAGTTATTTTTGGTATTTACATGAAGGTGCCTGTAGAAGAATTATTGTACTTTTTAGATTCATTATTAATTTTTTTCATTCCAGAGCTCCAATTTGTATTCTAATTTTATAATATGTAGTGCTCAAGAGAATGAACTCTTGGAAACACTATGCAATATGGATTTTAAGACACATTATATCATTTATTTTTATAGTTTCTGTAAGAAAGTGCTTGTTGTGCAGAAACAAGGGTAGCTCATAAATATGAATAGTTGGAAAGATACTCAGGGCCTGTATTATTTGCATTGTTTTATAACTACCTCCTTGTTGTTGATAGGCTAAGGACAGGGTTCTTAGAGCAACATTCTCAAGTTTTTGTTTCCTCCACTTTAAAATTTAGGAGAACATTCTAGAGAATTAGTCAGGAAACATATATTGAGCAATTACTACATGAAGAAAACAAAGGGTAGGTATACTTTAAATACTTAAGAGGAGGAGTTTTTGAATTTAGAATGGACAATACAAATAGGAGAGACTGCCCACAAGACATATTGTGCATCATTGCTTGATTGAAAGGGAAGAAGGTTTTCATGAAGAATAGAAATTAGGGCCTGGCCCGTGTGGCTCAGTGGTTGAGCATCTGCCTAGGATTCAGGAGAATGGGGTTCAATTCCCTATCAGGGCACATGCCTGGGTTGTGGGCTTGATCCCCAGCAGGGAGTGTGCAAGAGTCAGCCCATCAGTGGCTCTCATCATTGATGTTTCTAACTCTCCTTCTCTCTCCCTTCCTCTCTCTCTGAAATCACTAAAATTATATTTTTAAAAAAATAATAGAAATTAGGGAGTAGCTGGAAGATCAGAATTGTAAAAAGGCTTCACTGTTGAACTAAGTAAAATGTTTTATCCTATAGGTAGTACAGAGCCATAGAATATCATCAGTAATTCACTTTATTTCAGAGATGAAGCATTTTAGCATTTCATTAGCTATTATTTAATATGGAATACAGCCATTTATTTGGAAGTGCAATAGTATTTTAACTATTAGCATGACAGCCCATGCTGATATACAGCATTCAATTGTCTCTGTATGAAATTTCATACAAAAAATGAAATTGATTCAGATTTCTACTCTATATTTCAGGGTGGTGGTGAATGTGTGATCTTGATCTTTAGGGACTGATGCTGCTCATTTTCATATACTAACATTAAATTCCATCAGTGTGCTAAGGGAAGTGTAAACATACAACTTGGCAAGACAGTTCTTGTCAGGGTTGATAATAATTGGAGAAACTTCAAGGTACATTATAAAAATCTTAAACTCGTTGAGGTTTCCTGTGGTCAGAATCATAAAACAGACTTAAATCTGAGTGAGATTCAGAGAATCTTGAGGGCAGGGACTATAATATATTTCCTTCATCACTGCCAATATCCAGTACATAATTATATGCTTGGCACATATTTAAGGGCTAAAAAGAACTTATTTAATGAATAAATGAATAAGTGGTATCCTGAACTTCTGTGCTCATCTCCAATGTGATTTCACTCCTTTTCCACTTTAGTCACCCCCTGGCACTTGTACATTATTACCATTTCAATTAATTTACTCATAAGACTAGGTAACTGGCAATTACTGAAACACATGATTCTGGAATGGATTGTAGCAGAGGAAGGAGCCATTAGGAGGAAATTGGTGATATTTGAATAATATCTTCAGATTAGGTAGTAGAATTGTATTAGTGCTAATTTGGGGACTTTGAAAATTGTATTTTGATTATGTAAGATGTTAACATTTGCAAAATCTGGATAAAGGGCACACAATTTTTGTGATGGTTGTGAAAGTTGAAATTATTTCAAAATATAATTTAAAGCAAAAAAAAAGCCACCCTCTGTCACCCTTAAAGTTATATTATTATTGTTGTTAGTAGTAGTAATATTAGCATCTTACTCATTTCATCCCCCAGTCCCACTCCTGCTTATACCCTCATTATGATTTTTTATCCCTTGATCTCATGGTATTTTCCATATCAGAACAGTTTCTGACCTCATTGACTTCCCTACCTAGCCTGTAGAAACAAAGTCAACCTTTTAATTAATATCCTTGCATAGTTTCAAAAATTGGCCAGACTTTTGACCTTTTTTACCATTACCATTATGTCAAACGGCAAACTCTAATCACTGACTTCTCACCTTCTGTTCTTAAGATGCTAAGACCTTATGTAATTAACAAATTGTGTGGCAAAGTCCACTGCTTACTATTTTTAGTTTAAGCTCCCCCAAATGCTTTAAAATTCTTTTATTTATATCTTATTTACTTCCAATTACATTGTACTTTTTCTTTTTAAAAAAATATATTTTTATTGATTTCAGACAGAGGGAGGGAGAGGGAGAGAGAGATAGAAACTCTCTCAATGATGAGAGAGTCATTGATCGGCTGCCTCCTGCACGCCCCCTACTGGGGATCGAGCCCACAACCTGGGCATGTGCCCTGACCAGGAATCAAACCGTGACCTCCTGGATCCTAGGTCGATGCTCAACTGCAGAGCCACAAAGGCCAGGCTACATCGTACTTTTTCTAAAATGCTCAAACACCCTTAATCCTGCCACAGAGACATAACCACTGTTAATATTAAGTGGGATTTTCTGTTAATGGGCATGTAGAAAGAGAATAGCTTTATAGCTGAAATTTTCAAAATTAGTTTAACATCAATTCCACATGAGTTTTATAACTTGATTTTCTCAATAGAATAACTTGAGAATTTCTGACATCATCAAATGTTACCGAGGGCAGAAAATTTTAATTATAATATATTTTATGCCACAAATAATATTTCAGTGAATATGCATACATTTATGATACTTAGCATTAAATTTTAGTGATAGAATAACAAATAATGGAAATACTAATTTTTCAGGCTTAATGATCCATGTTACCAAATTTTTAAATAATTTTGAACAAATGCATTATTATTTTTTTTAATTTTAACTTTCCCAATTTAAAGAATAGACAATAATTTCAAAGAAATAAAAATTTTTTTTTGCATTTCTTTGGTTGAAAATTTTTTTATGTTTATTGGCTATTTGTCTTTTTATTTTACCTTTCCTTCCTTTAAAAAATTTTTCCCTGAAATTGCCTGTATATCCATAATTTTTTTTGAAGGATCTTAGGTATTGGATGAGATGAGGAGTGTTCCAATTTTTAATATGTTTAATATTTATTTAGTTTTATGGATAGTAACTTTTAGTCTACCATATACAGAGTAAATATCTCTCCAATCTTCTTATTTTACTTTAAAATTGATTTTTTGATTTTTAATATACAATTTTTAATGTTAGCTTAGCTTTTAATATTTTATGGCTGTCTCTTTCATTTATACTTTTATATGTATCTAAAATTAATACTTATGAATTGGTATAAAATCCAAAGCATAATTGTATTTTTAGAAATATTTAGACAAATATTTTCTGTACTGACTTAAAATGACACTATTGATAAACTAACTCTGATAAGTATATAGATTTTTATTTTTATTTTATGAAGTTTTCCTCCTGTAGTCTCATGCCACTAATCAATTGCTTAATTATGGCTTTTACATACATTTAATGTTTCATAGCTCAAGGATCTACTAATTAATTTTTTAAATCCTTGACAAGTCTTACACATGTATTTCCCCATAGGAACATTTATAATTATTTTTAAAAGCTTACAAACTTTGTCTGTTGTATTTACATTAATATGTTAATTTGAGAAAAAGTTCCAGGGGTGCATTATAATGCCATCTCCTTCAGGGAAATTATCTCTTACCATTAATTCTGTCTCATTTTTATACAACTCAAAATTTTGTAGTTGTGTCTACATAGGTTCTGTTGAGTTTAATACTAAATATTTTTAATTTTGAAATCTGTCAATGATTTTTAGAAATTATTTTCAATTTCTCCTTTAAATGCTTTTTAAATAGATATTAAATTTTCAGTTTTACAAACTGCCTTTTAGGCTTCTATCAAAATCATATGTAATGAATTACATTAATAGATTACCTCATACTGAAACTTCATGTTGAATTTCCCTGGCATACATGAACTAAATCTGGTCTTGGCACAATAAAAAAGTTTATATTAATTTTTTTTAAAAGTAAGGTTTATTGAGGTATAACTTACATATTTTCAAATTCATCCTGTTTAGTGGTACAGTTCTATGATTTTTATCAAACACATATTTATATAATCTCCACCAAATGAAAGTATAGAACTTGGCCATCACACCAAAAATTTCCCTATACTTTTTTAAAGTCACTCATCTTCCTCCCTCCCAACATCTGGCAACCATTGATCTATATCCTTTCCTGATAATTTTGCCCTTTCCAGAATGACTTATAAATGGGACCATATAGTATATAATTTTTCAGTTTTGCATCTTTCACTTAGCATATAGCATTTGAGATTCTTGCTGTTCTGATTGTTTTATTGTTGTTGGTTGTAGAGAGGGAGGAAAAAGGGAGATGGAGAGAGAGAAACATCAAACGGTTGCCTTTCATTCACACCCCAACAAAGATTGAACCTACAACCCAGGTATGTACCCTGACCTTCCAGTGTACCTTATGCCACTCCAACCAGCTGAGCCACACCAGTCCGGGCCTGATTGTTTTTTGATTAAACAGATGTACCACAATTTGTTTATCCATTAAGAAGATAATGACATTTAGCTAATGTCTTGATGTTTGCATTATAAATAAGGTGACCGTAAACATTCCTCTACAGATTTCTGTGGATTTATAATTTCATTTCTCTTGACAAAATGATTATGAATGGGATTGCTTATTCACATGATAAATAAACATTAAAATTTGTAGGAGATTGCCAAACTCCCAATGTGGCTGTAATATTTTGCATTTTCCACAACAGTGGATAAAAGTCCCGATTGCTTTACATCCTTGCCAGCACTCAGTAATGTCAAAACTTTTTTCTTTTAAAATATATTTTAGCCATTCCAATGTGTGTGTAAATGTACCTCATTTTATTTATAACAATTTTATTAAGATATAATTCACATATCTCCATTTAAATATAAAATCCAGTGCTTTTTGTATATTCTCAAATAGGTACATCCACGGCCATACAGTCCATTTTAGAACAGTTTTTATCACTTCAAAAAGAAACCCTAAAACCTTTAGATAAGTCCCCTTTCCCCTTATCCCCTGCTCCCAACCTTAAATACCACCAATTTACTTCCTGTCTCTAAGTTTCTCTATTCTGGACTTTCATATGAATGAAATTATATAGTATGAGGTATTTTGTGATTGGCTTATTTCATCTAAAATAATGATTTTGAAGTTTATTCATGTTGTAGCATATATCAGTGTTTCATCCCTTTATGTGATGAAATAATATTCCATTGCATGGGTTTCACATTTTTAAAATCCATTTGCTCATTGATGGTCATTTGAATTGCTTCCACTTTTTTGACAATTATGAATAATGCTGCTATCAACATTTATGTACAAAAGCAAAAACAAAAACAAATGGGACTTCATCAAACTAGGAAACTTCTGCACACTGAAGGAAACCATCAACAAAACAAAAAACAACCTACTGAATATGTCCACAAATGATATATCCAATAAGGGGTTGTATCCAAAATATATAAGGAGCTCACAAAACTCAGTAACAAAAAAATAAATTATCCAATCAAAAATGGGCAGAGGATATGAAGACACTTTTCTCCAAAAAGAACATACAGATGATTGACAGACACATGAAAAGATGCTTAACATCACTAACAATCAAGGAAATGCAAATCAGAACCACAATGAAATAGCACTTCATAAAAGTCAGAATGATAATTATCAAAAAGTCAACAGCCCAGCTGGGCGTGGCTCAGTGGTTGAGTGTTCACCTGGGATCCAGGCGATCAGGGTTAGATTCCCGGTCGGGGGTGTGCGGGGGGCAGCCGATCAATGACTCTCTCATCATTGATGTTTCTACCTCTTTCTCTCTCCCTCTCCTTTCCTCTCTCTGAAATCAATAAACACACATTAAAAAAATTTTTTTTTAAAAGTCAACAATTAACGAGTGTTGGCGAGGATGTGGAGACTAGAAAACCCTTTGTATTTTTAGTGGGATTGCAAATTGGTTTAGCCACCATGAAGGACAGTATGGAGATACCTCAAAAAATTAAAAATATAGCTGCCATAAGACCCAGACTTTACATTCCTGGATATTTATCCAAAGATAATGAAAACACTGCCCAGCTGGGCGTGACTCGGTGGTTGAGCGTGGAGCTAGGATCCAGGAGATTGGGGTTCTATTCCCGGTCAGGGCATATGCCTGGGTTGCAGGCTCAATCTCTAGTCGGGGGCGTGCAGGAGGCAGCCGATCATTGATGACTCTCTCTCTCATTAATTGATGTTTCTATCTCTCTCTTTTCCTCTCCCTTCCTCTCTCTGAAATCAATAAAGATTTTTAAAAAAGAAAAGAAAATGAAAACAATAATTACAAAATATATATGTACCCCTATGTTCAGTTCAGCATTATTCACAATAGTCAATATATGAAAGCAACCTAGGTGTTCATTGACAGATGAATAAATAAAAAAGATGTGGAATATATATGCAAAACTACACACACACACACACACACACACACACACAATGTAATATTATTCAACGATAACAAAGAATGAAATCTTGTCATTAGTGAGAACATGGATAGACCTGGAGGATATTATGCTAAGTGAAATAAGTCAGACAGACAAATACTGCATGATTTTACTTATATGTGGAATTTAAAAAAATCAAAACAAACAAATGTACAAAACAAGTAAAAAACAAAATACAGACTCATAGACATAAAGAACAAACTGATGGTTGTCAGAGTGAACAGGGGTTTACAGATGGGTGGAAAAGGTAAAGCAAAATAGTCAATAATAGTGTGATAAGTTTGCATGGTGACAGATGGTTGGTTACTAGACTTAATGTGGTGAGCACAACATAAGATATATAAATGTTGAATCACTATGTTGTACAGCTGAAACTAATATTGTATGCCAACTGTAATTTTAAAAGTTCAATATACACTATTGCAAAACTTAAAAAATTATGTGCATTTTTTGTGTGGACATATATTTTAATTTCTCTTAGGTTCAGATTTCTTTTAACAGATATTTTTTACAGTAGTTTTAGATTCTTACCAGAATTGAGCAGAAAGTACAGGGTTTCCATATACCCTCTAATCCCACTCGGCACAGCATCTCCTGTTATTAACATCCTATGTCAAATGGCACATTTATTACAATTAATGGACTTATATTGACACTTCATTAATCACCCAAAGTCCATACTTTACATTAAGGTTCACTCTTGGTGTTATACATTCTACAGGTTTTGATAAATGTATAATTATATGTATCCACCATTGCAGTATCATATACAATAGTTTCAATGCCTTAAAAATCCTCTGCTCTTTACCTATTATTCATGCCCACTCTACTAACTGTTGCCAGTCACTGATGGTTTTACTATGTCCACAGTTTTGTGTTTTCTAGAATGTCATATGGATGGAAGCATATAGTATGGAACCTTCTTAAACTAGCTTCTTTCAGTTAGTAATATACATTTGAGTTTCCTCCATGTTTTCTTCTTGCAGATACCTATACTTATCTTCATATTTATAATTTTAGTGTTCCTTATTTTGTTCCTGTAGATTCACATTTCCATATGGTATCGTTTTGTTCTAGCATATAGAACTTCCTTTAGCATTTTTCGTAGCTTATGCCTCCTTGTGACAAAATCAGTTTTCTTTTATCTGAAAATATCTTTATTCCTTTATTTCTGAAAGATGATATCACTGGATATAGGACTCTATTTCACAGCTTGTTTTTCCAGGACTTGAAAGATGTCATAGCTGTCATTATATTTTCATTGACCTCCACTGTATCTACTGGGAAATCAACTCTTTTTATTATTTTTTCTCCAGTATATAATGAGTCATGTTTTATGGGTAACTTTAAGATCTCTGTGTCTTTTTACATACTTTGAGTACTCTTATTTCTTTGTACCTATATGCATTGAGATTTCAAAATCTCTAAGTTGATATTTAAGTTTTCTATAATAATTAAGTTTTCTTTTTGGAAAAGTTTTTTATATTTTTTTTCAAATATTTTATCTGTCATTTTCTCTTTCTCTTCTCCTTCTGGGTCTACACAAACACATAGATTTCTTAATATTCTCCCATAAGTCACAGAGGCTTTGTTCAATTTCCCTCTCTGCTCTTCAGGTTAGGTAATTTCTATTAATATATATTCAAGCTTATTGACTCTTTATTTTGCTCTCCACAATCTGCTGCTGAGCCCATCCAGTACACTTTTCATTTCAGTTATTCAGTTCTATAATTTCCATTAGGTTCATTTTTATGATTTTACTTTCTGCTGATATTTTCCATCTGTTCATATATCATAACTGGAATTTCCCTACAATGGTAGAACAACTTGTTAAGTCTTTTAATATTCCTTTCTACTAATTTTATGTTGTGGTTGGCATTATTGATTTATTTTTTCTTATTATACTTCACATTTTTTCCTTTCAAAAATGTTTTAATTGGTTTTAGAGAGAGAGGAAGGGGGAGAGAGAGAGAGAGAGAGAGAGAGAGAGAGAGAGAGAGAGAGAGAGAGAGAGAGAGACATCAAAGTGAGAGAGAAACATTGATCAGTTGCCTTCCATATGCATCACAACCTGGTTATGTGCCCTGACCAGGAATTGAACCAGAGACCTTTTGGTGCAGGGGATGACATTCAACCAACTGAGCCAGGGCACATCTCTTGCCTACACTGCTGCAGGAGCTTCCTAATCTGTACTGACTAGTGCTTGTTCCTCAGGTCCTCACCAGGCACAAAAATCTCCTATACTTTCTTGGAAATTTTCATCTAGGGGTGTGAATAAATAGGATTCTGAATGAAAGAAAAGTGTATCTGAAAATCTTTTACAGTGGTTACCTTTCGTATTACCTCTCTGATTTTTTGCTGATCAGTTCATTGCAGCCAGCAAATACTTATGGAGAACTGGGCAGAAAAGGCCAGAACAGTCTGACTCACTCTGATTCAACTATGTGACATGGTTGATAAAAAGGCAATTGCAATAAAACTCTGTTTATAGCCTGAGGCTCTTTTATTTTTTTTTATTTTATTATTTTTTAAAAATATATCTTTATTGATTTCAGAGAGAGGAAAGGAGAGGGAGAGAGAGAGATAGAAACATCAATGATGAGAGAGTCATTGATCGACTGCCAGTATGAGGCTCTTTTAAAAGGAAGTGCCATCATCCATGGAAGGACACTTAGGTTGTTTCCATGTATTGGCTATTGGACAACTGGATGCTTTTACTCACATATAGGATATAAAACAAAAAGCAACAAGCAAATCAAATGAGAAAACAAACTCATAGATACCCATAGTAGAATGGTGGTTAGCGGGATGCAAGAGGGGTGGGCGACAGAATAAAGATAAAATAAAGGGGATCCAATCGTGGTGACAGAAGGAGCCTGAGTTCAGGGTGGTGAACACACAATGGAGTGTAGAGGTATATTATAAAGTACACCTGAAATTTATATAAATGTTATTAACCAATGTTATCCCAATAATTTTAATTGAAAAATGCAAAATAGAAGTACAAATTATACAGTAAAAAATTTGCCCCCTTTTGACATAAAAGACAGATATTTAAACTTATAAAATGCAGAAAAATTTTAAAGTGAAAACTTATTACTGTAGTGCCTATCCACTAGCACTTCCCTTAGAATCCACTTTGATTAAGCATTTGTTATCATTTCTTTAAGAAAAAGTATATTCCATCATATATATGTATCTATGAATATATTTATATGAATTCTACAAATATAATCATATCATATTTTACATAGTTCTGCATCTTGCATTATTAACTAGGCTATTCAATCTCATCTACTTTTTAAAATTTTTTGAGGAACCTCCATTCTCTTTTCATAATGACTGTACCTGATGATAGAAGTGATCAGTGTCTTTTGTTATTTATAGCAAGCCATTTTCAAACATACCTGAGTTTATGCTAATAAAGAGCCTCTTGTGGCCCTGCAGGGCCAACCTTATGATTAGAGGTTTGAAACTTTCCAATTTACCCCTCAGCCCTGGAATTCCAGGGAAGGGAAAAGGCTAAAGTCAAATTGAGTTCAAATACCAATGGTCATTGATTTATCAATCATACCTACGTAATGGAACCGCCATCAAAACCCCTAAATGGTCAGATTTAGATGTACCTGGAGGGTGGCACACCCCAACTCCAAGGTGACAAAAGCTTCTGCAATCAGGAACCTTCTAGACTTCTTAATTTGGCTGTTCATTTGTATTCTTTATAATATCCTTAATTATAAACTGGTAAAGTAGGTAAAACTCTGTGAGCCACTCCACCACATTATTAAGCCTGAGGAGAGGGTCATGGGAAACCTCTGAATTTAAAGCTAGTAAGTCAGACGTACAGGTGGCAACCTGGGACTTGCAACTTGCATCTGAATTTGTGGGACAGACTGAGCCCACAACCTGTGAGTCTGTGTTAACTCTGGATAATTAGTATCGTAATTGAATTGAATCATAGCACGCCCAGTTGGTGTTCAGAGAGTGGAGAATTCATTGCTGTAGGGGAAAACCAACCAACCAACAAACATCCCTTTGGTGTCAGAGTGTTACTGTAAAACACTACAGAGCACAAACCCCATTGTTTCCCTCAAGTAGATGTAGATCCAGAATTGTAGCTGCTGAAATACCGTGGGATAGCAAGAAATGTTGAATAACTAGCTTTTAAATTATCTTGGCTTTTCAGGATAGTGTAGGGTCTTTTCTGGCCCAAAGACTTGTTAGTCAAATAGAAATGGTCCACATTTTATCAGAAATCTATATTGTAGAGAAAATATATCCTAAGGCTCTGTTGTAAATAGACTTCCTCTTGTGTGAAAAGGATTGTGTCTAATGCCTTTCTGTGTTCCAAGCACTAACCCACTGCCCTACCACTACAAAGTGCTCAGTAAATGTTTGCTCTTGATGATATTGATGAAATAATCATTCCCACAAAGGGCACCCTGTATCCTCTGAAATGGAGCAAATATATCACCACCCTGGACTCTTTGCAGGGAGAATGCTTTTTAAGTAACAAGTACAAGTAGGAACTACCTGAGTGTTTGTTAACCTTTACCATGAAAGCCGATTAAAATTCTCTGGAGTGTAATAAGTCCCTGGAAGGCTGTTCCACTTACTGCAAATTTCCTTCATTTATCTCATTACCTGAAATGACATTTAACATCTTGCACAATTGGAATAATTTGATCTAAATCACATTATCTTTCTTATGAATGATGATGGTTCAAGAGAAAGATGAAAGCTCGGTTATAACAAGCACACTTTGTTAAATGTGCACAACATTGCCAAAAATATTGCAAATAATTTAAAGATACTGTTTTTATCCATTTTGAACCATTATATTATTTTTTCTGTGGCTCTTTTCAGCCTGTTACCTCCAAAACTCTGTACCTGTTTTTCCACATGATACCTTGACTCTCCTAATATCCCATTTTCTCACCTGAGTTTTTCTTCCCTGATTTGGTAGCCTTGTCTGTTGGCTGAGCTGATGAGGTCTAGGGTTGGCTATAAAAGATGCAACAGATTTGAGGTCTACTCTGGAACTGTCTAGTCCTTATCGTTATCACTTATATTGGCTCTTGTCAAACTAGCTGCATTGTACTATATTCTGGATGGAACATTGCGCTTTTAATAACCACGTAACTGATTGTTCATTTTAACATTCTCTTTGAATAAAAACCCAGTTTTCTACATTTCTGATTCTAGTTGGTTACCAGATCTCTTGAAGGGATCCTAGTTGTGCGAAGATACTCATCAATTACAGCCACTACTTTTCTAAAAATTGTTTAAAGGACACGTTTCCCCTAGAAGAGCCAGCCTTAGTTCCTGAGCTGCCTAGAGCTACACTTTATACTGTGGAGCTTCCCCAGTATTTTAGATATTTGATTGCCTCAGTTTTTCATTAAAACCAGATCCTTTGTATACAGTTAGAGAATGATAATATCTCTAAAACCTAATTCAAGAAAATGGAAAACATCCAGGCCGGGCGTGGCTCAGTGGTTGAGCGTCGACCTAGGATCCAGGCGATCAGGGTTCAATTCCCGGTCAGGGCACATGCCCGGGTTGTGGGCTCGATCAATGACTCTCTCATCATTGATGTTTCTATCTCTCTCTCTCCCTCTCCTCTCTTCTCCTCTCTCTGAAATCAATAAAAAGATCTATTTTTAAAAAAGAAAAGAAAATGGAAAACATCTATTACCACCCTAGATTTAGCCTAGGGAATATGGAGTACCTTGTTTCCATGCGATGATGGTTAATTTTATGTGTCTACTTGGCTAGGCCACTGAATCTAAATATTTGGTCAAACGTTATAGCCAAAATATCTATGAAGATATTTTTTTAAATGTGATTAAGTAATCAGTAGAATCTGAGTAAAGCAGATTACTCTCCATAATGGAGGTGGGCCCCACTGAATCATTTGAAGGTCTTAATAGATAAGGACTTAAGTCCTGCGAAGAAGTAGGGATTCTGCCACAGATTGACTTCAAATTCAAACGTCAACTCTTCCCTGGGTGTTGAAGCTTCTACCCTCTCCTGCAGATTTCAAACTTGCTAACCTCTACACAAGCCAATTCCTTAAAATCAATCTCTCTCTCTCTCCATGTATGTATGCTATTGGTTGTGTTTCTCTGGAGTACCCTAATTATAATTACATACACCATCACAACCATTGGGGATTAAACCTTGTGAAATACTTGCTGAATTGTTGAGAAGAGAGAAACCACACATACTTCCTCTTACATTTTGATACCTCCAATGAAAATTGAACTGTTTTTGAAACTATACTAAGTACCACCTTGATTTTACAGCATCAATCTTATGAGATAAGGTAATAACATCCCACTTTACCGATGAAGAAAGTAAAGCTTATGGAGTTAAATTATTTTGTTCAATGCCACCTGGCTCCCAAGTGGTGGAGTCAGGTTTCAAATTGTGTCCTGTATGGCATCAAAGCTCTGGCTGTACCAATTTGACTCACCAATTGAACCCTGCTTGTTACAATAAGGATTAAGTCAGTTATACAGAAACTTTGGTAAATAATGATGGGGGACTTATACCTACATTCAGATTTTGGTCCCTATGCCACGAGAATTTTATTCTCTGAGGGTGATTAAGTGGGTACATATATATTTCAATCATATATATATATAAATCATAAACTAGTGCCTAACCGTGGGAACTGGGCAGATTTTGGCATGAGGTTTGCTTGGGATGGTCCCGGTTTTAGCACTGGAAATATGATATCCCTGGAAACTCATCCACCCCTAGCAGACCAGCAGAGTTGATGACCATAGGTTAATAAAAATTATCCCTATAGAATATAGATAAATCAATACAGAAGAAGTGTCCTTTGTAATACCTTAACCAAAGTTTTATGTGTAATTGAAGGCAAAACTTATGTACAAGTAACTTACTTTGTTTTCTTAATATTGGTCTATTAATAGTTATTAACATTTTGATGCTATATATGGTTTCTTGAATTTTTAAAAAGTATATATCTTTATTGATTTCAGAGAGAGGAAGGTAGAGGGAGAGAGAGATAGAAACATCAATGGTGAGAGAGTCATTGATGAGCTGCCTCCTGCACGCCCCCTACTGGGGATCAAGCCCACAACGCAGGCATGTGCCCTGACCTGGAATTGAACCTTGCCCTCCTGGATCATGGATCTATGCTCAACAGCTAAGCCACGTCAACCGGGCGCTTCTTGGATTTTTATTGCTCTGAATTTCAAGTCTGCAGAATTAAATGTTAACCAAGTGACAAGGAAAGTCAATTTGTCTAATACATCTAATTTATAATCACCTACATTTTTTCATAAAACTTAGACTGGACAAATTATTTTTAGAAATATATGGTCAGATGACCTTTGAAATTTGACATTGCTAAGATTTTTTTTTAAAAACTCACTTTAAATTCATAATCATACATTCCCTGTTTACTATTTCCAGGGAATGGGATTGTTAAAAGCAAATAAGCATTGAGAGTCCACAATCATGAAAGGCATTGCCCTTACGGAGGAGCATTAGTCTATGTGCACTGACATAACATCAAAACATCTAGTTGGCTGAAATGTTCAGTAAATAAATTGTTCACTTTGGTTAAGGGTCAAAGAAATAATTTGTTGTGTTTGAATATTTTCCCTCCACTTCATCTGGCCAAAGACACAGAATAAAACATTTTAGGTAAATTGTTATTTCATTATGAAATTTTCCCGCTATTATAACCTGAATTTCTGTAACACCCTGTGTTTATAGCACAATAGTGTCAGAATTTTTTGAAGAACTTTGATCTATAAGGGAAGTGCAAATTATAAATAAGGATAATTCATTTTTAAATTCCTTTTGTCTTAGGTCACCCCATTTACACTTTCACTACCATTACCTTAATGACTTATCCATAGGGAACACCTTTGAATGAGGGAATTTTTCCTCTTTGGCAATTTTCTACTGGGCCTATGAAAATAGACAGCTCTGTTCAAAATTTCATTCCTCACAGAACTTTTGAAGACCTTTTCACTAAGTAACACTTTTCTTTGGGGGCATGTGGGTTTCTTCATCCATAGGTGGTATTGTTGTGTATCTTAAGGGCAAAAATAAATCCTGGAGGGTGCTTTTGAGCTTGACTTCATTGAAAATATTTGGGTGCTAGAGATACGGTATACTTTTGAAGGAAACAACAAATGTGGAATTTTTTTGTACATATTTTAAACCTCATTTAGAATCTGGATGCTATTTGAGTTGGTGTCAAGGATGCATGAAATTAAATTTGGGAAAGCTCATCTTTAAGAAACACCAATTTCTTCCTCCATCAGGTAGTTAGATGCTGGGTAGGAGTTAAGACTGGCCATTTTCCCATGGAAATTAATGGAGTTAATGACACTGGTTAAGAGTTTTTTCTTAATCCTGCACATCAAATATGTACTTATGATTTAAGGGACTGAGGTTAGATTCAAGGAATCTTTTAAAAAGGAAAGTGTAACATCTGTGGGATGGAAAAACATCTTGTGGAAGTTTGCTACTTTCTGACTCGGGAAAAAGTCAGATTTTTAAGTGTGTCTGCAAAAGTCATTCTCATAGAAAGTATGTTTTCAACAGAATGCTAAAGCATATTTTAAAATAGTATATTCAACTAGGTGTTTTAATTTAAAAGATTAGGGAAACATATGGTATATTTGGGGAATAACTTGGAATTTAAATGTTCGTGTTTTCAAATCAGGATATATTTTACTACTGAATTAGAAAAGATTCCATTTAAAAATATACATTAAAGTGGATTTCATATGTATTTTATTCACATGAGTAATAAATATTAGAGGAATATTGCTTTTCCATTTTATTAATGTTTTGTAATATGAGTTATAAAATTGAACAAACATCACCAGTACTTCTTAGTATATTTTTAAATATGGGGTTGTTTTATGCAGTGGGGATTTTCTACAGAAGGTAATAATGTTTACTTTTTCCTGTATTGCAAAGTTTCTAAATTCTAAATCAGATAGTCATTTAATCAAAGAGTCTTTGCATTATAAAATTACGCATTTTCAAATTGCTTGGTCATCTCTTGTCATTTGACCATTTCACCAACACTAGGAAATGATTAGAACTGATGTAATTGATCACAGAAGAGGAAACTGAGATTCAGGGAGCTAACAAGACTTACCTAAGATTACATGGGTAATTGGTTGCAGAGGGAGGATCAGCCCTTGGAATTTCTAGCTCTCATTTCAGTGTTCTTTCTATTATTCTGTACAGTCTGGTCCTTAAACTGTCATAATCAGATCCCTTATTTAAACATGAATATTTCTTCAAAACCCAAGAGTTTGGTGGGGTAAGCATAAGCAGATAGGATGGTGCCTTTCAGAATCCTCTGACAGATGGCCCAAGTGAGATAATAGTTCAAAAAGTATACAATAAACAGCTCAGTAAAGATAGATGATGCAAATACTAAAAATACAAATTCAGTTTGGCAATATCAGTATAATAAAAATAGAACAAAAGGTGAAAATCATGTTCTCTGATATGTGGAGAAGCAGTTTTGAGGGGAAGGAGAGCATGGGGAGAGAGAGGGAAATGGAGGGGGATAGGAGGGGAAAGAAAGTCCACATTGAGAGTAAACTGATGTTTCATAATTCTTCAAGAGGCCAGCCCCACTCGTCTGTTCACCTGAATTAAAATATTCCATATTTTTCTTAACCTACCTTAAATTCGTTTGCAAGGGGAATCTTGACTCAATAAATCTAAGGCAAAACTGTTAAGATTGTGTAAGTTCTGTGAAAAGTCCACTACATGGTATGTCTGTGACTTTACTGCCTGTTTTCTTCCAGGATTTTTATGGTTTTGTGACTTACATTTAAGTCTTTTATCCATTTTGAGTTTATTTTTGTGTATGGTGAAAGTTGGTGGTCTAGTTTCATTTTTTTTGCATGTATCTGTCCAATTTTCCCAGCACTGCTTATTGAAGAGACTGTCCTTACTCCATTCGATATTCTTGCCTCCTTTGTCAAATATTAACTGACCATAATAGCGGGGGTCTATTTCTGGGGTCTCTGTTCTGTTCCATTGATCGATATACCTGTTGTTGTACCAATACCAGGCCGTTTTGATTACAGTGGCTTTGTAATATAGTTTGAAGTCTGGTAATGTGATCCCTCCCACTCTGTTCTTTTTTCTCAAGATGGCTGCAGCTATTCGGGGTCTTTTTTGGTTCCATATAAATTTTCGAAATGTTTGTTCTAGGTCTGTGAAATATGCTGTTGGTATTTTCATAGGAATTGCATTAAATTTATAAATTGCTTTGGGTAGTATGGGCATTTTAATGATATTAATTCTTCCAATCCATGAGCGTGATAAAGGCCATATATGACAGACCTACAGCCACCATCATACTCAATGGGGAAAAACTAAAACCATTTCTGTTAAAAACCGGAACAAGATAGGGATGTCCACTTTCACCACTCTTATTTAACATATTACTGGAAGTCCTCGCCATAGCCATCAGACAGGAAGAAAACATAAAAGGTATCCAAATTGGAAAGGAGGAAATAAAACTGTCATTATTTGCAGATGACATGATATTGTACATAGAAAACCCTAAAGACTCCATCAAAGTACTACTACATTTGATAAACAAATTTGGCAAGGTAGCTGGATACAAAATCAACATCCGGAAATCAATGGCATTCTTATACACCAACAATGAACTTTCAGAGAGAGAAACTAAAAAAGCAATACCATTTACCATTGCAACTAAAAAAATAAGATACCTAGGAGTAAATTTAACCAAGGATGTAAAAGACTTGTACTCAGAAAACTACGTGACACTGAAAAAAGAAATAGAGGAAGATTTAAACAAGTGGAAGAAGATTGTGTAAGTTCTATATAAAGAAGATAACTTTTCTTAAACACATGTAAGTGGACCTAAATAATGGACACATAGAGATATGCACGTGGATAAGGCATGTGAAGTCTTTTAAAGCAAATTTTAAATATAATGCAACATCAAATAAAATCATAAAAGAAGTGTGTTTCATCCTGTCTATCTAGAAAAATTTAATTTAATCCCTTAGACTCCAGTCTGGAATTAATTGTGTAAAGTTTCCCACATTTCTTATATATTTATATTTTTAAAATTATCTTTATTGTTGAAAGTACTACAGATGTGTGTCCCCCCCCCATGGACCCTCTCCACATCTCTCCTTCCTCCCCCCCAGGCCTTCACCTCATTTGTGTCTGTGTCCATAGGTTATGCATATATGCATGTAAGTTCTTTGGTTAATCTCTTCACACACATACACACATACACCATTCCCTCTGAAATATGTCAGTCTGTTGCATGTTTTAATGTCTCTGGGTCTATTTTGTTTGTCAGTTTATTTTGTTCATTAGTTTCTTAAAGAGACCCTTCAACGTTTCATGTAATACTGGTCTGGTGGTGATGAACTCCTTTAGCTTTTTCTTGTCTGTAAAGCTCTTTATCTGACCTTCAGTTCTAAATGATGGCCTTGCTGGGTAGAGTAATCTTGGTTGTAGATCTTTGCTTTTTTTATACTTTGGATTTTAGGAAATGTTATGATAAAAATCATACATAATTCAACGTATTATATTTACAAATTGACAGATATAGCATAAGCATTTCTAGTTTTTAACTGTATTTTTATTATTAACATTATTACAGATCTTGCCATCCCTCCCCCCGCCCTTGCCTACATTCACCCACCTGCAACCTCTCCTTCCTTCTGGCCATCACCACTCTGTTGTCTGTGTCTATCAATTATGCATCTGTGTTCTTTGGCTAATCCCTTCACATTCTTTCATGCAGCCCACCCCTCTACCCTCCCCTCTGACAGCTGTCAGTCTGTTTCCTGTATCCATGCCTCCGTTTCTATTTTGTTCATCAGGTTATTTTGTTCATTACATTCTACATATAAATGAGATCATATGGTATTTGTCTTTCTATGACTGGCTTATTTCACTTAGCATAGTAATCTTCAGGTTTATTCATCTGTCTCAAAGGTAAGATTTCCTTTTTTATGGCCATGTAGTATTCCATTGTAAAAATATACCAGTGTTTTTATCCACCCATCTACTGATGGGTACTTGGGCTGTTTCCAGATCTTGGCTATTGTAAATAATGCTGCAGTGAACATAGGGGTGCATATATTCTTTTGAATTAGTGTTTCTGATTTCTTCAGATATATTTGCAGAAATTCAATCTCTGGCTCAAAAGGCAGTTTCCATTTTTAATTTTGTGAGGAATCTCCATACTGTTTTCCGCAGTGACTGCACCAGTTTGCATTCCTACCAGCAGTGCACAAGGGTTCCCTTTTCTACACATCCTTGCCAGCACTTGTTGTTTGTTGATTTATTTATGGTAGCCATTCTGAGAGGTGTGAATTTTTCTCTCATTGTGGTTTTAATTTGCATTTCTCTGATGAGTAGTGCTGTTGAGTATTTTTAAAATATTTTTTTTATTATTTTTAGGTAGAGAGGAAGGGAAAGGGATAGAGAGATAGAAACATCCATGAGAGAGAAGAAACATCATTGATTCACTGCCTCCTGCATGCCCCCTACTGGGGATTGAGCCTGCAACCCAGGCATGTGCCCTGGCTAGGAATTGAACCAGTGACTTCTTGGTTCATGGGTCGACACTCAACCACTGAGCCACAGTGATGAGGGCGATACTATGTTATTGTTTTATTATTCTATTATTGGCCATTGGGAGTTATTTCAGACTGACTCCTGTATCCCTTTGACATGTCCCATCCTTCTGTTTCTTGAGCCCAATCTTGTTTTCTGGCACTACAAGATGCTCCAAGCTCATCTAGTCTTTCACCTAGTCTAACCTTAAAATCAGCCCTTTCTCCAAGGAGCTCTGGTTTATATAATTGGAAATCGATATTTATAAAACAAGATCTGGGCACAGGGTGCACTTTGCTACTGAAATTTCATTGTGACTAGGTCCTCTCAAGACAGAGAGCTGGGAAATATTTGTATGTAGACTAACCCATGCTTATATATTTCTACAAAATAAGTTCAGCCCCTTGTTTTCTTATTTAAGTTTTTGCTCTGTGGTTTAGTAGTTCAGATTTTTGTTTGGTTGGTTATGGTGTTTTCCCCAGTACTCTTTAAGACCCATCTATACTGTGTTACTATCAGCATTTTCTATTTTTCCTTCTCCCTTTTCTTTGTATTTTTAGATGAGTAATTTTTTATTTTTTGTAATATGTAACATGTAAATTAGTTTTCCACCCTCAACTCCCCCTTGGTTTTAGTTTTACATGCGTATTTATGTTTTAAAATATTGAGCATTAAGTCCTATTGATGAAGTTATCCCGGTCATCACTTTACCTGTATGAAATTCATCCTCTAGTAGATTCCTTAAGAAAGCCTGATGGGTGCAGAATTCCTCAAGTTCTTTTTTAAAAAATTAAAAAAATTTTCATTTCTATTGAGGTATAATTGATAAAGTTATATATATTTAAGGAGTATCACATGGCTTGACATACATGTATATATATTCGCTATATATTTATTCTATATGTATTTACTATATGTGTGTGTGTATATATGTGTATATAGTGAAATGATACCACATCTATCTAATTAACACATCAATTGCCTTACATATTTATATTTTTGTTGTTGTTGTTAATCCTTATCCGAAGTTATTTTTTTTCCCTATTACTTTTCAGACAGAATGGAAGTGGGGGGAGGGAGAAGGGTAAAGAGAGACTGAGAAACATTGGTATGAGAGAGACTCATTGGCTGCCTCTTGCACATACCTCCTGGCAGGAAGCAAACCCGCAACTGAGATACATGCCCTTGACCGGCCATCAAACTTGTGACCTTTCAGTGTGCGGGCCAACACTCTAACCACTTATCCACACCGTCCAGGGCTTACATATTTACATCTTTTTGGCATGGTGAAAACACTTAAGATTTACTGTTATAGCAAATTTCAAGTATACATACAGTATTAATAACTATGTTCACCATATTTTACATTAGATCCCTAGGACTTTTTCATCTTATATCTGAAAGTTTGTGCCCTTGGACCAACCTCTCTCCGTTTTTTCATCCCCCAGGCCCTAGTAATTATGGTTCCATTTCTCTTAAGTTCTTTTACGTTGAACATTTTATTTCAATAACATTGATAGCGCCCTAGTTGGTTTGTCTCACCGATCTAGAATTTTGCTTTTTCCAGAATGTCACATATATGGAATCACACAGTATATAGCCTTTTAAAGACTGGCTTCTTTTACTCAGCTCTGTGGGCTTAAAATTTATGCATATCTTTGTGTACCTCCATAATCCATTTCTTTTCTTTTCTTTTTTTATTTTTTTAGGGCTGGTTTGAAAATTTTTAAAAAATTTGTCTTTATTGTTGAAACTATTATGGATGCCCCCTCTCCCCACTCCCACCCCTCCCCAGGCCTTCCCTGTACTGCTGTCTGTGTGCAGGTGCTATGCATACATTCATATAAGTTCATTGGTTAATCTCTTCCCACTCCCCCTTTCCTCTGAAATAAACTTCACTTCTTTTTATTGCTGACTATATTCTATTATGTGGATGTAGCAGATTTATTCATTCACATATAGAAGGACCTCCTGATTGATTTTTACCTTTAGACACTTGAACAAAGCTGCTATAAACATTTGTGTCGAGGTTTTTGTGTGGACAGTTGTTTTCAAATCAGTCAAAACCTAGGATCATGATTGCTGGATTATAGGATAAGACAATGTTAGCGTTGTGAAAAATTGCTGAAGTACCTTCCAAAGGGGCTATAGTGTTCCCTTTTGCCTTCCAAACAGCAAAGAATGAAAGCTCCTGGTGTTCTGTGTTCATTTGTAAGCTTTTCCATATCCTTAAGTACTTGTTTGATAAATTTTATTATTTCTAGAGTGTAGACTTATAGCTTTATTGTGCTTCAAGGGTGTTTTTAGGGCTAGATTACACAACTGATGAGTAAAAGTTCATTTCTTGATTTTGTAAATATGTATCTACAGATATCACTTTCCTCTTGGTCATTTTTATGGTGTTGGGGTGATTTACAATATCCCTTGTTTAATGTTGTCCTTTTTTTTGGTCAGTCTAGGAAAGGTTAGGTTCTTTAGTAGTATTTTACTTGACTGCTTTGTTTTGTTTATTTTGATGGTAAGGGGCCTTTTGAATATAGTGAACCTTTAATTTTAAGTTTACCCTGTATGTTTTAGGACTTTAAATTTTTCCCTCTTTTCTTCTTTTTTCATTCATCATCCAATTGTCATATAGTGTTTCTTCCTCTCATTTAGCCTTTATTCTACCCTAGAAGCCAATGAATTGTACAACTGTCCCTTTAAATTTTATGTAGCTCTTTAAATTTTCTCTGGCCCTTTAAATCAAGTTTATTTGAAATTTCTTACCTGTAGTCAATACTCTGATCTGCTTGGACACCTTGCCTCTGTATTTATATTTAAGGTTGGTTTAAACTTTTAGGTGTACATTCCAAATCACCCTTAGGCCCAGCCCCTTTGCTAGCCTTAGTTCTTCCAACAGCTTTTCTCAGTCTGCCTTTGCTCCTCAAAAAGCCCTGTAGCAGCTCAGAGGGTTGGGGGCATGAGTGTGACTGTTTGATAAGTATTATGGACTTTCCCCCACCCCCTCCTTAAAGCCATTCTGCAATTTCAGTCCTCTTTGTCTTGAAGCATTGCTGAAGTATAATTTTGGTGTAAAATGTTCATAAATGACATTATTTCACATTATTTGGGAAGGAAATTTCAGGAGTTGATAACTACACATTCTACTCTGCTACCTGGAAGTTCCAGCTCTGTCTCTCTTTTTTTAATGTTCATTGCAGAGTGCTGAATTTTTCAGAGAAAATTATAAGGATTGTAGTTTAGTAGTTCTGAGTGGAAGTCTTGGATTCAGGCCTGACTTACAGTTTTGGCTTTTCTACTTTTCTTCCACAAGTTATCCGACCCGTTTGAATCTATTTTGTGTGTTATTGTGAGGAATAAAGAAGAAAATAATATAAGAGGTGCCAAGTGTAAAGCATTCCATATGTAGATGTTTATTGAATATCAAAACTTAATGGAGCCTGGCTGGGCGTGGTTCAGTGGTTGAGCGTTGACCTAGGATCCAGGAGATTGAGGTTCGATCCCCAGTCAGGGCACATGCCCAGGTTGTGGTTCTGTCCCCGGTAGTGGGCGTGCAGGAGGCAGCCGATCAATGACTCTCTCATCAATGATGTTTCTATCTCTCTCTCTCCCTCTTCCTTCCTCTCTCTGAAATTAATAAAGATATATTTTTTTAAAAAAACCAAAGACACAAAAACTTAGTGGAAACACATCAGTGTAACAGTTACAGTTACTTTGCATTTTTGTATTTTTGGATTATTTCCACATTAAAAAATTCCCACACAAGCTCCATTTAGTAAGTCCAGCCATTACTACAACATTGTACTAGAGTCTAACCTGCATGTTGCATTGTTGAGAGAAATCATTGTAGACTTGTGAACTATAAGGCAGAGACCAAAAAGTCAAAATAATAGTAATAACCAGACATTGTCATAAGAAGTAAATTCTGTCAAAATCAAATTTCTTCTATTAGATGCTTAACTGGAAAAATGAGGACTACATTAATGAGATAATTTTTTTAAATTATTTTTCCATTCTATGACTTTGGAATCAACATTGACAGAACATTTGATCACAGAAAATTTTAGAACACCTTTTTATATGATTAATGTTCTATTAACAACATCATATAATTTTTACCAAGTGCTCATTTACTAATGTCTCATGCTTGCATAAATTTATTCCTACATTTTAAAAAAAATCATAACATATTTGAAATTATCATCATTTGCTCTACTGCTTTTATTTAAATTTTGCTTTTATTCGTATAGTAAGGTAATAAGTATTTTCTAGTTCCACAATTTTGGTTTTGGTTCACTAATAATTTATTCATAAAGGTATTTTTTCAAATATCCAAGATTTATAATTAATATGGCAGAACTTGAAATTCATCTAATGGTGATTTCATAAATATTTATTTTGGGCAAAATTATACAGGTACCGTTGGATAATTTCTAGGTAGAAGTCTACATAAGGAAAAATTAAAAATCAGCTTTCAGTGAACATTTTTCTTCAAATTTACATGACTTTATCATTTCAAATATATTTGAAATGAAAAATTTCTGATCTTTTGTTATGAGTGATGGTTTTTCCAGGCTACATGAAGCATCATTTTTTTTTCTGGATATGCAAGCTACTCAATAATATAGGATTTCATGAGAAAACCAATACTTAATTTCTGAGAAGAAAAATGCAAATATTTACATTTGTCTGTACTTGCCCAAATGTATTAAATTATGAATCAAAACCTCTAAGTATTATAGAACATAGTCCACCGTAAGTTTGACTGATACATCTGGTATGTTTCATGTAAACAAACTGGTACTACTAAATGCTCGTGATCTTAAGTGCAGGCTTCATTGCATACCCCATAGAGGTATAGCCAAGTACTCAGATATGATATGTTCTTTGAATGCAGCAGGAAGAAGATAATTTCATAGGCTATTGCTATGTAACTTGCTAAGTTATGGCATTGAAAGGCAACTTGACAAAATTGTGCAGAGATTAATGCCATTCTGGTATGATTAATAGCTCCCCTTTTCTTGCCCATCTTTCAAGTCATGCTGCCAATGACCTCATGATACCTGCTTTGGGCCAAAATACCTACAGTAAGCTAACCTTCCACAGGAGGATCCCATAAAAGAGCTGGAATAGGGCATCTTTGAAATAAATGCATGTTTAATAATTAGAGTACAACCTCATTGGCAGGCCCATTGGGTCAGAGTGGGGGCTGGTAGACATAGTCCTCAGAAGGGAGATGCAATTAATTGCCTCTTAGTTGGAGCTTGTTGTACCTATTTGGGTCAAAGTTGTATTTTATTTCAATTAGCTAGGACTGTTTAAATGAAAGGCCTGGTCTGATTTGCTGCTAGGCTTTCCCTATTTCCCTTTAATACTGCAAAATGCAAAGACAAAACAACAAAAAATCTGTGCAATGGAAAGCAGGTTGGGGGAGCTGCTGTCTGGTAGAGTGAAAAGTCAAAATCTAATTTTCGAACTTTAGTAGAGATTAACAGAACAGTTAAACATGTGTTTCATTTTTCAAAAGATGCATTAATGAGAATTCTATCTTCTTTTGTTCCCTAAAGAAAATATTTTCTGTGTTAAGCTGGGGTGATTACCTGCAATATTTAGCTAGGTCTATGCCACTAACTGTCTCTAATAGAAATACTGCAGAAAGACACTTATTAAATATAGCTGAAAATCATATCATTAGCATGGATAGTTCATGCATGCATTACCTTATCCAAAGCCAAATAAAGCCCTTTCTGCAAGCAATTTATAATGTGCAAAGTTTTGTTGGTGTTCATTAACAAGAAATATAGCAATTTCAATTCAGCAGCTGCTTTAAGGTCCCATGGATGCAACTACAGTTTTGTCTTTTTATCAGTGTCTTGTTCTGTTCGGAGATAGAAAAATAATCTGAATTTTTTTTGTAGTCTGAACTAGTACTTTAAGGGAAAGCTGAATGTACATTGTAGAATGCCAACCTTTTTTTTTTTTTCTTTAATATCTTTATTGATTTCAGAGAGAGGAGGGAGAGAGAGAGAGCTAGAAACATCAATGATGAGAATCATTGATCAGCTGCCTCCTGCACGCCCCTTACTGGGAACCAATCTCAATCTCCTGGATCATAGGTTGATGTTCAACCCCTGAGCCACACCGGCCGGGAAGAATGCCAATCTTTTACGTTAAGTATATGTTATGTGTAAACTAGAAGCTGGTTAGCACTGGTTACACTTTTATTTTATTTTATTCATTTTTCACATGCCATCTCCTGAACATTGAAAAAAATTTTGGTACTATTACCCAAGGTAAAAGCCAACTCTCTTTGGGATATCTGTGAATGCCTTCACAGCCTAACCCAAGCAATGGAGTTTTCTAAATCTCCACTCAGCCCAGCTGGGCATGGCTCAGCGGTTGAGCATCGACCTAGGATCCAGGCAATCGGGGTTCAATTCTCGGTCAGGGCACATGCCCGGGTCATGGGCTCGATCCCCAGTTGGGGGCGTGCAGGAGGCAGCTGATCAATGACTCTCTCATCATTGATGTGTTTTTTTCTCTCTCTCCCTTCCTTTCTCTGAAATCAATAAAGATATATTTAAAAAAAAAAAACAACTCCCCTCAAATGTTCACTAATAATTGATGTGAATGTAACCAAAATATATTTGAAAATTAATAAAGAGTAAAGTACATCTTCTAACTTTACTTCCCCTATATAAATATTTAAACATATGAAGTAGCAGGTACTCACTGGGTACTTGTGTTCAAATGCCTTATATATGTTTTGAGGTGAGAAAATCTTATTTTAGAGTTCACGGATCCTGGGTTTTTGCTAATTAAATTCAACTGGTATGTGAATTGGATAGGGAAAATTACATCTCTATTTTCCCTATCCTCTAAAAACTAGCATTTTCTTTGATTTTGAAAGTAGGCAAGAGACCACTTTAATGTCAGCAATACACAGCACAGATCATTTCATATCACAGAAGTTGCTGTAATTATATTGAAATAAAATGTTAGCTAATTTAACTTCAAAGTTATGATCATTGGTGACTTGATGCTAATTTTTAATCATATGTATTTAAAAGAAAATATATGCTATATTATAAAAATTTATGTGGCCTGGACATGGGAATTTTTAAAAGTTCTTTGGGTGATTAGGATGCGCTGTCCTGGCTGAGAACAACTGAAAAAAATACCAAGTGCCCAAGTATGCTAAATATAATGCATTTGACTTCCTCTCTGAGCTAATATTATCCCATTTAGATATGAGTAAATGGAGTTGATGATAAATAACTCTAGTAACTTTCAAAGCCTGGATTTAAATCCAGTCTTGCCAGGCTCCAAAATATGCATGTTTATCTACTTTATACTGTCTCATAAGGAGGTGACCCTTTGCCTATATTTTAGAGATTTTTCCTGTGATCAGAAAATATTTCCTCATGCTCTATTATGTCATCTGACTTTCAATGTGTTTCTTTCCTAGATTCCCAATGTTTATGTATGTTTTCATTGTGGCTCTTAACATGGTATTGACCTACAACTTCATCTGACAGTTGGTACCTACTTTAATTCTTTTTTTAGGAAATATATCTTTATTGATTTCAGAGAGAGGAGGAGAGAGGGGGAGAGAGAGATAGAAACGTCAACGATGAGAGAGTCATTGATCAGCTACCTCCTGCACACTCCCTACTGGGGATCGAGCCCGCAACCTGGACATGTGCCCTGACTGGGAATCGAACAGATATCTTCTGGATCCTAAGTCAATGCTGAACCGCTGAGATATGCCTGGCCTGGCTGCTTTAGGTATTTTAATGAGTAATGAATGCTTGGGGAATTTGCATTTCCACTGAATTAAAGGAAGAAAAAGGAAGTAGAATTGTAGCAAGGCCCGCTTATCCTGTCCTTCTCCAGTCTGAAATGGACATTTTAATGCTTCTGAGTGACACTAAGAGATCCTTGTCTGGTCAGGGCTAATCTGGAATGGAGCCAGCTTTCAGGTACATGTGGGATAGACATACCCCAGAAATGAAAAGGATCACGGGACTTCATCCCCAAAAAATGGAAGGAACATTTCTAAATACAGAATTCTTTTTACTTTAACTTTTTAAAACTGTATGCTTATTTTATACAATGAGCAAGCCAAATTAAACTAATCTATGCACTAGAAATCAGAATAATGATTACCTCAACGGGGCAGGTATTAACTGGGGTGGGCATAAAGGAACCTTCTAGATGATGGAAAGGGCTCGATCTAGGTGAAGGTTATATGTATGAACAGCTTGATACATTTTTACATATATGTAATTTATAAATAAAATATAAATTTATATATGTAAAGATGCATCAAGTGGTTTACTGAAGATGTGTGTACGTTATGGAATGTAACATTTAATCACTAAAGAGTAAATTTTAAAAACTTAGGCAATAAGTATCTATTTACATATCCCTCTCTATTTTTTCTTGCCTATTAAATACAGATTTCTTAATACAGACTTTGAAGTTAACTCTGCACTGCCCTGACAACCACACCAACACAAAGAATAAAAGGATGGCTACACATGCATAAATAGTATTTACTGGTTAGCAAATTTACAGGGTGGGCAAAAGTAGGTTTACAGTTGTAGCATTGGAAAATAATACAATAATTAATAAATAATAATACAAGAACAAACTGTTTCTCGTACTCACAACTGTAAACTTACTTTTGCCCCACCCTATCTTTGTCATTTATTGTTAGAGAATGGCATACCTAAGGAAGGAGAGGGAGTTGGGGACAGTCTGCCACAATGAGGAGGAAGATTTTATCACTGACATTATTTAGAATTGCTGGTGGCTGGTGATATTAAAACAAACTTTTCAAGCCTGGCTGGCATGGCTCAGAGGTTGAGCATCGACCTATGATCCCAGAGATCAGGGTTCAATTCCCAGTCAGGGCACATACCCGGGCTGTGGGCTCGATCCCCAGCAGGGGGCGTCCAGGAGGCAGCCGATCAATGAGTTTCATCATTGATGTTTCTCTCCCTCCCTTTCCCTTTCTCTCTCTGAAATTAATTTAAAAAATAAAATAAAATAATATACATATGTATATATATATGTATACACACACACACACACACACACACACACAAACATACATTTCAGGAATTTTATCATTGTTTTTAAATTCTCCAAAAGCAATGTACTCCTTCAGTATCTGCACCTGGAACATTAGAAATTGTCTTTAAATAATTCTGCACTTAAAACATTACATTGCTAACGAAATTCTACAAAATAATGATTCATTCATGCATCTTCCAAAAACAACTAAAACAAATTTCTGTCAATACTGAATATTTTCTTATACACTAAGATCTGTTATTCAGTACTGAAAAAAATATGGAAAAATCAGTAAAGCCTCTTAAAAGTGGTATAAATTTGACCATAGAAATGAGTAGTTCTAAATATTGGCATGGTTATGTTGAAATTCATTCAATAAAACCTATTAAAGCCAAGTGCCCTGGAAATTTCACTTGTATTAATTTAGTCTCATAGGGTCATCTCCTTCATTAAATACTTAAATTGATTACAGCCTGTAGTTCTTATTTCTTGCATTTTTAATATACAATATATTTATCCTGGACCAAATGATGTGCGTAGCCATACACCAAATTAAAAGGGCAATTAAAAAAATTTATTGATTTCAGAAAGAGGAAGGGAGAGAGAGGGAGAGAGAGAGAGAAACATCAATGATGAGAGAGTCATTGATCAGCTGCCTCCTGCACGCCCCCTACTGGGTATGGAGCCTGAAACCCGGGCATATGGCCTGACCAGGAATCGAACCTGAATTTCCTGGATCATAGGCTGATGCTCAACTGCTGAGCCATGCCAGTTGGGCAAAAGGGCCATCTTTAATTGGCTTCCTCTAAGCTCTCTTATCTCTTTCATTTCTCTACAACAGATCTACTTCCAGCTGCTTTCACTCCTTCTAATTCTTTATCTCTCCAGAGATATGAACTGGCTTTTTGTTATGCCCTCTAGTCTCTTATCCAAAATTACTTTTGCCCCTATGATTGCATCCTCTCTTGCCTCTCAGAAAGAAATGATATAATATAATCCTACTACTATTACTCCTTTCATCTGAAGAAAATTGGGAGAAAAAAACCTCAGGGCCTGTTAGAGACGTAGATGGCTTTAATATTTTTTATAAATATCACACACCCATCCAGAATGTGAAGAAGACAGTAGTGGTACTTTTTTTGGAGTAATCAGAATGTAAAAATATAATTGCTAATTGATGATTGGATTAAGGTCAATGATCACTAGGAAATAAGATAAAAATTTGTATTCTGCATTTTATTTCTTGAATTACTATTAGAAAGATTACAATTTTCATCTGGTCTATTTAGTTCTAAGAATATGAGTATATTATTATCTATTAGATCAATATTATAGTATTTATTTATGAAGTAAAAATGTAGTTGCTTCAACAAATTATAAGTGGAACTACCTTTTGACCCAGAGATCTCACTTCTGGGTAAATATCCTAAGAAAGCCAAAACACTGATTCAAAAGAATATATGCACCCCTATGTTCCTAGCAACTTTACTTACAATAGCCAAGACTTGGAAGTCACCCAAGTGCCCATCAGTGGATGAGTGGATAAAAAAGCTGTGGGACATTTACACAAGGGAATAGTTCTTGGCCATAAAAAAAAAAAAATGGTGATGGAAGGAGACTTGACTTGGGATGGTGAACACACAATACAATATACAGATGCTGTATTAGAGAATTGTACACTTCAAACCTATATAATTTTATTAACCAATGTCACCCCAATAAATTCAATAAAAACTTCTGATATTTCTAAAACTAAGAAATTTGGCATTTAAAATGCCTTGAATCCAACTCCCAACAGTATACCACAAGTAATGTATATTACAAACTGATAATCGTACTTTCAGATTCTGGATGCAATTGACATAAGTAATGCATAGGTAATGCTATTTGTAAAATAGAAGGATAAGCTACACTTAAATTTCCACAGACACACACATGCACAATAGATATAATTATTAAAAATAATAAAAACAAAAAATTGTCAGCTATAAATAAGAATAAGTGGAAGAAAAGATTGAACTGAGAAAAAAAGTCATTCTAGTAGATCTTTCAGTTGCCAGCTAGGTGACCTTGGACATGTCATTTAAACTCTCTAGCTACTCAAGTTTCTATCTATAAAGAAAAGTGTTTGAGTAGATTCTCTTTAAAGTTACTTTCAACTCTCAAAATATATAATTTGAAAGGTGGCCATTGATTGACCTGTAGTTTCTCATTTAAGAAGAGTCAGCTCTTTTCTGTTGCTTTAAAAGATAATTTTTCTTCATCTTAAATTTCCATATGTTATCCATGGAATTTTAGAGCTTTCTTGATATTTTAATAATGAAATTCTGATACTTAATATTCTAATGTATAGATACCTCTGCTTAGGTTAACCCCCTAGATTTTCAGGTAATTTTGAGGGGAACAAGGGTGTTAACAAAATTCCTAGTAGTTAACCATCTATATCTTAATTTGAACTGTGGTACACTACATTCAATTTTCTGGTTAAAGAAAAGAGGACCACCTCCTTCCATCTGTGACTGGTGTCACTCAATTTCATAAATTCAATTCTGAAACTTTACAAGAGACGTGAAGTTAACCTACCTACAAATTGTTCGTGTTTTTAGAGGTGGCATGGCTTAATTCTTTATACCCACAATCTTGTTAATTACTAATGCCTGACAAGTATGCTTCAGTAATTATATTAAATTTGAAATATTCTGTATTAGCTAGTAATTTTTTAAACTTAGTTCTTTCTCCTCTACATGTAGAAGAAGTGTGTTTTATCAAAATTTTGGCAATATGAACATGTATATTTGAAATATTTCTCTTCCTAGATTTGGTTCAATGTAGCAAACATTTATTGAAGTTAACAAAAGCCATGGAGGCACCAGTGCTAACTGTAGGTATTTGTGCTGAATGTATATTTTCTTTCTATCCATAGTATTTAGTTATGACTTTTTGAAGTTTCAACTATTCTCTCTACTGTAAATATCAGTATTGAGAGTAACAATTTCCCCAGCCATCCAATCACATTTATAGCAGCAACTGATTCATATTTCTCCACTTCTGGATGATTTTAATGTGGAAAGTTTATTCAAAGAATCATGGCTTTATAGAGCTTCTAAAGAATAATATTTAAGTTTCATGGTAGTTATTTTATTTATAGATGAATATGCTTCAAAAACATCTTGAAGTTGTTAATAACCCCTCTTCAATGAGAAGGCACAGATTAGAATTCTGTGAGGATATTTGGCAAGTGATTTCTCTCTTCTTCTGAAAGTAGTATTATGTAGAAACCAAACCAAACCAAACCAAACCAACAAAATATAAATGCTTCACTAAATTCCAGGGATGGAGAAATTTGGGGAGGTTATTTGCTCCAATTCTGTATCCCACTGTTAATATGCTATTCTAGATAAATAAAAGTGACTACTTTTGCATATCCAGGCTTAGGGATTTTTTCTAATCAAGCAAGGTAGAAAGAATATATAAATAGAAATACACACACACACATCATAATACACAGGTCTTTGGAAACAGATTTTGATTCTTCTCAGAACTCTAATTTTCTACTTTCATGTAACTTAACTTTACTCAGCATTAGTTTTCTAATCTATAATACCTAGTTCACTGGGTTATCCTTAAAAGTAAACAAAATAACACATATGTAGCAGAGTGAAAACAGCAGTTGAACAGTTGGTAACAGAATTCCTCTTATGAAACTAGCTGTCTTTATTGAGAAAAAGTAAATTATTTATTTTCTTATTTATTTAGGCTGGGTACATTGCACTTTATTGTTAGCCCATGAAAAGGTAGGGCTCCCTAAGCCCCTCCCCTTCTTTGGGGGCTTTGGAATGGAAACTGTCAAGTTAGGGAGATACTCAGTGTGTTGGGGGATAGAGTGGTGCAAGGGCTTTTCAGCAGCAGCAGGACTCTCTCATGGCTCCCCCTTGGGCTGGTAGTCCAGGAGGCTCTTAGTCCTTGGAGGCCATGTGGACTATAAGATCCACTACTCTGGTGCTGTAGCCTAATGTATTATCAGTCCAGGAAATGAGCTTGACAAAGGGACCATTGAGGGCAATGCCATCCCCAGCATCAAAGATGGAAAAGTAGATGCCATGGTTAAAGTTGAAGGAGACAACCTGGTCCTTAGGGTAGCCCAGGATGCACTTTAAGGGTTCATGCTTCACCACCTTCTAGATATCATCATATTTGGCAGCTTTATGTAAGTTGCAGGTCAGATCCACATCTGACACATTGGGGATAGGGACATGGGAGAACATGACATTGAGCTTCCCCATTGAGCTCAGGTATGACCCTTTTCACAGCCTTGACAGTGCCAGTAGAAGCAGCTCCTCATCCATCATGCCACACTTCCCAAAGAGACCATCCATGGTTATCTGGATGACAGTGATGTAAAGCATTGTGGTTATGTGTCCCTCCATGATGCCAGTGTTTCCATGGATGACCTTCCCCACAGGAGACAAGCAGGTGGTGTTGCAGGAGGCATTGCTGACTATCTTGAGGGAATTGTCATACTTGTTATGCTTCACGTCCATCACAAATATGGGGATATCAGAAAGGGGTAGAGATGATTTCCCTTTGGCTGCATCCTTCAGGTGAGTTCAAGCTTTCTCCAAGGTAGTGAAGACACCAGTGGACTCTATAGCATATTGAGCACTATCATAACCCTATTTGACATTGGTGGAATCTTGCTCCTGGTAAGTGGAGATGGGCTTTCTATTGATGTCAAGCTTCCTGTTTTTAGCCTTGACTCTGCCATTGAATTTGTCATGGGTGGAATAACAAGGAACACACTGAGGTCAATTAAGGGGTAGATCATGTAGTTGAGGCCAATGAAGGTGTCGTTGATGGGGACACTATCCACTTTTCCAGAGTTAAAAGCAGCCCTGGTGACCAGGAGGCCAATCTGACCAAATCTGTTTACTCCAGTCTTTACTATAGTCTCATAAGGACTCAGTTGGCACTGCAAAAGAAGCTATGGCTGTCAAACAGGAAGCAGCAGACAGACCAAATGATTTATTATCTGTGGAAGATAAGGTACTAAAACCATGATTTAGAAAAAGACAGTAAAAAATTATTAACTTCTCTGCTTGAGACATGAATAGAGTTTTGTGGTTCATGAGGACTAAGTAGAGAGAGAGTTACAGAAGCCTGAACTATGAAAAAAATAGGTGGCTGGAAATGTCCACAACCACCAAAAGGCAGTTAAGAACAACTAATTTTAAGTTCTCGGTATTCTTGCAATGTAAAATTCTCCTACCTGCCCGCACCTTTAGTCAAATATGCTACACAGACAAATAGCTTTTGTAAATAGTTTTCATAAATGATTTAGTATAGAGAAGAAGAGAACATTGGTACCATATTAGAGAATAAGCTTCAGACATCATTGAAAGAAGTGGCTTAGAGCCAGAAGGAAATTATTAACTCCCCAGAAGAGCAGGAATCTTTTTTTTTTTTTTTAATTTATCTTTATTGTTTTCAGAGAGAGGAAGGGAGAGGGAGAGAGAGAGAGAGATAGAAACATCAATGATGAGAGAGTCATTGATCAAGCCCACAACCGGGGCATGTGCCCTGACTGGGAATTGAACCCTGATTGCCTGGATCCTAGGTTAACGCTCAACCGCTGAGCCACACCTGGCTGGGCGAGCAGGGATCTTGAGGCATGCATTGGGCTCCAAAGAATGAATAATCCACGCTTAAAATAATTTATCTAAATAGCAAAAGGCAGAGTGACCTCTACCAATACTTGGGCTATTTTTATAATTAACCTGTATAGGGGCATACATATTAAGTCCTCAATAAATATCAACTGCTATTGTATAAAATGTAAGTGTTGGGTTGTACTTTAGGAATGTTTGACCTGAAATTAAAAAAAAAAAAAAAAAGGATGAGTAGAGTTTCAAATACCACTTCACTTTTCCCTATAGTTGAAATTAATTTGTGTCTATTTTAATTTTTTTAAATATGTTTTTATTGATTTCAGAGAGAGAAAGGGGGATGGAGATAGAGAGAAACATCAATGATGAGAGAGTCATTGATTGGCTGACTCTTGCATGCCCCCAACTAACCGGGGATCGAGCCCACAACCAGGGCATGCACCCTGACCAGGAATCAAATCACGATCTCCTGGTTCCTAAGTCAATGCTCAGGCACTGACCCATGCCGGCCAGGCTCATTGAGATACTAGGAAATTCTTAAATTTGTTCAGATGCTCACAGCTATGACTCTGTGACAGCCTGTTTTATTGATGTTATTATTTCCATTTTTATATAAAATTAAAAATATTCTGCCAGGTTTTGTTCACCCATAAGAAGCTTTCTGTGGCAGAAATAATGCTCGATTCAGTCCCACAAGATCTGGGTTTGCATATTGAGTTGTCTGTATCCAATCTGGTTGATTTTAACATCATTTCAAAATTATAATTGTTATATTAAAATTTCCTCATTGTATAGAAGAGAAAAAAATCACCTTATGTATAGTACCTAAAGATGAACAGTATAAACACAGTGGTATGTTTTCTTCCAGTTCTTCCTTTATTGTGCATTATATTTTACATAGCTGTTAATAGTGTGCATTTAATGCTATGATACTTTTGTCTTATACTTTTAGCATTATCACATTGACATGTCACTCAACAGCCATCACAATTCTTGTTTCTGTATCAAGCACTTTTATAATTACCATTTCACAGCCATCAAATGACCCCATTTTCTCTCTTTTTTTCTGTGTAAACCTTGTTATATTTTGATATGCTTTCATTTATATATTTATATATTTAATTTTAATTCCTAACTCTCCTCACATAAGTGTAATTTTCATGAGAGCAAAGGTCTTATGTTTCTTGCTCAGTGTACAATATATTATAGGGGTTGAATAAATATGTGTTATTAATTAATTTTTAATTAATTGCTGAAAAATAATCCATTGATTGGAAATATGAAAGGTAGGGCAAAAATAAGTTTACAGTTGTGAGTACATGAAACAGTTTATTCTTGTATTATTATTATTTATTAATTACAGTATTTTATATATGAACAAGTATAAACCTACTTTTGCCCCACCCCGTATTAATCCATTATCTTATTAGAGACTATTGTAGGAAGAAACATTGTGGTCAACACATTCTAGTTTTCTTTATATTATGAAATATGTCTCAGAAGTCACATAAAAATCAAAGAGAATGAAATGTTTAATAAGCAAGTCTTTAAACATTTTAAAATTGCAATGTCCTCATTTGTACAATGAGTATAAAAATTTAGATCAAATCATTAACTGTGCTTGTTGAGATCTTCAAATGAAGTAATATATGGAAGTGTTTTGTAGATTCTATAGTAATTTCATGATAAAAGTACTATCATATCTTGAAAATGTTTGTGAGCATATATTTATATGTGATATTAATTAGATAAAATTTAACTATGGGGCAATTTGAAAGGATCGCCCAGGATACCATGTTTGGGGAAATCTTAACACTGCTGCAGTAAAGGAGTTGTAGGTGGAGTAGGGATCCGTATAACAAAGTAGCTTATAGTCTTTTTAAAGGAGTAGTAGTGTATGGATATATGCTACTGAGTGAACAAAAGGCTGACTGGGAAGACAGCAGTATGTAACTAGTGCTGGAATGTGTACTAAATCCCAGTGTTCACAGGAGAGAGTAAAGGATGTATTGTTGGGCCTATAGGAATGGTTGGGCATGACAGCATGACATAAGTCTAGGGAAATATGATTATTTAAATTTGTGGTCAAAGTATGGGCTGATAAATTATTTAGTACTCAGAAGTACTGAGATTTTGAAGATGGGAACTGAAAATAATAGATGCATGTGAGAAATGAAGAGGACGGATTCACAGGTGTGGGTAAGGGAATCATCATATAAGGATGAACAAAGAGAGGAGTGTCCCATCCTTGTAGGAGAGAATTAGTATGTTCCAGGGAAAATGAGGAGGTAACTACTTAACTGAATGACATTCATGGAAATGTTCAGTAGGCAGTTTATATCTGGGAACTTGAGCTCTGATGATAGGATAGGTCAAGTATACAGATCTAGAGAAAATAATTAAAGATATGAGACAGAATTCGCTGAGGTAATTAGTTTAGACCAGTGATTCTATGGTCAGGAACTAAGCCTTTAATAAATGCTCACATTCCAAGGGAGCTTAGGGAAAGCTCAAAACAACAGAGATAAAGAAATTTGAGAAGTAGAAGATGAAACTGAATATTGTAATATCTTGAGAGCCAAGAGTGAAAGCACTCCATGGTAGCCTTGAGGGACCAATCAACGGTGTCAAGTGCTGTAGAAAATTTGAGGCATAGTACCAAAACAATTGACTGAGTTTTGTACTCATGATATTTAATTACCTTCAACAAAGCAGCTTTGGGAAATTGTGTGGATTGAAAAACAATAATTTCATGAAATTAAAGTGGAATAGTTGTGGTTTAATAAAGACAAATAACAGGAAATTCCTATACGTAATAGTTTACTCATTAATTTATCCATTTATTCACCAAGTGTTTGATTGCTCACTATGAGCCATGTACTCTACATTCTGGGCACATATGGTGCCTCTACTTAGATGGAAACACATATTTTAATCAAACATTAATTCATATAATCTAAATGAATTCTAAAACTCTGGTAAGTGGTATGGGTGAGAAGGATATGGTTCCATGAGGCTGTTGGATATGTATATTTCAACTAGGCTAAGAATGATACTGTGAGGAAGTGATAATAGACTTCTGGGAAATGTAAAGCATCAGCTAGAAGCTAGAAGAAACAGTAATGTCAATTGATTTTAATTTTCAATAAATATTGGAGAAACATGTATATTCAAATCAGAGAAAAGGGGGCTACTATAATATTGTGTAAGTATCTGTGTATGGGAGGAACCAATTTGATTGCTCTTAGGATGGGTGTCAAAGAATATCTATACTCCAGTAGGATTTTCATAATTCTAGAGGTAGAAACTCAATTTGACCAATTTATCAGAGGAAACTCAATTCTTAGAGATTGCAGACTGAACTCCTAAGAGAGTGATTTTTAAAAGTAAAGAACACCAATGTTAACACTGAGTAATAAAATTGCCAAGTGGAATAGAAGACCTTTATTGACTAACTGGCAAATGCCTGTCCAGTTGGGAAACCAAGTCAGTATTAGAGAGTTGCTTGACAAGAGATCAATGCAATAATTTCAAGAGAGTGTCCAAGTTAGAATTACGAACCTCTAGAGGAGGTGGAAAAATAAGAGAGAAAACCTAGGTGGAGGAATTTAAGAGCGCTATCAAAGGATTGGTTATATTATGGCTTGATTTACTGAAATTCATTTCTAGTGCTGAGTAAAACTGAATATGAAATTAAGAAAATAGGTCATTGAGAAAGGTTTTCCCAGGGCAATAATTGAATATCACTTTAGTAAATTCCAGAGTGTTTATGACAAATTTAAATTCCTATAATGCTATTCAATTTTAGGTATTCATTCATAAGTACACATTAATACTGGTATGCATAAACACCCATATATATTTATTACCATAGAACAACCACAGAAGAAAAGGCCTGAATTTTTGTTCTGAACATTCATAGATTGTTGTTTGCCACAACTTTTAGAGAACTATTCAGCAGCATCAGGGTCTAGCTGGGATGTAACCAAGTATGCTTAAAATGATAAGAAATTCTTACACCTATTTTTCTTTTTCGACTCAGGATATCTTGCCATTTCACCCTATCCTGACTCTGTCTTTATTTCAGGTATACCCAAGTCATGTTCTACTTACTAATTGCTTTCGCCTTTCTGTTAGATTTCACAAACATGTGACCAACAGGTATCCCATTCATGCAGACGGTAAGCCTCCTAAGGTGGACCCTTTAATCAGGGTCATCTGTGATGCATGTTATAAATGTTGATTCCTGGTCCAACCCCAAAGAGTGAAATCTACATTTTTAACAAAAACCCCAGATAATGCTTATGCACAATAAAATTTAAGAACCAATGATATGATATGAATCATAAATATCACCAGTTACGGGTAATTTTTAACCTAGGTTTTTAATCCAGACTATTGATTTAATCTCTGTAAATGGTCAACAACTCTGTCTTCCCTGATACCTGCCTTCTTCATATCACCTCCATCCAATATCTAGAATGAGAAACATAAATTAAATGGACATTTTCCCATGTATTTTCTTATATAAAAATCCCAATCTTCAAATAATTTGTACTGAGCAGAGACTTTTAAAATGAAATATAATGTTTACTCTTGAATTTCTGAATTTATATAAAGTTAGGAAAACAATTGACTATAAAGTTGAATAAATCTAATCATGATTTTGAATATGCATTCAGAATAAGTTCTATTCCTTGCTTAATATTCAAGTTTCTTAATAATCTAACATCAGTCTATATAGTCTTTATATTTCAATCTAATTGTCTGTATTACTTGTTTTCCGAGAGAACTGTTGGTAATAGTGACCTAAGCTGTGTTTTTATAAAATTTTTTCAACTACTGTTTGGATAGAAAACATCACCACCTACAATCCTCCAATAAAGCCTTGGAATGTAGAAGGACCATGTCTCAATTTTGAGAGGACAGGGTAATTCATAGGGCCACAAGTTGTGTGAATCTTTAAGATTCAATTTAGGTCATGGCAGAAATAGATCTTGATCTTTCTCTAAGAATGAACCTACATCATTTTGTGGGGTGGGTCACAAGTACTTTACAGTAGAGATTAATTTATCAGCTCTATAAAAAGTCCTTGTTTTTAAACAATAATTTAACCTTTATTCTTAGAGGGAGGAGTAAGTCTTTATTTCAAAAGGCTTAAAGTTACATTTATATTTCTTTGAAGAAATGTCTTTTCATGTCCTCTGCCCATTTTTTGACTGAATTGTCTTTTTTTGTTTGTTATTGAGTTCCTTATATATTTTGGATATTAACCCCTTGTCAAATATATTATTTGTGAATATATTCTCCCATTATAGTAGGTTGTCTTTTTGTTTTGTTAATGGGTCCTTTCAGTGTATAGAAACTTTTAAGTTTGATGAGGTCCCATTTGTTTATTCTCGCTTTTGTTTCCCTTGCCGGAGCATACAATCCAAAAAGGTATTACTCAGACTGATGTCAAATATTTTACTACCTATGTTTTCTTTTAAGAGTTTTATGGTTGTAGGCCTTACATTTAAGGCTTTAATCCATTTAGAGTTTCACTTATATGTGGAATCTGAAAACAAAAAAAACAAAAGCTGACTCAGAAACAGAGAACAAAGAGCCCCGGTTGGTGTAGCTCAGTTGGTTGGGCATTGCCCGGTGCAAAGAAGGGATGCTGGTTCGATTTTGGGTCGGGGCACATTCCAGGGTTACGGGGCTTGATTCCCCTGCCACCTCTCCTTCATGGGGGGAGTGCGGGAGGCAACCTATCGATGTTTCAGTCTCACATAGATGTTTCTCTCTCTCTCCCTCTCCCTTCCTTTATCCCTAAATTTCAATTTAAAAAATCTTTAAAATGAAGAAAAAGATAACAGAAACAGAGACCAAAGACATGGTTGGAGAAGGGAAGGTGGTGGGGGAATGGGTGAAAAAGGTGCAGAGGAGTTTAGTCAATAATAGTGTGATAAGTTTGTATGGTGACAGATGAATACTACAATTAGTGGGATGATCAAATTGTAAGATATAGAAATGTGAAATCTAATATAACTAACATAATATTATCAACCAATTATACTTTAAAAATAACTTTTATATGTATTACTTTTTATTGTGCCAAGCCTTTTAAAAATTATTATTATATACAGGATAGGGCAAAGGTTGATTTACAGTTGTTTGTATGAAAAATAATACAATAATTAATAAATAGTAATACAAGGATAAACTCACATACTCACAACTGTAAACCTACTTTTGCCCCACATTGTATTAGTCTGTTGATGTGCTGGATTTCATTGATTTTCAAATGTTGAACTAGCCCTGCATACATTGAGTAAATGTCACCTGGTCATGGTTTATAATTCTTATACATTGTTGTATTTTCTTTGCTACTGTTTTGCCGAGTATTCTTGTTTATGCATCCATATGCTTTGTTGGTGAGTTTTCTTTTCTCGCAATGTCTACCTGATTTTGTTATTAGGATATTTCTGGCCTCATAGAATGAGTTAGCAAATGTTCCCTCTGTGTCTGTTTTCTGGAAAACATTTTGTGGAAAATGCGTATCATTTCTCCCTTGAATATTTGGTAGAATTCATCAATGAAACCATCTGAGGCTCGTGCTTTCTTTTTTGGAAGGTTATGAATCACTGATTCAATTTCTTTAATATGTGTATGTCTATTCAGATTATCTACTTCTCCTTGTGTGTTTTTATAGTTTCTGTCTTCCAAGAAATATAAAGACATTTCATTGAAGTTATCAAATTTGTGGATACAGAGTGGTTCATACTATTTCTTTATTATCCTTTCAATGTCTGTGGGACCAGTAGTGATGACCCCTCTTTTGAATCTAATATTAGCAATGTGTATTCTTCTTTTTTTTAGGGGGGAGGGGGCTAGCTTGAATACAGGTTTATAAATTTTAAAATTCATTTTCTCAAAGAACCAGCTTTTGGTATTATTTGTTTTTCTTTATCTAATGACTTTCATTGATTTCTGCTCTAAGTTTAATTATTATGTTCTTCTTACTGCTTTAAGCTTAATTTTTTCTTTTTCTAGTTTTTTAATATGGAAGCTCTGATTCTAATACATGCATTTAGTGATATATTTCCCTCCAAGCTCTGCTCTCTGCATCCCACAAACTTTGCTAACTTGTATTTAATTTTTATTTAGTTCAAAATATTATTAATCCCCCCCAATCTGGCTTATTTTCTTCCCCCCCCCTATTTTTTTAAATGATGTACCTATCTGTGTTGCTGTTGGTATTTATTCTGCTTGATGTTCTCTGAACTTTCTGGGTCTATGGTTTGATTCTCCCTCCATTCTCCTTCTGGTAACCCACATACACGTATGATTGATATTGTCCTTTTGATAGTTATTCTTGATATTATCCTACAGTTCTTACTGTATTGTATTTTTTTAGTTATTTTTCTCTTTATGTTTCAGTTTGCAAAGTTTCTATTGATTTACCTTCAAATTCAGTGATTCCTTCCCCACCTTGTTGAATATGCTAATGAATCCACCAAAGGCATTCTTTATTTCTGTTAGTGTTTTTGATTCCTGGTATTTCCTTTAGATTTTCTCTTAGAGTTCCTATCTCTCTGCATGATTCATTGTTCTTGCACATTGTATAGTTTTCCCATTAGATCTCTTAACATATTAATCATAATTATTTTAATTTTTTTTAATCCTCACCTGAGGATATTTTTTTCCATTTTTTTAGAAAGAGTGGAAGGGAGGGAGGGAGGGAGGGAAGGAGGGAGAGAGAGAGAGGAGGAGGAGAGAGAAACATCGATGTGATAGACATATTGATTGGTTGCCTCCAGCGCGCACCACCCCGACCTGGGTGGGAATCGAACCTGCAACCCAGGTATACACCCTTGACCGGGAACCCAACTGAGACCCTTAAGTACACAGTTGGAAGCTCTAACCGCTGAGCAACACCAGCCAGGGCAATCATAGTTCTTTTAAATTTCCAGTCTAATCATCTCAACATCCATGCCATATCTGAGTCTGGTTCTTTTCCTGCATTTTGACATACCATGTAAAACTATGTTGATGTTTAAACATGTTGCATAAATACTAAGGTAATTAGGTCACTACTGTGAGAATATATGTTAATCTGTCCAGGAGTCAGTCTTTTTTAAATGTTTGCTATATTTGAAGTTGCCAAAGGCTTCAATCCCTTTAGTGCCCTTCCTCATTTTTGTCTCGCCTCTTGACTTTGGGATTCCCTAAGTACTCCTCCAAAAATACGTCTGTGTCTTGCAGGTTTTTGAGCTGTAATCTATTGTTACTGTACTGCGACTGTGGTGTTAGGATGTGGAGGAGAGGGAGGAGTCCTATAAAATTTCCATTTAAATCTTATTCTTTTACTGGGCCTGTGCTTTGCTTTTGATCTTCACAAGCGCTTTTCTTTAAGGGAGATCAAGGAAGTAGGAGTTTGGACTTTGTACTTAGCATGTTTGATTCAGTTATAGCAGTAATAAAAATAATTTGTTTTTTATCAACTAAAAGGGTTCAGCCATCACCATTAGACAGTTATTATCTAAATATTGATTTCAACCTGAGAGGTGAATGCATCACAGGGGTCTGATTCCATTAATATAGATTAATTACTCCCACATTGTCCAATTCCTCCACAAATCGTTCAGAGTTAACTATATAACAAATTCCTAAAACAAAGAACTTACTTTGCAGGTTCTGTATCTTTTTTTCTTCTTCTATTTTTCTATATGATGCTACTTTAAATAAAACTGTGTAGTTAGATGCTTAAACTCCTACACACTAGATTTTATTTGGGACAAGTTCTCAGATTTATGACACCAACCTATTCAACTGTGAACTCCCTCTTTTCTATACTTTAACTGGAGTGCTTTTAAACTGAGAACGAAAGATGAGAAAAATTCCAAGAATGTTGGAAATCCTTCTTTAAAGATAATCAGAAAAAAAAAAAAAAGACAAAAAAAAAAAAAAGATAATCAGGATTTAAATAATGGCAATTTCCATGGTAAAAATAAAAATAAAAATGAGGGAACTAATTACTTAAATGGATGCAGTACTAACATTTCCATATTTGAAGTTTTAATAAATTATTTTATATATTATATTGTGAGGAATGTGACAAAATAAGATATAAACAAAGAACTTGATATTTACTGAAATCACAGGAGATTAATTCAATCAATTGCTTATATATCACTGTGATATTTGACATTTACTATGATGCCCCTGAGGTCCTATAACTAGATCATGATGTGCCTTCTCAGTCATTAAAGGATATAAATTGTGTTCAGTGTTGCCTTACAGTGAAATGTCATTTTTGTTGAAAAGGGGTAATCTATATAATGTATATATGGTAATTGTCAGCTAGGAGAGCAAATGAACTGAATCATCCAATTAACCATTTAGACAAGTGAAGACATATTTGAGTAAAATAAAGGTACTTGGCTTATTCTCACAATCACTTGGAGTTTGCTCAATGAGCACTTAATACTTTTAGAGATGCCCCCTGAGATAATACCCAAACTGTCTCAGCAAGGTACTATTTCGCTATTGCTCGATTCAAATGACTGAAGACGATAAGAAGTAATTTGCCTGGAATTTTGAATAACAATGTATTGTAGGAAATCTGGTAATTACTGGGAATAAAAAATAAGTTAGTTGTAGTTCTTCATGTTTTGGAAGTTATGGATTAACAGGAGTGACTGACAAGGACAAGTCCATTGTGAGAAGTTATATGACAGAGGGAAGCAGCAGATTTTATGAGAACATATAATTGTCGATATAACTTGAACTGCATTGTGTAAATAAATCTATTCTTCTGCCTACCAAGGTAAAACCATCTTCCATACTTGAAACTTTCGCTAGCCCCACCTCTTGTAATTATCCATAAAAGGTATTCTGGAACTTGAGGTTTTTATAATTACCCAACTTAAATGGAGAATTAAGACCATATAAAAATGACTAGTAATTCAAAGCCAGTCCTGAGAAGTTAGTTTTTGGATAGGGAATGGTCTTTGATATTTGAAATTAAAGTTGTGGTGGAATTAAATCATAGTATGTCAAGGTAATTTAGGGTTACTTAAAACCTACTTTTGTCCCAGCTTATCCTTGGACATTCATTAGGAAACTATATGCATGTGTGACAGTGCTAAATTAGATATGAAATGCCATTCTTTTGTCATCCAGGTCAATGTAAGCTGAAATACAGGGATCTCTAATAAGACTGGATTAGAGCATGTAATTTACAAAGGAGGAAAAGACCGTACACGTTCCTCAACCCAAATCCTGAGTTTACAACCTGACTTTCACTAAACTCAACGTAACAAGAAGGCCTGAGTTCCAGGGAGCCCATAAGAGAGGAATGCGCTGTGTTTCTTAACTTTCTTAGGGTACCACGTGTAAATAAAGGAAGAAAGATAAAGAGATTCATGACCATGTATCACAAAGTTACTGCTTATTAGGAACTTTGACCTACTCAGTTTCCTAGTATCTTGTCAAATTATTATTTCACAGTCTTTGGTTTTGGGAGTTGGATGGGAAGGAGGTACAGACAAATGTGAACAGGGAAGCAGCCAGAGGGGTAAAAGGCTTTCTCTCTGCCCTTGTTTCCCCATATTTCTTTCTTGTTTAGGACATTAAGTTTGATATGATGAAAAAACATACATAAAATATAGAAATCCTACGATTTTTGTTAGCCCTTTTGCTCATAATTTGCCACAACTCCAGTCAATCCTTCTTGGACCAGTGTAATAAACATTCTAGCTGATTCTCCTCAGAAACTTCACAGATCTCTCAGGATAGGAACTTATTTAACTCTAAGGCCCCCTCTACCCCTGAAGCAGAGTGTCTACCTGCTACCCTTTAGTAGAAATAATAATATGTAAACTTATGCTACCCTACCTGATTCTTCATAAAAGACTATACAATGAAATTTAAAATAGAAAGAATAGAATAGAATAGAATAGAATAGAATAGAATAGAATAGAATAGAATAGAATAGAATAGCTCATATCAGGAGCTGAATTTTAAATAAAATCAACCTCTTATCATAATATTATAATATCTCACAAAGACCATAAAGTCCCAAAAAAGTGAAATCTGGAAGGAATCCCATGCATAATTAAACTTCCACAGAAGTCAAAACCTTGTGATCTCCTCTTTTATAATTTTGATTCTGTGAATCTCAACTAGCTGTGGGGATCCCACTTGGTTGCTTAAGTGGAGTGGGCTGACACCTGGGATGCCTTCCAATGAAATTACTGTTATCTCATCTTTAGAAATTTAAAATTTGGATTAGCCAACCCCCTATTATGTTCCATAAGGTGTTGTGCCTGATAAATTAGAAAGAAGTTTTTCACTTTTGTCTGATTATTTTATCAAAATAAATTTCTTGAAAATAAATTTCTCTGACTGAAGTAATTTATATTGTCCTAGCTTGAGTGTCCTTTTTTCAGCTTCTTTTTAACTTTATTGTTGACACCATTACAGATCTCCCAATTTTCGCCCCCTTTGCCCACCTCCACCCAGCCGCTGCCTCCTTTTCCCTCTGGCCATCCCCACATTGTTGTCTGTGTCTATGGGTTATGCATATACTGTATGTTCTTTGTCTAATCCCTTCACCTTCTTTCATCCAGCCCTCCCCTTCACCCTCTCATCTGACAGCTGTCAGTCTGTTCCTTGTATCCATGCCTCTGTTTCTATTTTGTTGGTCAGTTTATTTTGTTCATTAGATTCTACATATAAGTGAGATCATATGATATTTGTCTTTCTATGACTTGCTTATTTCACTTAGCATAATAATCTCCAGGTCCATCCCCACTGTTGCAAAAGGTAAAAGCTCCTTCCTTTTTTATAACCATGTAGTATTCCATAGTATAAATGTACCTCTGCTTTTTATCCACCCATCTACTAATGGGCACTTGGACTGTTTCCAGATCTTAGCTATTGTAAATAACACTGCAATGAACATAGGGGTGCACATATTCTTTGATTAGTGTTTTGGGATTCTTAGGATATATTCCCAGAAGTGGGATCACTGGATCAAAAGGCAGTTCTATTTTTAACTTTTTGAGGAACCTCCATACTGTTTTCCATAGTGGTTGCACCAGTCTGCATTCCCACCAGCAGTGTACCAGGGTTCCCCTTTCTCCACATCCTAGCCAGCACATGTCATTTGTTGATTTATTGAAGTTAGCCATTCTGGCAAGTGTGAGGTGATATCTCATTGTGGTTTTAATTTGCATCTCTCTGATGATTAGCAACTTACAGATGGGGCCTAGAACAAGGTCTTGATCAAGGTGATTTTGAAGAAAGTGGTCTGAGGTTACAGGCTTGAGGGTCCAAGAAGAGTGAAACCTAGGACAAAAGAAATACTTGGCAGTGTAGTGCTCAGCCCCATAGGGACTTCTGCAGAGTCATATATGCTGCCTTTTTAAGCTTCTGCTGGAGAAGAAAGAACAGCACTTATTCATTGCCTCTCATCTTGAGGATTGTCCCCTGGGGTGTTAACTCCTCCACACTTTTAAAAATATATTTTTATTGATTCAGAGAGAGGAAGGGAGAGGAAGAGAGAGATAGAAGCATCAATGATGAGAGAGTCATTGATCAACTGTCTCCTGCACACAACCGGGGCATGTGCCCTGACCAGGAATTGAACCACAATCTCCTGGATCCTAGGTTTATGCTCAACCACTGAGTCATGCCTGGCCAGGCTCTGTTGTCGGCTCTGTTGTACATTTTTTTCTAATTTGCATTGATGTTCAGAAGCAATAAATAGTACTATAAGCCCCAAAATGTGCATGACCCTTGGTACAAGTGTCAATTTTCTAGTGCCTTTTAAACAATGCTGGTTAAGGTATTGCTTATTTCTCTCTACCAGTTGTAAAATAGACTTAACAGTCTATTGATGAAGAACTCTGTAGTGCATTTGAAAGTGTGTACTATATTTATATTTCTGGAGTCAAATGGCATTAATTCTTTGAAAAAAATTCTCATTCTGCTTAGATACTGGAATCAAAGCATTTGAATGAAATATGCTTATGCATGTTACACTAATTTTCCCCACTGGTTATCACCAGAGTAGGGTATCAATTGACTTTACAGGTTTATCAGTCACTTGCAGCACTGTTTACATTCTGTGGGCTTCCTTAAAACCCATGTCACGGAACCAATTTAATTTTCTGCTTAAGAGCACTGTTTAATTTACATTCAGTGCGTTTTGTTGTTTGGGATTTAAGCTCTTTCAACAAAACACTTCCTGAAAAAGGTCATAAATTCTAAGTTTCAGAATATCACTGAAGAAATTTACCCAAGTGCCTGATCATTGATGAAGCCCAGTATGTAAATTAGCTTTTTGGTAGAAGTTACAGCAAGGGAAACTTTGGTTGAAAACATAGAAAATATTTTAATAATTTTAACTGCTTAACCCTTTGCGGTCGTTTGTCTACTCTCAGCCACCAAAGCTTTTTTACCATTCCGGTCGTATGTCTGCTGTCAGCCACCACAGCAAGGAACCGTACAAATCTTAACTCTATTCATTCATGTATCAGTTCATAGTTTCTCTGAAAGCTCTTAATTCCGACCAGTACGACACCCATGTCCAAATTTAATACGACCGCAAAGGGTTAAAAATACAGAGCATTACCTCAAAGACCGAATTCTCCCTGGCTATCACTGTTAAATGTCCAGACTCAATTGTTTTAGAGGGAGACCCTGCTGGGAATGAAAGGTTGACATAAACTGGTGTTTGCATAAGAACAGACTATACTGGGCCACATTGACAAACAACCCTAAAGTAGGTTTAGGACAACAAAAGTTTCTCACAGGCTAAAAGTCCAAGGAAGGTTGAGGGGGTGAAGTTGGCTCTGCTCATCATTGTTACTTAGAGACTAGTTTGATGGAGCCTTCATCTAGGCCTGAGTTTCCCTTACCCCTAGAGCACTGGAAAAAGAAGATGTTGAATCCCATGAGAGTTCTTCAAGTTTCCCCTGTAAGTGACACTCCATTTTATTGGCTAATGAAAACCCATTGCCATCCTACCATGCTGTTAGAGAGAAAACTAGATTTGTGAACAGCGCTAGGTGCAATCATAGTGTCTAACTTTCATTTCTGGAAATACTTTGCTCCAAATACCTGAAAGCCAATAGGTGGATGTAGGACAGTCAAAACATTAACCAGTGTTGTTGATAGCCATATACAATATCTGGATGGCTATTGCCTCTTTGAAGGATGGACAAAGAGAAAAGAACCATATAAAAAATCTAAAATAAACTACTGCAGAGCAATTTAAAGGGAAGACTTGGGTGTCAACTACTAGCAAATTCAGTTATAATATTTCAGTGAATACTTTATCTTTCCTTATATATGAGAAATCATGAATTCTGTGTAATAGCAGCAGAAATACAAACAGCTAGAATATGGTGACATGAAAAGCACTAGATGGGCTAGAGTAACAGGCATGAAGCCCTGCCCATCTCTTAGAGAATTATTCAAAATGTTTCTATAATGAGTCTACTCATTTCTATATTATCACCATTCAAGTCCAAGTCACCATAGCCTCTAGTTTGGACTATTTCAATAGGCTTTTCTAAGTAGTTTCCCTTTAACTGCCCTAACTAATCTTATTTCCAAACTGGAAACATACTGATAGTTTTTAAATGCGAACATTATTTTGTCACTTCTTCCTGAATGCACTTCAAAGCTGCCAGTTGCACTAGAACATGCCCATATGCTCTTCAGCATGGCCTAAAATGACTAAATGATTGGGCCTTTATCTCTCCATCACATCCCATGGCAGTGGGAGGTATACACACTCCACCAAGCCAAATAACGGGGTTGCAGAAGATATTAGTATGTGTTTCCTGAGAAATCTAAAGGTGCAAGATGAGGTGATACATATAGCGTATAAGAAAAACACACAGCTGTTTGGAAATGGCTTGCTCCTTCAGAGACTGGCTGTGCCCAGACAGGTGCTTTCTCTCCATGTTTCACATGGGCTAAATGTGGATCCCACAGAAAGAACAAAACTAGGGTCATTTCAAGGGAAACACTTTAGGGCAAAGTGACCCAAAATGTAAAGATAATAGACGTTTCCCCTCCCTCAGGCTGCTTTTACAATTTAAAAAAAATCTTTGTGTTTCAGCAGCTTTTCCATGATGAGCCTGGTGTAGAATATCCTGAAACTGTAGCTTAGTGTTACCTCTCAATTTTAGAAAACTCTTAGACATTGTCTCTGCAATGACTTCTGCTCCATTTTTTGATGTTTTCTTTTATTTTGTTTTTAAATTGATTTCAGAGAGAGGAAGGGAAAGGGGGAGAGATAGAAACATCAATGATAAGAATCATTGATCGGCTGCCTCCTGCACACCCCCTACTGGGGATCAAGCCTGAAACCTGGGCCTGTGCCCTGACCGGGAATCGAACCTTGACCTCCAGGTTCATGGGTGGACACTCAACCACTGAGCCATGCTGGCCCTGCTGATCTGTCTCCTTCTGTGATGTCAATTCTATGTCAGAATTCTTTCCCATGTCCCATATGTTTTTTATGCTGTTTTCTGTTATTTGTCTGTCAGTGCTTCAGTATAGTTTCTCCTCAATCGTCACACATTTTTTCCCTCTTCTCCTTTTATCTCTAATATGCTAAAATAAAACCCCATCCATTCCTATTTGTAATTATTATATTTTCTCATTTTAGAATTCCTATTTGATTTTTTTTTGTTTCAGTTCCCAGTTCACTGCTATATTCTCCATCTTGTCATTGAATTTCTTAAATTGTTAATCAGTGGTTTTCTAAACTACATGTCTAAAACTACATGTCTAAAAACTACAATAGCCATATTTTACATGAGTTTGTGTGCATGGTCTGTTTTTCTTGTTTTTTTTTTCTTCATATCTTTTACTGTTTGCATGCTTTATTGTGTTTAACTGAGTGCTGATTATTGTGTATGACAAGAATAGTTGAGATCATTTGAGGCTCTGGATATTGTGCTTCAAGAACAATTTAATTTTGTTTCTGGCATGCAGTTGGGCTAAGGGCAGATTATTTCATTACAATCACAGGTTTATCTGATTTATAGTTGGCTTTAAAATTTTGTGAGGGCTGGTTTGCTTCATGTTCACCCTTTCTCTTAATACAGAACCAGATGTTTACTGGGCTTCTTCCTCCTTGTCAGGTTACAAACTCTTATTTTTTCTCTCCAGATCTTGGATACTTACCTTTTCAGTCTCTCAGTCACTGCATGTAACTGGACAAATAATTTGAGGGCAAAAGTGGTGCCATATCAGTGCCAACCTCTTGGTTTTCCTTCTGGAGATCTTGACCTAACACATGCATATCATCTTGGTATAGGTCTCATTGCATTCAAACAGATGTAGTTTTCTCAGGAGCATTATTAATCCAAACAAAGTAGTCCACCACTGCTAGATGTGGTAGAAGTGCTATAAATCTGCTATCTCTACTATTTCAGTTGATTTTATCATTAAAACTTATCTGTGCCACAGACTGAATATTTGCATCCCCCTAAAATTCATATGTTGAAGTCCTAACTTCCAATATGATGGTATTAGGAGATGGAGCCTTTGGGCAGTGATTAGGTCATGAGGAAGGAGCCTTCATGGATGGGATTAGTGCCCTTATTAAAGAGACCCAAGAGACCTCTCTCACCCTGTCTGCTTTGTTTGGACACAATTAGATGGCTATCCATTAACCAGCCAAATCTGCTGGTGACATGATCTTGGACTTCTCAGCCTCTAGGACTATGAGAAATAAATTTATGATGTTTGTAAGCCACCTAGTCTAAAGTATTTTGTTTTATAGCAACCCAAATGGACTAAGATAATTTTGGTACAAATTATAAATATTTTCATAACACACTTGAGGAAAACCAACTTATTTTAATATTTATAGGTGTGCAATCACTTTGGCATAGAAAGTTCCTCCCATAATTAATTTTTATAATTATGTGTTGTAGATTAATTCAACCCTAGATATATTCAGAAATCTTTGCTGTAGACACAAACATTATTTTATTTTTAGCTATTATACTATGAATAACAGGTCTTGTTCATAATTATGACCACTAAACATAATACTTTTTTTTTTTTCATTTTTTCTTCTGCTACTCTGACAATCAGTTGAAACTGCTTTGGTAGTTTGTGCTTCCTTAAATTAAGATTTCTTGGTTGGCTATCACTATTTAAATACTTAGTAGTTCTTTCTCTATTGGTTGATTTATTGATACATTTAGTCATTCAACAAGTATTTATGGAGCATCAGTTTCACTTTGGCACATTGCTAGGATGGTGTGTACACAGTAGAGAGTGAGATAGGAAGGCAAAGAACCAAAATGCAGTAAAATTAAAGCCATAATTGGGAAATGTGCATAGTGCAAAAGGAGCAGAGGAAGAGACTAACACTCCCTGGGGAAGTCAAGGACTATTGATAGAGTATAGTGAGCCTTTCAACTGAGCCTTGAGAAATCACTAGGAATTTTCAAGTCTGGTACTTCATATTGAATCATATGAAGTGGTTAGTAAACTGTGAATTAGGACATCTTGAAAAGATTATTAGATCATTAGCAAGTGACAAGGGCCCAGAGCTGGAGAGGGAATAATAACACTGAGGAATTCTGATCACTTCAGCATGATTGGAGCTTGCGTGTGGGATAGTGATCATGGCAGTGAGCAGAAAGGTGGTGAGAAATAAGCATGGAAAGAAGAACATGAGTATGGTGGCTCTTAAAGGCCGTGGTAACAAGTTTGGCCTTCATTTTGTGGGAAAGGGATAGCCATTAAAATGTTTTAAACAGTAGAGTAACATGATGATATCTACATTGCAGAAAGATAATTCTCATTGTGTCATAGAGAATGGTTTTGAGAGGGGCAAGACGTGGAGGCATGAAATCCAGTGAGGAAGCTCTTATAGTGATTTAAGAGAGAGCAAATTTTGAGCAAAGGAGGCAGAATGGAGAGGGCAGATAATGAGCTCACTGCTCTCTTTGTTTCATATTACCTCTTACTATCTATATACCCCCCCCCATTCATAACCAGAATGCCTGAGGCTACCCGCTTTCCAATAAAAACAATACTTAACTGGCAACCATATATTTATTTCACTCTCTCAAAGTAATTCCTATCATGACACTTTTTCAAATACCTAATTTCACTGAAAGAAGGTTCTTGCTTAAATTTGGTTAAATTTTAAATACAAAGTGTGCAAAAAGTAGGTTTACAGTCATTCTCATGGAAAATAATACAATAAATAATAATGCAACAATAAACTCTGTGTTTTGCATAATTACAACTGTGAGCCTACTTTGGCTCCACCCTGTATTTTAAATATTTAACTTTAAAAATATTAGTACTCATTTGAACAGCACAGATTTTACAAACAGTTTTATGGAGTGGCTGCCTCATAGATATATTCGAACAATGATGAGGATTAATTTTATTAATATATTTTAAGTCCCACAGTATGAACACAATTAGTTTTCCCTCTCTGAGCCATACATACATTTTACATAAAAGACATTACAAAGTCATCTTACAATATGAACCAGAGAAATATTAATTTAATGAAAAAAAATCAAAATGTACTCAGAAGGGAAACAAATAAATGACCCAAAAGAATGACAAAGCTTTCATTTTTTAAAAAGGGCATTTATCGACTCATTTAATTATATTAATAACTTACACTTTTAAGAGATTTTACAATTTAAAATGGTTTCATATTAATTTTCTAATTTTAATGAAAAGAAGAACAGCTGTAAAATGTATTTATTAACAGGTCTATACAGATCTTAATGGAGTTAATGCCCATTATTTCCAGGATTCCTTAATTTGTTTAATTATTAGGGAGACATTTGCTGAGTACCTACTATGTATTCATGATTATTCTAAGTGCAATGGCAAATAGTAATGAATTTGTATAAATTCTTTTCCTTGATTATATTACAATTCTGTCTATTTTCCCACTGAGAAAAGTCTTGAATAAACATACCATTTTGTGTTAGCAAGGGCAATAGTCTGAATATCTAGAGACACACTTTTTATTAAGTTTGGGATTCTGAGTCTAGAAAATTTCTGGATTTGTAGTATAGCTTTTTATTACTAAGTTCTATCTATAAAAAGCTCCTCCCCAATTTTAAGGGAACTGTTAATTTTAACATATAATATTGCCAAAAGAGAGTTTTACAATATCACATATATAACAATATATTTTATTTCTAAAATGATAAAATACTTTTATGCTTAGGGGAAATATGAACTTTCATATTACAGATAAATCTTGTTTTGTTTAGGAACTGATTAAGCAGGTATGATTTGCTTATGGACTTTTATTGCCTTAATTTTGGCCATATTCCTATTGCTTTTTATTTCTTCTGCTAAATGGAAAGAAAAAAGAGAAAAGTTATAGGAAATCAGTAGTATTGCATGTCTTCCCATTTTTTTCTTAAATTTTTACTTCAAAATACGCATATTCCACTGAAGGGTGGAAGGATTTGTGATCATCTGGGTCCTTGTCTGTTATCACCTGTGACGACCTGCATTAATCTTTAAATTTTTTCCATTTCCTGAAAAACATTGACAAAGTTAATCAGTCACAAAGTTCATTAGAATTTAACTCCCCTAAAATGTGTCCTCATGTCCAGCAATTCCCTATACTGTTGAAGGATGCAGTTTAGAGAACGGCTGCAGTGATTCTTATCAACATAATTGAAAAGTGGAGGTTTTTATTTTATATTTAATCATTTTTGGAGTTCCAACTTTAGAGTATGTTATGAATTGAATTTTGTAACACAGAAAGATATGCTGAAGTCCTAACCTCCAGTAATGGTGAATATGACCGTATTTGGAAATGGGGTCACTGCAGATATAACCAAGTAAAGGTTAGATTGTGGTGGGCCCTAATTTAACATGACTGGTGTTTTTATAAGAAGAAAAGAAACTGACGGAGACATACAGGGAGAATGGCATAGAAAGACAGAGGCAGAAGTGGGAGTGATATGGCTGAAAGACAAGGAATACTAAGGATTGCTGGCTCCCAGCAGAAAGCAAGGAAAGATTCTACTTAGCGTCACAAAAGAATCATGGCCCTGTTGACACCTTAATTTCAGAAGTACATCCTCCAAAATGGTAAGAGGATAAGTTTCTGTTGTTTTAAGGCATCTAGTATCCCAGCCAGCATGGCTCAGCAGTTGAGCATCGACCTATGATATAGGAGATAAAGGTTCAATTCCAGGTCAGGGCACATGCCCGGGTTGTGGGCTCAGTCACCATTAGGGGGCGTGTAGGAGGCAGCGGATCAATGACTCTCTCATCATTGATGTTTCTATCTCTCCCTTCCTCTCTCTGAAATCAACAAAGACATATATATAATTTAAAGACATCTAGCATGTGTACTTTGTTATAGTAGCCATGCAAAACTAATATACAGTGAAAGCACACTTTTTTCTTCTTCAAGGAAATTAAGAATATGCAGGTATGTAGTTTCAAGATACAGGGTCAGATGGGGCTAATAGAGATCAGTAAACCTGTGTTTTTATACACAGTCTGGTTAAAGTAAAGGAGTGATTGCTCTTTATTAATTAGTTGCAAGGAGTTGGGTACTTTATTTTTCTGACTCCCTTCTTTTAAAATAAAGTTTTCATTTTAAAAGAATTGTAGACTCACATGCAATTGAAATATTTGGGTACTACTATAGTTCCCTGGACTTCAGAAGGGAAGAGATCAAAGTGTTATGAAAAAGATATGTCTGGTCCTATTATGTGAAACTCTAAGATATAAAATAATGATTAAAGAGCTGTGAATATTCTCATAGATGGAGTTATGACTATGATTATAAAAATAATATGAAGGAAGAAAAGAAAAAAAATACCCAAAACCATCAGTGAAACTTCAAATGAAGCTTTCTGTTGAACCTAGATTTGTAAAGGTCTGTGACTGTATTGAAGGAGACTGTGAGAAGTGTATTTAGGCAGGTAATAGCCAAAATGATCTGCGGTTTGGGGGAGTGGTATTATATTGATGGGTGACAAAAAAGAGCACAAGATCTTATTGTTAAAGCTTTGTTCTGCTCTTTCTACATTTTTCATCACAGCAGAGCATTTAAAACATATTTTTAAAAGAAATGGAAAGAAACATGGTTGAGAAAGATCCACCTGCCCTGAACAAATCTGTCAGTGGAATCATAGAACTTCTCTATTTGCATATCAGGAATCATGCGGAAATAAATAGTTGTTGCCAAGTTTTAGAGTATAATTGATGAAAGCAGCGATATTTAGTGTAGGAAATAGAAGGGAGGCATAATGGCTTCTAAAACATTTGCATTTAGGATGACATCAGAAAGATGGCAAAAAAGGAAGCTCCAGGCACTTGTTCCCCCCAAATTAAATTATATAAAAAAATACTGGCTAAAATAACTTTATAAGAGCTCTGAAAAAGTCAAAGGATTATCAGATATTCGATATATGATTTCATATGCTGTCAGATATATTATTTGCAAATGTTTTCTCCTATAGGTTGTTTTTCACTTTTATGATAATAGAGATTGGTGCACAAAAGTTTGTAATTTTAACAAAGTCCATTTTATCTACTTTTTCTTGTTGCATGTGCTTTAGGTGTCTTATCTAAGAAATTATTGCCCAACTCAAGGTCACAAAGATTTACCTGTATGTTTTCTTCTAAGAACTTTATAGATTGAACTCTTATGTTTAGGGTTTTGAACTAGTTTAAGTTAATTTTTGTATATGGTGTGAGGTAGGGGTCTAAATTCTTTTGTTTGCATGTGGATATCCAGTTGTCCTAGCACCTTTGTTTAAAAGACTGTACTTATACCCTTGTCAAAATGAATTGACCATTTCCATTGTTCAATATGTATATTCTTATACCAATAAAACAATCTTGATTACTGTAATTTTGTAATAAGTCTTGAAATCAGAAGTGTGAAGTTCCCAATTTTGTTCAGCCTTTTTAAGGTTCCTTTTACTACTCTGAGTGTCTTGCATTTTCATGACTTTTAGAATCAGCATGTCAACTTTTGCAAAGTCAGCTATTATTTTTTTTAACATTTAAAAAATTTTAAAATTACAGTTTACATTCAATATTATTTTGTATTGGTTTCAGTTGTGGGATTTCATTTCAGTCTATAGATCACTGTGAGGATTATTGCCATTTTAGCAATATTAAGTGTTCCAATACACAGACACAGGATGTCTTACTGTTTATTTAGGTTTTAAAAAAATTTTGTTCAATGATACTTTTTAGTTTTCATTGTACAAGTTGGACGTCTTTGTTTAGATATTAACTCATCATAATTTATGTCAGATTAATACAAAATTAACTTTTAATAACTTACAAAAAACCTTTTTTCTATATATATATATTCATTCTCACTGCTCTTCTTGTGCTATTACTTTCATAGAAATTAATCATACATTTTATGTCCATCAACATATATTTGTAAGTACTGCTTTTTGCAGTTGTCTTTTATATAAGAGGGGGAAAAAATGTTACAAACAAAAACATATTTATATTATCTCTTAATTTTACCTATAGTTAATTTTACCAGTGCTACTCATTTATTCATTGCATTCAAATTACTGTCCAGCATCTTTTTTATTTCACCCTGATTTTAATTACTGTCTGAGGTCACATGTTGTCAGCCCTAAGAACTCCCTTTAGCATTTTTTGTAGAGCAGGTTTGTTAGCAATGTTTTTGTTTGTTTGTTTTTTCTGAGAATGTTATAATTTCTCCTTTGTGTTTTGAAGTACAGTGTTTCCCCCTTATCTCTAAGGCATCCCTTCCAATGCTACCAGTGGATGCCTGGAACTGTGAATGATATTGAACCCTATATATACTATGATTTGCTATACATACATACTTTTGATAAAATTTAATATATAAGTTAGGCACAGGAAGAGGTTAATAACACTAATAATAAAATCAAACAATTTTAACAATATATTATAACAAAAGTTATGTGATTGTGTTCTCTGTGTGTGTGTGTCTCTTTCTCTCTCTACCTATCTGATAACCCATCTGATGACTGAGACTGCTACTAAGTAACATAGTCTATATAGTATGGATATGTTGAACAAAGAGATGGTTTATGTCCCAGGCAGGATAGAGTGGAATGGTGGAAGATTTCACAATTTACTCAGAACAGCAAGCAATTTAAAACTTATGATTTGTTTATTTTTGGGATTTTCTATTTAATATTTTTTGCCCATGGTTGACCATGAGTAACTGAAACCATGGAAAACAAAACCATGGATAAGGGGAGACTACTCTATAGTTTTGCTAGATATAGAATTCATGGTTCACAATTGTTTTGGCAATGTAAATATGTTGTCCCACTGCCCCAGTCTTCCATTGTTTATGATGAGAAAACAGCTGTTAATTTTATTGAGGATTTCTTGTACCTGATAAATCACTTATCTCTTGCTGCTTTAAGAGTCTTTATTTTTGGCATTTGACCACTTGGCTATGATGTGTCTGTTTGTGGATATCTTTGGGTTTATCCTACTTGAAGTTTGTTGGATGAGTTTCCTAATTTTTAAAAAATCAAATTTAGGAAGATTTTGACTATTATTTATTCAAATAGTCTTCTGATCACTTTCTCGTTCTGTTATCTTTTTCTGGGTAGCCCATTATGGACATGTTGTTGTCCTGAATGGTGTCCCACAGGTTTCTGAGCCTGTTAATTTTCTTGATTTTTTCTTTCTGTTTCTTAGACTGGACACTCTCACATTGACCTTTGTTCAAGTCTGCTTATTTTTTTATGCCTACTGAAATCTGCTGTTGAACTTCTGTAGTGAATTTTTCACAACTCAATAATTTCTATTTGTTTATTTTTTATAGTTTTCTTTTATGGATATTCTCAATTTTTGTGACACATTATTTTCTATTTGTTTTTTAGACCTAGTTTCCTTTATTTCCTTGAGCATATTTTAAAAAGCCGATTCAGTGTCTTTGTCTAATAAGTACAATGTCTGGACATTTTCGGAGAGAATTTCTATTTATCACTTTCTTTCCTGTAGATGGGCCATAATTTCTTGTTTATTTGTTCATCACATAATTTTTTGTTGTAAACTGGTTGGAGGCTGGGTGAGAAGGGTGAAGGGATTAAGCAAAGAAAACAAAGAAAGACTCATGGACACTGACAACAGTATGGTGATTACCAGAGGGAAGGGGGGTGCAGAGAGGTAGACGAGGGTAAAGGGGGGATAAATAATGATGGAAGGAGACTCGGCTTGGGGTGGTAAACACTCAATACAATATGCAAATGATGTATTGTAGAATTGTATACTTGAAACCTATGTAGTTTTATTAATCAATGTCACTACAATAAATTCAAAAAAATAATATAACATAGCGTTTTTGTAATCAGATTATCCTCCCCATCCAGGGTTTGTTGCTGTTGTTGTTTGTTGTTTTCTTATTTGCTGTTTACTATTCTAAACTAATTCCATGAAGTGTTTATGTGTGAGACCACTAAAGTTTCTGCTCAATTAACTTAGTGGTTATATGGAATGAATACTCCCATTCTTTTCCAAAGAGCTCTTTGTGTTTGTTCCCGCCCATATTCAATAATATTCCAGGTAATTGAAAACTCCAATTTATTGTATTCTTCCAAAATTCATATTTTATTTTCTGCTTCTGTAAAGTCTCAAGGATAGCCAGAGATGGTAGCTTAAAGCCTTGTCATAGCTCATAGACATGCACACAGTTCTAGATATGCACACATGAACATCTACATTCCCAGGAATGCCTCTTAGCTTTTCAAAGCTTCCTTGGACACATTGATTTTTAGATTTTTCTCCAGCTACAAAGTTAATCAATTTCCTTAACTTTTTGGCTCCCAAAGAAATCTTATCATGCTGAGCAATCTCCATATCTGGTCAAGTAAAGGCAGCTTTGTAAGTGGGGTCTTCCAGGGAACCATCATATAGGCCGAATGACAAGTCTCTGGGAATGGGCTTTGAAGGGGCTCCAACCCCATTCTACCGCCTCTGGTGGCTGTGAGGTTGTTTGTTGTAATCACAATTCAAAGTACTATGGAGCTGGATGGGAGGGAAAGACAGTAATAAGGCAAGTTAAGATATACAAAGCTTACTCTTCTTACTAATTCTCAGCTTCTTTTTTTCTTAAATAAATGTCCTTTAAATTGATGCAAGATTTGGTGAATTTTCATAGAAACTTGATTCTATCTCTTTTTACCTGTTACTTCATTTCTGTTATGAAGGAAAGACTTTTCAGAGGTTCTTGCTCCACTATGTTTGCTGACTTCCTCTGTTTTATAAGTAATCTTTATTGGAACCAGCGATGCTTATTTATTTACATATTATCTGTATATTATTTCACATTACAGTGGCAGAGCTGAGCAGTCATGACAGAGACTGTATGGCCTATGAAGTATAAAATATTTACTACCTGGCTCTTTACAAAAAGTTTACTAACAGTTTTTTGTGTTTTTTTAAAATATTTCTTTATTGATTTCAGAGGGAGGAAGGGAGAGAGAGAGAGAGATAGAAAAATCAATGATGAGGGAGAGTCACTGATCCGCCACCTCCTACATGCCCCTGACCGGGGATCCAGCCAGCAACCCGGGCATGTTCCCTGACCGGGAACCTAACCTCGACCTCCTGGATCCTAGGTGGATGCTTAACTGCTGAGCCACACCCGGCTGGGCCCAACTTTTTTTTTTTAAGATAGGATTTAAAAAAATATATTTATTGATTTTAGAGAGGGAGCATGGGAGAGAGAGAAAGAGAGAGAAATATCATTTGGTTTGCCTCCTGCATGTGCCCCAACCTACTGGGAATCAAACACACAACCTAGGTATGTGCCCTGACAGGAATTTGAACCCATGACCTTCTGGTGCAAGGGATAATGCTCCAACCAACTGAACGGCACTGGCCAGGGTGTCAACTTCTATTAAAAAAAGACATTTTTATATTGGGTTTGAGGTTAGACTAGTTTTCTCTAACCTACATTCTCATCAGAATCAGAATTTAGAATCTCCCTTAAAATTAAGATACAAGGTCCCCCAAAGCAGAAAGTCTGATACAGTAAATCTGGGGTGCAATTAGCTCATCTATAGCTCAGTAGTGCTAATGTGAATAATCCTTTTATTGGGAACAACTAAACTAGTTTTTAGTGTCCTTTCTAAATGTAGGATTCAATATGTTAGACTTCAGATACTGAGGCCCAGTGACAATAAATTGAGTAAATAGTCATATGTTCATTATTGTAGATTTTATCACTCCTATTGTGAACAGAAGTTCCATTTTGTTTAAATTGATTCATCTCTAGTTTATTATAGTTATTAGCCCACGGAGGAAGAATTAATGGACCTGAAAGCCTGCATTATCACAAGTATGCATATTTCCTTTTATTAATATTTTCTCTCAAGAGCCCAGACTTACTCAATTTTATTACTTGATTGATAGATTTCAAGTAGTCTCAGGGCCCTATTTAAGCTTATAAACTATCTTTTTTATATAATATAATTATAAGGAAGTTCCTAATTGATGAAATTTTCAGTGGAGGCTCTCTTTTTATGGATTGATCCCATGTTTATGACTCACATAAAATTACTTCCTTTAATTAATGGGCAAAACTAACAGAGGGACTTACCCATATGTAAGAATAGTCTACTCAAGGTTATCTATTCTTCCATCTGAAACACTTTAACAATGCCCCTTGTTTTTAAAAGTTTTCCCTTAAAAAGTTGACTGATATTGGAGCATTATTTCACTAATTTTATTTCTTTAAACAGATAATCAAATTATTTAAACATATTCTAGAAACGTCGAGACTTACTCTTCCAGTTAAATTTGAAAAAAATCTCTTAGAATAAATACTTCTTGTGTGTGGTTTAAAGGCTTAATGAATTTTGATTCCTTCAGTTCAAAATTATTAAAAAAAAAAAAAGATGGAGGAAGGAAAGAAACTGCATTAATCATAAACAAAGGTTGATTTTTGGTCAACAAAAGATAACCAAAAAATACCTGAAATTGTATCTGTTAAGGTAGCTGTAACATTAAAGGTACCTTTTGGTTGGCAAATAATGCAAGTTACTGCCAGGAATTATATGCTAGTCTTTTAAGTAATTTAACAAAATACCACAGACAAAGTGGCTTAAAAAACAGAAATTTATTTTCTCACAGTTCTAGAGGCTGGAAGTCTAAGATCAAGATTCTAGCAGAGTTGGTTTCTTAGAAGCCTCTGTGTCCTTGGCTTGCAGATAGCTCATCTCTTCCTGCCTCTTCTCATGGCCATCCTTCTATGCACACATATCCATGGTGTCCCTTCCTATTCTTATAAGGACCCTAATCATATTGGATTAAGGCCCCACACTAATGGCCTCATTTTAACTTAATCATATCTCTCTAGATTTTGTTTCCAAATATAGTTACATTTAGAGGTATTGGGGATTGGAACTGCCATATATGAATATTGTTGGAATACAGTTTAGCCCCTAACAGAGATGATGGACCGAACTGTAATTTTAGTTAACCCAAGTCTGTGGGTCCTTTTAAAAATCATGTAAATGAAAAACATATAGAAAAAATGGAGAGAAATGAGGTCAGGTCACGTAGAAATGTTGGGAGGTGTAGAATGAATATTCACAGAAATTAGAGTGAAAATCTTTTTCATGTAGCAGCAGCATTAGGACTATGGAGAGGTAATAAAGTTCATCAACTAAGTAGTGCTTTAGCTGAATTCCACAGGACAGGCGAAGTGTTTTTTTCATTATAATGCACTTCAAGTTGTCTGCTCACTTTCATTTTGGTTGTCTACAATCTATTAATTATATGAAAAATGGTTTTTCCTTTAATTTCTGAAGATATGAGATCTTAGTTATCTTTCTGTTACTGATTCTGAATTTTAAAATAGTAGTAATAGAATGTGGTCAGTATAGCACTTTTGTTTTTTGTAGGAAACTGTTTTATGAACCATTATGTCGTCAGATTTTAGAAATAGTCTATGTGTGCTTGAAAATAGGGGCTGATTTTCAAATTCTGTGCAGTTTTATAGCTCATCACTAGATTAAACTGATTAATTGAAATGATTCAATATTTTTACTATTATGAATAGTTTATCTGCTCAAGTACTCAGGGTCTGAGAGAGATTTAAAAAATCTTCCATTAAGATTGTGAATTTAATGTTTGCATAGATTTATAATAATTTTTCTTTATACACTTTGAGGCTATAGTTTTTTTGTGTGTGTTTTTTAAAATGCGTTTTTATTGATTTCAGAGAGAGAAAGATAGAAACATCAATGATGAGAGAGAGTCATTGGTCAGCTGCTTCCTGCATGCCCTCTACTGGGCATCGTGCCTGCAACCTGGCATATGTCCTGTCCAAGAATTGAACCATGACCTCCTGGTTCATGGGTCGACACTCTACCACTGAGCAACACCAGCTTGGCAGAGACTATATTGTTTGATGCAGACCTGGCCAGGATTTTACAGCTTCCTAGAAAAATGCTTCCAGTGATTGTTATGTGAAGATGCTGTTTATCTTCCAAAATGCCTTTAAGGTAAAAATCTATTTTAACATTATTTTTACTGTATCAGTTTTCTTTTGGATTGTATCTACCTATATATTTTTTCTTTTATTTATAGTTTTTGTTTTTAAATTTTATCATAGAAATGTTCAAGCTTGCAGGAAGAAGATAGGGTGGTCTAATGATTGGCCATGTAATCATCCCCATGATTAAATAATTATCAACATTATATTTATATTGTTTTTTTCTATCTGACATCATATTACTTGTCTAGCCTCCCTATAAACTCAAGAAAAAAAAAATTTAATCCAGATCCTACTCCTCCCAGCTTATTTTTTCTCTCTAGTACATATATTAGTTCCTCACAGTCAAATAACCACCAAACTAGTTACTATTAGTAGTGGTTTTCACAGTCAGTGATAGTTTAGACTAACATACACATTTATTAATTTCTTTGTTCATCAGTACTTCTTACATGTAACTCATGCTTTCTGAGTTCAACTTTCTTTTTCCTGAAGTAAAACATTGGTAGTTTTATAATAACTTGAGCTGAGACGTTGGTCGTTGAGTAGAAAGCGAGTAGATAGAAAGAAAAGGTTTTCATACAACTTCTGTTTTGAGGTAATAACAGTCTAAACTGAGATGTTTCCAATGGAATTGGAAATAAGTGGTGAATCTGAGAGACATTTCAGAAGTAACTAATTAGATATATGTTGTGAAATAAGGGGCGGGAGTAGGCTAGGACAAATTAGATTTCTGTACAGACTTAGTAGATTTGGAGGGAAGACACAAACTCTGTTTGGAAATACACAAAGAAAAAGATTTCTAATTCTGAACATATTAAATTTGAATTGTTTTGGAACTATCTGGATGGAAATGATCAATAGACATTTAAAAATATGAGCCTGTCTCAATGTAGAAAGTTAAAAATATGGAACTGACCATATGAGCACGTTGCTGAAATCGATTTTTCTAAATCTACCCCATCTTCTTCCCCACACTCCAAATTTGTACATAAATCTTGTCATTCTTTCCCTGGGGAAAGGGGCTTTGCTAGATTATCTCTGGTGATCTAATATATTCTAATTTGGTAATAATTTTAAACATTGCTATTCAAAATACTGTCTGTGGGAACAGTTAAGATGTGAACAAATATATATATGTAAATTGGATAATGTACAAGAAATGGATACATTTCTGCAAAATTATAACCTTCTAAGACTGAATCATGAAGAAATAGAAAATCTGAACAGACCAAAAAGAGTAAGAGATTAAAGCAGTAATCAATGATTGCCCAGAAAAGAAAAACCAGGGATCAGATGGCATCGCTGGTGAATTCTACCATACATTTATAGAAGAGTTAATGCAACCATTCCAAACAAACTGAAAAGGTGACAACACTTCCAAATACATTTTTTGAGGCAAGTATTACCCTGATACCAAAGCCAAAGAGGATTCTACAAAAAAAGGATATTACAGGCAAATATCTCTGATCATCATAGATACAGAAATCCTCAACAAAATACTAGGCAACCAAATTCAATAGCACATTTAAAAGATCATGCAAAATGTTACGTGAGATTTACTCCTAAGATGCTAGGATGACTCAAAATATGCATATCAATAAATGTTGTATACCACCTCATTAGAATGAAGCATAAAAATTACATAATTATCTCAATAGATGCAGAGGATTATTTGACTAAGTTGAACATCCTTTCATGATAAAAAGCTCTCAGCAAATTAGGTATAGAAGCAGTGTATCTCAGCGTAATAAGGGCCAATCCCACAGCTGACATTATGCTCAATGATGAAAAGCTAATAGCTTTTTCTATAAGATCAGGAACAAAGCAGGGCTGCCTACTCCTTGCCACTCCTATTCAGCACAGGACTGGAAATTCCATCCAGAGCAATTAGGCAAGAAAGAGAAATGAGTCATCCATATAAGAAAAGAAGTAAAATTCTCTCTCTCTCTCTCTCTCTCTCTGTCTCTTTCTCTCTCTCTGTCTCTTTCTCTCTCTCTCTTTTTCAAAAACCATGATTAATGTATAGAAAACACTAAATATTCCAACAAAATCTGTTCAAACTCAGTAAATTCAGTAAAGTTATAGGATACAAAACCAACATACAAAAATCAGTTGAATTTCTATAAATTATCAATTAAGCCCCGGCAAAAGAAATTGAGAAAACAATCCTATTTAAAATATCTTCACAAAGAATTAAGTACTTGGGAATTAATTTAATCCAAAAAGTGAAAGATATATTCTCTGAAAATTATAAAATATTGCTGAATCAATTGAAGAAGATGCAAATGAATTGAACAATCCCATGTTCATTGATTAGAAGGAATAATATTATTAAAATGTCCATACTAGCCTGGCCGGGCGTGGCTCAGCAGTTGAGCATTGACCTAGGATCCAGGAGATCTAGGTTCATTTCCTGGTCAGGGCACATGCCCGGGTTGTGGGCTTGGTCCCCAGCAGGGGGCATGAAGGAGTCAGCTGATCAGTCACGACTCCCTTATCATTGATGTTTCTATCTCTCTCTCTCTGTCTCCTTTCCTCTCTCTGAAATCAATAAAGATATATATATTTTTTAAAAAATGTCCATGCTACTCCAAGCAAGCTACAGCTTCAGTGCAATCCCTGTCATAATCCTATTATCAATTTTCACAGAAATAGAACAAGCAATCCTAAAACTCATAGGAAACCACAGAAGACCCCAAATAATAAAAAGCACTCTTCAGAAAGAAGATCAAAGCTGGAGGCCTCTCACTTCCTGATTTCAAACTTACAAAACTAAAGTAATCAAAATAGTATGGTGCTGGCATAAAGGCAGTCAGAGCCGAGAAACATGATGGAAAACTCAGAAACTAACTCTCACGAATCTGATCAACTAATCCTTGACAAGTGCACCAAGAATACACAGAGGAAGAAAGATCGTATCTTCAATAAATGATGCTGTGAAATGATGCTGCAAATCTACATACAAAGAACAAAGTTGCACCTTATCTTAACATCATACACAAAAATCAACTAAAAATAGATTGAAGACACAAAAATGAGATCTGGAACCGCAAAACTTTAGAAGAAAGCATAGAGAAAACACTTTTTCTTTTGTTTTGGCAACAATTTTTTTAGATATGGCATCAAAATCATAGGAAACAAAAGGAAAAATAAATAAATAGTCCTACATAAATTAAAAGACTTGTGCAGCAAAGGAAACAATCAACAAAATGAAAAGGCAACTTATAGGATGCAGGAAAATATTTACAAACTACATATCTGATAATAAGCCAATGTTATTTATACATTTATTTATTTAAAAATATAAGGAACTCACAATTCAATAGGAAAAAAGCATTTTTGAATGGACTAAAGGCTCAAATAGACATTCCTCCAAAGAAGACATGGTATGTGACAAAGTCAACAGGTATGTGAAAAGGTCCTCAACATCACTAATCAATAGGGAATTGCAAATTCAACCCACAATGAGATATTACCTCATCATCACTTGTTAGGACTGGGGGAGGGGGAAATGATGAGTTACTGGTTAATGAGTACAGAGTTTCAGTTCTGAAAGATGAGTAAGTTCTGGAGATCTAATGGAGAGCATGGTGACTATAGATCAGGATAATGTACTGCATACTTGAAATTTGTTATGATGGTATATCCTGAGTGTTTGCACCACACACATATGTAACTATGTGATGTGATGGATATGTTAATTAGCTTCATTGTGATGATTCTTCGCAATTTATATAAGAGAGAATCATCAAGTTGTATGCCTTAAATATATACAATAAAAAATATATTCTGAGAACCAGCAATAGAATTTGGAAGCTCCTTAGAAATGCAGAATCTCAGCCCTATCCTAAACCTTCCAAGTCAGAATCTGCATAAAGGTCCAGAAGAGATTCATATACACATTGCTTTTTGAGCTTCATTATTTCAAGTTTGAGAACTGGCCTTGTTTAGGCACATGAATGCCTTCAAATATATTTCCCCTCCTGATTTTACATCTGGCTGAGAAAAATTACAGATAAAACATTCAGACTGAACAGGCAAGAAGTGGCATGGTATTTACTCCAGAAAACATATTTGGGTGGGGAATTGGGAGACAGAATAGGAGACCCAGAAAGTAGAGGGTGATTTTGAGGTGCCTGAAGAAACAGTTGTAGAAGATCCTCTGCTAGACTGCACATTAATCCTTCAGTTCTTGAAGCATGTGGAGGTCTAAAAGTCCAAGGAGAATGGCCAGGATGGGAAAGGTATCTGGGTGGTGGGTGTTAAAAGCCATGAGGTTTAAAGAATCAGTTATTTGCTATCCCACAGGTACTGTAACAAAGAGCTCATTTTGTAAGTTATATAAATATCTAACCACTATGCTGTATACCTGAAACTACTATAATATTGAATGCCAACTGCAATTAAAAAAATAAAAAATAAATACAAAACTCAAAGAACAAAACAATAACAAAAAACATAACTTTTTGCCATCACTAAAATGAAAGAAATTCCACTCTCCAGCTACATCTGGATGCAACTCTTTGGCACAAGGCTGGAGAAAATTAGTGGAAGAGAATTTCACCTGATCCTTTCTTTGTCTGTATTGGGTGAAAGAAACACTATCGTTGATTTTACTGTTGGGTTATTAGTGTTCTTTCTTCAAAACATTTTATTTTATTTATGTCAGACAAATTATAACATTAATATTATATATCTCAAGTAAAGTAAAAAAACAAAGTTACATAGTGAACATAATTTATAAGAACTGAAATTAGAAAAAGGGACTTGGAACATCAGCTTTATATTTGCTGCCATGTTAAAAAAAAAAAATCTCAGCAGATTCGGTTTGTGCGATGTACAAATTTACAGTTTTCTCCTTAGTTATAATTTATATGTTGTACTTTAATGAAGAGAATTCATGATAAAATATGGGTATTTTATGAAATATATAGTTGAGTCAGTCATTGGTAATAAAAATTTTAGCACAATATAGATGAAATATATTGTTCAGTTTAACAGAGTCTGAAATTTTCAACTAGATGATGTCCTGAGTATACCAGAAAGGAATAAGGTAAGGGGAAAATGAGAGAGTTGAATTGTGGCCATCATTCCATTCCCCATCATCTGCAGTGGATGCATATAGGGCAGTACAATATAAAAGCAGACGATAACAGATGATGATGTAGCTTCAATAAGTTGGTATTAAAATTGACCTAAAGGAGACTTCTGGTTTCAGCTCTAACATGCAAAGAGCTTAGATTTTATTGCTCCAGTTCTCATAACAAGAAAAATTAGGAAAAATTTTAATAAATTATTTTCTTATACTCATCATAGAACAGAACTTGCAGGGCAAATGCCAGCCCCAAACCTGGAATGACAGGTAAATCCAGAGAGTTTGAAATGAGATCTGCTTACCGGCATTGAAAGCTGCTGTAGCCATAACCTCATAGGAACACTTAGGTGATAATTTGGATGAATTGCTGGAAACTGAGTGTGGAATAGTGTGAGAATGAGAAACTCCTGGTGTCTTCAATCTTAGAGGGCAACCTATACTTTTATGGGCTTTATGTCTAAGAGCCCCATCAAATTCTCATAGTGAAAATCCAAGGAAGATCGCCTCAAGGATTTGGAAGAAAGAACCTCAGAGCAAAGGCCTGCTCTCCAGGGTAAAGACTTCAGAACCTTGTCTCTGAGCCATGGGGAAAGAGCCTTCCTCTCTAGACTTCCTGTCCCACTTATACTTGGTGATGGAGGAAATGAAATTAAAATATTTGTAAAATAAAAAACTATTGTGAATGTCACAGGATAAAATCAGAGGCCCAGAAAAACTGATATTTAATTGGAAAATTATGAAATTCTTTCACTCTCGCATACTTTACCACCGTAGTATTCGGGATCTGGTATAATAATAGTGGCTGGGAGCAGAATGATACTGAATCTTTATAAGGAAGGGTACGTAGGAAAGACCAAGGATAGAAGTAAGATGAAAATAAAGACCCTGGAAGAATTTGAAGCCTCTGCATCTATAGCTAAAGCAAATAGTAAACAAAGTGCAATTTCTATCCACATTATCAATCTTTACAGCAGAGGATTCTTAACCCAACATCATACTTAATACAAAATGCCTAGCCTTCAACAAAAAACTATAAGGTATAGTAAAAGGCAAGTAAAAACATGATCTTAAGAAGCAAAGTAAACATAAGAACCAGATTCAAATACGACAGAGATGTTGAAATCTTCATACAGGGAATTTGATATAATTATGATGAATGTATTAAGGGCTCTAATGGAGAGACATGAAAACTCTGAGAGAATCAAAAGGAAATGCTATAAATCCAAAACACTGCAACAGAAATGAATAATGTCTTTGATGAGCTCATCAGTAGACTGGAAACAGCTGAGGAAATAATCAGTGAGCTTTAAGATATGTCAATAGCAATTTCCCAACTGAAATACAAAGAAAAAAAGATGAGAAAGCAGAACACCCAAGACATGTGGGACAATTTCAAAAAATGTGAAAGATGCATAATTAGAATACTAGAATGTGAAGGAAGAGTGTAGCAAAAAAATATTTGAGATGATTTTAAACAAGAACTATCTAAAATTAATGATAGACATGAAACCAAAGACCAAGAAATCCCAGCACACCAAGGGGAATAAATGCCAAAAACACTTGACATAGAGGTAACATATTTAAATTTCAGAAAAGCAAATACAAAGAGAATAACTTGAAAGGGGGTGGCTGAAGCTAGGGAGGAGGGGGCATGGTATTTATAGGGGAACAAGGATAAGAAGACAGAAAACTTCTCATTAGAGACCATGCCACCAAGAAGAGAGAAGAGTGATGTGTGAAGTATTGAAAGAAATAAACTACCCACTAAGAATTCAATATCCAGTGACCTAATTCTTCAAAATGAAGGAGAAATAAAGACTTTCTCAGACAAAAACTGAAATAATTCATCACCAGTCCACCTGCTCTGAAAGAAATGTTAAAATATTTTCTTCAGACCAAAAATAAAATTGTATAGATCAGAAACTTGGATCTACATAAAGAAAGGAAGAGTATTGGAGAAGGAAGGCAGGAAGGTAAAATATAACCCTTTAGTTTTCTTATTCTTAAAGTTAAAATGTAACTAAAGTACCAAGAGTAATAATTTTTTTATATCTTTATTGATTTCAGAGAGAGGAAGGGAGGGGGAGAGAGAGATAGAAACATCAATGATGAGAGAGTCGTTGATCGGCTGCCTCCTGCACACCCCTGACTGGGGCTCGGGGATCGAGCCCACAACCCAGGCATGTGCTCTAACTGGGAATTGAACCTCGATGTCCTGGATCCTAGATTGATGCTTAACTGCTGAGCCACACCTGGCCAGGCCCAAGAGTAATAATTTATTGAATAATTTTAGGAAATGGATAAGTGAAATGAATGAGAACAGTGTCACAGGTAAGGAAGGAAAGAATTGGGTGTACTATGTTACAAGGTACCTATAGTACATGTGATGAAGGATATTGTTTGAAGGCTGACTTAGATTAAGTAAAAATGTACATTTTTAGCTCCAAGGAAATCACTTTTTTCAATAACTATTTTTTTAATTTTAATTTTATTTTTTAATTAACTTTATCTTTATTGTTGAGACCATTACAGATGTCCCCCTTTCAACCCCACTGAGCCCCTCCACCCCACATCCATCCCACTCCCAGACCTTCCCCACACCAATGTCCACGTCCATGGGCCATGCCCATACACACAAGTTCCCTAATTATTCTCTCCACACCCACACCCCTCCCCAGCTTTCCCTCTGAGATCCCTCAGTTTGTTCTAAGCTTATGTCTCTGGGTCCACTTTGTTCATCAGTTTATTTTGTTTATTATATTCCACATATAAGTGAGATCATTTGGTACTTGTCCTTCTCTGACTAGCTCATTTCACTTAGCATAATACTGTCTAGTTCCCTGTGCCAAAAGGTCTTCCTCTTCACAGCCACATAGTACTCCATGGTGTAAATGTGCCACAGCTTTTTTATCCACTCATCTACTGATGGGCACTTGAACTCTTTCCAAATAGTTTCAAAAACTATTTTATGCACAGAGAAGGGATTAAATATAATCTTATAAAATGCTTAATTAAAATGAAAAATGGCAGACAAAGAATCTGTCAATGAATAAATGTGGTTATAAATGCATTTGATATTAATCAATGATATTATAACAAATATATCATTAATCGCTTTCAATGTGAATGGTTTAAATGCACCAATTGAGAGACCATCAGCATAATTTAAAAAGTCAAAACCCAAATATGTGTTTCTACAACAAACTAATTTTAAATATAGAGTCCTATATGTTAAAAGTAATAAGATGGAGGAAGATATATCAGGCTAACACTAATCACAAGGAAGTTGGAATAGCAATATGAACTTCAGAAATGCTGATTTTGGAACCAGAAAAATTACCAGTGATAAAAGGGACACTAAATAATGATAGAGGGATCAGTTCTCCAAGAAGACATAACCACCCTAAACATCTTTGTTTCAAATAACTGAGAGTCAAAATACCTGGAGCAAAACATCATGGAATTTAAAGAAAAGTAACCAAATCCATTATTAAATACAAGACTTCATCACCTACTCCCATTAGTAATCAGGAAGCGGAGCTAGAAGCGAATGAGTCGGGATAGAGTTGAGTTGAACAGCTCTGTCAATAACCTCGATATAGACTATAATCAATTATCTTTTAACATTAAATGTGCTCTTACCATTCCAGCAGTCATTCTTCCAGGTGTTTTACCCAACAATTTGATAATTTATGTCCATAAAAAGTCCTCATGTGAATATTTACAGAGGCTTCGTTCATAATCACCAAATTATGATAATCACATTGTCACCATACACTGGAAGCAACAGTAATACAAATATTTACCAATCGGTACAATAAGATTTTTTAATATGCAGAAAACATGAATAAATTTTGTTTTACATAGTCTGAGAGCAACAGATCTTCCTGGAAACACAAGAGCAATATTATATACATTCCTTTACTGATTTTTTTTTAAAAATTGTGTCATTATTTTCAGTTAACTCTTAGGATCTGGGGAACTGTTTTCACCAGTCACCACTTTCGTGTGAAATCAGGGCTTGCCTTCATGTCAGTGAAAGAATCAACTTCTAACTTGAAGATTTTGTGTTTGTTTCTGTCATCTTTGAAGTGAGCTTTAGGGATTCCTGAAAGATACGTAGACAAGAAAGCAGCTACATACATGATATTGTGCAAAGATAAACAGGCCAGTTCAGTCCAATCATGACTTGTAAATCCAGCTTGCCCTCCCTCCACCTGCTGGGGGGAAAAAACAAAAAACCTTTTCCACCAAGTTTGTATATGTTGGTTCTCTACTAGGAGATTATTCCTAATTACCAAATTGTGATAATCACCACAATCACCCCAAACTGGAAGCAACAGTAATATATTTTAAAGGATTAATGGGTAAACAATGTAGTATTACTCCATGTTAAAAAGGGATGAGCTATCAGGCATGAAAAGACACTAATGAACATTAAATTTATATTTCTAACTGAAAGAAGCCATTCTGAAAAATTGATTATTCCAATGATATAACATTCTGGAAAAGGAAACCTTTGGAGATGGTAAACAGTTCAGTGACTGCCATTGTTTCTGTGTGGAGAGATTGGAAATTAAATCACAGGGAATATTTTTATGGCAGTGAAACTATTTTTATGTTACTACAGTGGTCAATATAACACATTAAGCATTTGTCAAAATCCATAGAACTTTAAAGCACAGAGAGTAAACCATAGTATATCAAATTTTAAAAACCATTCAAGAGGTTTGAGGAGCCTAAGATGGAATGCAGAATATGCCAAAAAAATCTCAATGTGTTACAAATACATGAAACAACCTCACTGAAGGCAGCAGGGGAGTAAAGTTCTGATCTTAGTAACTTTTCTCTCGAGAGGAATCTGTAAGACTAAAGGCAAAAGAAACTATATAAGCACTTTCTGTAGTTGATCATTTCCCCCCGTAGAGGAAAGGGTGAACAACAGTGAGGACACTCTACACATATACTGGAATTTCACAAGTAAGTGGATTATAGATGGTGTGGAGCGGAAGATTACAAATAAGCAAGGAGAAGAGGCTCTAATGACCTCTGTTGTAACTGATTAACATTGGAGATGTGAATATTGACTCATATTTAGATTACTGTAGATTTATATATTTACATGTATAAATGTATCTAGAATATATAGACATATAGATGTGTGTTTATGTATATGTTTGTATAGACACATATATTTTCTTGCTTTTCAGATGAGAGGTCCTAAAAGCAACAAAACCCCACCTACAATGAACACACCTAACACTTAGAGCTTGGTTCCTAATACCATTCTCCAAAAAAAGGTTAATTAGGGTCCTTGCATAAATTATTGGTTCTAGGACTAACGAAAGTAAACAACAAAAATAAAGAACAGGAAGCCCACAATGATGAGGATATTTCAAAAGAAACTGGAACCAACAGAAAGAGTTTCCAGTGTTTAATCTGGAAGTATTTGAGCAACAAAGTAAGAATTGTAGTTTTGGACTGTAAGTCAATGTATAAAATAAGTACCATAATTTGATATTTGGTATAAATAGTTGATTGAATAAAGAAATGGGAAAGAGAATAATTTCCCATGCTGAAAAATTCCAAATAATTTATGTAGGTAATTTATCCCAAAGGAGGTAGAACATAACTCCCCACTCCTTAACTGTGAGGTATGTAGGGTATTTCCTCCCAAGAGAACAATATGGAAAGGCAGTTGATCAAGGTTAATATCAGGTTAATAAATCATAGTGGTAGTATGTATCCTTGATATGATGAGAATGTACTTTACCATTGCGGGGTCTTCATTTCCGAAATCATCATTGGGGGATATTCTACAAAATACCTGACCAGTACTACTTGAAATTCTCAAGGAATTCAAAAACAAAGAAAGTCGGAGAAGTTGTCATGGTCAAGGGAAGCCTAGGAAGACATGAGGACTTAATGCAATGTTTTTATGGATAGGATCCTATAATGGAAAGATTGCATTTGGGGAAAACTGAGAAAATATGAATAAAGTATTGACTTTAATAATAATATAACAATATTTCTTTATTAACTGTGACAAATGTATGTTACTAATAATATAAGACGCTAATATTAGGGGAGACTGTCTGCAGGATGTATAACATCTCTCTGTAACATCTTCTCAATAATTCTTTAAACCTAAAGGTATTCTAAAATCAAATTCAATGTTTATGTTTAGAGTCCCTGGTGGTCTAGTGGCTAGGATTCGGAGCTTTCAATGTTTATTTTTATTTATTTTTTAAAGATTTGCCTTTTTTTAAAAAAATATATCTTTATTGGTTTCAGAGAGAAGAAAGGAGAGGGAGAGAAAGATAGAAACATCAATGATGAGAGAGTCATTGATCGGCTGCCTAGCCCACAACCCGGGCATGTGCCCTGACCAGGAATCGAACCCCGATCTCCTGGATCCTAGGTCAACGCTTAACCACTGAGCCACGCCCCAGCTGGGCTCAATGTTTATTTTTAAAAGTTGACCTGAGGCATGTGTGTGTGTGTGTGTAGGTGTGTGTGTGCGCGTCAGATTTAGGGACCCTCACCAGAACAAACCCCTTTCACATGGTTTTATATCCTTGTAAGATTTCCAAAATTAAGATATTTTAACTGCAAGTGGTTGAGTTTCTGTTTCTGTTTTTGTTTTTAATTTTTGTCAATTAAATGTATTGGGGTGACATTAGTTAATAAGATTATATAAGTTTCAACTGTACATTTCTATGATACATGATCTGTATATTGCATTGTGTGCCCACCACCCAAAGTCAGATCATCTTCTGTCACCACATATTTGAATCCCTTTACCCTTTACTACTCCCCACTCCCTTCCTTCTGGGAACCACCATACTGTTGTCTGTGTCTATCAGTTTCAGTTTTATATCCCACATATAAGTTAAATCATATGATTCTTGGCTTTTTCTGACTTATTTCAAATAATGTAATATTCTCAAAGTCCATCCATGTTGTCACAAATGGCAGCATTTCATCTTTTCTTATGGCTGAGTAGTATTCCACAGTATATATAGATGAACCATATTTCTTTATCCAGTCCTCTATTGCAAAACACATTGGTTGTCTCCATGTTTTGACCACCGTGAATCATGCTACAATTTACAGGGGTGCATATATCTTTGGAAATACGTGTTTTCACATTTTTTGGGTACTCAGAAGAGGGGTTGCTGGGTCATATGGTAACTATATTCCTAATTTTTTGAGAAACCTCCATACTGTTTTCCATAGTGACTGTACCAGGTTACATTTCCACCAGCAGTGAATGAAGGTTCTTTTCTCCACAACCTCCCCAACACTTGTTATTACTTGTATTGTTGATAATTTATGAACCTTAGTCTTAGAGAAGTTTTTATGAATTTTACCACAAAGACAAGGGAATTAAAGGCAGAAATCAATGGCCCAGCCAGCATAACTCAGTGGTTGAGCATCAACCTATAAACCAGGAGGTCACAGTTTGATTGCAGGTCAGGGTACATGCCCGGGTTTTGGCCTCCATCCCCGGTAGGGGGGTGTGCAGGAGGCAGTGAACTCTCTCACCATTGATGTTTCTCTCCCTCTCCCTCTCCCTCTCCCTCTCCCTCTCCCTCTCCCTCTCCCTCTCCCTCTCCCTCTCCCTCTCCCTCTCCCTCTCCCTCTCCCTCTCCCTCTCCCTCTCCCTCTCCCTCTCCCTCCCCTCCCCCCCCCATCCATGAAATCAATAAAAACATATTTTTAAAAAGGCAGAAATCAATGAATGGGACTATATCAAACTAAAAAGCTTCTGCACAACAAAGAAACTGCGAACACAACAAAAAGGTTTCCAATTGAATGGAAGAAGATATTTGCAAATAATAATTATGACAAGGGGTTAATATTAAAAATATACAAAGAACTTGTACATCTCAACACCAAAGAAACAAACAATCCAATTAAAAATGAGCAGAGGACCTGAACAGATACTTCTCCCGAGAAGACATTCAAATGGCCAATGGATATATGAACAGATGCTCAAATTCACTAGCTATTAAGAAAATGCAAATCAAAACTATAATGAGATACCACCTCACACCTGTTAGAATGGCTATTATCATTCAATTCTTTATTTTCTTTCTCTAATTCCCCTTGTGATTGACACTTGACCCATAGATTATTTAGAACTGTATTGTGTAATTCTACATATTTCAACATTTCCTTCTTGGTATAAGTTCCTTCTTTATTCCTGGTAACATTTTTTCATGTTTACTTTGTGTGATATTTATATAAAACTTTGCTCTTTTGATTAGTGTTTGCATGGCATATCTTTTTTCAACCTGTTACTTTTCATATATTTCTATCTTTGTTTTTAAAGTCGGGTTCTTTTAGATAGCATATAGTTGGGTCTTTTTAATCAATTCTGACAATCTATGCCTTTTTATTGATGTGTTTAGATTACTTATATTGTATGTAATGATCAATACATTTGGATTGAAATCTATCACGTTGATAGTTGTTGTCTGTTCGTTCACTTTCTGCCTGCTTTGGAATTGAGCATTTCTTATTCCATTTGCTTCCACAATTGGCTTATTTTTACTTCTTTAAAAAAAAATGGAGTGCTTTTCTAGCTTTCCTTTATATATTTTTAGTTTATCACAGCCTGCCTCCAAATATTTTTTGGACCTTCAGATTTACTGTAATAACTATAAAAATATGTGCCTCAATTCTTCCCTCTCCCTTTTGATGCTACTTCTATGTATTTTATTTCTACATATGTTCAAAATACCCAGGATATTGTTACTATATTTCTTTTATAGTCAATTATATTTTAGAGTGACTAAAATAAAAATGTATATTATATTTACCTTCATTTTAATTATATGTACAATTTTTTATTGTTTTGCATATATGTGTCTATTCAAGCTATTGTCTGACATATTCCTTATGCCTGGAGGACTTGCTTTAACATTTTTTTCTGGTAATGAATTCATTCATTAACTTTTTTTTTTTCTTGGTTTACAATAAATTCTCTAAGCTTTTATTTCCACTATAAAAAGTACTTAGTTTATCTTTCTTTTGAAAAGATAAGTTTGATGTTGATTTTTCTTTGATTATTTTAAAGATGCCATCAGGCTGTGTTCTTAGTTGCATAGTGTCTGATGAAATAGCTAATCTAATTTCTTTCTTTGTTAGTACAGAATGCATCTTTTTTCTGCCTGTATTCAAGATTTTCTCTTAACCATTGGCTTTAAGCAGTTTGAATAGGATGATTTTAGGCTTTGCTTGGGCTCCTCTGAACTTCTTAAGGTATGATGACCTTCTTTTAAGATATTTTTATGCCATTATATCTTCAAGTATTCTTTCTTCCCTATTCTTTCTCTCTTCTCCTTATAAGCTTTAAGATGCTTCATTTTTCATTCTTCTTTTCTTTCTCTGTATATCAATTTAGGTAATTTTTACTGACATATTCTACCTCATTCACTTATTGCCTCAGCTACTTTTAGTATACTTAAATGACCATCAAAAGCTTTCTTCATTTCTCTTACCATGTTTTTCAGGTCCAGCATTTCAAGTTGATATTTCCTTCTGCTGAAATTCTACATGTATTCTTTTTTTTTTTTTTTAATATATCTTTATTGATTTCAGAGAGAGAAAAGGAGAGGGAGAGAGAGAGATAGAAACATCAATGATGAGTCATTGATCTGCTGCCTCCTGCACGCCCCCGACTGGGGATTGAGCTCACAACCCCGGCATGTGCCCTGACTGGGAATTGAACCCAGATTGCCTGGATCCTAGGTCAATGCTCAACCGCTGAGCCACGCCCAGCCAGGCTCTAGATGTACTCTTATTGTCTGCCTTTTCCACTAGAGCCTTTAATACAATGAAATGTATTTCTTTTAAATTTTTATTTTATAATTCCATATCAAGTTCATCTCTAAAGCTGGTTTTGTTTATTGCTTTGAAATTTGTTAGTATATGGTGTCTTAACCATTTTAGTTGAGTACTGAATATCATGTGTACAGTACAGACTGATGTTGATAGATGTTATTCCTGGTAATGAATATGCTTCCTCCTCTACCAGTCCTGTACTATGTAGTTTGACCCAGTTTTGTCAGGAGTTGAGCTGAGTTTGGTGTTAGCTGTTGCTATGGAGACAGAAGACAAATTGTTGCTAGGTTCTGGAAATGACAGGAGATTTTAACTACAAAGGGCATGCTATGATCTGAATGTTTGTGTCCCCCAAAATTCAAATGTTAAAATCAAGGTGATGGTATTAGGATGTAGGGCCTTTGGAAGGCGGTTAGGTAAAGAATGAAATCTGTGTCCTCATAAAAAAGGTCCCCCAAAGATTTTTTGCCTCTTTTGCCATGTGAGGTTACAGTAAAAAGACAGCATTCTAGACAGCAAGATCTCACCAAACACTGAGTTGCCAGCACTTTGATTTTGGACTTTCCAGCCTCCAGAACTGTGAGAAATATATTTTTGTTGTTTATAAACCACCCAGTCTAAGGTATTGAGTTATAGAAGCCTGAATGGATTAAGACAGAACGTGAGGGAACTTTCTGAGCTGATAGAAACATCCTGTATCTTGATTTTGATGAAGTTTAAACAATAGTATGCATTTGTCAAAATCCTTAGAATTGTATGCTAAAAGAAGTGACTTATACTTCCATAAACATATTTTCTAAAGTACCTCCTTGAAAAACACTGCTAGGTTGGTAGATGCTACAAGCTGTATTTTTTAAAAAATGAAGGAGCCCAGCCAGTATGACTCAGTGGGTGAGCATCGACCCATGAACCAGTAGGTCACAGTTCAGTTCCTGGTCAGGGCAGGTTTTCCACCTGGATCCCCAGTAAGGACCTTGCAGGAGGCAGCCGATTAATGACTCTCTCTCATCATTGATGTTTCTAGCACTCTCTCCCTCTCCCTTCATCTCTGAAATTAATAAAAACATATTTAAAAAAATAATAATTATGGAGTTTTCAACCAAGTGTATAATAAAAATACAGAATAACAAATAAATTTTTTTTAAATCAATAGAAGTTATAAATATTAAAAATATGACTATATTAATCAAGGTTCTCCAGAAAATAGGACCAATCTGATATAGAATGATATCTATAAAGAGGATATTTATTATAGAAATTGGCTCGCACATCTATAGAAGCCAAAAAGTCCTACAGTCTGCCATGTATCAAGCAGTTAATTAATATAAATATTTTAATATTTTTATTTATTTTTGTATTATTTGACAAGTGATGGTTAATTTTTTGTGTCAACTTGACTAGGTTAGTGATGCCCAGATAGCTGATAAAACATTATTTCTGGGTGCGTCTGTGAGGGTGTTTCTGAAAAAGATTAGTGTGTAATTTAGTAGACTAAATGTCTACCCTCACCAATGTGGGTGGGTATCATCCAGCCTGTGGAAGGCCTGAATTGAACAAAAAAGATGATGTAAGGGTGAATTCCCCTTCTCTATTCTTGAACTGGGACATTCATCTTCTCTTACCTTCAGACATCAGAGTTACTAGTTCTCAGGCCTCCAGACTCAGGGGTTTATACCCATACACCCCTTCCCCAGATTGTCAGGCCTTTGGCTTTGGCCTGGGTTATAACATCAGCTACCCTGACTCTCAGACCTTCAGACTTGGACTGAATTATACTACCAGCATTCCTGGTTCTACAGCTTTCATATTGCAGATTGTAGGACTTTTTGGCTTCCATAGCAGTGTGAGCCAATTTCTATAGTAAATCTCTTCTTATATATATCAATCTATATCATATTGGTCCTATTTTTCTAGAGAATCCTGATTAATATAGTCAAATTTTTAATATTTTTAGCTTCTGTTGACTTTTTATTCTTAATACTATAAATACTAATTTTCATAATTAAATTTGTATTTCTAATTCTGTGTCCTAGGCACTTAGGGATACAAAGATTTGCAAAATATGTTACTGTAACTTAGGCTGGTCATAGAGCAAGACATATAAATAAATAAAAGCAGTAGGGCATTAAGTGCTAAAATAAAAATATACGTATGTTAGTAGTGGACACCAAAGAAGAAGTGGCTATCTCTAAATGGTGTAATTCAGAAGGCTTCACAGAGAAAGCATGTTTGAGCTGAATCTACATGGATGAATAGTTTTCCAGACTGACATAATGGGAAATGTATTGCAGCTAGCAGAACTCTTAAGATTAGTGTAAGTTATTGAGGGCATGGACTTAGTCTCATCTATCTTTTTATACACAGCACCTAACTCAGTGTCTGGCATATTATAGGCAATCAATAAATGCTTGTTGTAAAAAATATTATTTATAGGGAGCTATAAATAACCTTGGTTTGATTAGAGCATAAGATTAATATGAAGCGATGGGGAAATTTAGGCTAGAAAATTCTGTTGGTGATATGTCACAAAAGAGCATGAATACCATGCTAAGGAGTTTGGCCTTTATATAATGATCAGACGAAAGACAGGACTTTGCTATGGCATAATGTTGGCTGATTTGAGCAGATCAATAGTGGAACTGAAAAGACAAATGAGTAGACTCTACAATTCGTCCTAGTAAGAGACAATATGGCTTGATGAAGAGAAGAATTTGAGGGTAGCAATGTGAAGGACAAAAATGGATGGGGGTGTAATTGCTGGCAGTAAAACCAGTTAGGAGTCTCTTACAGTTGTCCATGGAGAAGATAATGCCTGAACTATGACAGTCAGGACTGAAAGCAGAGAGAGCTTTTAAAAATATTTTGAAGGTGTAGTTTCTAAATTATGTTGTCTGAAAGATGATTGTGCAACAAAAAAGAAAGTAGTCAGGAATGATAGTCACATTCTGGCTTGAGCACATGGTTGGATGATGACTTCATTTACCCAGTAGGAGAGAAAAGCAAGTTTTGAGTGGAGCTCTGAAAAGAACAGATTTGTTTTTAAGAGAATGGATGTAAAATAGCATAGAATAAGTGAAACTGGCAGTTAGAGAAATCATTTGGAGCTTAGAAATAAAGAGTTTGGGTGGGAGGAGAGGTTGACATTTTCCATTTTCTCTCTCCTCAAATTCCTTCTCTGCCCAGCTCTTGTTCCAGGAGGCTAAGTTTTATGGGCTGTGTCATTGGAGTCTCTCATCACCATCTTACTCTTGGAATTAGCCAAGGAGAGAAATCAACAGGAGTTATGGGGGCAAATGGAGAAGTATGTTTGGATATTTATTTCCCTGGTCTCTCCCTGTAAGGCCATGACCTAACTCTATTCCTTTATTCAAGTACATTCCCGGCTCTGCCCCAGTGACCTCTACTGTAAATCTATAGCTCTCTCTCTGGGTTTTGCTAACTCTGTTCTCTCTCCCCTTTTCCTTCCTGTCTATGAGTTTCCAAAGCTTTCTTCTGTTGCTATTGCAGGGTATTTCATCATCACTAGTTCATTCCCTTTAGACCTTGCCCATGTCTGTATAAATAATCCCTTTGTTAAATTCCCCTATTTCTTTCTTTGACTATGACCATTCTCTGTTGGAATCCTGACTAAAACAATTAATAATGCATGTTTTTTGTTATAAGCCTGTACAAAGTAAGTTAGGAAATGGAAATCTATTAGAAAGCCAATATAATACAGAAATATAATAACATACCTGAAATAAGATTCATTAAATTGATTATAAAATTGCGATCAGTGAGGCAAAGGACTCTCTTAGTTCATTTCATTGTATATAAGAAAATACCATATACTGGGTGGATTATAAACAACAGAAATTTATTTTTCTCTGTCTTGGAGGCTGAAAAATCCAAGATCAAGACACTGGCATCTTGGTGTCTAGTGGGAGCCCTGTTCCTAGTTCATAGACAGCTATCTTCTCTCTGTGTCTTCACATGGCAGAAGGTGTGAGGGAGCTCTCTGGGGCCTCTTTTTAAAAAAAATATTTTTATTGATTTCAGAGAGATGAAGAGAGAGGGAGAGAGACAGAAACATCAATATGAGAGAGAGTCATTGATCAGCTGCCTCCTGCATGCCCCCAGCATGTACCCTGATCAAGAATCGAACCTCGATCTCCCGAATCAGAGGTTGATGCTCAAGCACTGAGCTATTCCAGCCAGGCTCTGAGGCCTCTTTTATAAGAGTACTAATTTCAATCATGATGGCTCCACTCTCATGACTTAATCAACTCCAAAACACTTCTAAATACTATCACTTTGGAGATTAGATTTCAACATATGAATTTGTGGGGACACAATCATTCAGTCAATAGCAAAGACTTTTTAACAAGAAGGGTGTGATTATAGCTTAGATGAAAATCTAAATAAGCAAATTATAGAGGAAATAATTTATTTTTTATATTAGAAGAAAATTTGAATGCACAGGATAACATTAGATTTAAATTGAAAAATAAACAGCAACTCAGAACCTTAAAAATGAGATATTTTCCATCTCTGACACTATAGTTGTCATGCTGCCCACCACCAGTGCATGTCTGGAACTATCTCATTTGTAAGTAACTGACCAAATTTTGGTCTTAAATACTACAGTTTTCCACTATAAAGAATGGAGAAAGTTGCTAGTGCTGTGTCTTGAGTAAGAGAAAAGCAAATATGGTTCTGCACATATTTTTTATTCTCCAAAGCAATAATGATTTAAGTGTCTAGGATAGTGCCAAAAAGGCAAATGACCCGGATTAATATCCCTTGAACTGACTACTTGTGATCATTTGAGTGTCAATAAAGAAATAAAAAATTATCAATAATTGAATCAAGCATAATCTTGAAAAATATTGGATCTGTGAAAATCTAACATTTTAATATAATGTTTATAAAAATTCAATATAAACAAAATTAAAGGATGAGATGACACATAATGTAGATTTATATGGCTGTTTTCTTTTGTTAAATATATGCCTTTTATAATGTGTAGATAGTCACTTTTCTCTATATAAGCAGAGAATAGTTCCATGTTCCATTTCTGTATCTCTCTTCTCATATAGTGAGAACACTGGTTCCCAACAGCTTAAATATATTTCCTCCTTTGCATAACTCTTCTCCAATACCACTACTAACAATAAGGTACTAAAAAGTCTAAAATTTCTTTATTGTTTTTTGGTGCATAGAATATATGTTTCTATGAATACACAGAGTACTGTGTTCAAAAATTAACAGGTTTATTGTTTTTTCTGTGGTTTTATATTTCATGTAGTTGTGCTCATTTATCTCTGTGTGCATTTAATTTTAGTCTTAGCTTTTTCCAATCCTTTCTATTCACTTCATTTTTAAATATATAAAACAGACACATGGTTATAAATGAAAATTATTTATTTTAATTTTAAAATAAGCTTTGTTTCTTTTTATTTCTTGTTTTAGCTTTTATTTTTTAATAAATTTATTTTGGTGCTAATGGTTAATATGAACATATAGGTTTCAGGTGTGGGTTTCTACGATACAAAACCTGTATATTGCTCTATGTCCCCCCCTACCCAAAGTCATATCTCTCCAGTTACCATATATTAAAATTATTTTAACAGTACATTTAATAATAGTGATTGGATTTGCCCTCCCAACTTAAATCATTTTTTTTCTCCAATAAAATATCTGAAATGATTGTTTTTAAGATATTTGACTTCATGGAATAAAAGACAGTGATACTGAGAGATAGGAAATGAGCACAGTGAAGCTTGGGGTTACTCCAACTTAGTGCCTAGAGAGCGTTTTTAGGCCACAGCACAGAGAAGAGGGATTCTGGTGGAGTCTGGCATCCTCCTTGTATTGATAAAATGGAGCTGAGAATCTAGGGAGTGTGAGGCCATTGGATTCTCAGGACAGATTTCTGGAGAAGAGGGAGCTATAAATAGAGAATTCCAGAGATCAGTGTAAAGTCTCCCTGGGGTTGAGTACTGATAATCGCAGGTGTACGATGAAACTACCTGAGGCTATCAGAGAAATACCAGAAAGAATTAGGAGGAACAATGTCTGGAAGTCACACAAGGCTGGAAATAGTTCCTGTTCCCAACAGCCGTAGCAGAAAACTTCATCATTCACAATGCCTTCCATAGATTTCTCAGTGGCAGTTGAGATTTGACTCTGCACTGGGACAGATTACCCCTCAATTAATTCCGCTCTCACTCTGTTTTTCAAACTTTAAAAACAACATTCAAAAGGATAAAAATGATTCCAGGTAATTTAACTGCATCTAAGAATCAAGTTCCAGAATATCCATTGGAATACAAAATATACAGCATCTAACAAGGTAAAACCTATAACGTCTGGCACCCCAACAAAAATCGTAAGGCATACAAAGAAGCAGAAAAATATGTCCGCAAATGAGGAAGAAAACCAAAGTCCTGGTTGAAGAGACTTTACATTTTTATTGTGCCTAGAGAATGTTGGTTTAATCTTTTTGTCTTTATGAATTGTATTGATATTTTCTTTGTAACCCGATATGATATATAGTCAAATTTGAAGATGTATTATGACATTTGAGGAGAAAATCTACTCTCTATTATTAGGGTATAACTTTCAATATGTATTTATATTTATTATATTTTTAAGTCCTTTACATCCTTAGCTATTTGTCTACACTTGACCTCTTGCTGAGCTATGTGTTAAATAATTATATTACTAATAGTACAGTAAGTCCTCACTTAATGTAATCAATAGGTTCCTGGATACTGTGACTTTAGGCAGAATGACATCAGAAAACCAATCTTACCATAGGCTAATGGATATAGTTCTGGTCACAAAAACATCACCAAACTCGTAAATAAAGGCTGAAAACACTTCTAATGTTAAATATTGTAAAAAATGTGAGCCATACATATGCTTAAGAATGATGAATAAAAACAAGTGAGATCAGTATTTGCTAAACCACTTATTCTGGTGGCTGGAGCTTATCCTAGCAGCTCTTGGTACATGGTGAGATTCCACACTGAACAGGGCTTCCCTCCTATCACAGAAAGAACACTCACCCACATCCCGGGTGGAGGGGATTAATTGGGGGGAAAAGAGGACATTTGTAATACTTTCAACAATAAAGATTTTAAAAGGCCAGTTGGAAATAATACCATATCTGACATCAAGAACACACTGGAAGGAATTAAACGTAGGCTGGACTAAGTGGAGGATAAATCAGTGATTTGGAAGAAAAGGTAAAAAAAAAAAAAAAAAAAAAAAAAAGAAGAAAGAAGATAGTTTAAGAGGACTCTGGGACAACATGAAATGTAACAACATCTGCATTGTAGGGGTACAAGGAGGAGAAGAAAGTAAGCAAGGGACAGAGAACCTGTTTGAAGAAATAACCACAGAAAACTGCCCTAACCTGGTGAAAGAAAAAGCTACAGAAGATCAGGAAGCACAGAGAGTCCCAATTGAGATGACTCCAAGAGACCCACACCAAGACACATCATAATTAAAATGGCAAATGTTAAGGATAAAGAGAATCTTAAGGGCTGCAAGAGAGAGACAGTGACCTACAAGGGAGTACCCATAAAGCTGTCAGTGAATATCTCAACAGAAACATTTCAGACCAGAAGGGAGTGGCATAAAGTTCTCAAAGTAATGAAAAGCAAGAACATGCAACCAAGATTGCTTTATCCAGCAAGTCTATCATTTAAAATTGAAGGTGAAATAAAGAGCTTCCCAAAAAAAAAAAAAAAAAAGCCTGTGTAAAATTTCCATTTCTAATTTAATGTATTTGGAGATAAATTCATTTTTTCTAATACCAGGATTATAATACTTAATTATTCTTTGCATTTTCCTTGTATACATTGCTCATTATTTTATTTTATTTTTTGCTGCAAAAAACTTTATTGTTTCCACTTGGTCCAATGTATGGCAGAGGGCTCCAGGGTGATTAAAAGAATGGCTACGGGTTTTGGGGAAAGGCTCAGTAAAAGCCAGACACCAGGGGAATGCAGAGGGGCCCCTCAAAGGCCTCTGGGCTCCAATGCTCCTAGTCATGCTTCAGGGTGAGCCTTTCGAAGAGATACTTGCCCAGCCCAACCTGAGGGCTGGCCAGCCTGCGGAGGTTAGTCAGGTGGTCACCCATCTTCTTGATGAATTTCACCTCCTCATCCAGGAAGCGGTTCTCCAGGAGTCACAGAGATGAGGGTCTGCACAGGTAGAACCCAGGGCATGCAGATCCAAAAGGGCCTGGGTCAGGTTCCTCTCCAAGGACATGGCGGCTTCCATGGCGTCCTGGGTTTTGCCCCACTCATCCTGGGAAGGCTCCATCACGTCCTGGAAGAGAATGCGGCCACCGCGTTGGTTTTGCATCTTTAAGATGCTCAGCGCCCTCGCACTTCTTCTCCGCCAACTGGAGGAAGAAGTGGCCCACCCCCTCCAGAGCCACATCCTCATGGTGGAACTAGAAGCCCAGAGAGAGGTAGGTGTAGGAGGCCCTACTTGCACAGATGCAAGTCGGCCAGGCGGTTGACAGCAGCCTCTACCTCAGTGGTGTAATTCTGATGAATTTGGGAGCTCATGGTTGCTCAGCAATAAGTAGTTAAGGTTGAAAAATGGTGTTGGCTGGTCTTGGAGGCTGAGGATGGCTGAGGTGGTTCCAAAGGTGGCAACTGGAGAAGATATTGGAGAGTGGTCGGAGGCTGGAATAAAGGGTGGCCCTGGGTCTGTTCTGTCCAAATACTGTTGAAGCAAGTGACAGATCCAGGACCCCTGAGGGCACTCCATTATTTTATAGTTTGCTTTTGTAAGTTACTTTTACTAAGGTGTGTCTTTTAATAAGCAAAGTGTGAGTTTGCTTTATGAGCCAATCTCAAATTGTTTTTTAAATATGGGAGTTAAGTCCATTTACTTATATAAAGGCTATCAATTATTTCATACTATTTATGCTGTATTAATGTTATTTTTTGTTTTCTTGATATCTTCTCTGTGGGATGTGTTTATTTGATTATCAGTTATTTCACACTCTTTATCCTGTATTAATATGTATTTTATATTTTCTACATCTCTACATGGTCTGTTTTCCTTGCTCTTCTTTTATTCTCTTACTATTTAGGAATATATATTCTCATGGTTATTTTCAATCTAATACCTTCTGTAATGCATACCACTTCACCTTTTAAAATGAGATTTATCTGTTTTCACTTCTCTTTCCTATCTCTTCCCATTTTTAGATGTGTTATTTCTGCTTTGTCAGAACATATAACATTTATGTGCTTATCTTCCATGTTTATGTCTACTTATTAATCTTCATTCTATAATTGAAAATGTTCAATATTCACCATTAGCCCTTTTGCCTAAGTATCTCCGGTCATATTTTGATTGAATAAAGTTACCTAATAGTATTTTAATAGATTCATTTGAAAAGGTACATTAAAGCAATATTGTCTGAGTACTTCAGTGGTTGATACTGTTTTTCTATATCCTTTAAAATTAAATGATTAGATATAAAGTTTGGTTAGATATAAAGTTTGGGCTACAATATATTTCTTTGAGCTTTTTTGTTTGTTTTAAATATTGCTCCACTATTGATTTGTTTTGCATTTGGATGTTGAGAATGCTGATGCCACTTGATTTTCTTCTTTTGTAAATGACTAGTTTTCCCCATTCCTAGAAGACTTGGGGATATAATCTATATATTTAAGGTCTAATAGTTTTGTTAGGATATCCCAGTGTAGACAACTCAGGTATCACAGGAATTATTTTAAGTATTTAGATTCATATCTTCTTTTATCCATGGAAACATAATTATCTCTTCATTATTATTATTTCTTCATTATTATGTTTTAATTTTCTTGGCTGCTTTTCTCACCCATCTTTATTGAGGTATAATTTACATAAAACAAATTATAAAATATATTACACTATTTTTAGGTATACAGTTGTATACAATCATATAATGACCATTGACCATAATGAAAATATAATATTGCCATCATACCATAAAGTTACATCATTCTTATCTGTATCAAATTTCATCCCCCAAACCACAGCCCCAAGTGCAAACTAATAAACTAATATGTTTTCTGACACTATATTTTTGTCTTCTGTAGAATTCCTTGCAAATGGATATATATGTTGTTTCCTCAGAATCTTTTAAAGATTCACTTCCTATTGTTCTATGTATCAATGGTTCATTTACTTTTTACTGTTGAGTAGATACCAATAATGCATATTTACTCTATTTTAAAAAATCTATTCATAGGTTGATGAACATGGAAGTTATTTTAAATGTTTGGATATTATGAAAAATGCAGTCTTAATTCACATGCAAGTCTTGTGGACATATGTATTTCTTTCTCTTGAGTAAACACCTAGGAGTGGTATTGCTGAATTATATAATAAATGTGAGTTTAACCTCACAAGGGACTGCGAAACTGTTTTCCAATAAGATTTTAGCACTTTGCAATCCCATCACCAGTTCCTTTACCTCTTTACCAACACTAAGTTGTATCAATCTTTTAAATGTTAGCCCTTCTAGTAGGTGGGTAGTATTTTAACATACTTTTTATTTCTATTTCCCTGATGCCTAGTGGTGGCGTCTGTGCTCATTAGCCATTCATATACCTTCTTGGATGAAGTTGTTTCTTAAAATATTTTGTCATTTCAATTGCTTTATTTCTCTTAACATTTTCTTTATATATTCTTTTTACAAACCTTTGTCAGAGATATATTTGCAAATATTTTCTCCTAACACGTGGCTTGCCTTTTCATTTTCTTCACTGTGTCTTTCAAAGGACAAAAATATTCAGTTTTGATAGAGGTGATACTGGCCTTGTATCCTGTGACTTTCCTAAATTAAATTATTACTTCTAGTAGCTCTATTGTAATTTCCTTAAGATTTTCAGTTCACATGACCATTTCTTGGACATTCCTCAGGGATTTCTATGTAAGTGATCTTGTGTTTTATGAACAGAGGTAATTCTGTTTCTCCTTACCAATGTCTTTTCTTTTTTCTTTCTTTTATTTCAGTTACTGGGACCCTGGAGGTTATGCTGAATAGCAGTGCTGAGAGCAGACATCTCTGCCTTGTTCCCTGTCTTAAGGTAAGAGCAGTCAGTTTTTCATCATTGAGTATGATAGCTATGGGTGATTTTTCTTTAACCTTGATCAATTTGGAGATGTTTCTTTCTATTTCAAGTTTTCAAAGAGATTTTACCATTAGAGACTGTTGGATTTTGTATAATGCTTTACCTGCATCTATTGAAATCGTCATGTTTTCTTATCTTTTATTTATTAATAATGGTGACTTGCATTGATTAATTTTTTTGGATGAAAAATGAAGTTTGAAGTCCTAGGGTCAAACCTCTTGTGCTTGCAGGATTTGGTTTCATAATATATTCTGAAAAATTTTTGCGTCTATATTTGTTGGAAAATGGATTTGTACTTTTCTTGTTTCTGCGGTGTCTGCATGTGGTTACAGTATTAATGAAGTAATGATCTGCTCAAATGGGTTGGTGTTTATTTTGCTTTTATATTTTGAAAGTGTTTGTGTAGGATTGCTACTATTTTTCTTTAAATGTTTGATGACATTCACCAATGAAGCCTCTTGGGCCTGAAATTTCTTTCAGGGAAGGGTTTTAATTGTGATTTCAATTTCTTCAATTTGCATATGGCAATGCATTATTTTATTTTTGTAAGTATTAGTTTTGGTAATTTGTGTTTTTCAAGGAATTGGCAATATATGTAAAATGTCAAATTTCTGGGCATGAAATTTTTTGTAATACCCCCTTTTTATTCTTCCAATGTCTATAATACTTTAATTATGTTCCCTCTTTCATTTCTGATACTAGTAATTAGTGAGTGTATTTTCTCTTTTTGTCTTGACCAAGTTTGATTTTTTTCTGAGCACCAGCTTTCAGTTTAATTAATTTTCTCTTTTGTTTATTTTTCTGTTCAATTGATATTTGTCTTTATCATTATTATTTCTTTCCTTCTATTTATTTTGGTTTAATTTGGTTCTTCTTTTCCTAGATTCTTTAGATAAATCCTTAAATTATTGGTTTGGATCTTTTTACTCCTAATATATGCATTTAAAGTTATAAGGTCTCCTCTAACGACTTCTTTAGATGCATCTCACAGGTTTCCATATGGTATATTTTTATTGCATTCAGTTTAAAATGTTTTCTAATTATTTTTATTTCTTCTTTCACCCAGTGTTATTTAGAATTATGTTTTTTAATTTCTAAAAATTTGGAGTTTTCATATGTATAGATATCATTTATATTAATTTCTAATTTAATTTTGCACTGGTCATAAAGCATACTCTGTACTATGTCAATCATTTTAAATTTATGGATATCGGTTTTATGCCCTTGTACTTCATTTAGATTAATAATTACATTGGGTGCATGAAAAAGGAGTGTATATCACTCAGTTGTTGGTTATCATTAGTTGATAGTGTTTTCCAGGTTTTCTTTGTATTGCTTATTTTATCTAGTTCTATCAATTGCTGAGAGAGTAGGGTTAGCATCTGTTGGGGAAGCAGCTATTATGTGACCCTCAGTGACTATGGCTACATGAGTACCCAACCTCCCAGCAGTAGAGGACACAGAACCCTCAATATTGCACCATCTATTGGGGTGATCAGGTAGGTACCTGATTGTAGGTTGGTTACAGTGGACTGCTTTCATCATAGAAAGGACAGCTTTTTGTTCTTATTAGAATAGATACTTTGTGTTGAGGAAGCAACCACCCCATGACCTGCCACCCTTCTCACGGATTGCCCAATCAGTATGGAAAATGAGTGATGGATTGTTGCTTGGTCCCAGGTGTTTTCTCATTATGAAAACCTGTCCTCTATCCTGGGCATGCAGTGAACTTCCTTATGTTGCCTTAGCATGTGTGTCATATGGTACCTGACCAGCCCCACTCTCATTGCCTGCAACATGAGGGTGGTGTGTGCAGTCTATCTCCTAGTAGAGTATTGGGAAGGACCAGCTTGTCGTGGGAAACCAGCACATACTATAGACACTGATTTTGCTGTGACTCTCCTCCTTTCTGTGAGTAAAGGATTGTTCCAACCAGTGCTGTATTTTGAGTCTTCCTTGGAAAATCTGAACCTATTTCAGATTCAGTGAGCTGAGGTCTGTGATCTCCTCCTACTAGGTACTGGGATTATTATGATCTCCAAGGTCCTCCATGTGGTAGAAAACCTCACTTGAGATTAGTAGCTGCGTCTTCCTACTCTTGACAACATGTCCTACTATGAATGTGGAATTATCTATTTCTCTCTAGTTCTATCATTTTTTGCTTTGTATTCTCCAGAGCTCTGTTGTTAGGTGCACACACATATTTATAATACTTACATCTTAGTGATGACTTATTGCCTTGATCATTATGAAATTTCCCATTTTATTTTTGATAATACTCATTGTCTTGAATCTATTTATATTAAGTAGTTGCTTCAGCCTTTTTATCCATACAGCTTTCATGCTATACATTTAAAATCTGTTTACTTTCATCCTATCTGTGTTTTTATGTCAGATGTGACATGTGACTTTTGTACATAGAATGTAGTTTAGTCCTGATTTTTCATGCATTCTTATAATATCTGTCTTTTTGTTATAGTGTGTAGTTAATTAAAGCTTAATATAATATTGATATTGGTTCATTTTTATCATTTTATCATCTCTTCAATATTTTTATTTAATTTATCCTTTCTGCCTTTTATCCCTCTGTTTATTTTTTCCTGCCTTTTTTGTATTATTTGATTAAATTTTAGTATTCCATTTTTTTTAAAGTTATTGGCTTTTTGCTATACTTCTTTGCTTCCTTTTTTTTCAGTGACTTGTCTACAGAATTATTTTAACCATATTACTTTAGATCTGGTATAGTAAGGTCAGATACAGATCAAGAATAAGAAAGAAGAAAGAGATTTACATTTATTCTAATTACAGTTCCCTGGGAAAAACACAGTACTTTACCAAGGGAAAAGTACTATGTTTACTGTGTTTAGAGCATCCCAAGGGAAGCACTAGAGGCAGAGGGAAAGCGGGAAACTATAAGCAAACACCTTTACTGTGGTTTCTGTGGGAAGGAAAGGGAGAAACATGCATAGGGTTGGCTAGTTGGAATAATTTCAGTGGCCTCTGGGGCACAGGGGCTGTCCATGGTTGTCTAATATCTGGCCCTGGGGTAATTAGGGCCAGCATAATGTGGTCAGGAGTGTGAGAGCCCAATAAGGGAGGGAGGTGGTTGAGAGTGTAGACTTAATTGGCTGCTCAGGATGGGGCACTGACCTGCCTCTAACCAGGGCCTCAAAACTGGGCCAAGTATTTTAAAATCTACATTACAAGATTAGATATATCCTCAACATTTCACAATCCACTTACAGTTAATGTTGCAGGACTTTAAATAAAATGTAGAAACCTTGTACCCATAAAGGTCAATTTATCCCCTTCTCATCTTTTATGCTATACTTATTAGATGTTTTATATCGCCACAGATGATATGCCCTAAAACATAATGTTATAAAGTTTGCTTTAAACTTTATGTATTTTGAAGGAGTTTAAAGGAAAAATTGTCTTTTTATATTTTCCATTTCCAGTGCTCTCTATTCCATTTTGAGGGTCTAAGTTTCCATCTTAAATCAACTTCCTTCTGACTGCATAACTTCCATTACTACTACCTGTAATACAGGTCTGACTGCAATACATTCCTTTATTTTTATTTTATTATTTGAAAATGTCTTTATTTTCCCTTCATTAATGAAGGATATTTTTATTGGAAAAAAGAAAATATGATTGGCAGGTTTTTGGTTGTGTGTTTTTTTCATTCGGCATTTTAAAGATGTTTAATTCTCTTCTAGCATCCTTACTTCCTGGTTAGTAGCCAATTATTAATTGAATAATAGCCAACTATTAATTGTACAGGTTCTCCTGTACATTTTATACCATTTTCCTTTGGCAGGCTGTAAGGCATAGCGGTGGTCCCTAGTTTCCTAGAAGCTGTCCCTGGCATGGTTAAGGCAGAGCAGTATTGCCTCCTGGAGTGTACAGTCTAGATAAAAGAGGTATGGCTTTGGATTGGTTAGTTTTCATACCAAAGACATGCTCCTGGTTGAGCCTTGTACTCTTTCTAAAAATTGGACAGCCCAGGGAATGGTGTCTCTCCACAGGGAGAAAGGTTATTAAGATTTTAAAACATCATAATACACAGAATTTTTAAAAAACACCAAAAAACAATACACTAACTACCAACATCCCAAATCAGAGTGGTACATTTGTTACAATCAATGACCCTACAATGCAAGTCATTATCACCCCAAAGTTCATCGTTTACCTCAGGGTTCACTCTTGGTGTTGTCCATTTCATGGGTTTGGACACATGTATAACCATATGTATCCACCAATATAATACCATTTAAAATACTTTTATTGCCATAAAAATCCTCTGTCCTTTGCTTACTCAACTTGCTCCCCCCACCCACCCACTCCAAACCCCTGGCAACTACTGATCTTTTCACTTTCTCTGTGGTTTTACCTCTTCCAGAATGTCATTTATTTGGAATCATATAGTATGTTGCCTTTCTGATTGGCTTCTTTCACATAGTAATGTGCATTTAAGGTTCCTTCATATATTTTCATGGCTTGGTAGCTCATTTCATTTTAGTACTAACTAATATTTCATTGTGTGGATAGATGGACCACAGTTTATTCATTCATCTACCAAAAGACATCTTGTATGCTTCTAAATTTGGGCAATTATGAATAAAGCTGCTATAAATATCCATGTACAAGTTTTTTTGTGGACAAAAGTTTTAGACTCCATTATGTAAATACCAAGAAGTGCAATTGCTGGATTGTATGGTAACCATCTGTTAAGTTTTTTAAAAAACTGCGAACCTGTCTTCCAAAGTGGCTGTACCATTTTGTATTCCCATCATTGTCACCAGCATTTGGTATTGTCAGTATTTTGGATTTTTGCCATTTTAATAGAAGTGTCGTAGTATTTCATAATTCTTTAATTTGATGACATATGATGTGGAGCATCTTTTCATATGCATATTTGCCATGTGTATATCTTATTTGGCGAGGTGTCTGTTACAGTCTTTGGCCCATTTTTTTCGGGTTGTTTCTTTTTTATTGTTGAATTTTAAGAGTTCTTGGTATAGTTTGGATAACAATTCTTTATCAGATATATTTTAATTAAATATTGCCTCGCAGTCTGTGATTTATCTTCTCATTCTCTTCTGTTAATTAAATAAAAAAATCTCTCACCCCATTCTTCAGATTATATAATTTCTACCCATCTATGTTCATGTTCATAGATTCTTTCTCTTGTCATTTCCATTCTGCTGGTATGTACATTCAGTGAATTTAATTTTTAATCTCTAATTCTGTTTTTTTCACATCTGAAATTTCTATTTTTTCCATTTATCTGTTGAGATTTACTAGCTTTTCATTATTTATGAGTATGAAGTTTTACTTTGCTGAGGATACTTCTAATAGCCAGCTCAGAATCTTTGCTTACTCATTCCATCATTGGGTTGGTGCCACTTACTGTCTTTGTTGCTTAAAATGAAATTATGCTTTCCTAGTTCTTCTTATCTGATATTATTTTGAATTGTATCCAAGGTATTATGAATGCTATATTTTGGAGACTTTGTATTCCGTTTCCCTACCTTCTGATGAACGTTTTATTTTGGTAGGAAATGCAGTTTGTTGGGTTTAAACTGAAAACTCTGTTTCTTACATAGCGCATAAGCTCATATATTTGTTCTTAGTTGAGCTGCTCTGAGGATGCTCCACGCATGTGTGGTTGCAGCATCAGCCAGAGGTATTAGCAGATATAATTTAAAGAACTGCTCTCTGACTCTTTGCCTCCTTGGTTTCCTTCTCTCTCTTTCTAATGTTTATGGTTGCTCTAGACTAAATCTTCATGTTCCCCAGCTTAGAGAGCCTGTGGTTTTTCCCATGCAAGCACCAACTGTGTGAACTCTCCTGCTAAAAATGGTGAAAACAGGAACCCACATGTACATCTGCCTTTCTCAGTTCATGAACCCTCTAGCAAAATCTTTCTGCTCTTGTTCATGCCTCTGTGACTGATTTATGTCCAGAGTTTAGAATTGCTATTCCTGAGATAAGTTCTTAATAATTATCATGCGCTTGGTTATTTCTATTTTTTATTTATTTCTTTTTCTTATTAGGTGTTTATTGGAATCCATTCTCCCTTAGGCACCTTGTGAAATCATCTTAATTTCTTAGTCTTTTTTTCTTCAATTTCATTCCTGAGTCAAATCACCTTTCATTTCTTTTTGTTTGTGACTGAGGTTTTGGATTTCTTATTAGAGGTTTTATTTCATATCTGAAAATTATTATTTTGAATATTGAATACACATTAGAATATTCATCATAGTTTTTCAATGCTTTATGTTTTGTTTTTGTTTCCAGATAATTTTTATTAACTGAAATAATTTGATTCACATTTCCTTCCTTCTATTTTAGAATAGTGTTATATAGATATACTTGTGTTTTCTGTTTTAAATGTCGATCTTCTTTGGGACCAGCAATATTTGATAAGTTTAAGGTACTGGGGTTATGTACTAGGTTTCTAATGTTAAATGAAGTATTGGGTGTGTGTGTTTTTTAAATGAATGGTACATATTTATGCAGGTAGAAGAGCTTGATTTTGTGATTCACTTTTGTTTCTCTCGGATCCTTAAATTTCCCTCCTTTGCTCATTTTGCCCACTCCCCCTTCCTGTTTCATCTTCTCCTCTATCTACTAAGTATCCAAAGAATGCAACTGTCTTCCGTGTTGCCTCTTTTTTCTTATAGAAGTGATGTTCTCCCAAGCCTGCGATTTGTGGCTCTACACGCTTCCATGACTATTTCTTGAAATTCACCACTCTCCAGGTCTAATCCATCCATTTTCATGTTTTTCTCAGCATTTTCTTTCTCAGAGAGGATCCTTCTTTTTCCAGAAGGGATATTATTCTGGATCTGCCTCTCTTAGTTCCTGGCTTCTTTTACTTGTTTTTGATAGTCTATCTGATATTCTATTCTGGCTTGGGTCCTGGACATGGTTAATAGTTTAACATGATTAATTTACACTTATAAGTACTTTAAAACTTGCACTGGTTTCTATACCTTAGTTAAGTTGTAGATGTGGGACATGGAGAATTTACTTTGCTCCCCTTGTTTATCTATATGGTTTTCTGATGATAATGTATGGATTCAGATTTTGGTAGCTGTATTTATCCTATGAGAACTCAGAAATCCTTTGACTACTTTTTGTTAATAATATGTGAAAAGACAATAGTGTGCCTATGGAAATATATTTATCTTGAAATGTTTCATTTTGTTAAAATTATATGTAAAATTATTTTGTTATGTTGATGTGCTGATGTATGAATATTTTACTGCTCTCTGTTACAGAAAAATGGTTAAAACTATTCAAATTTAATCAAACTCTTATTGCAAAGTACTTACCAAAATGGCATATTTTTCAAAGTAGTATTTATAGTATCTGTCATTTTCAGATGGATGAGAATAATATTTTTAAACATTATGTTTCTTTTTATTCTTTTATAAGAGCATTAAAATATAAAATTTATATACAAGACCATTTTTGTAAGCTCTAGCATGTTTCACTACAAATCTGTTCAATTTTCATTCTGTGAAGCTTACATATTGAGAAGGAAATAATCTATTTTTTGTTAGTACTAGGCCTTTTATCCAGCCACCTGTTCTCAGCAAATCATAAAAGCTAGAATGGGTCTCTGAACTCTTCTTAAAATTTTTCATTGCAAAGTCCATGTTCCTTTTGCAGCTGCCTTTACCATCAGGTTGTTCACTTCAGGACATTTCACATTTTTGCTTTGCATATGATAATTTATTTAGTATTTTGCTGCTAAGTCTCTTGGGAAGTTGCTCACTAAGAACACAGTATATAAACCAATTAAGAACCTAGATAACAAGAGACATTTTTAATTAACTCGGTGGAAATCATTTTAAAGAATCCTTTAATGTAATGATTGTGACCAACCTGAAATTTATGTTTGTTCTGCTTTTTACAAAAAAAATCATGAGCTCAATTAGTTTGTATACCTTCTCCTCTGAGGCTGAGTTTCCCATGTTGGAAGTCCTTACTGTGTTGTCAGTTCACAAGAGATGTCAACTAGTAAAGCAGTAATCTCAAACCAGAAAGATTGGAACAGGGTACCGGAGCCTAATTTCTCACTAGATTATAAGGCAAAGGTAGGTTTATTCATTTGTTTCACAAACACTTATTGATCATCTAATAAAATGCAAAGCATTGTCAGGCTATATGAACACAGAGAAAAAAGACAGACTCTATTATCAAGTGGCTCACTAGTAAGGAAGAGAATTAAGTAAAACCAAAAATGGACCTATGTCAGTGTCATGCTAAGAAGAATGCGTACTATGCTATATCAGCTTAGAGGAAGGGCATTAACCGAGTGTGGGGGTTTAGCACTGGCTTCGTAAGCCAACCAACCCCTCTGCTAGGTGTCTATGTACAGGACATTGTTAAAACATCTATTGGTAAAACTATTTCTAGACTAGATGTGGTTGTTCTGGAACCAGATGTCCTGTCAGCACATGCTATGGGATTATTCAACAGGTTCTGTCAACATTATGTATTCATCCACTTGGACAGTATTGAAGATTTTATATGGAAATAGATAGGGGAATTAATTTACCTTTAGAGAGTTACATTGTCTTGTGCATGATCTACCACAGAATGGAACAGGGGGTGACTTTTACTTTTCTTAAGTCTTAAGCAAGTTGGAGAGTGGCTTCCAGGGCAGCCCTGGGAAAGTTTGAAAAGCGTTCATGAAATTTGTAAAACACAGGACTGACACTTGCCTGAGAAATCTAAAAGTGAGAGGAGTGAGAGACTAGCGAGCATCATTGGCCTAAGCACTAAAACAAAGAGGGCTCTCTTGACAGCAGGCTGACCTTTCACTGAAAGGGGGGGCAAAAGTGTGCGATTTTATAAAGCAAATGTGGACTTTGAAGAAAACTAGCCTGGTGAGTCTTAAAAGGGACCATGTTGGAATGATCTGATTCCAATACTGCAGGGAAACCTATAGCTCATCAGATGAAGGGAAGATTTTATTTTAAGAAGTCAGTTAATGAAAAGGCATTTTCTGCTAATTAGTGACTTTGAGCATTTTTTTCATGTCCCTTGACCATCTGTATGTCCTCTTTGGAGAAGTGTCTATTTAGGTCCTTTGCCCATTTTTAAATTAGATTGTTTGTCTTCCTTTTGTTAAGTTGTATGAGTTCTTTATATATTTTGGAAATTAGCCCCTTATCAGGTATATTATTAGCAAATATGTTCTCCCATACAGTGGGCTCCCTTTTTGTTTTGTTTATGGTTTCACTTTTATGTGGAATCTAATGAACAAAATAAACTGAAGAACATAATAGACCAGAGACATGGAAGCATGGATCAGACTGACAAATCTCAGAGGGAAGTGGGGTGGAGGGGGGGGGGGGAAGAGATTAACCAAAAAATTTAAATTCATATATGCATAACCCATGGACACAGACACACAGACAATAGTGTGTTGAAGGCCTGGGGGGTGAGAGCAGGGTGGGGATCAATGGGGAGAAAATGGGAACGTCTGTAATACTTTCAACAATAATGATAAATTGGAATAAAAGAAGAGGCATTTTCTAATTAAAATATGAACATTAGGAGGTCCCTAGTATGGAACCTCCAAAAAGAGCCCCACAAATGAAAGAACCAATATTCTATTCTCCGTATTCAGAGGACTGACATGCTAGTTTATCATTTTTCTGCACCTTATGTTTCTTTCTCACTAAAAATTTGTAGGGAGCAGACATCTTGGATAGTGAGCAAGAAGGTGGATTAGAAAACAGAGACATTATCTGTGACCATCCTCCCCAATTCTGGGCTTCTTGGTTGGACTGAATTGAAATAATGTGACTATTGTATTGAATTAGAGCCTTAGTGTTAAAGGGAATCTTTGCTTATAACCTAAGAGGAACAACAACAACAACAACTCTGGGACATGTGTGAGCATCCAGCCTTTAGTGAAAAACAGAAATAATCCCATAGAAGGTTTTAAAGGCCCATAAAAACATAATAAACTTGGTTTCCTCTTACAACATTATCGAGTCCCGGTCATTCAGTAAACTGGTTAAGAAATAAATCAGAAGAGATGATCTGACAAATGGTTGTTAGGTATTTCTTGGGTGTTTGCTATTTGACATATAAATTGAGTCATATGAAAGCTTATACTGAAGCCTATTTAATTTCTGTATTTTTCTTTTGATTTTTTAAAAATGCATTTTAAAGTTCATGGTAATATATATCCATCAGAAGTAATTTAAATTCACAGAAAGGGAGAAAAGCAAAAGACACCCATGGTCCAATCCCTTGTTCATATTTTGACATATTTCCTTTCAGTTATTTTATGTATGTTTTCTTTATTTGTTTCTAATATATCTGTACTTTTTCCATCTAATTTTAGAATAAAATGTATATTATTGTTACCACAATTCCTTTGAACCAACCTTTCTTCCTATTACTTTTTATAATGGTTTATGCATGAAACATTAACATGCATAGATCCCAATTATACAGTTCACTGAATTTTGATAATATTAACTCATGTAACTATCAACCAAAACAAGATAATGAACATTTCATTACCTTGAAAGTTCCCTTGTGTCTTTTTAAAATTAAAAGGTCCCACCCATGGGAAACCATTATTCTGAATCTTGTCTATCATAAATTAAGTTTTGTTTGCCTTCAAATTTTATATAAATGTAACCATACATTTTATGCTCCATTGTGTCTGGCTTTTTGTGCCCAACATATTTTGGAGATTAATACATGTTGTGTGTATGAGTAGTTCATGCCTTTTTGTTCTTGAATAGTGTATACTGTTTGGTCATGCATTCTTCTGTTGATATACAGTTGGACTGTTTCTAATTTTTGACTATTAAGAATAAGGTTGCTTAGAACATCATTGTAAGCATCCTTTGTTGTATTTGTTTTTTATTTCTCTTGGAGTAGAGTTACTGAGGCCAAGGTAGTTGATTATTTAACACTTTAGAACCTGCCCATTCCCCCCCCCCCAAAGTATCTGTGTTATTCTTAATATCACTGGCAGTGTTTGAGAGTTACACTTGCTCCATGATCATTTTTCTATATCCTTACCAGCATTTGGTATTGTATTGTATTGTATTATATTTTGTTTTGTTTTGTTTTACTTAGCAAACCGATTAGATGTTTTCATAGGCGATATTCAATATCTTTTCATAGGCTAATTTGCCACTGATACATTCTCTTTGGTAAAATGTCTCTTTACATCTTTTGTACATTTTATTATTGTATCTTTTTGGTTGTTTTATTGTTGAGTTTTGAGAATTCTTTATATATTCTAGATCTAGATACAAGTCTCTTGTTGGATATGTGGTTTACAGCTATTTCCCCCAAAATGTGTAGCTTGTCCTTTTATCCTCCTAATACAAGAAAAAGGTTTTAACTTTGATAAAGTTCAGCTTATCATTTGCCATTTTTATAGATCGTGCTTTTGCTATCATATCTAAAAATTCATCTAACCTTAATTCAAAACATTCTCTTTTATGAATTCTTCTTAATGTTTTATATTATTATACCTTGCATTTAAATCCATAATCAATTTACAATAATTTGTGTATAATGTGAGCATTTTAGTTTATGTTTCATTGTTTATCTCTGGATATATAATAGCTCCAGCAGCATTTGTGGAAAAGACTCTGTGTGCTCCATTGAATTGCTTTTGTAACTTAGTCAAAAATCAGCTGGGAGGATTTGTATGGGTCTATTTCTGGGCTCTCTATTCTATTGCATTGATTTGTATATTTGTCCCTCAGCCTATTAACAACACATTCTCTTGCTTTTATAGCTATATAGCAAGTTTTAACATCAGGTAGAGTGATTCATCCCTATGTATTCTCCTTTTCAAAATTACTTTAGCTCTACTAGTTTTTCTGCCTTTCCATATAAATTTTAGATTAAACTTTTCAATATCGACCCCAAATATTGCTGGAATTTTGATAGAAATTTATTAAGCCCATGTATCAATTTGGGGGAAATTGCATTTTCCCAAAGAGGAGTCTGCTGCCTGCCTTATATTTCTCTCTCTGCTTAGGTTAGGCAATTTTTCCATATTCTTAGAAGAGGAAGAGAAAAACTTTCCTAGCTTCTCAACTCTAAGACTCCTTCTTTGTTGATTTCATGATGTGTTAAAATAATGTGCTTTTCCCCCCCTGTGCTGAGGTCTGAATGTTTGTGTGACCCCTTCCCTTCCTGCCAAATTCATATCATATATTGAAATCCTAACCCTCACAGGTGCTGGTGTTATTGAGTGTAGACTTAGGGAGGTGATTAGGTTATGAAAGCAGAGCCCCATAAGTGCAATTAATGTTCTTTTATAAAAGAGCCCCCTAGCCCCCTCCACCATGTAAGTATACAAAAAGCCTGTCACCCTGAAGAGAGAGCCCTCACCTGACCATTCTGGTAGTTGGATCTAGAACCTCCAGCATCCAGAACTGTGAGAAACAGATTTCTGTTGTTTGTAAGCTAGCCATTGTGTGGTATCTTGTTACAGCAGCTCAAATAGACTACGATACCTTCCAATATGCTTTCTCTGCTTCTTTCCTCCATGTTGATCTCAACCTCAATTGACTTCTGCCAGAGTTTCTGTGACCTGTGTAGATTAGGTATACTCCCAGTAGTTTCTCCTCCTTGTGGGGAGCTGAGATTTGGTTGCTTTATTTCAAATTCCTAGTCAGAGTGTGCCCTTCACCTTCAGATATTTACATAATCCCTCTGTACTCTCTGCAAAACTAGAGCTTGTAGAGTTCCCTCTCAGATTTAGATGCTGTTTTTCACTGGCTGTCAAGCTTCCCATGCCTACTGATAACCCTTCATTTTGAGTGTGAGTACCTGTTGTCAATTCAATTTTCAATGTTCTGGTCCTTAGAGCCATTAAAAGTCCCATTTCCTTACTATCACTTCTTCCTCATGTTTGATACCAGTCAATGTGGTTCTACTTCTTGACTTGTCTCTAAGTGTGTTTTATTTTAAAGGGATCATTATTAGTTTTTTATATAGTAAATGTTGGCTATTAGGTATTTCTTTGTTAATTTGGTTTTTTTTTGGGGGGGGTGGTATTTGTGGGGTGATCTGAAACTGTGCTAGCACTGCACAAACTTTCCCAGAATTCTCTGGCTAAATTTTTTAGAAGATATTTTACTTCAAAAAAAAAAATCATACATTTGAAATGTTTAAATGCATTAAGATGTAGCCTTATAATCATTTTAATAATGCCCTTTTGTATGTCTTTACATACAGTGATAGTGGGGAAGCTATTCAAATTTATGTGTATTTTATTCTGAATCAGAAAACTATTCCCATTCTGCACACACGTCCATCTGCACATAGTTCAAAATTGGTGTTAATGCACCCAGCAGGCATAGCTCAGCAGTTGAGCATCGACCTAGGATCCAGGAGATTACGGTTAGATTCCCAGTCAGGGCACATGCCCGGGTTGCTGGCTCCATACCCAGTGGGGGGTGTGCAGGAAGCAGCTGATCAATGACTTTCTCATCATTGATGCTTCTGTCTTTCTCTCCCTCTCCCTTCCTCTCTCTCTGAAATCAATAAAAACATATTTTAAAAAAAAATTGGTGTTAATGCCAGCATGGTGCCTGAGTTGTTGCAATAACCATCTATTTTATGCATATGCAAGGATGATTGAAACAGAGGTTAAAGTATGATATAGAATAACTTTCTGAGTCTGATATCTTGTATGTTTGACTATGCAATATTTATGCAACTCGTAAGTTTGAGGGTCCTCTTTTTTACTATAAAAAGAAAAAAAAGAGCCATTTACTTGCCTGAGCTCTAGTGTAACTAGAAATAAGAACCTAGATTCTTGTTTCCAAATTTGAAGTGATTTCCATCATATTGGGGGGGAGGGAAGCATAACTCAAGAGTACTCTATCTCTATCTATCTGTATCCCCAGAGAGCATATTTCCCATAAAAAATTATATGTGCCCCTCTCTTTTGGGATCTGTAGTTCTTTCTATCTTGTAAGTTCTGGTTTCTGTTAAGATTGCTATAGATTGTTAGTTTTCCTATCTAGGAAACATTTTTCCCCCTTACGGAGTAGCTCTGTCAGTTCATAGTGCCTTAAAATACTATATATATGATTTTCTATTCCTCACCATTGGAAAATATGGGCCATCACACACACACATTCTAGCAATAGAAATATAGAATATGATTACTGAAATTATATTACATATTGTCTAATCTAAGTTTCTCACTTGACCAATGAATAAAGCCAGGTCAAGCATGTGCTAACTATAATCTGGACTAAAAGTCAGTCTTCCTCAAGCTCAGCCCATGACTATTTCAGCTACTTTGGGACCCTTCCCTCACTAACATCCCATTTGGGTATCTCAGCTTCTGCTTTATCTCTCAAAACTTTGCTTCAACTATATCAGTTGGAATTGTTAGGACCACACATTGGTAACTCCCTTTATAATGCATGTATTTCAGATAGCTATTGAACATAATCAAACAAGCAAGATGCCTATCCAAAATGCAATAGCAATTTAATCTTCTCACAGTCTACTTACCACTGATTTCACCTTTAAACAGTCCTTATGTGATTACAGGAACGGGTTTGCACTTATCAGGACGCAAAGTAAATGGCAGTATACTAAATTTTATATGTAGCAAGTCAATTATTACTGTATTATCAAACTAAAAGGAAATTACCTTTGGAGATGGATGGAGACTTCATCTAACTTCTCAAATGTGTTTATGCTCACAAGAATAGGTATTGATGTTTTCTTAAATATTAAAAAGAAAATGATTATTCAGTTGCAAAAGCAAGGAAATTATTGTCATTTTTCAAATTCAGTATTCCACCATGAAAACACTCTAATTTTAAAAACCAGCTAATATAAATTCAAGTACGTTGGCTGGTAGGAGCTATCAACAAGTGAACCAGTTTATGATTGTCAACAGACATTGTCAACATTGGGGAGGGGCTGGGGGTAGGGTGGATGCAGGGTGGAAGAGATCAATGGGGGAGGGAACAGGACATCTGTCATCTGTAATACTTTCAATAATAAATATAAATTTTAAAATAATAATAATAATAATAAAATTATAATTGTCAATTTAATCCCACCAGACACTCCCCAGTAACAGATTATTTGCACATCTGTTGATAGATGGCCACTCAGTCATCATTTGGGGCATTAGTCTACCAGGCAGTGTATAATACAGAAAAAAGATAATTTTTCAAAGGACACATTAAAACTAGAATTTCCAAAGGGACCATTTGTTTTACTTCCATGTTTTGGCATTCAACACAGTTACACATTGTGAAAAACAGATTGTAGCTATTTTGTTTCTGTCCTTGCCTAATAAATGTCAGTATTATTGTATCACCAAATAACTGTTTGGAATATGTTTCTTGATGATGGTGATAAATTATGTTGGAAAGGTCCAAAGGATAGCTAAACATTATAATATCATTGTGTTAGAAAGGATTTTGAAAGGTCATTTATATTTATTTGCTAGCCTTTGAACTAAACCTCAATCTCATTAATCTGTCTCTAAATTTAAATTACTGCTTAAATTTTTACTACTAATAATGAAATTTTAGATAAAGCTAGCTAAAGAGCCAAGTGAATTTAAAGCATTCATGTTTTGAGGTTATAATATATGTTTAAGAATCCTGAATATTAGAATTATCTCAAGGTTTAGTTCAAAGGCTAGCAAAATTTCCTCTTCTCTGAGACGAAAAATATTAAATTTAGGAATTTCTAACAATATAAATGTTATCCCCAGATTATAGAAGAGACAGAGGGTTAGAGTGATATGTGCCTTACTCAAACTCATGGTAAAATAGCTATAGAAGTACAGCTCTTGTGAACTAGTTTTGAGGTTAGAGAGGATACATATGTAAAGCATCTAGCATTTGAACTGACTGAAGTCTTTTGTCTCACATGCCATTCATTTCTATTTTCATTCAACTCCACTGCTTCTCTGGAATGTCCTCTCCAAAGGGTCTGGATAACTCCTGAGACTATGTGTCTGTGGGTCTACAGTTCTAATTGTTAAGTTAACTGAAGTATCCAGTCAGTTCCTTCAAACAAGTGAATTTTCTCCATCAGATTTAAGATTATTCAGATCTCAGTTTGGACCCTCATTCATTGAAAGCCATGTTTTATACTCCGATAGTGGTCATTTTCCATCATTACCCATCACACTTTCCGTATTCTAATGTAAGTTTATTATTTTCCAGCATTTGAAATTGTTCTGTTGTTTGCTATTAGTGCAACTAGATTGTGTACAACTAAAGGGTAGGCACCTTTTGTTTCCCTGTTTGTTCCCATAGGTCTAATACCTAACATTATCCTTGGTGCATAGTAGATGCTATGTTTAAAAATCTATGCTTAATGAATGAATAGAATTAATTAACTTTTGGCAATGTTTTTGGGTAGGAATGGTTCTAAAGCATTGATATGGCTAAACTGTATTGAGTGGTTATGGAACTGAATTAATACAGACTTTCTAATAAATGAATAAACCATAAACCATTCTGCTTCCTTAGGCCCATAGGTGGAAGCACAGACACATTGGATGAATAACATTGTCCTGCCACTTGTACATATGTTCACTCAGTATTCAGGAATTCCAAATCTAAGATCTAAACATTTGCCTGGCCAGGCATGGCTCAGTAGTTGAGCATTGACCTAGGATCCAGGAGATCGCCGTTTGATTCCCAGTCAGGGAACATGCCTCCATTGCGGGCTTGATCCCCAGCAGAGGGCATGCAGGAGGCAGCCAATCCATAACTCTCATCATTTAGGTTTCTATCTTTCTTTCCCTTTCCCTTCCTCTCTCTGAAATCAATAAGGATATATATATATTAAAAATATCTAATCATTTGTGAAATCTAAGTCAATTTTATTGTAGCCTAATTAAGTTTTCTGTTGATTAATTTTTAGAAACCTACCATAACAGAAGGCTAGCTGCACTTTCTTATAGGGTCACTAATTCCACTGTAACCGCAGCTAGCTGTCTGGAAAAACTTGGACAAAAACTACGGCAGATTCTGAGTAAAATTAATCCTCATCATTTAATATATAGCTCAAAGCACCTCCTAATGTTGACTGAATGAATTAATTATTACAGATAGGGGCTAAAGACTCTAATTAGGGTGTAGCTCTGAAATTATGAGAGAAGGTAAAAATAATATCCCTTCAGATCTTAAACTGCATAGGATTGACATGAAATAGATTAGATTAGTCATGCTCAGGAGTCATCCATCATGTGAAGGACCTGTAAATAAAATTTTACTGTTTTTTTTTCCCCCAGAACTTGATCTTAGCCAATGTTACCCTACCTCATCAAGGGGACTACAATATAAATGTCCATCAGGTTCTGATACATACTGTTGTACAACTTTGGTGGTAGAGCAGTAACTATTCATAGAAGATCCTTCAACTCCTTCATTCATTAGAGGGCCTCATGTTCACTTATGTATTTGACATCAAAAGAAAAGGATAGCATAGACCAGGAAATTCATGTCTGCTCATTATCTATTTTTTTAATTAAAAAAATTTACTTTTCAATTACACTTTACATTAAATATCATTTTGTATTAGGATTAAGTGTACAGCATAGTGGTTAGACAATCATACACTTCACTAAGTGACCCCCCCCCATTTTTCCAGCCTATTGTTATTTTTTTAAATGTACCTTTTAAGTGTCTCAATCCATTTTAAGGAGTTGGTGTGATCAGGGAATGAAATTTCAGCAGTCTTTCTGTCTGTCAGCCAACATATTTGTATAACAGTTTAGGCAATAATGCACTTGGGTAATTTGGTCTCAGGTGGCTATAGCTTTCTTCTTTACCTTCCCACTCTCCAAACAATATTTTGAAAAGGAGAACTTGAAAAAAAAATGGCTCTTGATTAAAAAAAAATTTTATAGAAATGTCACTTTTTTGTGTTCATTTACTCTTTTCCTTACCCACACCCCATTTTTTCCTCATAGAAAAACCTATGAACTACCAACTCTGCTTAATAATGTATGATATATCCAATGGGCCTCTGTGTGTACATTGCAAATATTAAAACATAAATTAGCCAAAAATCATAAAAGAAGCTGTTTCCTGCCTCTCTGAGCTTTATTTCTATAGTCCATGTGTACATATTCTCATGTATCTCTGTTTCCGAATGATGTAGGAAATTTTAATATCACAATTGAAAAGCTACTCCAAATATTTTATCCTCCAAAGGCACATGCATAACATTTAAATAGTAAGAAGTAACTGTGCAGTGTTTTCTGTAGAAAATGATCCCTGAACTGCGTGTTGTATATTTTGTGATGATTGACTTCTCTGAAGCTGGCTTTACAGATGGATAAGAGCTACCAGGTGGTCAAACTTAAGGAACTCAGTTTCTTGAGAGTGCACACGCACATACACATGCACACACACACACATATTTGTTATAATGTTTAATGTTATACAATTAGATATATACTCCTTGAATTTTAAACACATTTCTGTCTTCTAGGGTCTCCTATTTAAATAAATAATATATTTGGGTAAAGGAACTTAAAACCCCAACATCTTCCCATCTTAACTTTTTGTCAAAGCTTAATGTAACCATATATGTGAGCACATTTGTTCATTGGAATTTGGGAAGTATAAGCTTTAGACATTAGTATAATATTGGAGCAAGAAGAAGATTTAGAGATCCCGTAATTCACATCCTTCACATTATAGTGGAAGAAATAGCAAGAGGGAATTACTTGAGTCCCAGATCAGTACTTCTGCCTCTATATCAAACTGAACTTATCATTGTGTTATCAAGGAAGTGTTGGTACAAACTTACTAATTAAAGTTCTTTATGTGACAGAAACGTATAGATCCCTTCCTCTTGATGACATAAGCCACATGTTCCGACATGGTCTTCTAAACGTCTAAAGCACAGAGTAGGCAGAAGTACATAGAAAAGATATATAATTTAACACACAAGTTGAGAAAAGTTAAATGCCTTACTGTTAAGACACATTGAAATCTCATTTACACTAAAAATTGTGTTCAAGGTAAAAGGTTAAGTCTTATGCACAGACAATAAAAGTTTCCCTGCAATATCTCATTCGCCAATCCCATTTTTCCTGAGCTTTACTGAAGTGGATTGAAAAATACAATTTTATATATTTAAACTGTACAATGTGATGCTCTGACATGTATACAGTGGGAAATGAGTACCACAATCAAGTGAATGAACACAACCATCACCTCACATCCAACATCCTATAATCTTTTGTGCATGTGTGTGGTAAGAATGCTTAAGATCTCTCTTAGCCAATTTCAACTATGCAATACAGTATTATTAACTATAGTAGCCATGATGTACATTAGACACTCAGAACTTATTCATCTTATTGGTGAAAGTTTGTACCCTATGACAAGCATCTGTCCATTTCCTCCAAACCCCAACTGCTGGCAGCCACCATTCTACTGTGTTCCTTTGAGTTTGACTTAATTTTTAAAATTTTTATATTCCACATATAAGTGAGACCATACAGTAGTTATATTTCTGTGGCTTATTTCACTTAGCATAATGATTAATCCGTAGGCTTTCCTTTTTATGGCTAAATAATATTACATTATATATTCTCATCCACCTTGGGTGAGGAGTGACATTAAGTGAAACTGTTCCTTTTACCCTCTTCATTGTGTCCAATTTTAGATTTTGTTTTCCAACAGTGTGCTGGAACCTGTCCACTGGACTTCAGGACTTTCACTAAGACATTCTCATTCATAGGTGACGGTCAAAATTCATGTTCGATGGGAGAATTGCAGGAGAAAATTATTTCGCTATTTTGCTGATTTCACTCTGCCCCAATCTTTCCTATTATATCTGAAATTCCACCATCAGACAAAATATTTCTTTGTGTCTTCATAAGTTCTCAGTTTAAAAAGTATTAATTGTAAAAAAGGGAGGAGGTCTTAATTTGTCAGGTTGTTTCACAGGGGTCTAGTTAGGTGATGGCTGGTCTCATAGGAATGGATAACCAAACAGGTAACGTTTGAGAGAGACGTGGAGCAATGTGCAGAGATCTAGGCAGTTTCTTGGAGGGTAATACCAGACCCTGCCATAGAGCACTCAGTAGCAGGCAGCTATAGGGTTGCATAATTTTGGATGTGTATGTGATATATGGTGGTGATGAAAATGTACTGAAAACTCTTCACATTTTGCTCATAGCCAGCTATGGTTTTGCAGAAGTTCTGGCAGGTAAGAGAGCATTGATGATGGCCTGCACTTCTTGTGTTTTCTATGTGAAGGGCTTTGTGCTAGGCTCCATGTTGTGCCAGCTCTATCACAGTGTTTCTACTTACAGGTAAACAATGCGTGTTTTTTGAATTTTAAGGACAAAGAGCTTTAAAACTTCTTATCTACAGTGATTTTCTTCATGCAATAGCTCCAGTATTTGCAGGTAGCATCTCTCTGTTCAAATATGCACTGTAGTTCCTGTTTATAAAAATACCAAAATCTGCTCAAGCTTAGAAATAAAGTGAAAGCTCCAACATTCAGAGTTCTGAACTAGGACAGGTTCTCCTGGTTTATTATTTTTCAGGCAAGTAGTTGCAAATCATTGAGAAACTAATGGTGCAAAATGGGGAAATGTTTCAACTCATTGAAAGTCTGTTAACATTGTCAGCTTAATACAGTACACAGAGGATTTCAAGTCTAGCCTTGATACAAATTATGTTAATTCCATTTATGTTCTGGACAGCTCTTTGGACTGGTAGCTTCGAAAATTAAATTGACCTCAAGTCAATAATGTCATACTTTTTTTCCTCTTTTTTGTAAATGTTTCATCTTTTCCTTCACCTGATCTATCATCAGCTCAGATTTTGACTCTAAATCAGAACTTGACATTCAATCACACTTCTCTGATGGGCAAAGGAGATACTTGTTCTCATGTTTCCTATATTGAAGTATTTTAACTTCCCATTGTGAGCCTAGAATGTAAAACCAATGCCTCCTTTCTCTTACCATATCCTTTGGCTCCATAGAAATCTAACATATTAGTGAGAGTGATCTATACATACCAGTATGGATTTCTTGTTTTGGAAGTCCTTATGCATCTAACTAGAGGGGAGTTCAGGCTCCCTCACTCAATAGTATAAGAACTGTTATAAAATCAACATTTAGGGAGTATAGTGTGGTAGTTAAATGCCCAGGCTGTGGAGTCAGACTTCCTGGGTTCAAATATTTGCTCCACTTCTTGCAGTTTGACCATGTGGTACATGTAAATTAACATCTCCATGTCTTAGTTTCCTTAGTACCTACTGCATGTAGTTTTTATGAGAGTTAAATAATATATGTGACATACTTAGAAAACATAAACATTACCAATGTTATTTATTATTACTTTGATTGTTAGTTTTATTAGATGTCAAGCCCTTTACTAGGAGATGAAAGTACACAGATGAAAATATTTTTAAGTAGGGGAAACAAACAGTTAATCATATCATATGGTCACTGAGGTAACTAGCCAGCTCTTAGAGGAATCAGGAAAGGTTTCTTTGGAGATATTAATATAAAATTAGACATGGAAGACTGGGAAACTAGTCATGTTGCTAGTTATAAAAAATTTAAAAAATATATATTTTTATTGATTTCAGAGAGAGGAAGGGAGAGGAAGAGAAAGAGACAGAAACATCAGTGATGAGAGTCATTGATCGGCCTGCACGCCCCCTACTGGGGATCTAGCTTGCAACCCGGGCATGTGCCATGACTGGGAATTGAACCGAGATCTCCTGGTTCATGGGTCGATGCTCAACCACTGAGCCTTGCCTGCCAGGCTTCGTTATTTGTTTTTAATGTAGAAGCAGTTCCCTGAGTTGTACGACCAATGCCTATAATGTGGCTCAAGGTTCTGGAAGCCTTCTTTCTTTCATGCAAGGTTGTTGAGTAATAGGGTAAATCAGATATCATTATAGCCTAATTTCTGAGGCACTGGGGGGAAAAAAGTCCCATTAGGCATCTTTAATGTGCTGTGTTGACTGCCCTTTGAAATAGAAAATGTAGCTCATTTCTTTCACTGTTTATTTGGATCTCATTGATAATGTTTTTGTTAAGCCCACAATACTTAATGGTTTCTGATTAAATTATTATGGTGCACCTTTATGTTTTGTATCATACATATCCTCTGTTTATAGACTATGATACTGTCAGCATAAAGTTCATAAAACACAAACGCCAACGTGCAAAGTGATTTTTCCCTAAAACAGAATTGAATTAGTTTCTTGAGGCCCCGTTCTCTCTGTGGTTGAATACTTCATCATAGATGATTCAAAGTAAACTCACTGAATACAAGCTTTACTCAGTCAAATTATGTTCTTCCTTATACCTTGCGTTCTTCCAGGGTAGCATCAAAGCTCCTAGTGCTCATGTAGTGCCATGGCATTGTTGGGAAAGAAGTGTTTGCTTCTTGGTCCTTGGCAAATATTCCTTCTGTCATCTGCTTCCATCCATGTAGCATCCAGTTAATGGTCCATGCCACATGCTGTATCTTCCCGACCCTGTCATCTTTATGTTTGTCATCCCTTTCTCTACTGCTGTGCTCTCTATTCATGGGAAATAGGAAATGTTTGAGTGTTCTTCTAGTCCTCTCTTGAGCCTCAAGAAATTCCTGGGATAGTTTCAGGACCTCTAACCTAGACATATCATATCATCATTTCTCTGGTACTGTTGGGCTTCACCTGAAGTATAAAGCATCAGTCCTGTCTTCTGTAAGATCCCTACACCTATCTGCAGTTTCTCCTCTCTGTAGCCCATTCCAGGGACACACAGCTTAGGAAAAGGAATGCTTAGAATCACTCCTCAGAGGTACTAACTAGGCTCTCACCATCTTGTTTCTCCCCCTCCCTCATACATTTTCTGTTCTCTAATTCAGAAGATCTTTTATTTCCTTTGGTATGGGAGAATTTGCTTGTTTATCATTGTATATTATTCCAAATTTTTATAGCTTTGGCTTCTAATTCTCAGTGCCCGGGCTTTTGGAAGTCAAAAATAGTTTTCTCTCTAAACAGTTAATACTCCACTAGTTGCAAAATAGACTTGAAATTTATTTTTTCTCTCTGTTTTTCTTCCATTACTTTTATGTACTGAGGCAAAGAATGTCAAGGTCTCATTGAAATGGAGAGAGCTTCAAGGTAAAAGGACATTGTAGCAAATTTGAAAACATACTTCTAGATGTAACAATGAAATTTCAAAATAATGTTACAGTCAATCTTTGGGAATATGCCCTTGGATTGGCAGTTGGAGAATAGAGGAGCCAAAACAAAACATTTCCTTTTAGTCTCAACAACTGTTACAACTATGCATATTCTCTTAAATCATTTACCTGTCAAGAACATTGCTCTTCTCCTTTGTGCATTTAAAGGGAAAAGACCCAATTCAGAGAGAGTAGAGCCAAATGTGGTGAAAATCTGCCCCTCTATGGTTTCCACTCTAATCTTAGAAATATAAACCCTTGAGTAGGGAAGTCTTTTGCAAACCACCAGTCAAAACAACTAAATTTCTGGTTCCAATTTGTTGATTGGAATACACAGGATATAGAAATCTTGCCCAGATATATAGGATTTTTCTAAAGTTTAGGGTTTACTGCCTTCTCTTATTTCTTCTTGATCTTAAAACTTCTTTGTTACTTGAAGTTGCCTCCACCTGTCTCTCATGTGTACTAGGTGAAATATGGCTTGGCATGATAACATGCTAGGATGTCACAAACACCAAAGGAATTATTTTTGGTAACAAGTATTACAGCATTCCATCTCCCACTTAATTGAATGCTGCCTCTCTAATGGCCCTGCTTTTGTTATGATGATATCTCATCTCCTAGAAATCCCTACATTCTTATTCAGGGGCTTCTCTGACTACTATCACTGTTGCCCTTTATGCTGATAGGAAAAAAAAAAAAATCCATCATTACCTACATCTAAATTGGTATGCTATTTTGTTTATTTTTAACTCCTTATCAATCACCCTCATAAAATTTCCTATGCCATACAGAGGAGGTGCTGAGAACCACATTTCCGAGAATTCCCTTTCTGCTTGTTTAGTGGCTAAAATTTATCAATGAAAGATACACAAGATTTGGAAAGCAGAAGAGAAAGAGAGATCTTTACTCTGGAATCAACTGCAGGCAGGCAAGTGGACAGATGTGAGGTCTGAGAAAACTTGCCCGAGAACTTCTTAAGAATTACCTGGATCCATGCTACATATCAAAAGAGTTGGTGAGAACCCTCCAGACATTCCTGGCATTCACAGAAGCTTCAGTGACCATTCCTGAGAACTGTGATTAAAGTACTTGGGATCTTATAAAAGTTCTTAGGATTTTCTGTAGTTTGGGTATGAACTTAGAAGCTTCAGTACTGAAAGCTGGGTAATCAGTCCTATGTTCCCTGACCTCCGCTCCCTCTGCTCTTCCTTCCAAAAGTTGAATAACTTCTAATTCCACCAAATAAAACTTTCATACCCTGAATATATAGAATGACTCTGAATTCCTGATCCTATCCCTAATTGATACGCTAGGCTTTGCCTGTCTCCTCTGTGAGTTTAGTGAAACCCTTAACAAGATTTCTAATTCCCATTCTCTTTCTAGTTGGGACAAAGAGAACCGTCCTCCCAAAGTGTTTACTCTGGTTTGAACTAATCTCAGTGGAGGTTGTATCTGTTCTTTTGTAGTAACTTCATTATTTCACAAGGCAAGAAGGGAACAAAATATCACAACATTCATTTTATTTACATTGAGGTGGTTTAGCATCCACAGGACCATATTGTGAACCTGGAGGGGAAAAAGACACCTACTAAGAAGAGCTCCTGGTGGCTAACTGGGCTCAAATTTTTAAAAAAACAGCCTAGCAACCATTTTTGCACAAGGGCATTTCAAGCAAACCGCACTTCATGGAGAAGCCTGCCCTGGACTGCCTGCCTCTGCACCAAACTGCCTGCCTGCGCTGGGTTCCTGCCATCTGAGCCAGCCCTTATAAAGGAGTTCTTGGAATTGTATTTCAACCAATAGGACTGAGGCTTTCCCAATCCAATAAGAACTGTGCAGCTCCAACTAACCAGAGGGACTCTATTCTGACTAATCAGGACAGTGCCTTTTGGATCCATCAAACTTCAAGGATTTGAAGCCCTCATTTGCATGAGGACAGATCAATTAAGAACCAGGTGGGGGCTTCCATTCATATAAGCCAGCTCCCCTCCGGCTCTGGGAGGGCACTTTCCCTTTCCTCTGAAGACTGAGTATCCCTAGCTGAGCTGGAACACTGGAGATGTCTCACCAGAGCAGAGCTGTCTAGCTGGAGAGGGGCCTGGCCCAGGGCCATCTGTTCCCAGGGCTACATCACAGCCATGCTGTATCACAGTTGAGCTGTTTTTCACTGAATAAAGTTCTTTCTCCTTTATCACATCGCAAATTGGAGATTCCTTTTGGTGTTCAGTTGGCACTAACAACCATTGGTTGACAATATCATATTTTCCAATTCCTGGAACATGTAGTACTAACCTCCCTATGTCATTTTTTATGGGTAGATACTCAGTTGAAGAGTAGGTGTAATGGCCTCCAGGTTATTAATTTGCCCTTACTATTTTCAGAAAATAGAAATTCTAGAGAAGAAGTTGTGAGTTAATAGATTTACTAGCAAAAATGAATGGTTGCCAATACACTAACATGTCTAGAGAATTTTTTACTTATAGAAGGTTAATTCTATATATCTGTTCACCTATGCCCAACTCAGAAAGTGTATACTTTGTTTACTTGAAAGGACTATGTTGTAGACTTAATAAATCCTAAAATCTTTTTAAGGTCCTCAATATATAATTGATCAATCAAAACTTTGCTGAAATGTTTACTTGCATTCTGATACTCTTGGGTGCTTACCATACTTCAAAAGATAAGATCTTTATTATTTTTTATTGAATTTATTGGGGTGGCATTGGTTGATAAAATTATAGAAGTTTCGGGTATACAAATCTATATAGTACATCATCTGTCATTGTATTGTGTGTTTACCATCCCAAGTTGAGTCTCTTTCCATCACCATTTTTCCCCCCTTTACCCTCTTCTACCTTCCCCTACACCCTCTTCCCCCTGGCAGTCACCATACTGTTGTCTGTGTCCTTGAGTCTTTCTTTTGTTTTCTTTGCTTAATCCCTTCAACCCTTCTCACCCAGCCCCCAACCCCCTCCCCTCTGACAGCTATCAGTCTGTTCTCTGTGTCCATGAGTCTGTCTCCACTTTGTTTGTTAGTTGAAGAGGTAAGATCAATCAAACATATACCTGAGATTTGGTTGAAATGTTGGCCTGAAATAAAGATTCTCATTTATAGAAGTTCACTTCTAATGATATTACCAGTCTTAAAGAGCTGTCTTTAATATTTGGGAGGCTGCATCGTATAAGCTGTATGGTATCCTGGTGGACCACACTGCACATCGAAAGCTAATGGGGTCTCTACCCTGTAATGTGAAATAATGGTGCTAAGCTATCATGTCTCATTTATCTTGGATATAAAGGGGTAAAACTCTGCCTTGTTAAAAAAGTAAATTATTTATATTTAAAAATATAAAAATGGAAATTGGTATTTTGGCTTTGTTTGCTGTACCAGATAGACTCCAGCTGTCTGGACCAATAAAACACCTGCTGAGTCATTTCAAATAGGCACATTATACATTTGTTTGGACCACTGGGACATCAGTGGCACAGACAGCGATCAGTAACTTCACTGAAAGCATCACCAAGTGACTAACCTATATGAATATAATGGTTGAACAAACATGAGAAAATTCATAACATACAATTTCCTCAAGGCATGCAGGAATTTTATGCTTCCCAATTCTTTCTCATTTGACCAATAATCACCTTAGAAATAGTCTGAACTAATACTAGAGCATGCACTTCTGAAGGAAAGTTGAAGGTTAAAGAATGTGTCAGGTGAACATGCAAAATAGGTGTTTTCCCTTAGATGCCATTTTTTCCCTCCTTTTAAAAGTATCCTTCCCATCCTTACTTATTCAGTATGGCATGTTCTCTCAGCTACATCTGTGATAAACTCATTCATTCTGTAGAATCATTGACTTGCTATTCAAAGGGAACTTTGAGCTAAAGAGAATTACTCGACAACTAATGGTTACACTTAATAAAATAAATACTGTTTACTGGAGCAATTAAAAGTGTTACAGAAATATATATGGAGTCAGGGCACATTCCTAACATCTTTCAAATCACAGCATATTTTTGCTTCTATTCTAATTGTATTTGCTTATTTTTGGTTTTATCTATGTATTTGTTTGTACTAGCAACTAATATAGGCTTTCCTTACCAAAATAAGTGAACACAGGTGAGTATCCAAATTCCCAACATTTACATACCAGGTTCACATATTGCTGAATCTAAACTAATTTTCATTTTTCTGGTCCAAACCCCATTTCATATTAGCCACTCAGTGAACACCATGTTTCTATCACAAACCCAGTATAAATAGGCAAACAGTCATCCCAATGCAAATTTCAAAATAATTATTGAATAAGGGACAAAATATCAAAGGAATTCATTGGATCATAGTGAAGCTGTGTGATAAGAATACCACTGCCCTGCCCCATGTGGCTCAGTTGGTTGAGCACGGTCCCGTGCACCAAAAGGTCACGGGTTAGATTCCTGGGCAGGGTTCATACCCAGGTTGCGGGTTTGATCCCTGGTCTAGGAGCCTATGGGAGGCAACTCCATTGATGTTTCTCTCACACTTTGATATTTCTCTCTCCCTTCCTCTCTCTCTAAAAATCAATAAAAACATATTTTAAAAATAATAATAAAATAAAATAGTTATTAAAAAAAGAAAATGTCACTAAAAACCAACAAGAGGTTCTTACATAAGGACTTTCAAGGAAACTCCTACATGCTGCTTGCCTATACTTGTTCTTATGAAGGATATAGTGATACATATTTATAAAATCCAATAACATGAAGTATGGACAGAAAGAAGAAAGTTGCATTTATGCTGTTATTCCCTTTTTAACTTTTGAATGATCTCACTGCCTCTACCAGTCCTCAGGGGATAGCAGCTGTGTTTCAGGACCCATAAAGAACCTGATTAGAGATACAGGATATGTGAATGCTAATTATGGATGAAGGCAATTCAGATTACAAAATAGCTACAGGATATAAATTATTTGGCCAATGAATTTGGCAAAATGGAAAAGTGACATAGCTATCTTCTACTAGGCCTATCCTCGTGTAAGAAGAAATTAAAATTAGACACCACCCCCAGGAGGACTTTTTAGAGAAATATTTTAAAATATATTTTCTATATCACATGCAGAGATTGAAATTTCTCAAGAAGAAACTTGGTCACTCAACTTTCTTAACTTTCATTTACAAAGTTATATGACGATAGGTGGAATTGTGCAACTATAAACCAGGCTAATAATTTTTATAGTGTGCTTAGAAACAAGTAAAGATTACACTTGCTCTAAATCAGAGTTCCCAACTTTATACAAAATAAAATATTTGAAGGCAAACATAGTAACTCAGTGATACACTACAGGGAATGCAGCTATTGTCATGGAAACCACTGAAGGGAATCCAGAGTGTCTTACAAATACCATCTCTTTGTTGTGCTTCACATGTGCTTGTTTGTCAAAAAGCTCTTTAATGTGTTCAGTAATTTTAATTAAGAAAAACAAATGTTTTAAATGTTATGTGTCTAAAAATATTTTGTAGTGAATATTCTATGAAGAAAATAATATGCAAAATTGGCAGTGGAATGGTAACAAATTCTAAAGTTCAAAATGTTCTTAATGGACATGTTTTTTCAGGCTGAAATTTCCTGACATATTCTAGGTTGGCAATATGAGTGCATCTCATTTAAAAATTGAGAAAGTAGCTGTGATTTGTATATGTTAATATAATATTTCTTAATGTCATTTAATTGCATTTTTAGCTTTTAATATCATTGGCTTTTTTTCTGTTTCCAAACAGAACGAACAATCCTGAAGCTTGGAAATCGAGTTAGATATCTTCTGTTGCACAAACTGTTTTTGCTCATTAGCAATTTAAATTAGCTCGACATTCATTGAATAGTCCCAACAACTTGGTGCTAGGTGCTGAAATAGCGATGGTCCTATAAAAATATTATTTCATTAAACAAGGCAAAGTTTAGAAGATGACACACAAGAAGAACTTAATAAATATTTTGAAATGAGTGACTCTGTTATTAAGACTTCCATGATTAAAACATCTTTTCACAGGTTCCCAAACTGCCCATCTGGATTCATGCCCTTACCAAGCTCTTTTTTATTTCTTTTGGTATATTTCCCCATTTCGATTCATATACAGATATACATATGAACCCCCAAAAGTTTTTTCTCTTTTTTAAGTAAGCATCTATCAGAAATTTCAAGAATTTTTTTGATTTATACTTTATGCCAAAATAATACCAACAGCCAAGACTCAAAATTTCTTCCTAAAACTTGACTTGAGCATAACATCTTTTCCTACCCTAAAGGAGGTAGATCAATGTTGGTATTGATTCACTAAACACCAAGACCTGAAGACCTAACATAATTGTAAAATAGCCTCTCCATCATTTCTACAAGTTGTAGAAATAGCTTCAAAACCAGTTCATTTACACTTTTAGAAACTACTTTAAAAAAGCAAATACTTCTATAGACATTTTTTGGAACAATAGTTTAGTGACTGGGAAAAATAGCTAAACTACATTTCAAACATATGCACCTTTAAAATGATTACATTTCCCACCTGTGTGCTATGCTATCTGGTTATAAAATGTGAATGCTAGCTTATTTTACAATGGGACCAAAACATAATAATGAGGACAGTGAATTATACTTCTAGGATTCCTTTCTCTTAAGGACTTCAACAGTTTTTCATTGGTTTACTCTATTAATCCTTGCACTATCGGAGTTTGGCAGGAGGTAAGAATGTCATCCTTTTTCTATAAATAGGGAAATTGATCTGCCAAAAGATTAAGTGATTTGCTTGCCATCAGACAATGAGTCTGAAATGCTGTGAGGCAAAGGAACCTGGTGTGACAAAAAAACAACAACGATGGACAGGAAGCGAAAAGAAAGATAGAGGACCTGGTGTGCTAATCGACACTTTGTACTCGATTGATGCTCTAATGTCTATCCAAAGCACAGAAAAAAGGAAAAGTAATATTTGACAGAGAAGCAGAACATGGAGCATGATGTCAAGATTATGCATTTTCAAAACTAAGGGCACTAATTTCAGACCACAATAAAGGCAAGATACACTCACTACTTGGACAACACTCAACTGCAAATACAGATTCCTAATGCTTTACCTTTGATGTCTCTTAAAAAGCTACTAAATAATCTGGAGTGATTTGCAGTTATGTTATTATGTAAACAACATGCTCTCATAGGTGAACCAAGGCATTTCGAATACAACCAGCCCCAGACTGCACGTTTCCCTCTGCCACAGCTTGCATTCCATACCCTCCTTAGTGGCTTCACCATTGTCCTAGTCACCTTAGGTAGACACTGCAGCTCTCCAGGAACTTTGGAGTAAGAAAGAATTGCTTTAAAAATCACTAAATTTGCTGGGGGTTTTATAAGAATTTATTTTTAGGACAGTTTTAGGTTCATACAAAAATTATGGGCAAGATACAGAGACTTCCTCTCAACCCCCTGCTCTCACACATACATAACCTCCGTCATTATCAGCATCCCCCCATGAGAGGATACATCTGTTACAATTGATGAATCTACATTGACACATCACAATCACTCCAAAACCATAGTTTACATTAAGGCTCACTTTTGCTGTTGTGTGTTTTATGGGTTTTGACAAACGTATAGTGACATATATCTATAATTATAGTATCAGTATTTTCACTGCTCTAAAATTTTTCTGTACCCCACTTATTCACCTGTCCTCCCCACCCCAATCCTGGTAAGTCACTGATCTTTTTACTGTCTCCATAGATTTGTCTTATCCAGAATGTTATATAGTTGGGATGCTATAGTATGTAGCCTTTTCAGATTGGCTCTTTTCAGGTAGAGATGTGCACTTATGTTTCCTCCATGTCTTTTCATAGCTTCATAGCTTGTTTCTTTTAGACTGAATAATATTCCATTGTCTAGATGTTCTACAGTTAATTCATTTACCTAATGAATGATATCTTGGTTGCTTCCAAATGTTCACAATTATGTATATAGCTGCTATAAACCTGTGCGCAGGCTTTTGTGTGGACATAAGTTTTCAAATCCTTTGAGTAAATACCAAGGAGTGTAATTGCTGGATGATGTGGTAAAAGTATGTTTTGTAAGAAACTGTCAACCTGTCTTCCAAAGTGGCTGTACCATTTTGCAATCCTACCAGCAATGAAAGAGAATTCCTCGTTTCATATCCTCACCAGAATTTGGTGTCAGTGTTTTGGATTTTGGTACTTCTAGTAAGTGTGTAATTTAAGTATCTCATTGTTTTAATTTGAATTTCTCTGATGACATATGATATGGAGCATCTTTTTCTGTTTATTTGCTGTCTGTATATATTCTTTGCTGTGGTGTCTGTTAAGGCCTTTTGAGTTAATTTTTGTGATGGGCGTAAAGTCTGGGTCTAGATTTAATTTATTTGCATATGAATGTCCAGTTGTTCAGCACCATTGGTTGAAAAGAGTCTCTTTGCTCCATTTTATTGTATTTGTTTCTTTGTCAAAGTTCAGTTCACTATTTTATGAGGGCCTAATTTTGGGCTCACTATTCTGTTCCATTTTTTTAGTCTGTTCTTTCACCAATAGCACACTGTCGTGATTACCATAGCTTTATAGTAAATTTTGAAGTTGGATTGTGTCATTCCCCCAAATTTGTTCTTCTCTTTCAATAGCATGTTGGCTTTTCTGTGTCATTTGCCTCTCCATATAAACTTTAAAATCAGCTTGTCAATGTCCAAAAAATAACTTGCTGGGATTTTGATTGGAATGGCATTGAATCTATAGATCAAGTTGGGCAGAAGTGACATATTGACAATATTGAGTCTTCCTATCCATGAACATAAAATATCTTCATTTATTTATTTTTTTATTTAGTTCACTAGATTTTTGTACTTTTCTTTATATAACCTTGTCATATTTTGTTAGATTTATACCCAACTGTATCATTTCTTTGGAGTGCTCATATAAATGGTATTGTGTTTTAGACTGGTGTTTCTTAAGTGTGTTCTCCAAAACATTAAGTCAGGAAAACAGTCCTAAAAAAGTGTTTAATGGTCAAATAAGTTTGTTAAGCACTACATTTCAATTCTATTTGTATATGTTCATAGTACACATAAACACATTAAGTGCTCTGAGACATTACCCTGTAATCAAAGTGTTTCATGTGTAAAATCATTATTTTTCAAACATATTTGGCCATCAAACCATAATTGTGCATATATATCACAGTTATATAAGACCTGTGGAACATATTTGAGAGCCCATATCAAGTTTAACTCATTTATTTTACATTTTACAGAATTCAGAGGGGTGGCAGTCAAGTAATGTGCTCAAGGTCACATGGCAAATAGGAAGCAAGTCAAGATATGAAGAAAGGTCTCCAGAATCCTAATGCTGTTTTCTATCCATTGTATCATTCATTCATATAATAGATAAAATATTATGCCAGGTTTTTATGTTGAAAGTAATTTTCTTTACTTTTTACTTTCAACATAAAAACCTGGCATAATATTTTATCTATTATATCATGAAAATATGTTTTGAAAAAATATTCTCTTCCCATTCTTTATATCAATTCATTACCTCCGTGGTTCTTAAACTTGGTAAATTATCAGACTCAGTGAAGGAGCTTTTTCTAAGTAAAGATTCCTGGGCTCCAGATGTATAAATTCAGAATCTCTATGGGTGGGAACAAGGAATCCACACTGCTATGCATAGGTGATATTGGTTAGTATTAGAGTATGAAAACCTAGCTCTTTAGAGCAGAATTTATCGGGTTAACATCTTCCTGGTGATATCTTTGAAAAAGTAGATCACCAGAGCCTTGGGCTTAGAGATTCTAATTCTGCAGATCTGGGAAGGAACCTGAAAACTGCAATTTTAATAAACATTTTCCATTTCCCCCCAGGTAATTCTGATGTAGATAATCCTTGATTTATAACTCAGTTTGCCTGGACATCTAAGTTCTTCTCTCTCCACCCCTTTTTACATAGCATTTGTTTTTTGGTGTTTTGTGTTTTTTTTTTATTTTTTTGGTTTCTATCTATTTCAACAAGGTTGAAAATAGTTTTTATTTATTTATTTTTATTGTTAAAAGTATTACAGATGCCCCCTCTTTTTTCCCCATTGACCCCTCCACCTGGTACGCATGTCTCCCCCTTATGCCTTCACCACACTATTGTCTGTGTCCATGGGTTATGCATATATGCATATAAGTTCTTTGGTTAATCTCTCCTCACCCCCACATTCCCTCTGAGATTTGCCAGTCTGTTCCATGCTTCTATGTCTCTGGATCTATTTTTTATTTTTTTATTATTTTGTTTTATTTTATTTTATTAATTGATTTCAGAGAAAGGAAGGGAGACAGAGAGATAGATAGAAACATCAATGATGAGAGAGAGTCATTGATCAGCTGCCTCTTGCACACCCCCTACTGGGGATAAAGCCCACAACTCAGGCATGAGCCCTGACTGGGTATCAAACCATGACTCCTTGTTCATAGGTTGATGCTCAACCACTGAGCCATACCAGCTGGGCTCTCTGGATCTATTTTGTTCATCAGTTTATTTTGTTCATTAGATTTCACAAATGAGTGAGATCATGTGATACTTGTCTTTCTCTGACTGGCTTATTTCACTTAGTGTAGTACCTAATCAAATATAGATATGGTATCATATCTCGGCTCACAATTATTGGTTAAATGATAAACTCATTAATAAGATATTCAAGTCTTATCTCTCCAGACTGATTTCAATCTGCCAAATAGACATCATACATTCTAACTCTAACAAATTCTGTGCTGTTTCTACAAATGCCTTGCTTAATCAGGCATGCATTTACTATATGATTATGCTCACTTCCTACTACTTGAAAGTCTCTTCACTATCATAATACTATGTCTCCTGACACTCCTTTTAGCAATATGAGTGAAGTGTTTGTCAAGATATTTCTACAGGACCTTCCTCCAATGGTTTGCTAGAGTTCATGGACAGTGAACACCATAAGAAGCTAACAATGACAGGCCCCCCATTGTGTTTTTAAATATATATTTAAAATGAATTTTCTCAATCATAAAATGCTTTCAGCTAAACTGCGAGGTAGCCAAGTTAGTCTCTGCAGCATCAACCTTCACTTTCTGTACTTTTTTTTTTTTGCTGCCACTCTTTTCTCTACAAGCACCACTTTCTCCTTTTGATCGACATGATAAGCACATTCATGCAAAAATGACACCTCTCATATGAGAATTGGCACTGTGCCTGGCACCTATATGCTCAGCAAATACACAAATAGAATATGCTGGCAGATAACTATGCTATGCCTCCTGGAACTTAAGTAGAATTTAAGCTTCTACAAGTGGCAATGTTTTGGGTTGTATTCTTGGCACAATAAATTCATAGCAAGAGGGCCGCCACCATGTTCAGTTATGCATATTAATCCTAATTCTCAGATCTTTCTCTACCAAGCTGAGAAATACATATTTTCAAATTAGCTGCTTCAGCTTCAACTTAAAAAGTTTATATAGCAGAGCATTCCAGAGTTTTGACATTTGCTTTTACCAATATTAGAAGGAGAAAAATGCTGAATACTTCTACTTTTTTTTTTTTTTACTCTTTTTGGCTTTATCCTTTGAAATAGATGAGTTTTTTGTGTTTTTTTTAATATATCTTTATTGATTTCAGAGAGAGGAAAGGAGAGGGTGAGGGAGATAGAAACACCAATGATGAGAGAGTCATTGATCGAGCCCGCAACCCGGGCATGTGCCCTGACAGGGAATCGAACCCCGATCGCCTGGATCCCAGGTTGACACTCAGCCGCTGAGCCATGCCCGGCCGGGCTAGATGAGTTTTTAATCATTTTTTCTTGATGCTACCAAGACCTTTACTAATGGAAATTCAATTGATCTCTATATAGCTAGAATATTTTAAACAAATAGAGTGGAATCACTTATAATTTTTTGTGTAAAGAAAGGGGAATTAGTAAACTAGATGCAGCAAAATTGGGAAGCCCATTTACACATTTTGCTCACTCTACCCTGTTTCTCCATCTAGAAATAAACCTTCCATGCATTGTTCAGGAGAGAGTTAGTCTCGTAGAATATATACCACATTTCAAAATATATTTATACTAAAACTCAAAAACTCATTCACTGACCCCTCCATGAAAACAGTAGTCTCCATCTTCAGCTTGGTAATAGTGAGTGTGACGGTGAGCAGAACTTTGCTTATGATTGAAGGACTTTCATAGACATATAACTATTGTTAGCAAGTTTCATGCAGTTCCGCAAATATCTGTTGTGTGTGTCTATGGTAAAGGAGCCATAAGGGATATAAAGAATATAAAGATGAAAAACACCTCATTCTTGGTCTTGAGAATGTGGTGGGAGAGAGAGTCCAATAAAGAAGTTCATCATATAAAAGGTCTGTAAAGGGGCCTATGAGATGATCAAGAAGACACACATAGACCAAGGTGGAGATTTGGAGATGAGATGAATCATGAAGGGTGAACTGGAGACAATCAAGTGAAGAAAGATGGTGATGAATTCCAGGCAGGGACTGGGCCAACATGAGCAACAGTTTAGTAGTTTGTTGAAATACAAAAGAGTATATAGAGAGCCTAAAGAAGAGTCCCACTCTTACTGACTATGAGGTATGAGAGAAAGATGAATGGAGCAGGAATCCATGTTAGGAAGTTAAATCCTATATACTGAAATATACAGTCCTCATATCAATAAGCTCACCCTTATTTAACCTTATCTTCTGCCTTTCCTTGATCTAGCACCTTCATGATTCAGCACCATATATATTCTGCTAGCTTCTGCTAATACACTCTAGCTAGGTTTTGCAGCTCCTTTTGGGGTACAGTAGTTTTTTATTCCTTAATGGGCCTTGAAGTTCCCCAGTCAATTTTTTTTTTTTGGTAAACAGACCCTAGGTTTGACCTAGTGGCCAATGGGGAAGGTAGGAGTAGATCCTGATATAGATGAAAGTTGACTTGCAAGGCTCAGGCCTGTGAATAGTCTTTAAGCAAAGAGGAGTTAGAGCCTCTGACAAGGAGGAATGTGGCACTTCAGGGGAATCCAGGATTTTAAGGATTTTGCTGGATCAGTAGTCCTCCAGTATCAGGGCTCCATCCTTCCTAAACAAAGTCCCAATCTTGGCAAGTAGACATTCCAGGAGTGAGCTTTCCATCTTCCCAGGATCTCTCTTACTCTTATATTTAAGTCCTGGATGTAATCTGTAGCTTTTATTTATTTATTTTGGCCTCTATCCTCAGGAGATAACATTCTGTTTACATGCTCCCAAACAGTTCCTATGACTTTACACTTCACCTTCAATGGTGATGAATTACCCTTAGCCTTTCCTTGTTTTTCTCCAATGAATCAATGTCACTCCACAGAAACTATTTTATTACATTGTCCTTATTACTTATAATCTACTGAAACCTTTAAAAAATCTGAGATATTGCACCTTCAATTACCTTCTAGCAGTATTCCGTCCTACTTTACCACTTGTTAAAGTTTTAATAATTACACGCATGATGGGGTTTATCAGTGCTTCACTTATACCTGGTGATGAGGAGCCCAAATGCTACCTGGTTAGCAAGATATCCAGCTGCAAAATTTAATATTAGAATCTGCTTCCTTTTCTTAAAAAAGAGATATGTTTTTATTGATTTCAGAGAGAGGAAGGGAGAGGGAGAGAGAGAGAAACATCAATGATGAGAGTCATTGATCGACTACCTCCTGCACACCCCACACTGGGGACTAAGCCTGCAACCCGCTCATGTGCCCTAACCAGGAATCGAACTGTGACCTCCTGGTTCATGGGTTGACCCTCAACCACTGAGCCATACTGGTCGGGCTAGAGTCTGCTTCCTTTGATTATTCCTGGGACTATTCCTCTTTGATAACTTTACATAGGAAACAGACCCTGGGGTAGAGACTTGCATTCAGGAAGTTTTTTGGGGAACTGATCTTAGGATGATAAAGAAGTAGGATTGTACAGAGAGAGGGGGTAATCTATGAGGTAGTCTCAACCAAAGCTTTTGCTGATCCTCCTGAGAAAGATGGACCTGGGTAGGAGATAGGTCTCCCTTAAAGAGAATAAACTTCCAGGGTCAGTCATTTTGGGGGGGGTGTAGCAAATTCTCAGGTAGGAAAGTAAAATTTATAAGATGAGTCTTAACAGCAACAGGAAAAATATAGTCCTCTTATGCACCACTGTTTGCTCTATACTTAGACTCGGAACACTTACATAATTGAGACCACACAGAGGCATTCTGAGAGTTTGGTCTCAATATATCCTTCAGGAGATGACAAGCTGAGAGTGAGTATCTTGGCTTTTAGAAACAAGAGCATCTAGTTATGTGTAGAGCTTTGAGTTTGTTTCCCTCCTACTGTCCCCAAATGTTTATTTATCTTGTGTAAAAATAAAAGCCTTGTTTCAGCTGTGTAACAGAAAATTAGGATTACTAATTTGTTATGTATAATTTGTCCATGGAAATCAAGGGAAAACAATCTCTTCCCCAGTACCCATCACTACCTTGTGGCCTGCATGGAGATTGTAAGAAGGATTAGTAACACCTTCAAGGGGAAAGTAAATCTAGGGGCACAAAAGCCAGATTGATAGGTTTAGCCATCTTTTCTATGCACAGACTCTCCTTTTGTTATCATTTTGGAAGACCTAGATTTGATTTTATTAAAGACATTGGCTGATTTCCTATTCCTTGCTTGGCAGCTGATTGCTTATCATGACCATTGATAAAGGTGTTGCTGTCCTGTGCTTTGCCATCCTCTGAAGTTCTTTCAGGGCTTGAAGGAGTTATATACTGAATACTAATCATAACATTTTACATTGGTACTTTTCCGCTTGCTTTCAGAATCTTCAGAGAAAGTAGTGTAAATAGTACTGGAATATAAACCCGAAATATAGGCTTGACTCTCCTACTGTGTGATTAATTACAGGGATCCTCTAAAATACAGGGCTGCTAGATGATTTCTAAGCTTTCTTTCAACAGTGACACCTGATGTCCTTCATTAATTTAATAGTTGCTACAAACAAAAAAATAGATGTATATGTGTGTATACTTCTTTGGCATTTAATGAAAAATATGAACAAACATTTATAGTGTACACAAAAATGTGATGGACATAGTCCTTGCCCTCAAGAATCTTGAGAACTGAACAATAGAATATGAGCCAGATGCTTGGTCTGCAAGATGATATAAGGGCAACATCCTGCTCCATTCCTCCACCCTATCCCAAGATAGAAGAGATACAATCCAAATTGTTATTATTTTAGACTGGTGTGTGTTGATGCCTTCACCCTCATCCCTACAATGTTTCCTTCATTTTATCCTTTAGCAATAACATGAATAGAGCGTATTCTCAGGGAACAGAAACAGTTTCCTTAGAGCCCCAGATATGCTTCTCCAAAATGTGGTTTTACAGGAACTCACTGCTATGACCTATAAGTTTTAGAAGAGTTATATGAAATTACAAGATATGGGAGGATGCTTTGCAAAGTATGAATTGTTATGCAAATGACAGGGATTAAAAAAATAATAATTGCTACTATTATTTAAACAGAGGTTTGTTGATCTGAGTATAATGCATTCCTCACTAAGAATATGCCTGCACAAGGGCTTTCTCTGGTCCTGTAGCAATTGCTCTTCATAATGAATGAACTGGATTATATTGTGCACTTAAAGGAAACTGAGTTATCCTAAATTATTAACGATTCATTTGTTATGCATTGAAGAAGCAATTACTCTTGCACCTGGCCAGCGTAGCTCCACGGTTGAGCGCCGACCTATGAATGAGAAGGTCACGGTTCGATTCCCAGTCAGGGCACATGCCCAGGTTTCAGGCTCAGTCCCCAGTAGGGGGCGTGCAGGAGGCAGCTGATCAATGACTCTCTCATCATTGATGTTTCTCTCTCTCTCCCTCTCCCTCTCCCTTCCTCTTTCTGAAATCAATAAACACATATTTTTTTTAAAATCTAAGAAGTAATTACTCTTGAATTATGTAAGCCAGCCTCCTTTTCCAGCCCTGACATTCCAAAGAAGAGGACAAAATCCAGTGCATAACAACCAAAGTCAAAATGAGGGTATTTCATATAGGTGTACATAATATATGAAGTTTGTATTTCTATGAAATATAAATTTCTGTATGTCTGTAATTTCACATCCTAACATCCTTCATGTCATCCTAGCCGTATTCTCTTTCAGTTCTACAAACCTTGATTTCTGGCAAGAGGCTGGATCAGTTGCCTCGCATGTAGTAGGAGCTCAAAAAAATAATTTTTCTGGATAAATGAAACTATCTATGTTAATTAACCATTCAGAAAAGCTGAGCAAAGTCAATTGACTGAGTTAGTAAATTGGTTGCTAAGGCAACCTTTTTCCTGATTGCAAAGAAATCATAGGAGGGTTAAGAGCAGATTTTACACAAACTGCAAGTGGAGAGAGGGGAGAGAAGCACCATGATCTTTCCTTTGTTTTTATTTTATTTTTGTTTTTTTCTGTTTTGAAAATGAATAGGTAGATAGAAAAGGCAATTTGTGGTTTTCACTGAGCTTCACAAGGGAGTTCTCTTTTAGGGGAGGGGTCAGATGTTTTAATGAGCTGAGTTCTGCCCTCAATAATCCCCGGTGGAAGGAGAAGGAGTTACAGTGATGTTTAGTGTTGACGTTATGAGGGGTTTGCTAAGTCTGTGTTCAGGCAGAGAAAACATTTTTATTGCCTGGAACCACTCTTGGTGAGAAAAAGTAATGTTATTTTTATTATTTTTTTGGCTTTGCTGTTTTGTGTGTTTTTTTTTGACTGGAAAAAGTATGCCCATGTTTAACAGCAGTGGATTAATAGTTGAGTTAATGACAGATTTTCAAATGAGTACCAATTTGTGGTTATTTATGCATGCTTTTTATTATTTCTGGAATTGTATATTATCAAAGAACTATTAAGCCATAGCTAATTAATAGGCAGGTGCATTTTATGATGCTGTTTCCATATAGAAGCAATTCAGTAGAGTGGAAAGAGCACTAGACTAAAAGTCAGAAAACCAGAGTTATGGTTCCAACTTCGTCACTTACCACTTGGGTGATCACACAAGTACTTTGAACATCAAATTCTGTCAATGTCACAGGAAAAACTTAAGACCAATATTAGCTGCTCTGCCTACCTCACAAGTGTTTATGCAAATCATATGAGTTAATTTATGTGTATTAAGTATAAAAATTGTGTATAAATGTAAGCAGGACCACCTTCATGGACATGTCATCTAAATTTTTATATTACATATTGATCATAAGATATGTGAAATCTACTGTCTGGAATTATTTTACTCTTACTGTGTAATTGTAGCCTCACTCTAAATCACATGGAGAGGATGCATTTACTATACATTTAGATTTTGTGGGCTGCATGTATGCCAAAATAAGTGACAGGTGAAAATAAATATAATATAGAATGTCCAGGTAGTATATTATATGTAATTCGCTCTCTATGCTTGAGATTATATTTTTCTTATTTGAGTAATGATCAATTTTAAATATAAATGAATTCATTTTATATACAAAACAGTACACATGATCTGCACAAAATTAACCTCTAAAACAAAAAGTTGAGTCAAAAATTAAAAGTAAATATGGAAGTAAGTGTGCCCTGTGTAAATCTAAGAGTAATCATTATTGACATTGTTAATAACACTGTTTTATATTTAAAAGTTGCTAAGACAGATTTAAAAAAAATTTACAGTTTACATTACAAAAATATAATTTTGTATTAGTTTGAGGTGTACAGCACAGTGGTTAGACAATCATATACTTTACAAAGTGTTCCGCCTTGTATTTCCAGTACCCACCTGGCACCATATATAGTTATTACAATATTATTGCCTATATTCCCTATGCTGTACTTTACATCCCCATCGCTATATTTAACTACCAATCTGTACTGTTAAGAGAGTAGGTCTCAAAATTCTCATCTCACACACGAATTTTTAACTGTGTGGTAATGGATATTAACTAGAATTATCACAGTGATCTTTTTGCAGTATAAATACTGAATCATTATGTAGTACACCTGAAACTAATATAAAGTTAAATGTCAATTATATCTCAATAAAAAACAAAAATTATATCCTTCAGTGTATGTTTAAATAAGCTGTAACAATAGTCATAGAATTCAGTTATGAACAAGGGTCAGACCTCTCATCAGCCAAATATCAAAGGAATACAAGTTGATCCTTGGTGGCCCCTAGTTCTGTCCTGGTCTTCTGCCTTTTGACCTTTCTAGCCCTGACTTCAGAACTTCCCTATGGAAATACTCCATCAGGGGCTGACCATCCTAAGAAACAATTACATTTTTATTTTGTTTTCTTTCTTCTCATCGCTTTTTGGATTTGGATTGATTATCTAATACCTGCGGCAGAATCATGCCATTTTTGGAATCTCAATAAACAGTTAAATCAAATTTGCCCACTGATTTTCTAAGATTGTCAAGTTAATGTGCTATTCCTCTAAGAATGTCTCATGGTCATTAAACTTTGAAATCATCCTTTCTTTCAAAGCAAAACATCTATTACTGATTGGAGAATATTGTATCCCTAAAGCTTGTCATGTGTTAACTCAGAAACAAGTAACTCCATAATTGAATGTCCCCAAAATACTTCTTATACACCAGCATGTAAGGATTTCTTAGTTTCTATCCCTAAGCTCCATTTTCCTCAGTTTTTGAAACCTAGCAAGGTTTTAGCCCAAAGGTGTTGGGAAAATTTCAAATTTCATAACAGCTACTGAATAGCGTTAACAAGAAGTTGAAAAAGTGGATAACTAGTATTTTTGCTTCCCACTAATTACTTTGGAAGAGTTACAATCCGTATTTATGACTACATTAAAATTTGTTCTTAAATTTTTGTATCTTAGACTTGCAGAATCCTAAAAATACTGAGAGAACCTTCTTTTTGAGAGTCACTTTCTTTCTCAGGTACGAATCTTCGATGCCATGCTTTCCCATTTTCAGGGATGTTCTTTCTACCAGACTGTGAGACAAACAATGTATTTCTAATGTCCTCCCCAGGATCCAGTTCTATTGTGGCATCCTCCTTAGATCTTCCTCCTTCCATGAAACAAAAATCAGGGCTCTATCTCTCTGCCTGGCTTACTTCGCTTAGCATAATATTCTCCAGGTCCATCCATGGTGTCCCAAAGGGTACGAGATCCTTCTTCTTTACAGCTGCGTAGTATTCCATTGTGTAAATGTCCCACAGCTTTTTTATCCACTCATCTACTGATGGGCGCTTGGGCTGTTTCCAGATTTTAGCTATTGTAAATAATGCTGCTGTGAACATAGGGGCGCAAAGACAAGTATCATATGATCTCACTCATATGTGGAATCCAATGAACAAAATAAACTGATGAACAAAATAGATACAGAGATATGGAACCATGGAACAGTCGAATGAATTTCAGAGGGAAGGGGGGGTGGGGAGTTGGGGGGATTAATTAAAGAAGTTAGATGCATATATGCATGACCTATGGACACAGACAGTAGTGTGGAGAAGACCTCGGGGGTGGGGGTGTATGCCAGGTAGAGGGGATCAATGGGGGGGGAAGGGAACATCTGTAATACCTTCAGCAATAAAGATAAATTCAAAACAAGAAAGATTAGGACTCAAAAAAATTCAAGGCTCTAGTGTAAACCTTTGCTTTCCCTTTGTCTTGCCAATATGTGCAACTTCCGGTTAGCCTCTTTATTTACAGTAGTGCTACTCAAAATATAGTCTGCAGACTGGTACTGGACAAGGACTAAATGAAGTAAGTATGGAAATTGAAAGTAAGCATTTAGAAAAGTTTAGAGCAATGTGCAGGGTAAGGAGAATTTGTTCCTTTATCACCATTAGCTTGAAAAATACGATTTTAGCCTGGCTGGGCGTGGCTCAGCTGTTGAGCATTGACCTAGGATCCATATGATTGGGGTTTGATTCCCGGTCAGGGCACATGCCCGGGTTGTGGGCTTGATCCCCAGTTGGGGGCGTGCAGGAGGCAGTCGATCAGTGACTCTCATCATTCATGTTTCCATCTCTCTCTCTCCCTCTCCTTTCCTCTCTCTGAAATCAATAAAGATATATTAAGAAAAGAAAAGAAAAAAGAAAAGGAAAAGAAAAGAAAAGAAAAGAGAAAATGAGAGGAGAGGGGAGGGGAGGGGAGGGGAGGGGAGGGGAGGGGAGGGGAGGGGAGGGGAGGGGAGGGGAGGGGAGGGGAGGGGAGGGGAGGGGAGGGGAGGGGAGGGGAGGGAGGGGAGGGAAAAGAGAAGAGAAGAGAAGAGAAGAGAAGAGAAGAGAAGAGAAGAGAAGAGAAAAGAAAAGAAAAGAAAAGAAAAGAAAAGAAAAGAAAAGAAAAGAAAAGAAAAGAAAAGAAAAGAAAAGAAAAGAAAAGAAAAAGAAAAAGAAAAGAAAAAAAGAAAAGAAAAATATGGTTTTAGAGCCATACTCTGACAAACTGGATTTTGATCATATGTACTGGGATGACTGTGTTACTCCTTTGAGGCAACTTATTCATTCCTGAATAAGAATGTTCTGGAGGCACAAAGGAGTCTTGGTAAGAATAGGAGTGTTGATCCCATCCTGTTGATCCTAAGATTATAATTCAGAATATGGTACATAAGGGAGACTTGACTTTCTAATGTAAAGGCAAAATACAGCATATCACATGAGTAACTCAGCTGAGGAGCTCCTAGACTAAATAATACATTAGGAAGTCTTAGGTGGCCTTTTTATCCTATGGCAAACTTCATACTACATATATTACAATGTATATTATGTATGTTATATATATGCATGTATATAGATACAAATACATATATCATTTGTGTAATTTTTGCAAAATTCAGTTATACCTGTATTGTTCCCAAGTTCAAATTAGGAGTCCAGTTTCATTTTGTGATAGAAGACTGAAATATGATCTCTTCTCAGAACCAAGAGCTGATGTGACTGAAGGAAATCGATTTCCTCGAAAAAGAAGTATCATCTCAGGAATAATTATATTTTCTTTTCTTTACCTTAAAGAGGGATTAAGCCCTCCAGTTTCTGATGCTGATGATGAGAATAGATTTCTCCTTAACTAGATCTACCTCCTTCTCAGTAAAACACATAGAAGGCATATCAAATAACACTTCTTTCTAGTCTCCAGAAGAAGCCGAAGACTTGAACACTTCTCACACTGCCTCCTTGGAATGGAAGTTACTCCCTTGATTAAATCAGACCCTCATCCTGAGGTGAAGTGGAGAGAATATGTAGTTAGAGCTGAAGTTTGTTTAGATTAGTCAAGTTTATTTTGGCTATGTGCTTGCTAAAATAGTAGCAAAGTGAATGAACTAGTACCCTGTTACATTTTAACTTACATGGGAATGATTTTAACTGGGTTTCTTTCAATTTGGGCAGCACAAATGAAATTTTTCCTCTAGTGTTTTAAGCTCCTAGAAGGTCGAAGTAGAATAGCATTCTTTTTTATACCATCTTCTTCTTTTGTTAAATATGTTTTTATTGATTTCAGAGAGAGGAAGGGAGGAGGAGAGGGAGAGATAGAAACCTCAATGATGAGAGAGTCATTGATGGGCTGCCTCCTGCACGCCCCCCACCAGGGATCGAGCTCGCAACCCGGGCATGTGCCCTGACTGGGAATCAAACTGTGATCTCCTAGATCCTATGTCGATGCTCAACCACTGAGGCACACCCAGCCGGGCACCATGTGTCATTCTTATCCACATTTCTTTCTTGGAAGAATAAGGGAGACAGGATTTTCCAGGTATATAAAGTTTTAAGACCGTACCAGCTTTTCCAGATGCACGCCTCAGGCTAGCTGAGCCTTATAAGGCTGAGCACCCAGAGACTGCCTTTCAGTAATCCCGCTGCCTTATTTTCTGAGCATTCTCTTTCCCTACTTACTTATTGCTTTCTTTGCTTTGATCCATTGCTCTGCCTTAATACCTTGTATCTATATGATCCCTGCCCCTTGGCTACTTGTTCAAATTTTCTTACATCACTTTTTTCTTTTTTCTTTTCTCTCTCTTCTGGCTTTTAGACATAATCTCTGGCTGGACTGTTCTTTTTACTTTTCCCGTTTTCTTCTATACTTTGTCTTGACATTTTTGTTACTGACTCATAGGGCTTTACTCTTATTGATTGTTGCCCTGCACCTTGCAGTATATGTAAAGAATAGGGTACATCGGTACCACAATACATGTACTCCATTCTCTAGTCTCAATGTGGAGAAATGTCTATGTTAATGATTATCATTTGCAGTTGGCTTTCTTCTACTTTGGATGGCTTTGGATTATGTCACATTTTATCTTAGCATCCACTGAATTTGTTTTTTATAGTACCAAAGTTTTAGAGCTCCAAATTACTAGATTAGTTTCACAAAGCATATCTTTTGTAGATATATAGAACCAGTTTTCACTTACCTTTGTCACCTTTTGTTTTTGAGGAAACACATTTACCTTTCCTCGTTATGCATTCATGAGGTCACACAGAAGACAGGTTAGGTAAAACCTCAATTATGTGCATTAAACTCAGCTACAAAGCCTAGCCTATTTTTATCCTGATACCCTATGCAGTAGAAATGTTCACCTGATCTAGAGGATTCATTGTCCTTACCACTGTGCTTAAGCCGTTATTTTTTTTTTAATATGTCTTTATTGATTTCAGAGAGAGGGAGAGAGAGAGAGAAACATCAGTGATGAGAGAGTCATTGATCACCTGCCTCCTGCACACCCCCTACTGGGGATCGAGCCCACAACCTGGGCATGTGCCCTCACCAGGAATCAAACCATGATCTTATGGATCATAGGTCGATGCTCAACCACTGAGCCACAGTGGTTGCACTAAGCTGTTATTTCTTTATAAATATGACTTTTCTTCTAATGTTCCATATAAGCTCTATATTATTTTCTAATCCCTGATATCTAGCGTAATTCTTTGTACATAATAGTTGCTCTGTGTATTGAGTAATTATATACAGTAAACCATGGAAATTTTAAAAAAAGATTTTGTTGTGTCCCTTTCAGCAGTCATTCTGAATACTTCTAAGAAGACTCAGTTATCAAGGAATCGCTCTGGGGAAGTTAATAATCAGGACAAACTTTCTAGCTGGCTTTTCTTCTTTTAGACAAAACTATAAAATAAGGTAATTCAACAAATAATGAGTCATGATAAAAATGCTTCCTCCAGATATAAAACCTTAAGCTTTTCTGAATAGAGTTTGACAACCTCATGACATATTTATGGTAATTCATGTGGTTGCAGATGAATTCATTCATATATGCTGGGCTCTTACACCTTAGCAACCAGGATATACCCCAGATGTCATTGTACATTTATGTTTTTAGGTAATGTGTTTTTTCCTTTCCTGTCAACAATTATTAGTGAAAAGTGTACTCTGTTGGTTTAATGCCAGCACCACCTTACACTTCTACTATGGAATAATGAAGAATATCCACTGACTTGTTTAAAACATGCTCATTGAACCTATTTTATTTCTGCTTTTTCTCTTTATTTCATGGCAATCAACAACTATAAACACGTATATAGTTTATCGAAAAAATGTCATTTGAGGTACATTATGCCTTTTAGTTGGAACCTTACTTTTCCATACATTGTGCAGCAAGTATTCTAGGTATCCTAGAACCAGAAACTTCTGGTGAGGGAGAAATGTTTGGCAAGTTTGAAGAGAGCAATTGCTTCCTGAGGTGGATAGAACCAAGCAGGGCATTGCAATATTTTGCTAAGATTAGGCAATGCTCCCAACCTGGAAAGGTGCTCAAATCATTGATTTAGATGACTAAAAATAATAATAATAATAGCAATAATGATATACAATCTAGTTCTGGCACATAACTGTGGCTTTCATACTTGTTAACTCAGTTACTGCTCACAATAGCTCTAAGAGGTAGGGTGTGCTGTCATTTTATAGACAAGGAAACAAGATATGGAGCTATTTGGTATTTGACTAAACACATCAATAGTAAGTGGAGATTTTAAGATTTAAATCTAAGCAGTCTGGTTCCAGTGTTCACGTATTTAAACTTGTAATAACAGTAAGCTTGGTTGCTTTTATACCTTGAACATGAATTAACCTTTTTAATTGAATATTCTTGAGGGATAAATAATTAGTATGTTGAAAAGAGACTGGGAAGCAAGAGACCTGGGTTCTAGAGTGAGTTCTTTTGGCTGGGAGAACACTGCATGAGTCATTTTCCACCCTCTGGAGCTCCTTTTCCTGATCTGCCAACTGACAGGTTTAAGCTAAATAATTTCAATTCTGTTTCTATGAAACATTATAAGAATTAATTGTTTTTAAGGTTATTCAGAATTTTATTATGTATCTATTCAGGAAATGTTTCATGTACTATGGACAGCAATCATTCTAATCCTGTCTCTCTATCAGCTCCTTTTATAGAATTTCAGTGGGAGGTCAAAATCCATTTGTGCTTTGTAATATATATTTTAGAGTAGGCTGCTGATCTTGATTACCATAAAACCACATGGAAGTTTTTGTTTTGTTTTTTTCAGAATACTCTTAGCTTTTTAATCATGTTCTCTCTTTTGCAATAAGGAAAAGCATCATGGTCTTATTTATTTACTTCTAAACTATTTATTCACCGTAAAGAACTGTTGCAAACCATAATGGGTGGTGTGGGGTAAAATACTCTCCACCTCACAAAGAAACTATGAATAGTCTGCCACGCATTTAATTAAATATTTTTTTCTAGCAGCAGCTTAATATTTTTTTATTGTTGACTTTATTACAGATGTCACTCATTTCCCACTCTTCGCCCCTCTCCACTCAGACCCGGCCCTCAGTCCCTTGGCCCTTGCCACATTGCTGTCCGTGTCCCTGTGCTGTGCATATATGTTCTTTGGTATTCCCTTCACCTTCTTTTGATCTGTCTGTCCCACCCACCTCCCCTCTCACATCTGCACCAGGCATCCATGTCCCTGGACCTATTTTGTTCATTACATTCCACATATAAGTGAGATCATATGGTATTTGTCTTTGTCTGACTGGCTTATTTCTCTTAGCTTAATACTCTCCAGGTCCATCCATGCTGTCACAAATGGTAAAATTTCCTTCTTTTTTACAGCCAAGTAGTATTCCACTGTGTAAATGTCCCACGGGTTTTTATCCATCTTCTGATGGGCACTTGGGCTGTTTCCAGAGCTTGGCTATTGTAAATAATGCTGCTATGAACATAGGGGTACGTATATTCTTTCTGATTGGTGTTTCAAGATTCTTAGGATATATTCCCAGAAGTGGGATCACTGGGTCAAATGGCAATTCCATTTTTAAGTTTTTGATGAACCTCTATACTGTTTTCCATAGTGGCTGCACCAGTCTGCCTTCCCACCAGCAGTGGACCGCTTAGGTTAGAGCTAAGGACGTGGGGCTGAACAGTGAAGCTTTGGTTCTAGTAGAACAATCAAGAAACCAAGTCATCAACTTAGTTACACTACTGAGCAAATAAAGCAGTAGTTGAGATAGGTGCTCTAACTGATAATAAGTAAGTGGTTACACACTAGGCAGCTACCAAGCTCAGGGAGGCAAAAATCGCTGAGCAAGTGTGGAAGCTTCTGGGCATATTTAGCTACCATCACAGTGCTTGTTAAACTTCAGTGCATAGTGAGAACTATAATACCTGGAAGAGATTTCAGACTTTGTCCACTGCTACTGTCCTCTCAGGGTAAAATAATGGTTATGTGATAAATTAATAAAGACAAATGCTGAACTCGTGTGTGTGTGTGTGTGTGTGTGTGTGTGTGTGTGTGTGTGTAAAATCATGATGTTGGATTTCTCAGAACAAACTTGTCACCCCCCAAATAAGACTTCCTTCAGAGAATTGGAAAATGATGCCACTAATTATCATCAAATTTATTCAAGAAAGTTCATATTTGTTACCATATAATATAAAATTTATACTTCTAATTAATCTGAACCTAATAATGAGGAAATATTAGACAAACCTAAGTTAGATAATGTCAGTCTTAAAAGACTAAAGAAGGCTGAAGAAGCATCTCAAATTAAAGGACTTTAATTTGACTTTAAAGGACTTTCTAGGGAAAGACATGAAAACTAAATGCAATTTGTGATACTCAACTAGAAATATAAACAACGGTGAACCACAACAATTTATATTGCTGATTAATTACAAAAATGCTAAATATTGTTTATCAGTTAGTAGTGGTTCCCTAAGAGGAACTCTAAGTCAAATTGTTGATGGTTCTAGTCTAGATTTATGAAAAATCAGACGATTAAGGATAATTCTCTTTAGGAATGACTAAATGAGGACCTTTTTACATGTTCATTTTATAACAGATTTTCTGTTTATATTGAATCCTTAAAATTGATACTGATCAACAAATCTACAAATAAGTCAGATAATTAGAAAATTATGGTAGCTGAGTGTGTATTTGATGTTATTTATAAATGCATTATAAGTCATTTAAAAACGTTTCACAAAAATGTTTATGTATTTCCTATAGAAATATTTCTTTATAAAGCAACATCTGTGAATCATACAGCCAATTGGTTTCCAGATTTGTAATAGTAATATTTTCCCTTTTAAACCAACCTTAATCAATTTGTATTACAACTATGTCTGCAAAGAACCACATAGTCAACTGTTGCCAAATCTTCATGCACTGCAGTAAACTGAATCATTCTAACAATATTAGATAAAACAAAGCTACCAATCATGTTAGTTATTTCCATGGGAATATAGAGATTATAAAGAATAATACTGGATTTGCATACCAGACAATAAATTATTATGCTATACATTATCATACTGTATTGTTTTAGTGAAAGAGAAAGATATTTTATAGCCTTTTCTCTTCTGATACTGAAAAGTGTTAGAAAACACATTGAAATAAGTGAGCATAATAGTCTGACAAAATAATTAGATGCCATGCCATGTATAGAACTAACTGCAAAACCTTGGTCAAATCACTGCAGTCTTCATTCCTTCATCCATTCATCATGCACTAATTACAAATTATGTTGGGAACTGGGTTAGTTTCTGGAAATTCACTGTCAGGTGGGGAAAGCAGATCAGTTAAATAATATTTCCAATATAGATAACACTCAATATTTGAAGTCCCACCATTTAACTAATTGCTATAGCCATCTGTAAAAAAAAAAAAAACCTGTTTACTCAAAACGTGCATTCTAAGTTGTAAACTTACTGTAAGGACCCTATAAGGACCTTACAAGTACTCCAGCAGAAATGATGAACTTGCACAGGAGTCCTATCCAGAGGAGAGAGGATATATTACAAAAGTATCTTAAGCCTGGCCAGCCTGGCTCAGCAGTTGAGCATCAACCTAGGATCCAGGAGATCTCGGTTCAATTCCTCATCAGGGCACATGCCCGGGTTGTGGGCTTGATCCCCAGTAGGGGATGTGCAGGATTCAGCTGATCAATGACTCTCATCATTGATGCTTCTATCTCTCCCTCTCCCTTCCTCTCTCTGAAATCAATCAATATACATATATATATAGTATCTTAACTGTTCTGATAGCATTGTGCCTTGTGTTCTAATTGTTTTAATTAGTTGTGCATTATCATGATCACTTCCTCATCCTTCCTTGTAGGTTTTAACCCTTTGTCAGTCTCAATGTCTGACTGTCCCTTGTTCATAACACCTGTTCTTTGCAATTTAGAGTGCTATGTGATTGGTGCTGAATACTTCTCAATATTATGGGGTATCGCCAAAAACAGATCCACTAATAAATTTAACCAGTATTAAGTGATTATGTATCTAATAATTTAACTGCTGTATGTTATGCAGAAATCCTTGGTGGGTAGTAATTTAGACATTTAAAGCATGTTTAGTGGTATGTTGGGAAACTAGAATTTTGGAGAAGAGCTGGGCATGCATTATCAGCTTTCCTATCTAAAATAAGAAATATAGACTTCTACTGTCAGTAAACTTACATTCCAAAATATTTCATTAAACAAATTAAAGTCAAATATTGAGAGAGGCCAGGATTTGAGCTGCAGAATTCTAAGGGAGTATTTCTGATGGCACCTCCTCTGACAACAATAATGACCACAAACCCTTTTGGATTTGATGGATACGTTTATGGCATTGATCATGGGAATGATTTCAAGGTGTACGCTTACTTCCAAACTCATTAAGTCATATACATTAAATATTCAAGCTTTATGTATGTCAATCATACCTCAATAAAGCATTTTCTTTTTAAACAATGGCCACAAACCAATATAAATTTTCATTTTAGCTATTTTCTTGTTCATAATGAAAATTTACTATACCTTAAAAGGTTGAACTTATTGAATATAGTTTTTATAATCACAGAAAGCAGCATTTAAGAAAAGCCCTTGGACCTTTAATCTTGGCATTAAAGTGACAATGTAACTTCAGAAAAATCACTTTATCTCTTTGTTCCTCTAAAATTAGCATAATTATTACTTGGTCTACCACATGGAGTTGTGCATCTCAAATAAGTTAACATATGGGGATGTGCCATGAAGAGTTCCATTACAATATAAATGGAAGGCTTTAGTGCTACCTTGTGGGTAAGAGGTAGTGGCAGCTGTCACCTTGGGCCTGACCTAGAAATGTAGAACAGGACTTACCGGAGCAAATATATGTCCATTAGTAACTTTCCCGAGCCCAACTGCACTCACTTCTGACTATGACACCCTCTCTGGAAGTTTTCTTTTGCTTTGAAATTCCCTACTTTATTAGGTTTTTGCTTCAGTGAACCTGTCTGTCTTTGCTCTTTATATATATATATAATATACTTGAGGGCAATGAATTGTAGAGAAACAATTTATCAAGGAAAAGCAAAGGACCCTGTAGGCCTGCTAGAATTTGAAACATTTTGAATTATTGGTAGACATTCAGGCTATGCCTACACGAAAAACAACTGATTGGGAAATAAGTAAATTAAGATACATGCGGGTGTTAGTTTCTGGGTGTGAAAATAATATGTGTGGTGCCTGAAGTTATATGGAGAAACTTTTTTCAAGCACTCATGTTTCAGGGAGATTGAAAGACTGATTGCTTCCTCTTTAACCATCCTAGTCAGGTATTACTTTTTTTTTTTTTTTTTTTACGTGATATTTATTTTATTTCTCTTTCCACCTCAAAAGCAATGGGAGGGGAGTGATGAACAGCAACGTTTTACATCAGATCTGAATGGCTTTGTATTTTAGGGTACAGTTTGTGTAGAGAAAAGAGCAATAAGTTTATCATAACAATACCTGAGTAATCTCTGCTTCTTTCTAGTTACATGAACTCGGCCAAGTCCTGTAACATCACTCAGCCTTGGTTTCATCACCGGTAAAGTGACGATAAGGACTCTCTCTGTTCTCATAGAGTTACTATGAGAATACAATTAAAATAGTGAATGTATATAACCTTTGCTATACAGCATTATATAAATGTAGGAACTTAACATTTTGATATCATGACTAAAAATGTTTTCTCAGTAGGAGTGATCATATTGTTTTTGTTCAATTCTGAAAAGGCAAAAAGGAATTAAAAAATTTAATTAACAATCTGTCCTATGACATTTAGAATTGAGAAGAAATCAGTATTTTTTTTCTGTAAAATTGGGTCCTAGGCAAGCGCAAGTATACAGTTTTAGTGCTGGAGATCCCAGAACATAACAATGTAATATAAATTAAAGACAATAAAGAAAATGGTGACTGAGTATATGTTTCTGGTGCTCTCTCTATCCTATCTCACTTCTCAGATAGCTAACCCATAAAATCACCCTGTCCTCTTGTTGGGACTAGCAGATGAGCTCAGATACAACTGATTGTGAGTTGTCCAGAAGAATGTGCGGGTGGGGGGGGGGGTATTTTTGACCACAAGGTCAATCAAAGACCCAGAAATCTGGGCATCAGCTAATTGCTTTTATCCTATAAGGATTTGCAGGTTGACTACCTGGAGTCTGGGTTGCCTCTGAGCTGGAAGTTAAACATTTAAAATCCATAGAAGCGCTTCTCAATCATTGTGGCAGCTGTTGTTGTATGTGTGTTGGGTGGTGTGTGCTGCACTGAAACGAAATTTGATCAATCCAACCAAAGTAAAGAATCTGGAAAAGAAAGAAGAAGCTACAAAATATAATAAATACTAAAAAATAATGGATAAGAAATATCTCACCTGTTAACTTGGATTTTTAAAAAAATATGTTTTTATTGATTTCAGAGAGAGGGAGAGATAGAAACATCAATGATGAGAGAGTCATTGATCAGCTACCTCGTCTCCTGCACACCCTCTACTGGGGATAGAGCCAAAACCAGGTATGTGCCCTGACAGGAATCAAACAGTGACCTCCTGGTTCATGGACCGATGCTCAATCACTGAGCCATGCCGGCCAGGCTTAATTTGTATATTAATATGTAAAACTGCCATAACAAAAGAAAAAAACCCTCAGATTATGTAAAAAGTACTTTCTTCAAAAAACTCTTATAAAATAAAGTGACAAAAATGGTTGAAAGTAAAGAAATAGACAAGGAGATACTAGGCAAATGCCAACAATAAAATAATGGGATTGGCAGAATTAATATTAGAACAGAATTTAAGATCAAAAGCAGCAAATAAGATGAAGAGTAGAATGATTATAGTATAATTAAGGTGACTATCATTTTCATTCAAGTTGAACACTTTGAGGAGGCATTATTAATAATGCTGGGACAAAAGTAATAAAGAATATGTAACAGTTATAAATATTCTAACAGAAAAATAGCAACAAAATACAAAATAGCAGAAAAACATTATGCAAGGAGAAATCGGTAAAACCACAGTTATAGTAGGAGATATTAGAATATATCTTCCAATAATTGATATACTAAGTTAAAAATAAGAAAAAAACATAATTTGTATAATAACCTCAATAAAATGGATATAAAACTGAACCCTACAGAGAGAGACTACAAATAGCCATGATACATGGAAAGAAATTGACTGTGCCCTTGGCCACCAAAGTGTTAATAATAATGACGATGAATAAAATGAGAATAATAAATTGTTTCAAACAACCATCCCATAGAATGGATATTGTATTAGGTCATTTTCTTGACAACATTTTAATAAATTAAGAAGTCAACAAAAAGAAGACACACCACCAAACCTAAATGCTTAAAAGCATTTAGTTAAGCCCTGGCTGGTGTGGCTCAGTTGGTTGGAGTATCGTCCCGCACACTAGAAGGTGGCAGGTTTAATTTCTGGCCAGAGCACATACCCAGGTTGGGGGTTCCATCCTGGTCGGGGTGCATGCAGGAGGCAACCCATCAGTGTTTCTCTTTCACATCATTGTTTCTCTCTCTTTCACTCTCTCCCTTCCTCTCTCTAAAATCAATTTTTTAAAAAGTTTTTTAAAAAAACAGTTAGCCCTAGCCAATTTTACTCAGTGGTTAGAGCGTCACCCCTCGGACTGAGGGGTCCCGGGTTGGATTCTGGCAGGGCACGTACCTTGGTTGCAGGCTTGATCCCTGCCCCAGTTCGGAGATCATGTGGGAGAAAACAAATCTATGTGTCTCTGTCACATCGATGTTTCTCTCTCTCTCTTCTCTCTCTCTCTCTCTCTCTCCCTTCCACTGTCTCTGAAAAGCAATGGAAAAAATATCATCGGGTGAGGATTAAAAAAATAATTAAAAAAAATTTATTAAATAAGCTCTGACTTAAGATAAAAATAAAACATAAATGAAAACTTATTTGCAAAATGATGGAAATAGGGATACTTCCTGTCAGTCTGAAGCAGAGTCAGCTGAAGTGAGAGGAAAGTAGTTTTACAATGTGAATTATTTAAACTAATATTGAATACAATGAACTAAGTAGTAAACTTCAAAAAGTAGTTAAAGAATAATCAAATGAACCAAAAGAAAGCAGGAGAAAGAGATTAATAAAGATATAAAATAAATATAAAACAAAATTAAATGGTGAAAAACAGACATATGGGTAAATAATGTGAAGCTCTGCCTAAATAAAGCATGAATATGGGGCCTAAGGCAATTGTCACTTAATAAAACTATGTTTCCCAGGTCAATATAACCAAACTTTTTAACGGATAAAAATTTTGAAGCCGTGGCTTTTAGAAACTGTTTACATCAGAATACATATACTGTCTCACTTAAAACATATTTTCTTTCATTTCTATCACCAGCCCAGCTGATACCCTGACCCCAGGTGGCCGTTTCCTCTATAGGTAATATGAAACTAGAATATAATTTTCAGGAACAAAAATTCAATTTCCAGCATAGAGGCACTGCAAATAGCCAGCAGCCTTTCTATCACCCCAATAGCTTGAGTTCTATGGAATAAGTTTGTTTTAGTTGCCGTTAAACTTAGGCCTACGTCATCCTCCCTTCTCACCCCTGCTAAGAAAGAAATAGATGAAATGAATTAGCTGAAACCTCTAAGACCATTTTGAAAGTCATATGTCAGTGAGAAAATATTTAAAAAAGACTATAAAATTAATTCTTTAAAAAATGCCTCATTTTTGTTTTGCCTTTTCTCATTTATTTAATGAGGAACATGACATGGAATGCTCACTCAGTATACAATTGGGGGCACAGACCATTTATTTGGTTCTCAACAAATATTCATTCTTCAGTTCCAGTTGGAGGGTCAACAAATGGAAATGGGCTTCTTGATAATCCTAAAACAAGATTTCCCCAAAACTTAATATTCAGTTTTATTTGTTGACTGAATTGGTGATTATTACATATTTTTATCTATTTATTTGAACCTCTAACACCTCCTCCAGCATCTTGAAATCTTCCTTTGAAGCCACCAGAAGAGTACCTCTGTATGTTCCCTCTGTCGCATCCCAATACCTACTTGCTTTTGTGCCAGTATACTCCATCTTCCCTCCTTTAAGCATAAACTGTCAATACTCCTAGATAATTCAACTCCTCCATTTCTACACTAAATCTCAGTCCCTGTCCCTTATGTAAGGACATGAATCCAGCACTTCCTACCTTCACCATCGATGTTTCCTTCTCTAATGTGTTGTCTCCACCAGCGTGCAAACATGGTATATGATTGCTATCTAGTTGGCTTCACATTGAGTATACACGTGTTTAGTCTAGTGATACAAAGTGTGAGAATATCTTTATACAAAGTAAATGCTGTGCCCCTTCCCTAGGAGGAGCTTATGTACTGCTTGACAAATCATTACTGACCCTTCTTTGTTTTTGCATAGTGCTTTCCACACTCTAGTGGGGTAAGTTGGATGGGTATTATCAAAATCCTCATAGTTATCTGTTCATGCTCTTTTATCATCATCTTCATCATCAATTATAGAAGCAGTTAACATGAAATGAATATTTATTACATGCCAAGTGCTAAGTGTGTCACATACATTATCTCATTTAATCTTAAAAGACCTCCACATATAGCAGGTACTATTATGAACTGATGTTCGTAGAAGTAATGTGATTCACCTAAAAAGGCACAGACAAGATTTGAATTCAGGTCAATCTAACTCCAAAGCCTTCTTTCTTATTCACTTTTTTCAAACAGAGAAACTGAGGCTCAGCATGTTTAAGTAACTTGACTGACTGGTAAGCAATAGTCTTCCAACTCTTTTTACTACTAGGACAAAATGATGATCAAAATGTCACCGAGATATGTGCTATCCTAGTTCAGAGAGAGAGACTAGTGTGAGCTAAAGAATCAAGGAAGGGCCCTGGCTGGGTGGCTGAGTTGGTTGAAGTGTTGTCCCGAGTACCAAAAGGTTGTGGGTTCAATTTCCAGTCAGGGCACATTCAACCCTGTCGGGGCACATACAGGACAAACTCGATCAGTGTTTTGCTCTCAGATCTCTCCCCACCCCCTTCCCTCTCTCTCCTTTCCCCTCTCCCTTCCTCTCTCTAAACATGAAGATTAAAATAAAAAAAGAATCAAGAAAGGAATGAAATGGTACAGCCATTTGTAAGAAGTGTTCTGTTATTTCCTATCAAAAACTACTTTGAGAAATTGCCATTGAACTGCAGTCATTCAAATGAAATTAATGATTTTTTTCTTTTAAGCTACTATTTAACAGTTGGACATGTCAGAAACTATTGCAGGTTGAAAAGAAAATCCCAATAGCTATGTACAGAAAGGCAGGTAGGTGGTTGTTTGGTTTCAAAATTGCTCAAAGAGCATGTGTCTCCTGCGGCATGCCCCGTGGATTTGTCCAGCAATAGAGTTATTGATTCCATACTTCAGTGGACTCCATTATTGAAAGGTTTAAATTCTTTAACGACGTCTGCTACCTCTTAGCAATAGGCTCTACCTTCTTGTTGAAGTTGCTAATAAATCTATCTCAGAAAAATAATGTAATATATCTTTTCTATATCTTTAAGTTGCTTCCAGCCCTTACTCAAGTTTGCCAGCTTCCAAAAGGAACATGCCAGCAACAGCATCCACATCCCTTGATGTCAGTGATTCTATTCATATCCACAGGTGCTGTTGTGTGCCCCCTACCCACTGCCCTGCCCACTTTTGGCCATATGCACATGCCAGATTCTTAGGTGGTCGTAAACCTTTCAGGAAAAGAACCTCCTACAACAATCCAAAAAAAGTAGAGAAACACTGCTCTTTAATGTTAAGTGTGACTTCTAAAAAGTAAAAGGGTTTCATGTTTCAAAACCGAGAAATCTTAGCACAAACATTAAAAAGGTCAAGAGCCTTTCTGTCTTGTCTTTCCTTTCAGTATTTTGACTTGCGTATTTTTATCTCCTAGGTATCCCTCATCTACTTCTAATATGACAACATTTCCTCCATATTCTTTTTCATTTTAACCTCATGCCAGGCTACTTTGCTTGGTGATAGAAGTGGAGTCTAGCCATCTTATAGATTTGGAGAAGTTGAAGACAGATGAAAAATCACATTTGCTAAAACTCAGAGTTAGAACATTTAGAGATGCGTTGGAAGGAGTTAAGTGTGCCTTCCTTCAAAGAAGTACCTTCCTTCTCTATGAGAAGAAAAGGCTTTAGGATTTGTTCCCCATCATCAATTACATAAGTCTTCTCACTGCCTCCATTTTAGGAGGAAAATTTTGCGTCAAAAGAAAGGGATATTATTTGCCCAAACTCTAGGTCACTAGTCTTATCTAATCCAAGAGTTTTTGTGAACATAAATATGGAAAAGAGAGCTATTGAATGTATTTTCAACAGTGCTACCCTCCCAAATGTTAAGGATTCATACAGTTCTAACCTTGTGCCCATTGGCCCATCTGCTCAATGGACACTTGCCCACTGCAAAAAGATGTTGTAAGAATAAATTTGCCCTTTTGATGAATCTAACCAATTACTACTACTCTCTTTCCTGGCTTGATAGTCTAAGAGCCCTGGAGAGATGTATAATTGTTGTTACAAACCTAATGCTTTCCATTTTCTGAATTGAAGCAAAACCCATTGAATTTGCAGAGAATGTCCCTGAAGCAAAAAAATAACATTTGGGCCCTTTTTGGTAATGGGTCTGCAGAAGTGAAAAACAAAATCCAGCACTGAAATTGCATAAATGAGTGACTAATAGGGCTTCATGTCTCAAAGAATACAGGAGTCATCCATCAATAGTGAATTTTTTATCACAAAGAGAGTTGGACGTGAGAGGAATTCCAGGGCTCTGTTTTAGAAAATGTGCCTCTTGCATTCATTCACATCTCTTCCAGGAGCCAGTGAATAAGTAAAGAATAAGAAATGAGTCAGCATCTACCTCACCTACCACAAAGAATGCCTCTAATTGAATGTTTTAAAAGGAATGAATTTCTGGCGTTTAAGCATTATTTTCAGGTGTGGGTAAATGCAACTGTTGTCTTATGGAAATATTTCAAAGCTCTTGGTAAAAATTTTTTTGCAAACTCACTGATATATGTTTAGTTGATTATTAAGTTCTCAAACTTGAGCATGCATCAACATTACTTGGATGGCTTATTAAAACACAGATTACTGGGCCTCGGCTTCAGGGTTTTTGATTTGATGGGTCCGAAGTTGGAACGATGTTGCTACAAACTGCTAGAGGACCCTTGAAGCTTCACAAATGATATCAGATGCTATAACGGGACATCAAGGCAGGGCATGTTTGCATATGGGGCCGAGGTCTGGATCTGAAATAGAGCAAACAAGTTCAAGTGTGGGAAGTTCATATAAGTTTAGGGCCTATATGTCCTTGCCGAAACAGAGTAAAAGTGATGTCAAAGACAAAGGTAGATTAACCTTGTCGCTCTTCAGCTGACAGAGGTATCTTTGGAAGTTGTAATCTTCTGTTTCATATGAAGACTTACTGTTGTTTCTATTTGAGGATAAGGAGTTAATTTCCATCATAGAACTTACAGAAAACAAATGTTATACTTGGGATGCTTTTTATTTTTTCTCCTATTGTATAAACACAGTTTTCCAGGATGAAAAGAATTTATTGATTGGCTATCAGCAAGCGAAGTTCTTACCTGGCCTGTTGTTTAAGAACTTACCAACATAAAACAAGAAAGGAGGTAGTAGGAAAAAATAGGTGTTTTTTTTTTTTAATTTTTAAATTTTATTTTTGTTTAAAGTATTACAGATGTCCCTTTTTCTCCCCAATGACCTGTTCCACCCCATCCCATCCCCCTCCCCAGTCCCTCTCCCCACCATTGTCCGTGTCCTTGGGTTGTGCATATATGCATATAAATTCTTTAGTTACTCTCTCCCCCTCCACCCTCCTGCCCTCCTCCATCCCTCTGACATTCATCAATTTCATCTATGCTTCCATGTCATTGAATCTATTCTGTTCATCAGTTTATTAAGTTCTTTAGATTCCACATATAAGTAAGATCATGTGATGTTTGTCTTTCTCTGCCTGGCTTATTTCATTTAGCATAATTTTCTCCAGGTCCAACCATACTGTCCCAAAGGGTACGAGATTCTTCTTTACAGCTGCGTAGTATTCCATGGTGTAAATGTCCCACAGCTTTTTATCCACTCATCTACTGATGGGCACTTGGGCTGTTTCCAGATCTTGGCCATTGTAAACTGTGCTGCTATGAACATCGGGGTGCATATATCCTTTCTGATTAGTGTTTCAGCATTCTTAGGATACATTCCTAGGAGTGTAATCGCTGGGTCAAAAGGCAGCTCCATTTTTAATTTTTTGAGGAACCTCCATACTGTTTTCCATAGTGGCTGCACCAGTCTGCATTCCCACCACCAGTATACTAGGGATCCCCTTTCTCCACACCCTCGCCAGCACATGTCATATGTTGATTTGTTGATGGAGCCATTTTGACAGGTGTGAAGTGACACCTCATTGTGGTCTTAATTTGCATCTCTCTGATGATTAGTGGCGTTGAGCATTTTCTCATGTGTCTCTTGGCCATCCGTATGTCCTCTTTGGAGAAGTGTCTATTCAGGTCCTTTGCCCATTTCTTAATTGGGTTGTTTGTCTTCCTTTTGCTGAGTAGTATGAGTTCTTTGTACACTTTGGAAATTAGCCCCTTATCAGATACATCCTTGGCAAATATGTTTTCCCAGACCGTGGTGTTCCTTTGTATTTTGAGGCTGTTTTCTTTTGCTGTGCAGAAGCTTTTTAGTTTGATGTAGTCCCATATGTTAATTTTTTTCTTTTGTTTCTCTTGCCCTAGCAGATGTATCAGTGAAAATTCCACTACGTGGGATGTCTGTGACTTTACTGCCTATGTTTTCTTCCAGGATTTTTATGGGAAAAAGTAGTTTTGATCAAATCACATGTTTGAGAAACTTTTACTATAGACCTAGACATAATTAACTGGTTGTTAATAATCCTTTCTGATAAAAGCTTTCAGAAAAAGCAACTCCTACATATGAAAAATATTTTGTATTTGTAAGTTATCCCTTACATCAATTATTCTATTGATGTTTACGTGAAAGTTTGTAATCTAGAGGTCTCAAATTGGAAAAATTAGAATGCTAGAGACAAAAGAAGAGCTAAATTGTCTAAAATTACTGGAAAAAGTAAATATACTTGACTTCCCAATGGCCCAAATCCTGATGCTTGCTTTAGTTTGGCAGTTTCCCCAGTGGCTTTTGCTGTGGTCATCAGCATCCATCATGTTGGCCATCTAAATGAACACACCAGTAATGTTGCAGTCTGGTTCATGTACTATCTATAGACACAGTCTGAATACCTTTCCTCATCTAATGAACTAATCAAGACACACAGCATCTGACCACATTTGGACCTCAGCCCCTTTGTGACATTGTCAAGAAAGATAATAAAGAAAACATAAAAAGAAGCTGAAAAAGACAAGTAATCCTCCGGTAAAATTTCAATGCAATTCTGTAATATCTAAAACTGTTTTCTTTGGACCAATTTTACTTGCATTTTAGCATTTATACCTCAAGCTGTTTTCTTGTGCTTAATTATAGTTATACATTAAATATGTATGACATATCAATTTCAAGATCTATACTTATAAATAAACAAATACTGGAGTAGAATTGTGTTCCAAGAAGAATTAATACCTGGTGAAAAGGAGTTGATGATCCAGTGAAGTATTCTTTGATCGCCATAATCATGAGCAAACATACCAAATACCTCTGTAAATCCTTGGACTAGAAGACATAGAGATACGATTAGTACAAATAATGGGATCAGTATCTGTGCATATAATGAGTGCCTAGTTAACAGTACAGACGTTCAGTGCTACCAGAATTCTGATGTCAGAGAAACTTTTGGGTTGGCTGAATATTTCTGAGCAGAGCTAGGACATATTTAAATAACATATGTCACTTAGATAAGTTGGTTATAGTTGGGAGGTATAAAAGATCAGGGCAGTAGAAAGAAGGAAGACTGCCCAAGGCATGTTTTGAACCAATATATCTCAAGAGAAGCATTAACATAAAAACGTTGAGGGAGCCCAGCCAGGTGTGGCTCAGTGGTTGAGCGTCGACCTAGGATCCAGGAGATCGCAGTTCAATTCCCAGTCAGGGCACATGCCTGGGTTGCAGGTTCAATCCCTGATTGGGGGCGAACAGGAGGCAAATGATCAATGACCACTCTCTCATCACTGATGTTTCTATCTTTCTCCCCCTCTCCCTTTCTCTCTCTGAAATCCATAAGGATATATTTTTTAAAAAATTGAGGGAGAAAAGTTAAAAATTTGTCACCTTCTATAGTCCCAGACTATTGTCTCTGTCCAGGATCCTGGCCAATTTTCTGTCTCATTACGGCATGATAGCACGATATGGCAGGTAAGAGCACAAGCCTTAAAGTTAAGTTCTGATTCTTCAGCTACTAGATGAGGGACCTGACCTCTCTCTGCCTCCATTCTCTAAAACCACACACACACACACACACACACACACACACACACACACACACACCCCCTAATTGCCAACAAAAAACAACACCTATCTCTTCTAGGGCTATTTTGAGGATTAAATCATACATACATATCATACATACCCTAGCACATAATGGACTTAATTCAAGTCATCTTTCTCTGTAAACATTTGCCATTGGCCACAGTTGGTAGAGATAATAGATTTGTCAAACATACCTCACCATTAAGAAAACTCAAAATACCTGCTGCCCCTAACAATGGTGCGGGAGTCATTGTCTTTGCTTCCAGAAGGTAGCCTTCTACCATCGGAGAAGGAAAAATATCTTTTTCAATTGTGATTTAAGTAAAGCAATTTGACTCTCTTATATCTCTTGACCATGATTATTTTGGTTTAAGTTCATAAAATTCCATGTTATAACAAAAAAATGTCAGGGCTGAAAGAGAACCTCAGTGTTACTTATACACTAACCATCTCTGTTTGAGCAGTTTTACCCATTTGTTTCCATTTTGTGGAAAGGAAAAGTCGGTAGCCTGAGTTCTCTTAGTTCTGAACATCATTAAAATTGCTCTTCACCTATGGTTGAATTTCATTTGAACTGAATCTAATTTTATAAAAGTAAGAACCATGCCAGAGTCACTCCACATGACTGACTATATATATATACTAATTTGATTTACCTAGTGTGATGTTGTGGGGATAGCAAACTAGATGAAGTTTCAGAAATACACTATTTTCTTGGGCCTCCCTGCCTCTGCAAATTCTGTTGTATCTCTGTTAAATCGTCTGCTCCTCCACCCTGTCCCAGCTACTCACTTTGCAATTCTCTATTCCTTTAAGCCCCGTCTGATCCTCTCAGACAAACTCAGATACTGCTCATTCTGAATTTTCATTGCACTTTCTATATATTCAGGTATATTGGTGCTGTATATAGACTTGGTAGACGGCAAAGTAAACTGATTAAATGGCTGTACTCTCCTTGAGAGGTCATTTCTTGGAGTACCACGTCACCTTTGTATCCTAACACCGAACATATTGCATAGCATGTAATAGGTGTTCAATATGCTTGATGAGTGAATGAATAAAATCAAAGTCACTTTATATCTCACAGGATGTCACTTTGTTCTCTGCTATTGCCTTCTCTCATAATTCTGGGGTCTTACAAATGCATTAAAGTAAGAAATGAAGTTGGGGACCAAACAGGTGGAAGGCTCAATGCCACAACTGAAGATAGAGCTCAAACCGTATATTCTGCTGTCACTGAGTTAGTGAGAGCACTCTGTATACGGACCTCACATCATATTAAAAGTAGGGTGAAGAGATCCCCTGGCACTTTCCATGGCAGTCCTTAGCCATAATGCTGCTGCTTATTGCTATGAGAATTATTCCTATTTGAATATCTCATTGAAATGGGAGCCACTGTCTCCTTGCCCTGTCCCAACAGTGTATGCAGAGAATCAGAATAAAGGAAACACTGTTGTTTTCTTTCCCATTAAATATATTTTCACTGTGGCTTCATCTTATCCAGAATCAGAATTCGCTCTGTGTCACTGGGAACATGCTATTAATTTCCTGCAAAGCTGAGGAAGCATTTCTTGCTGCAATGACGGCTTCACTATGCACTAGCTGCTGACAGTGAATACACACAGAATAGGCCATACAGAGGCACAATGGAAAGGACATTGATGTGACAGGCTAGAAAGATCATTTTAATTGCTATGAGGTTTCGCACTCATTGACAGAAAATAAAGTTTCCCGTTTGATTGAAGGGCAGATCCTTCCATTTAAATAATAATTTTCCTCTACTCCTGGAAGATATTTAAAATGTCACTTCTATTACCTTCTTTATCTTCCCAGCTGCCTTGGAAGGTAGGAGAAGTAGGCAGCATTATTTCTTGAGAGAATATATTTCTCTTCCCCACGGGACCAATGTGGAATCTTCATAGAGAGGTTCTGGAATGTTTCTTCTATTTTAAAATTTAAAATGGCCCTCAAGGATTTTAAAAAGGAAATAGAAATACCCAGGACAGTTTTTAAAAGTGCCATTGTGTATTAAAGTGCTGTCTTGTCCAGATGCATGTTCAAATGGTCTAGAGGAGGCCCGGTAAGGCCAGGAATGCATTGAAGAGACGCCTGAGAAGAGAAGGCCTTGGAGAAAAGTCAAATAGGAATAGCTCTAAATAGAGGCTCCCAGGGCCTGAGGGTAAGTCAGGAGAAATGGAAGTAGCACTTGGGGAGGGAGGGCCTCTCAAGTACCAAGGCCAGTGCTATGCACTTTGCATACCTGTGAATTGGGTCTTAGTGCACTCATTTTACAGAGAAGAAACAGAGAGCCAGAGAGGTGACATAACTTACCAAAACTTGGAGGAGGGGTGGGAGACTGGGTGAAAAAGGTGAAGGGATTCAGAAGTGCAGATTGGTAGTTACAAAATAATCATGGTGATGTAGAGTACAGCATAGGGAATATAATCAATATTGTAATGACTATGTATTGTGCTAGGTGGGTACTTGGAAATATCGGAGGGAACACATTGTAATATATATGATTGTCTAACCACTATGCTGTACACCTGAAACTAATACAAAATAATATTGAATGTAAATTAATTGAAAAATTTTTAAAAAATAAACAATTATGCATTTCCATTATAGTGTATAGCCTATGAGAAACAATTTTACTTTATTTTATTTATTTATTTATTTATTTATTTATTTATTTATTTTTAAATATATCTTTATTGATTTCAGAGAGAGGAAAAGAGAAGGAGAGAGAGATAGAAACATCAATGATGAGAGAGTCATTGATCGAGCCCTCAACCCGGGCATGTGCCCTGAACGGGAATCGAACCCTGATCGCCTGGATCCCAGGTCGACGCTCAACCACTCAGCCACGCCTAGCCAGGCAAGAAACAATTTTACTTGAGTAAATTTTACTGTTGATAATAATAATATCAACAATATTAAAAGAATAAATGTTTTAAAAATTCAATCTCATATCTGTATGAAATTAATAAGCTCTTATAATAAGCCAATAAAAATCCTGGGACTCCAGGGAAGTGACAGCAATTAGTTCTGGGAAAAAGTGTTTAATAATGGTTATTTTTAATGCTGAATATATTATTATATATTGCTGACTATAAGATTGCTGAGGAGCACATGGTTTGAATAAGGCTTTAACCCTTCTAGATATATAGTTTGATCGATGATGTTCTTTTCGCTTTTTTAAAAAAAATATATCTTTATTGATTTCAGAGAGAGGAAAGGAGAGGGAGGGAGAGAGATAGAAACATCAATGATGAGTGAGTCCTTGATCGGTTGCCTCCTGCACGCTCCCAACTGGGGATTGAGCCCGCAACCCGGGCATGTGTCCTGACCGGGAATCGAACCATGATCTCCTGGATCATGGGTCGATGCTCAACCGCTGAGCCACACTGGCTGGGCTATAGAAATATTTTTTTAAAGTATTCAATTCTGAATATAATCCTAGTAAAAATATTAGCATTTTTAGATGACCTTTCATATTTTTCTCCTCTTTCGTCTCTCCTTTATCAAACAAACATATCATATAGAAACCCCAATGAACAGCAAGTACTGGTATCTATTATTTTGAAAAAATATATTATTTCTGTCATACTTTTCTTGAGGGCTTCTTAACATTCCTGTTTCTTCTCCAAAGAGGTCCAGTGAAACCCTGCTGCCCACTCAACAGAACGTCTTTCCCATAATATATCACTAGAAATTCTGCTGGCAGGAGCAGAAGGTCAGGAACTGCCCTTTTCAAAAATATTAATGAAAAATAATATACCGATCAACTTTATGTTAAACAGGCTGAGATGCAAAGCTAGGTCCTTGCCTGTGAATGAAAGATAGATTTTTTTTTTTTAATACCTCTATAAAATCAGTGGAGAGGAGGGAAGACATCATGTCCTGAAATCAGCTCAGGATTGAGAGTCAAGAGACTCTGGATTGAACGTCAGCAGTTACTCTAAACTGAAGGTGTCATCTCAGGCAAAGCGCTTCCTTTCTCTGTGCCCAGTTTCTTCATCTTCACATAACGGCCCCTAACACCTGATCTTATACACTGGTGGATTCATCAGTGCCACAATTTCTTAAGTATAAGAAGAGAAGATTTCTGTGTAAAAAAAGAATCCCTGGTTCCACTTATAGGCCTCCACCAGCTCTTTCATCTGTTTTAGCAGTGTTTTACTTTTCTCTTCTGGTCTCTTATAATGCACCGTGGTATGCAATGCAATGCAATGCAATGCAGTGCAGTGCAGTGCAGTGCAGCGCAGCGCAGCGCAGCGCTGTACAGTACAATACAATACAATACAATACAATACAATACAATACAATACAATACAATACAATACAATACACAGATTGGATAAAAAATAAGGTTTAATTAAAAGCTAAAAGAGCCTGGCCGGGTGTGGCTCAGTGGTTGAGCGTCGACCTAGGATCCAGGCGATCTGGGTTCGATTCCCTGTCAGGGCACATGCCCAGCTTGTGGGCTCGATCCCCAGTCAGGGGAGTGCAGAAGGCAGCTGATTAATGACTCTCTCATTGATGTTTCTAGTTTCTATCTCTCTCCCTCTTCTTTCTTCTCTCTGAAAGCAATAAAGATATATTAAAAAAGAAAAGAAAAAAGATTGATTGTTTAAGCTATGTAAATTTTGCCTGGAGGAACCTGATTTAAGCAAAAATTTTATTTTTCTTGACAAGGAAGACAGAAGTAAAGCAGAAATACAGTGGGCGGTATTTGTGCAGCTTAATGGAATGTCAGTTCATCTAATACTATTATGCAGAGAGATTGAAATCAGGCTTCAGAGCTTCAACTGTGATCCCTCTGGTTTCCTTAAACATGTAGACAACCCCCTCAATACCCAACCTTAGGTCCTCCCATACAAACCATATCTTTATTCAGTCAGCAAACACTTACTAAGCACATACTGAAATATCATGAGTATTCAATTGTTCATTAAGTTGAACTTGGACAAAGCCTCTAGCTTTTCTCTTTTCTGTCTCATCTAATGATGACCTTCTATCCACTCTCAGCAGCACACTCTTTTTTATACATCATTTCCTCCTATAAACAGGATGTAGAAAGCGTTCTGCTTTAAAGGGCAGAATAAATATGATGGTTAGAGAGATAATGAGTGAAGGGTTGTGTTTTTTTTCCTGTACTCCATTTACCTAATAAGATTAGGGCAGTTTTTTGTTCAGATATGTTTTCCTGTCTAATAATACCATATTTACCTTTAACAAAGAAAGATTACTTTTTTTACTGTTGGTGGAGTCCAATACAAACAACATTGCTCTAAGTTCTATAGCCAAGCACTATTAATACATTTGCTGTTTGTAATGTGTGCTTTATTTTTAATGCCTATTAATGTGGGAGGTAGTGTGCATTAAGATGTATTTATCTTTTTTGAATATTTGTTTCCCCTCTTTCTGATTATCAATTTTAAAGTTTAGAATAAATTAAAAAGCCCTTTTAAGCTTATACCTTCTTTTGGAAAACAATCCTATATGTACAAGAGCTATTCTAAAAATCCATTAAAATGTTATTAGGTGGACATTTTTATGTTTATGAACTAAAATGACATTTGTTTATTTCCTGCTCCTTGCATTGACATTTAGCATTGTTGAGCTTGATGGTATTGCATTTATTTACTTTTGAAAGTCCATTATAAAAAAAAAAAAAAAGTTGTGGCAACATTTTAAGGAAGAAGAAAAAGGAAAACAAATAATATAATTTATAAGTGCTAATCTGTTAGCAATAAGCTATTTATTTATTTGTCTTTTGATATAGTTTCTCCTGGGAGAGCAAATATCTGGATGTTTGAAAACAAACAGGGGTCTGTTACAACTAAGGTCAGAATTGTGGCTAAGTAAAAGATAATCACTAATAGAATAATGGCCTGTAATCTATTTATAATTCAGTTAAACTAGTTGATTATTTAGCTATCAGGTTATGCCTTTATTAGAATTATTAAGAAGAGTCATTGATAAATACTAATTTAAAAAACAGTGCTTTTTCACAAATGAGGTAGAATGTCACATCTCTTTTATTTTGTAAGAAAAGAGCTTACTTTATGGGAAAGCCCTGTTTGAAAAATGGAGTGCCAAACGTGTTATCCCTTACAAAATAGGAATTTTCTAATTATGTTTTTATGATGGAGATTAATAAGATATAACAACTAAATAATGACCTAATAATAAACAATAAAACAGAGTTAATTTGTGAATTTACTAGTTCTTTGCATGTTGCATACATTTCAAAAACAAGATTATCAGTGACTCGAGCATACTCATAACAACATCTACTAGCTGACTGCTGAACACACAATGGGTGCTCTGTACATCCATCCATCCATCCATCCATCCATCCATCCATCCATCCATTTTTTCAAAAATATTTAGTGAACACTCACTATGTGCTAAATGTTAGAGACAAAGCACTGATAAGAGAAACACTTTTGTTCAGTCCATATTATCATGGATTTTATATTTAGCAAATACAAACATATTGATTTAATCTCTGTTTTTTACCTTGTTATAAACTGAACACCCCGTGTAACCACCACCCAAATCAAAGTATCACCAGAACTCTCAACTCCTTCTCAACAAACCCCCTTCTATTTCTACCACCAAAAATAGTCATGAATTTGACTTTTATAAAAATCATCATCTTGCTTTTCTTTATACTTGGATCACCAAGTTTTGTATTGCTAAATATAATTGTTTAGTTTTACCTACTTTTGAAATTTATATAAGTTGAATCATTCAGGATTTATGATACTTGTCTGACCTCTTTAACTCAATATTATGTTTGCTATGTGTGTATACATAGATAATTTTGGTTCCTATTTAGTGTGATTCAGTATTTTTAAATAAATATACCTTTCTAGGCTTCAGTGTTCTCAGCATAAAGTCATGGAAATTTCATACTTTTTCCAAAATAGGTGTGTTTTCCTTACTCTTAAACATCAAATAAATGGAATCATACAGCATTCACCCTTTTGTGTTTGGCTTTTATTGTCTCAAAATAATGCTGTTAGGATTTATCCATAACGTCATGTACAATTTTTAAAGTATTTAATATTATCTCACAGGTCACTGAGGTTGTGTTCACTTTTTTAAAAAATCTTTATTTTTCCCCGTTTTTCAGATTGGACAATTTTTATTGATATATATTCAGTTTGAACAACAAGCTTGTTTGTTTTATGATTTAGTAATTAGATAATTCATGATCATATTTGTGTTTTAAAAAAATCATTCTGGGTGTAGTGTGAATACTGCATTGAGTGTTGCAAGAATGTAGGCCTGAACAATGGTCAGGACTGGGGTCTAGTGAAAGATGATGTTGATCTAAGCTAAGTTAGTTTCACTAGGAGTGGGGAAAAGTAGACAGTATTTGATATGTTAAGGAGGTAAAGTGACACAATTTGACAATTGATTGGATGTTGGTAATCAAGTATAAAATCAAGTTTCTTTTTCTGTATTCTCTAAGAAGCAATTTGCCAAGCTAAGAAATTATGTTTGGTTTTGATCTAGATTTTGGTAGAAAGGTCTGACCTGTGGTAGAGATGTCAAAGTCATTAATATATCAATGGTAATTAGAGACAAGAAATTGTATAAAATTACCCAAGAGAATTGTGTGATGTGGGAACAGGGCCAAACATAGAATTCTTAACTTAAAAGACTGAGCAAAGGAAAGTCACACAGAAAAGATTGAAAATAAGTTGCTAGCCCAGCCAGGTGTGGCTCAGTGATTGAGCATCAAACTAGGATCCAGGAGGTCACGGTTCGACTCCCAGTCAGGGCACATATGCCCCGGTTGCAGCTCCATCCCCAGTCAGGAGTGTATAGGAGGCAGCCGATCATTGACGACTCTCTCATCACTGATGTTTCTATCTCTCTCTCTCTTTCTCCCTTCCTCTCTCTGAAATCAATAAAGATATATTTAAAAAAATAATAAGTTGCTAGAGAAGAATTAAATCAGAAAAATGGTGCATTAAATTTTATCATCAGTATTCAAAATGAAAGTGAGGTAAAACCTGATAATGAATAAAAGGTATTATTATATAATGCAGGAATATAAGAACCTTGATAGCCATGGTATTAGAAATTGCAGTGAAGAGATGTGGGAATCTCAGCAGATTATTGCAGGAGTAAACCATGTTAAAATTTGTTGAAAGATGATTGTGAGGCAATGTGAAAATAAGAAACTCAATTTTTTAAAAAAACCTGAATAACAAAAGGAAGAAAACAAGCTGGTGAAGGGAACTGTGGTTAAAAGAGATTTATATTCATAGAACAGGAAATATATCATATAATAAATTGATAGATTCCAAGATGGCTGCAAAGTAGGTAATAGCTATGATCACCATCTCCTGACATCAAAACAGATTTACGGCTAAATTATAGAGCAATCAACCAGAATAACCAACTGAAGGCTAGCTGAACTGAAGTATTATAACTGAGGATTTATTGAAAAAGTCACATAGAGGCTGGTAAGAAGGACAGTGCCACAGAAAGGGCTGGCCCCTGCACCCACATAAGGCTGCCAAGAGGCTGGAGGAATGTCATGGCTGCAAAACCCCCTCTGCCCAAGTAGGAATTCCAACCTCAAGCAAGAGATGGGAAGGAGAGAAACAAGATGGCAGCATAGGTAACAGCTGCCCCCGCCGCCTCCCACAACCACATCAAAATTACAACTAAAATACAGAACACCCATCACTCAGAACCTCCTGAAATCTGGTTGAACAGAAGCCCTACAACCGGGGAAGTGAAGAAGCACAGAGACCAGTAGGAGGGGCAGAGACACGGGCAGATCGGGAAATCACAGAGATGCGGCAGCGGGCCCACACCCTGTGCTGTGGCTTAAACCCGGGAGGGTGATCTCAGCACTGGCGGTTTCCCGGAGAAGTGAGGGGTCCCAGCCCCACAGCATACCCCCAGCCCAGGGCTCCAGGGCCAGGAAGAGACGTCCCCACAACTCTGGGCTGTGAAACCAGCAGGGACTGTCCCTGAGGGTCGCAGAGGCTGCGGGAGCCCCAGCAGCTCCTCTAAAGGGCCCGCGCACAGACTCACTCGGACGCGCTCCGTCTGAGCCCCAGCGCCGGGCAGCAGCTGGAAAGGACCTGGGACACTTGGGGAGGAAGTAACATGCCTGAAATTGGGGCGAGAGCTGGAGGGGCAGCTTTCTCCCAGGCAGAAGAGCTGGCAGAGGCCATTGCTCCTTTGGCAAGTCCTCCCAGCCAGCCAGCAGGCAGGGGCCATATTTGAATCTCCAGCACCTGACTCACACCTTTGTCCCCACCCTGGTGATTCCTGGAGGCCCCACCCCTCCCCACCTGTAAGCTCATCCAAGCCAGTTCCAGTGGCTTTTCTATGCAAGTGGCCTCTCAAGCCTCATGCTTAGGACTTTCCTAAAATCTCTCAAACAAGCAGCAGTGGGCCTCATACAGCTTCATAAGAGGCCCAGGCCTGGCACTAGTGGCAGTGTGCATTGGCTCAAAGCTTGGCCTCTCCTGGACACTTCCAAGCTCAGGACAAGTAGCAGCCAACTATGGTTTGCTGTGTAGTTCATGCTGGGTGGCCCTGGGCAAGGCACTGGCAGAGGCTGACTTTGTACCTCCCTGGAGGCCCCAAAGACAGTGCACCTGGTGGTCAAACTCAACCACACTGGATTACAACCCTACCACATCCATGAGTGACACTCAAGGGGCGCACTTGGTGAACACCAAAGCCCCACTGAAGTAAGTCCTGCTCCATAGGGGTGTCTCCAGCACAGCAGCTCTTTCGCTGTAGTTGCAGCTGGTCCTCACAGCTGATTGGCTTGGGGGTCAATTCCTCCCAGGGACACCAACAGCAACCAAGGCTCAACTACAACAGGACAGTGCACACAGCCCACACAGGGGAGCACCTAGAAGGCCCAGCTCAGGTGACTGGGGAGGCTGAGCCACTGAACCCTACAGGACACCTACTACACAAAGCCACTCTACAAATTCCAGGAGACATAGCAGCTCTACCTAATACATAGAAACAAACACCTGGAAGCAGCCAAAATGTGGAGGCAAAGAAACATGTCACAAAGAAAAGAACAGAAGAAATCTCTAGAAGAGGAACTAAATGAAATAGATCCAAGCAAGCTAACAGATACAGAGTTCAGAATTTTGTTTATAAGGATGTTTAAGCAGACTTTTAGGGAAATAACAGGAAATCGATAACATAATAAAGTACCAATTTGAAATGAAAGCTACAGGAACTGAAATGAAGAATAATTTACATGGGATCAACAGTAGAGTAGAGGACTCTGAGAATCAAATCTGCAATTTGGAACATGAGGAAACAAAAAACACATAACCAGAAGAGCAAAGAGAAAAAAGAATCCAGAAATATGAAAATAGTATAAGGAGCCTCTGAGACAACTTCAAGAGGCCCAACATTCATATTATTGGGATGCCAAAAGGAGAAAAAAGAGAGCAAGAAATTGAAAACCTATTTGAAAAAATAATGACAGAAAACTTCCCCTACCTGGGGAAAGAAATAGACTTACAATTCCAGGAAGCACAGAGGGTCCCAAGCAAGAGGAACCCAAAGAGGCCCACAGCAAGACACATCGTAATTAAAATGCCAAAGGTTAAAGACAAAGAGACAATCTTAAAAGCAGCAAGAGAAAAGCAATTAGTTACCTACAAGGGAACACCCATACAACTGTCAGCTGATTTCTCAACAGAAGCTTTGCAGGCCAGAAGGGAGTGACAAGTAATATTCAAAGTGATGAAAAACATGCAACTACAACCAAGATTGCTCTACCCAGCAAAGCTATCATGTAGAACTGAAGGTCAAATAAAGAGTTTCTCAGACAAGGAGAAGTTAAAGGAGTTCATCACCACCAGACCAGCACTACAGGAAATGTTGAAGAGTCTTCTTTAAGAAGAAGCTAATGAACAAGAGAATCTGACGAACTGAATAGATCCAGAGACATTAATGCATGCAACAGACGATCATATTTCAAAGGAAAGAGGGAAGGGGGGTGGAGGGTGGGAAGAGATTAACCAAAGAAATTATATGCATATATGCATAACCCATGGACAAAGACAATGATGGGGTGAACGCCTGGGGAGGGGGTGGGAGCGAAGTGGAGGGAGTCAATTGGGGGGAAAAATGGGACACCTGTAATAGTATCAACAATAAAGATAAATTTTTTAAAAAGTGAAATTAAAAAAAGAGAGAGAGATGGGAAGAGGAGTCCACATGTCATCTGGTGGCAAAAATCAATGGGATTCAGACCACCTGGGAGAAAAGGCAGTCTGCTAGGGACTCAGATGTTACCTTCCCAGGTTTGAGCACTCCGATCGTTATAGTACCAGCCTGGGGAGTATACTGCTTGGTACTCCAACTACTGGGACACCACTCTGCCATGCTCAGGTTCTGCAAAGGGGCCTCCTGGCTACAGCCAGCAGGACCTTTGCGGTGCCTTTTTTTTTTTTTTTTTTGAGAAGCTCTTGGTGGAGACTCAGACAATGATTGAACTGTGTAGATTTGGAGAGGGAACTATTAATTCTGCCCCACCTCAACCACACTGCTGGCACATTCCTCGAGAATCACTTGGCCTGCCCTACCACTCTTGTGCTGAGTTCAGTCACGCAAGGGAATCATAGTGCTGTGCAAAGCTCATTTTTGGAGCACATCTCCCTGGGATACTTTTGTCTGGGAATCAGATGGGCGGAAACTGGGTTGTGAGGTTACATCGTGGGGAGTCACTCCTGTCTCCCCTGGGAGGTCAGCCCCTGCAATCCTGGAAAGGGGAAGTGCCTGCCCACCTTCTACAAGGTTGCTGGCACCACCTCCACTGGGAGACTGGATCTGCCCTCCCAAGTCCCTGTGGCTCCATCCTGCTGAGTTTACTCCTCTAGAGAGGACAGCTAGCTGTCCCCTACCAGAAACTGCAGCACACACATCTCCTGGGGGAGTTAGAGCTGGAGACCCTGGCAAAGATTGAGTGGTTTGGCCATGGAGTAGAGGTCACATTCCCTTCATTGAGTCCCTGACCGCATGACCCCCAAGTGACCCGCTAGCTCTGTCCTCTCAAACCCAATTGCCTTGCCCTACAAAAGTCACAAGCTGTGGAAAGGTCTGTGGATCACAACCAGCCTGGGCCTACTCTAGTCTTTTTTTCTGGAGGCTCTGGAGGAAGACCAGGCAACCTCAATGGGAAGCAGAGTAACTGACAGATGACAGCAGACGTCAGGAAGCCTTGGAACATTTATAAATTTGCCCCCAATTCTAACCTGGAGAAAGCTACCTCTTGTACACAGATTCGCCCCTCCCACACAAACTCAGGCCAAATAGATGCTACTACAAACAGTGAACAGGATGATAGGTCCAAACAGGTAGCCCAAGGCTGGTTGCACATAATGTCTGATATCGACCTGTACCCAAACCCTGCCCAAGTGGACCCAGGACCAGTACAGTCAGTGGTGGGCTTCAGACAACACCAGAGCTCTACCCAAAAACTTACAGCAAACAAATGTCCTGGACTGGATGGCTTCAAAGGTGAATTATACCAAACATTCAAAGAACTAACACCTATCCTCAAAATATTCCAAAAAATTCAAGACGAGGGAAGACTTCCAAGGTCTTTTTACAAGACCAGTATTATGCTAATTCCAAAACCAGATAAAGACACTACAAAGAAAGAAAATTTTGGCCATATCTCTGACAAACATAGATACTAAAATCCTCAGCAAAATATTAGCAAACCAGATCCAGCAATACATTAAAATGATCATATACCGTGATCAAGTGGGATTTATTCCACAAATACAAGGCTAGTACAATATCTACACATCAATTAATGTGATGCACCACATAAACAAAATGAAGGGTAAAAATCACATGACCATACCAATAGACACAGAGAAATCATTCAACAATATCCAGCACCCATTTATAATAAAAACTCTCAGCAAAGAGGGAATAGAGAGATCATACCTCGGCATAATAAAGATCATAATATGACAAACCCATAGCCAAAATCATAGTCAATGGGCAAAAACTAAAAGTGTTTCTCTTAAGATCAAGAACACCATGGAGATATTTGCTTTCACCACTCTTATTCAATATAGTACTGGAAGTCCTAGCCACAGCAATCAGACAAGAAGAAGAAATAAAGGGCAGCCAAATTGGAAAGAAGGGAGTAATACTGTCATTTGCAGTTGACATGATATTGTGTATAGAAAATCCTAAAGACTCCATGAAAAAACTACTAGATCTATAAAATGATTTTGGCAAAATAGCAAGATATAAAATATATATTAAAAATAGTGGCATTTTTACACACCCATAATGAACTATCAGAAAGAGAAATTAAGAAAACCCCATTTACTATTGCAACAACAACAACAAAAAAGTTACCTGTGAATAAATTTACCCAAGGAGGTAAAAGACCTATAATCAGAAAATTATAAGATACTGAAGAAAGAAACTAAGAAATATACAAATAAGTGGATGCATGTACCATGTTCATGGATTAGAATAATTAATATAATTAAAATGTCCAAAGCAATCTACAGATTCAATGCAATTCCTATTAAAATACCAATGGCATATCTCACAGATCTAGAACAAATATTCCAAAAATTTATATGGAACCACAGAAGATCCTGAATAGCTTCAGCCATCTTGAGAAAAAAAAGAATAGTCAGAGGTATCACAGAACCTGGTATCAAACTATGCTACAAGGTCATGGTTATCAAAACAGCATGATACTGGCACAAGAACAAGCATATAGATCAATGGAACATAATAGAGAGCCCAGAAATAACCCATGCCTTTATGGTCAATTAATATCTGAAAAAGGGGGCAGGAAAATACAATGAGGTAAAGACAGTCTCTTCAATAAATGATGTTGGGAAATTGGATAAATACATGCAAAAAATGAAACTGCACCACCAACTTACACTGTACACAAGAATAAACTCAAAATGGATTAAATACTTAAATGTAAGGCATGAAACCATAAAAGTAACAGAAGAAAACAAAGGCAGTAAAATCTTAGATATTTCTCGTAACAATATTTTTGCCAATTTATCTCCTTACAAAAGGGAAACAAAGGAAAAAATAAACAAATGGGACTTCATCAAACTAAAAATCTTTTGCACAGCAAAAGAAACCATCAACAAAATTAAAAGGCAACCAGCTGAATGAGAGAACATATATGACAATGATATATCTCATAAGGAGTTAATTTCCAAAATTCATAAAGAACTTGTATAACTCAACACCAAGAAGACAACCCAATTAAAAAATGGGCAAAAGATCTGAATAGACACTTCTCCAAAGAGAACATACAGATGGCCCATAGACATTTGAAAACATGCTCAATATATATGAGTCACTAATAAGCTTATTAAAAATGTTCAACATCCCTCATAACTTATTAGAGGAATTTAAGTTAAATCCACAAGGTGATAAGGAAGGGAGGGAGGGAAAGACAACACCCATTAGAATGGCTACAATGAAAAGTAAAAACTGCATACAAATTGTTGGTTAGGAGAAGAAGTAACTGAGATTCTCTTATGCTGTTGGTAAGACCATAAAATAATACAACCACTTCCAGAAAGTTTGGAAGTTACTTATATAGTAAAATATATACCAACCATTCCACTTCAAGCTATTTATTCATTATGTACATACAAGAACTTGTATCCAAATGTTCATAACAGTTTTTATTTGTAATACCTCTAACCAGAAACAATCCAATGTTCATCAATACATGGATGGATTATGATATATTCATATAATGGAATACTGGTTACAAAATAGAACAAACCATTTACACAGCCAATAACTTGGATAAATCTGAAAATCATTATGGCTTTTAAAGAAATCATACACCCCTAAAAAGTACACACTGAATGATCCCATTTGTATAAACTTTTGGGAAATACCAACTAATCAACAATGAACAAAACATTAGTTCTTGCCTTGGAACTGGGGTAGAGGGAGGAGATTAATGTAGGTAGGGATGGGTTTTAAAAAGGCATGGGGAAATTTGGGAGGATTAAAATATTCATTATCTTAATTGTGGTAATAATTTCACAGGTATTAAATCTTATCAAATTGTGGCCTTTAAATATATGCAGTAAATTGATGCCAAATTTATCTCAAAATTGTCAAAAACTATACATATACCTATATAAACATTAAAAAAAAATACTGGCAGTTCCAAGGAGAAAAAAATCTTTATATGTAACTCTTAATCATAAGATGAGGTTTCTGCAAAACCTTCCTGGTCTAAAAGATTACTTTAATTTTCTGAATTTCTCTGTGGTCAATATTATGTCTCACTATAATTAAACATGTAATACTGTAATACAAATATTGGAATATAACGTCAAGAACTTGTTCTCTGGTGTCATGGAGATCAAGATTTGATTCCTATGTTTGTCATTACTGGCTATAAGATTACTTAATCACTCTAAACTTCAAATATCATATCTGAAGAACTGGGAATACTAGCAGTACTTACCCCAGAAGATTGTTATAAGGAGTGAATTTTAAAATAAACAATATTATATGCAAGCTAAATTGCAATTTGTCTACATATCATAGGTGCTCAATAAATGCTAATTAAAAAAACTAATAGCAGCTATGTGGTTGATATTTTCATTCCATCTGTTTATGGCATGTTTCCTCCAAGGCAAATGAGGTATGTTGTTTAGTTTTCATGGCTTTTTAATAGGCAACAGTCTGTAGTTTTGTTTTAGTTTGTTTTGAGGGGCAGGAGTCTTATTTTGAACTCAACTTTTTTCTTCCTTTCCGTAAAGTGTCAAGAAGGTCTTTGAGGGTAAACTTTTCCTATTAAAACCATTTGTAAATCCCCATTTTCAAATGTTCCCAAGTGACTTTTTCATGACTTTTTTAAATACTGATTGCTGCTGATTGATAGAGACTACCCTTTCCTCTTAGCACCAGCTACAGATATTTTGGCTAGTAGTAATATAAGGAACATGAAACCTATCATTATAACCTTACAGCATTTTGATAATATTTTATATCTATTTCTTAAAATCTGTAATAAATATATGGAGGCTGAGTTTCCTAATTTTGTTGGGCAACATTAACTGTAGCTTATAGCCCCAGGCATTGGGATTTTTAATATTTGATTAATATTTGATTTTTACTTACTTTTTAACCTTTAAGTTTGACACTTACTGTAAAAAACAGTATTCATTTCAGTGAGCCAAGTTTTCACACTTTATTTTAATTCTCACTTTTTACTTGCAATTTTATTTTCAATCTCATTACCTTGAGGTCATGTAATATATTATCCAATATCTTTCACTTGAGCAACCCAAAATTCAGCATAGATTTCTATTATAGGCCATGATGGTAAAATAAACAGAAGTGCTGACTAAATGACACCTACCAAACTTCATGTTACCAAAGATTAAGTAAAGTTTAATGGACAGAATTATCTGTCTTCCTCTGATTTAGTAGATATTAATCAAGCAAAAGTTGTATTTGACTTCAATTTCATTCCAATTGGCTTTGTAATCACATTTCGGAGTCATAGTGCATATATGAGCAGGGTAGGCTGGCATAATATTAAAAGCTTCTATTCTGTATAATTCATTTATAAATATTAAAGATGTACTTATTCAGCAGGAAAAAATCCATTTTCTACTTGTGTTTCCAAGATATTATTTGCTGAGATTTAGGTTTCAGTTGGGAATAGGAAAAGAAGAGGTGAAAGCCAATATTTCATAGTTTTCTCCATATTTATAAGGTGCAATCAATATATGCTGTTTCCTTAATGTGGCATTTTCTAGACCCTATAGGACCTCTGGCATCTCTTGCTATGGCAGATTAGAGTCTTACTCTTATTTCCTAGAGCTGTGCCAAGCTCTAGGAAGTAGTGGAGAAATGGATTGTATATGCCAGGAACTCTCTATTCCTGCATTTGGCCTGTACCCAATCGCTCTACCAAGCCTGCTGAGATTTCCCAGATTTTAATGATTTAAATAGAAGTCAGGGTTGCTTCTCTGATACATGGAGGTGGAGAAAGCAAACACTGTAAAGATGGAAAAACGTATCTTTTCCTATACAAAGAGAGGTCATTTGTCAAGGTGGTTACTGGCAGCCAATAGCAAGACACTTGATTCAGATTTGCCATGACCTCTACTTTTCATCCAAATACACAGCAGTGACTCGCATTTATAAGTAATAATGAAATAAACACATATTTGTCTAGATAATATTTATGGTTTATAAAGCATTTCCACATGCCTTATTTCCTCTGGTGTTCAACCAACAAAATCTGTGAGCATAGGTGTACAGAAAACAGTTAACCTAGACTGACAGTTAGGCAAGAAAATAAAATAATAGGCATCTAGCTTGGAATATAAGAAGTAAAACTATCTCTTTGCATATGGCACTATCTTGTATATAGAAAATTCTAAGGAATCCACTAACAAACTGAAATAATAAACAAGTTCAGCCAGGTTGTAAGATACAGATCAATTATACAAAATACAGTTGTATATATTTGCAATGAATGATCTAAAAACATGAAGAAAACAATTCCATTTATACTAGCATCAAAAATACAAAATATTTAGAAATAAATTTAATGAAGTGTAAAACTAATTCTCTGAAAACTACAAAATATTGCTTAAAGAAATTTAAATGGAAAGACATTTAATTTTCATTTATTGGAATACTTAATATTGTTAAGATTGCAGTACTCCCCAAATCAATTCTCAAATTTAACACTATTCTCATAAAAATCCTTGCTGGCTTTTTTTCAAAAATTTAAAAACTGATCCTAAAATTCATATGGATGTTCAAGGGATCTAGAACAGCCAAGCCAATAATAGAAAAGAAAAGTTGGAAGACTCTTACTTCCAAGTTCCAATATTTGACATAAAACTTAGTAATAAAGAGAATGTTATATTGGCACAAGTACAAACATATAGATCACCACAATAGAATTAGAAATCTAAAAATAAACACTTGCATTTATGGGGCTGGGTGGACTGGGGAATGGTTAGTGACTGCTTAATGGGTACAAGCTTTCTTTTGGGGGCTATGAAAATATTCTAAAGTTGATGTTGGTGATGTTTGTAGTGCATTGTGAATATACTAAACACTACTCTACTTTATACTTTAAATGGTTGAATTATATGGTATGTGGATTATATGGGAAGGAAGGAAGGAAGGAAGGAAGGAAGGAAGGAAGGAAGGAAGGAAGGAAGGAAGGGAGGGAGGGAGGGAGGGAGGGAGGGAGGGAGGGAGGGAGGGAGGGAGGGAGGGAGGGAGGAAAAGAAAGGAAGGAATTAATATAACATTGGTCCTTGGTTGGTGTCTGACACTTGACTGGTAAACAGTTCCTTATACTGATAAAAATAGTTGCCAAAATAAGTGTGGTTCATTATACCTAGACTGTGCAAATGCTTTCCTTCTGGTAGTCCAGAATTTTAGTATGTGCTATGCAGAAGCTACTGAAGTGATCAGCATCCAATAAAAATCTGGGCATTGGGTTTGTTTCCCTGGGCAGAAACATCACACACATATTGCTGCATTTTCATTGCTGAGGGAAGGGATCTGTGTGATCACTCACAGGAGAGCAAATAAGGAAGTCTATACTTGGCTTCCTCCAGACTCATCTCTGCCTTCTTTCCTTATGATCTGGTTCTAGGAACTTTACTACCTCACTTAGATACATTTTAGCCATGAGGAAAACTATATGCTGAGTCCCATAGGTCCTTGTATTGAATTGATTCATGTGCTAATGGTCTTAGGGACCCTTGACACAGCAGTGCCTGTGGTGGAATTCACTAGAATGACCCTGACTGATTGAAATATGACAGGGAAAAGAAAGTTAGGGTGGAATGTGAAGACAAAACCCTCATGCCTGGGTGCTTATGAGTCCTACATGGTATGAAGCAGTAGCTGAACTGCTGTCCTTGGTGAGAGTGGAAGTTATCTATGAATTTCAAAATAATAGATCCAACCCCAGGAGAGTTGCCTCCATGGATCCCCCAAATGTGTTGGCATTGCTAGCTGAAGTATTGGGAAAAACCTAACCTGGGTAAGGCCTTTGGTTTTTGTTTTCTTCCAGATGGGAGGAGAAAGGACACAAACATTCCCCCAAAAGGGCCTTGGATGGGGGAAAGTCAATAAGATGTAGTTTGTGATTTTTCTCTTCTCCAGATGGCAGGGGACATAACCCAAAAAATATTTTGGGGGTCTGAGTGGTCCAAAAATATTAAAGATCTGCATTGCTGTCTCCTCCAAGTAGGATGAAAAATGGTTAAATCAGTTCACAGGGCTGGGACAAATGTTTTAGAGGAACCAGAGGAGGGAAATAAATGACATTCCAGCCTTACTGCTGTCAGGGCTACAGCAGCCACCCCATTCCCATCTTAATCCTTTCATTGCTAAATTTACTGCTAGGCCTTTGAGCAGACTTGCAAGGAGATAAAAGGGAGAGAGAGGATGATTTTAACAAATAGCTGTGTATTTTGTGGCATCTGGGTACATAATAAAAGTATGTGTAAAATGTTATATACTTATAATTTCATAAATGTTGAAGAGAAAGCTGTACACACACGTACACAATTTAGTAGGATACAACTTTTTCTTGCTCTTTACTGCTCATGGGTACACTGGAATTTAAAATGAGTTTAGGAAACATACTGATTCTCTGTAAGTGATGATTTTCACTATGATATTTTGCCAATTGGAGTTTCTGGGATGGGGGAGACAAGATAAAAGGACAGGCAATTTTCACATGGAGCTACATTTTTAGAATTTTAGAAAGTACTTTTTGTTTACTAAGGAGCTCTTATAAAATGAGATCACTGACCCCTAGAGACTGATGGCTTTCTTGCCTGATGTGCATGTTTTAGAGTGGGTCAATTTGAAGACTGACAAGATAGAATGGGCTTAGAGAAACTTTGCTTTGGCTTTTGGACTTGGAACAGAGTCTGGCCCTATTATATCTGGGCCTTCCTGTTCCTGAAGAAAAGCCCCTGGATTTTTGGAATCCTGAATTCTCAGATCTTAATTTCCCTGCTATGAGTCCAAACTGAAACATTTTACTGTTTGGTATGGGCTGTTTTCATCTCAGCAGGATCTGTGCGAAACTGAAAACAGGCATGGGTTCAATGGACAGGGCCCAGAATCTTGGACCTTTACAGATTTAGGACATCCCTCTATTAGCCCATAAATGGTGGTGTTATGGATACTGGCTGGACTGCCTGGGTCACTTGCAGATGCCCATGGGAAAGGGCTCATTCTCTGATGAGGTCATCTAAAATGGACCTGCTCACAAGCTCTATATTTCTGACACAGACTAACTGCACTTCCAAATTGTGGTTCCTGAGAAGGCTGCAAGTCAGGGAAGGACACATCACTAGCACAATGATCCTTGCACCCACTCCTGACAGATTGGACTCTCGACCCCAGCTCAAGAGAAAAAAAGGCTGAAGTCTCTGAGGAAAAGGGAATTGTGCCTCCATTCTGCCTCTGCACTTGAGCTGCAACATCACCTTTTCTCTGGGGCTTCAGTCTGCTGGCCTATTCTGCAAAATTCAGACTTTCCAGCCCCCACAATTGAATATGACTCAGCCATCAAAAAGAATGAATCTTGCCATTTACAACAACATGAATGGACCTAGAGCATATTATGCCGAATGGAATAAGTCAGAGAAAGAAAAATGATTTCACTTACACGTGGACTCTAAAGAACAGAATAAATGAATAAACAAACAAGAAAGACACTCACAGGTATAGAGAACAGACTGAGTGTTGCCAGATGAAAGGGGGTGAAGGGACTGGGTGAAGGAGATGAAGGAATTAAGAAACTACAGAATAGTCATAAGGATGTAAAATACAGCATAGGGAGTATAGACAATAATATTGTAATAACCATGTGTGGTGTCAAGTGGGTACTAGAATTATCAGGGGCATCACTTCATAAATTATATGTGTTTAACCACTATGTTTTACACCTGAAACAAATATAAAAAGTATTGAATGTCAACTGTAATTGGGAAAAAAAAAAGATGCCACACAGGAAAAGAAAAAGAGAGGGGGAAAAAATACAGCAGTACTCACAGGAGCTGGTGAGTCTGTGTGCAAACACTTTTAGAGCCACTTATTGTTCACTACAGCCCTGAGGATCTTGTATGTGTCAGCCCTGTTGATCTTCCAAGTCAGATGTTTGGGAGAGACTCATCTCTCAGATTCTGGTCTTAAAAGTTGGGATGCCTGACATAGGGTAACAACTGTTTGCTACTCAAAGAGATTTTATTTTAAATATGTTTTTATTGATTTCAGAGAGAGAAAGGGAGAGGACGAGAGAGATAGAAAAATCAATGATGAGAGTCATTGATTGGCTGCCCTCTGCACGCCCCCTGCTGGGGATCGAGCCCGAAACCCAGACGTGTGCCCTGACCAGGAATCGAACCTCAATCTCTTGGATCACAGGTCGATGCTCAATTGCTGAGCCACGCCAGCCGGGCTTCAAGGAGATTCCTGGGGTTTTGAGTTCCCTCCCAATAGTGGGTCACCATGCCAAGGGTAGGGTTTATAGCAATATGGTGTCTTAGCCTATCCTAACCCCTTTCGATGTAGGTTTTTTCATGGTCTGTCTGACATGTAGGAGTTGTTCAGCTTGTCTTTGGGTCTTTATCAGAGGAAATGGTTCCATATGTCTCTGTAGATTCACTGTGGCCATGAAAAACTGAGTTCAGAATCCTTCTACATGGCCATCTTGAACCACTCCCTCCCATTTAAAAAGATTCATGCATTGTTTAAGATTCTGAAGATATTTAACAGTGAATTGATGTCAGAGAAATAAATTTTTAATTTATTAACTGTAGAAACCTCCAAGCTCTAGAAATTAGCTTTCAAAGGATTTAGAAAGAATTCCTTATAAGAGGTTTTAATGCTACATTCTTTGTTAAACTTGGACTTGTAGTATTTTTTGGCATCATTTCACCCCTGACCCAGTGCTTTGATAAATTAGCAGGACCCCATGCATGATATCATAGATAGATGAGAGGCTGGTATTTACTCTTATGCAAATGTAGCAGATAGCATGGGACTGCCTATATAATTGCAGGTTTCTTTTGCAATTTTTTTGAGCACTAGGCTTTTAAACTCCCCAATTGCCCTACTCAAAGGAAACCCATTATGCTTTCGTCCTAACACCTCTCAGTACTTGTTGGGTGTTTAAAAAAAAAAAAAAAAGTACTGGCAGGATCATCTCTGCAGAACTCCTTGTATGAATGCAGATAAAAATGTCTCAGAAGGTGGTCGATACTATTCTATTCTTTCACATCTCAAATCTTCACTTGGCTGGTCACAGGCAGATAAAAATGGCTTAAAAATCTTAGAACTCAGGATAATTTTGTCCAGAAATCGAATAAGATTGCTACTGTAAAGCATAACAGAAGATCCTGGACCAGTGAAGGTGCGAAAAAAAGAAAAGCGGCCTGGCCCAGAGTGTCTTAGGGGTTGAACATATACCTAGGATCCAGGAGATCCGGATTTGATTCCAGGTTCGGGGCACATGCCCGGGTTGCGGGCTCCATCCCCAGTTGGGGCGTGAGGAAGGCAGTCGATCAGTGACTCTCTCATCATTGATGTTTCTATCTGTCCCTCTCCCTTTCTCTATCTGAAATCAATAAAGATATATTTTGAAAAAGACAGGAGTGATTTCACTCATAGGTGGAATTTAATGAACAGATTGAACTAAGCAAAATAGAGACAGACTCAGGGAAAGCAAACAGACAGCTCTGGTGTGTGTGTGGGGGAGGAGGGGCGGGGTGATGTTGGGTGGGTGGAGGGATTGAGCAAAAAAGAAAAAAAAAGAGAAAACTCATGGGCATGGACAACAGTGTGGTGATTGTGGGGGGCAGGGGCGGTGGGGGTGGAAGAGCGCATAGAGGGGACAAATGGTGATGGAAAAAATAAAATAAAATAAAAAATTAAAAAAAAGACAAAACCCATCCCAGCCAACATGTCCCTTCAGCCAGGTGTGGTGCAGCCCTTAAACAAACACATAGCAAGGCCGCAAGGCACTGGCCATCCAGGCCAACATTGGCCTCCCTGTAACTTGGAGGAGCCATGGTTCCCAGAGAGGGTCTCCCCTACAGCTTCCCCGCAAAGCTCAGAGCTGCCAAATGGCACGAGCAGAGGCCCCGGAAGTTGGCAGGTATGCCCTGAGTAATTTACGCCACCAACTTGATGAGCGTGGGTATGAAGCACAGTGCCATGGACACGGACACACACACGAATAGCACATTCACAGAGAGCGGACACGGAAGGCGCGCGCACCAATCACAAATACCCTCGGATGGCGCGCGCGCACGGAAGGCGGGCGCATGGATGACGCCTGCGCAGTGGTATCCAGCTCCCTGTCATTGTATCCCAGGGCCACAGGTGCTGTGTGCGTTCGTTCAACCTATTCGCCTTGGCCTCGTTAGTCTTACTTGTTTAATTTTTCATATAAACTTTAGAATTAACTCTCAGGTCCCCAGGTGAAAAAAAGAACATTTGGTATTTTAATTGGGTTAGTGAAAATTTTTTCGAATCTTTTATTGTCTCTCTCAATTTTGTTCATGTCTAGTTTTGTGTGCTTTAGGAGTGTTTTAAAATGAATTTTCTTTAAAACCTTTCAATCCATTTTATTTCTTAGGTAATTTGTCTTTTCTGTAATTGTAAATTCTATTCTTTCACTTTCTACATTCTAACTAGTTTTTGTATGTATGGAGATTTTATTTATTTACTTTATTTATATTATTGTTCGTGGTAGTCATCTAATACATTTTCTTTGGTTTTCCTGGTATGCAAACAAAAACATTAATGGTGATCATTTCACCTTTGTGATTCTGAATTTAATCTTCGGGTTTTCTCCACTAGTTAGATTTGGTTGTGTTGGATAATGACTTCAGTAGAATGTTCAGTGGGCCTTAGACGTATGTGGGAATGCCTTCACTGTGCCATCATTAAGGAAGAAGCTTGCCTTCTCGACCATGGCCACACAAAATTACAGTAAGGAAGTAACCATCAATTTCCATTTTATTCAGTGTTCTTTTGTAGGAATTCAGGAATAGTTTTGAATTTTGTCAAGTAACTCTTCACCTTCTATGCAAATGATCATGTATTCTTTTCTCTCTTTCAACTTGGTATGATGAATTACATTAAGAGATTTTCTTCATTTATCTTGTTTTTATTTTTAATGTTTGGAACTAGTCTTTTCATTCTTTCTTCTTTATTGTTATATAATATTTAAAGCTCAGAATTTTCTCTAATCTCTACTTTTGCTGTATTGCATAGATCATTAAATATAGTGTTTTTGTTTGCACTGTTTACTCAAAATTTTACACCTTCTGTTTGTACAAGTCCTTTGACCTAAGGATTGTATGAAAGAGAGGTGTGTGTACCAATCTATAGGTGAAACAGGAGTCTTGTTTTCTGACTCTGTTTTGAATTTTAAGATATTGTGATAAAATATCCTTTAAGAATTTATTCATGTTGTTTTTGTAAAAAAATATATAGCATCAATTTTCCTGGAGCATCTGTGGTCAATTGAAAAGATGATACAATCTTTTTATGATATTATTGAACTGCTGAATTCAGTAAACAGCCATCAGATTTACCTCATTTATTATATTGTTCAGGTGTCTTATATCCTTACTTACTTTATCTCTACTTGGTGTCTTGGATTTATGAATTACAATATTTTAATATTAGATTATTTCTGTCATACTTGTAGTCCCTCTTTCCTTTAAAATGTATATTTACTGATGATTTCTGCAATCTGCCATCTTGAGGTCCCCCTACACTCTCATTCTGTGCAGCTCCTGTTTTGGCTTGTTATGGAGCTTTCTATATAGCTTTGCTGGCTTCAGCTGCTTTTTGCAGAATGTACATAATTGTTGAACCTCGCAGTTTTCTTCTGTCTCCCAGATTCACTGAAAATATAGTTTATAGGTATTTTTCCCCATTATCATTTTTTCTTTTTCTTGTTTCAAGGAGATGGATTGGGGACAGTTTTAGAAATAAAATACAATATTTTCCTTTATGAATCCTATATCTGATCATTGCTTCCTAGTTTTTGATGCAAGATTTTGAGCTCCTTAATCTACCGGTCCTTTTTGGACACTGGGAAGCCCTTTTTAGGCACTTCCTACTTAACAGTTGCCCCTGGGGCTTCAACCTCACCTGACTTGGGCTAAATAAATCTTACAGTTACTTTGTGGACTGTAATTTGTACATTTTAGAAATTTCTTCTTGCCATATGTTTTTCCTGATGAAGTAAACTACTGAGCTTCCCTAAAGTACATGCTTATTGAACTGGTTTTCTCTCTAGATAATGCTGAGGTGGTAGCCAGGCAGTGAATGAATGACAGGACCAAGTGTATCAATACAGCTGGGAATTATGGGAAATAATAAAAACATCTCTGTAGGAAGCCAAAGGTGGGGTTTTCTCTGGAAATTTGTCCTGCTTTTAGGAAATGAATTGCACTGTATTTTTAAATATTAGAAGATGACAATGTCAGTAATGAGGTAGTTAATTCTTTTAATCAAAGGTACTATGGGAACTCTTAATTTCATTTAGTGTCATAGTTTCTCAATATAATTTAAAAATGTTAAATTTTTACAAGGCAATAATCTCATTTTTTAAGATATAACTGCTCATCTGATTTAATGTTTTATTGATTTGTGAATTTCTTAAGAAAATTTCATGTGTCTAACCAGATGTAAAATCTGAAAGAGTGAAAATATCAGGATAAGGAAATAAAGTTAATTAATATCACATAATTTTACCTAGAAATGGTGACAGCGACCTCTGAGTATCAAAGATACTAAAGACCATTTACATTATTCATGAAAAATATAACCTTCTTTTTCCCTAACTCAGGAAGAATTTTAAAAAATGATTATTTGAAGCAGGCCATGTATTATAAGAAAAGTGCTTTTCTTGGCCATTCATGTTTGTGGTGAAAAGTTCCTCTAGATTCAATTCCAGAGCTAATAACGTAGATTGCAGTCTTTCTATGTCATGTATTTTTCAGTCTTTTTTTTTTTTTTTTTGGTCTCAATAACTGTCTAGGTTTAATCAACCATTAGAAGCCAGCTCCTTCATGTCATAGGCCTCAAATATAGATAATTACTACAGTAAATTGGATTTGCCACATCCAATTTGAACTTTATGAGTCACTTAGGTAAAAAACCAAAGGAATTGCATGCCCAGTACAACAATTGAACCTCTGATAGCAACTGTTGATCTTCCTTATTGATAAGGTGAGAACTTTAAAGCATATGTTTTTTCAACACATTTTGGGAGATATATGTAGTTTCAAATCACAACTCGGCCTCTTACTGGCTGTGACCTTGGACAAGTTATATCACCTCTCTGTATGTCAGTTTTGTCATCTGTAAACTTGTGACTGGTGATAATTATACTTGCTCAGGGGTTATTTTTAGTATTAAATTTGGAAAGCTTTCTTTCTTTCTTGTTTTAAAATGTTTTTATTGATTCTGATCAGAGAGAGGAAGGGAGAGGGAGAGAGAGAGAGGTAGAAACATCAATGATGAGTCATTGATCGGCTGCCTCCTGCACGCCCCCTGCTGGGGATGGAGCCAAAACCAGACATGTACCCTGATGGGGAATTGAACCGTGACCTCCAGCTTCATGGGTCAAAGCTCAACCGCTGAGACAAGCCGGCCGGGCTGGAAAGCTTTCTGAATTAGATACCCAATAAAATGATCTTCCTTGCTCTTTTCACTCTCCTTTAATTTTTCCTGCTTCCATTTTCTCACGTCCTACACTGACCCTAATACTTCATATAACCTTCATTATGATGCCCCCACCCCAACACATTACCTTCCGCTTTGCTCCTGCCCTCTCATGTGTATTCCTTCTTAACCAATTGTGTCTCTTATGTCCCATTCCCATATATCACTGCTGAAAGCTAGGTGGAATACCAGATTCACACACTGTTAATAAAAATAGCAACTCAACTATTTGGTATTTTTCTGCTTCCATATAAATTTTAGGATTATTTTTCTAGTTCTGATAAGAATGTCAAAACAGAAAAAAACTTATAGATACAGAGAACAAACTGATGGTTTCCAGAGAGGAGGGGGTAGGGGCATGGGTGAAAAAGGTGAAGGGGAATAAGAGATACAAAGTTCCAGTTATAAAATAAATAAGCCAGGGAGATGTAATGTAGACAGCAAATAGAGTCAACAATATTGTAAAAATTTTGCATGGTGACAGGTGGTTACTAGACTTAATGTGGTGGTCATATTTAATGTACATAAATGTTGACTCACTGTGTTGTACAGCTAAAATTAATATAATATTGTATACTTTAATAATTTTTTAAAAACATCAATCAAGAAACAGAATCACTCAATATATGATATCACCCAGGTATATGATTTACACTTTGGCAGAGGCCTTTAGGAATTTATCAAAGATTAATGATGAGCCTTTTCAAACATTAGGGCTGGCTGCTGAGGGACACCTTTTGAGGCAAAGCATTGTTTACTTCTTAAAATTTAATTTAATTGTATTTTTTTATGAATTAATATGAGTTTGTTTGAGCCAAACTGACGATATATGTTGGGAAACAAGATCTTAAATGCTCCCTCAGGAAAAGCATCTTTTAGACCAGTTTTAATAAGGTATGATTTACATATAATAAACTTTAATTTTTCAGCATCTCATTCCATGAGGATTGGCTTGTATATACAGTCATTAGGTATCACCACAATCAAGATATAGAACATTTCATCGCCATGAAATGTTCCTTCAGTGCAATTTGGGTCAATCCCTTCCTCCCATGCTTGGCCCCAAGAAACCAATGGTCTGCTTTCTGATTCTATAGTTTCCCTTTTCTAGGATTTCATATAATTGATATCATATAGTTTAGTAATCGTTTATGCCCAGTTTACTTCACCTAGGATCTGTGTTGCTGCATGTACTCAGTCAACTTTTTACTGCAGCACATAACACATTGAATAGATGTATCACAATTTGTTCATTCAATCACCTCTTGATTATTTTCTTCCAGTTTTTAGATATTATTGTTAATGTTTCTATGAACATTGATGCATTAGTCTTTTGTGAACATATATTTGATTTTTCTTGGAGTAAGTTCTTAGGAGTGGTATTGCTGTTTTATATTATAAGTTTATATTTAACTTTATAAGAAACTGCCAAATCATTTTCTAAAGTGGCTGTTATCATTTTGTATTCCCACCAGCAATTTATGAAGTTCAATTGCTTTGTATCTTCACCAGCATTTGGCATAGGCCCCTTTTTAATTTTAGTCATTCTAGTAGATGTATAATCATATCTCAATGTGATTTTTATTTGCATTGTCCTTTGACTAATGATACTGAATATATTTTCATGAGTTTTTTCTTTTTTTAAAATATGTGTATATTGATTTCAGAGAGAGGAAGGGAGAGGGAGAGAGAGGAGAGAGAGAGAGAAACATCAATGATGAGAGATTCATTGATAGGCTGCCTCCTGCACGCCCCCTGCTAGGGATGGAGCCCAAAACCTGGGTATGTGCCCTGAGGGGGAATCAAACCCAGATCTCCTCTATCCTAGCTAGGTAAATGCTCAACTGCTGAGCCACACCAGTGGGCATGATTTTTTTCTATGTGAATTTCTTTTTAGTGAGATTTCTTAACTCTTAGAAATGCAAAAGGTTATGGTGAGTTTATTCATTCTTTTAGCCTTCAATTTTTCTGATCAATTATTTTTTCCACAAACGTTAATTGAGAACGTACTATGTATCAGGAAATGAAATAAACAATGGGGATACAAAGATCAGGAATACAAACTCCCTGCTCCAAAACACGAATAGTCCATTAAAGAGAAAACTACATGTATCAGTCATTATAATATATGTGGTGATTACCATGAAGTATGTGTATTATTTGTTAAGGGAGTACATAGAAAGGAAGGCTCGGTATTGAACTTTTTTCAACCATCTTTATCTTATCACCTTTTCCCCCCCACTGTTTATGTAATATCCAACTTCAGTTCATCACTTACATGAAAAATGTGTTAAAGATATTTTATATCCACAGGAGGAGGCAGTTAATGATAAAGTGAGTTTCAAATGTCAGACTTATCATCTATTAACATTGAATATTGTTTTACAGCTGTACTTTCCATTTTGAACTGTCTAAATAGGTTAGGGAATGTGCTTATCCCTTTTTAAAAGTGATAGATTTTAAAAGAGCCCTGCTTCTCAGAAAATTTGACCTCTACGTATTACAGAATATCGATCTCCATCTTTGGGTATGAAATTTGAAAATCTGTCAACAAATTAAAGCAGTTTGTCTTAAATTTGTAGTGATAGTTTTAAAAACCTTTTTTAAATTGAATATTTTTGAAAGCCCAATAGGTGAAAATTACCTTGCAGTAGTAGAAAACAAAGGGTTGTCTTTTTGCTTTAATGTAAGTTTTTCTATTACTTAATTTTATTTAATTCACCAAGCATTTTTGAGCAGGCACTGTGTGGCAAGTGCGGTGCTTAATGCTTTGGGGAATAATTATAAGCTCCTTGTTAAGGAGCTTATAATACACACTCACCAAAACAGAATTGTAGAACTGGAAGACTTCCTAAATCTTACCTGGTCCAATAGCCTAATTTTTTACATTGGCATATCTAAAATTTGGTGACCATTTTGTAAGTACCAAACAGGGTTCAAATTTGCCTTAAACTCACTTAATCATCCCAGCAACCCTGTTGTAAGGTTATTGTCTCCACTGTGGCAAACATAAGTATCTTACCCATGGTCACATGAGTGGTAAATAGCATGGATTTAATCCACGAAGGATGGATTCATAGCCATGCTTCTTAATAAACTACTCTATAGTCTGAGACAAGGAAAACAAGGTTTACAGGACAGAAAAGACTCACCTAGGGTCACAGGCTCTTTAGTGTCATAGGCAGGATTCAAACTCAAATCTCCCAGTAATCTACCAAGTGTTGACCATTATTCCATGTGTAGTAATATTTTGTGGATTTTTACTGTCAATATAATTCATTGGTATCTTTCTATAGGGGGTGAGCATGGCTGCTTAATGTATTGGCATTCCTGAGTTAGACCAATATAAACGCTCTCCATAACACAATTTTGACAGCAAGATTGGTAGTGCACAGAAAATGCATGTTGCAGAAGATCCAGCAGTCAACCCAAACATTAGAAAGTTCTGATTGAGATGCAAAAGGTTGCTCTAAGTCTCTGCTTACAAACCTTAAGTATTAAAGTATAAAATAGAAGGCCATCTTCAAGGGAACACCTTTTGCAATCCCTTTGAATGAAATCAAGGAATTGTCAGAGCACTACCCACCACCTGTTATCTAGATGATTCTTTGGATAGTGAAGTATATGCGATCTGTCCTGTTCTGAGGGTTCAAGGCAAGGTATTTACAAATATTGCCCTGGTAAATAGCCAACAATGTAATATGGAAGTTGGCTCATTTCAATGTGTCACAAATTGATAAAGGTCCATTCCATAAAATTATTTAAAAATTATCTCTTGCCAAAAATGTGAAGACCATATGTTTTTCAAGATCACAATGCCAAATAAAAGGTTGGTGTCAGTAGGACATTTGATTGTAAATTACAATATGGTTCTCTCAAAAAGATATGCCATTCCTTGCTGCAAAGGCAAGGCTGTAAAGCATTTTAGGAAAGAAATAATTCAGGCAAATCAGGAATTAGAATTGAAAGCATATATAATTTTAGGAGGGACTGTTTCAAGGAAAGAGTTGTCAGTAAATTTTCCTGTATGTTCTGGGAAAATAAGAGCATATAAAGGCAAACAAGTGATTTTGTCTTAAAATTTAGGAATATATTTTTCTCATTTGGTGGGGGGATGCGGGAATAGAACCTGGACAGGTGATAAGTTGAGGTGCTTCCAATCTTCATCCACACATTCGCTGAGCTACTAGGATGGACTAAATTTTATCAGGCACTAAAAGATGAAAGTGAAGTCTGACACTATGGAAAACATAAGTGCTTTGCGAATAGTGCAAGTGCAAAGCAGTGCTACCAGTCAGATGAATTCTTGGTGCTTTTGCTGGAAAGGAAGTTTTCCCAGACTCATGATTGAAAATGTGGTTGCCAATGCTCAAGTGATCTTGACTTATTAAGGGTATTACAAATAAGGGTCTTCAGTATGGCATTTCTGGTGCCTCCAGGAGATGCTGCTGTTTTCTTTGATGGCATATTTTATTTTATTTTATTTTATTTTATTTTAATTTTATTATTTATTTATTTATTTTATTTTTACTTTTTAAATTTATCTTTATTGTTGAGAGAATTACAGATATACCATTCCCCCCCGCCCCAACTGATCCCTCCACTTCCCTCCCACTCCCTTCCCAGGCCTTCACCCCATTATTAACTGTGTCCATGTGTTATACATATAACTTCTTTGGTTAATCTCTTCCCATCCTCCACCCCCCTTCCCTCTTTCCTCTGAAATATGATCGTCTGTTACATGTGTCAATGTCTCTGGATCTATTTAGTTCGTCAGATTCTTTTGTTCATTAGCTTCTTCTTAAAGAAGACCATTGATGGCATATTTTAATACTAAACTGATAATGGACTTAGCAGAGAATATATTTTACGGAAGACTTCAAGGTGTCCCTCAATTTTTCAGCCATATTTGACATTTATTATGCTCACATATATATACACATATATGATCTATTATAAAGAATTTGCTTACTCAGTTATGGAGGCTGAGAAGTCCAGACCCGTGAAAGCCAATGGTATAGATTTAATTTGAGTCCAAAGTCCTAAGAAAAGTAGAGCTGATGGGATAAATTTTATCCAAGTCTGAAGGCAGTAGAAGGTCAATGTCCCAACTCAAAGACAGTCAGACAGAGAATTCTTACTTACTCAGACTTTTATTTAATTCAGGCCTTCAGTGGAATGGACAAGGCCTACCCACAGTAGGGAAGGCAATCTGCTTTACTCAGTCTATTGATTCAAATGTTAATCTCATTCAGAAACACCCTCACTGTCACACCCAGGAATAATGTTTAACCAAATATCTGGACATCTTGTGGCCCAGTCAAATTTACATGTAAAATTATCCATCCTGAAGTATATATATAACACCCTAAAACTTCACTTGATATTAATGTAGCATAACCTGTGTTAGCATCCCTTTTCCATCTTCAATACACATTGTTTTTATGTCTGCGAGCCCTGTAGGTCACTTTCTGCTCCCAAATGAGCCTTGGCCAAGATCATAAGATTGTGAAATCACTTTGAGGTGTCAAATATAAAGAAAGCATATGAAACCATGCAGTGTTATGTCTGTTTTGGTTGTTTGAAATTATGATAACAATAGTAATATTATGTCAACCCCAAAGCCTATTATAGAGTTTTTTGACCAAGCCAGCCTAATTACTAATACTTCATATGCTATCCAGTAAAGTAGCTAAACTCTCCTAATGATCCCAAATATGCTAGCCATTTCTTTTATTGATATGAGTTGCAAGTGTAGTTTTTGTAGAAATCTTTGGGTGACTTATTATAAGAAATACAAAACAGGTGACTGTTCAGGAACAAAAAATCCTTCCTGGATTCTCTGAAGTACTGTGTCATTGAAATGCAGACTATTTTATTAGCAGATAGAAGTTAGAAGTTTTTCATCTAAAGTCTTTTTTTAAAACACTTTATTAGATTTATTGGGGTGACAGCGGTTAATATGAACATATAAGTTTCAGGTGTGAGTTTCTATGTTACAAGATCTGTATATTGCTCAATATGCTCACCACCCAAAGTCATCTTTTCCCGTCATATTTTAGGATCCTCTTCTCCCCCACCCCTCCACCCCACCCCCTTCCCTCTGGTAACCACCACACTGTTGTTTGTGTCCATACGTTTCAGTTTTGTATCTCACATATGAGTGAAATCATGTGGTTCTTAGCTTTTTCTGACTGACTTATTTCACTTAGCATGATATTCTCAAGGTCCATCATGTAAACTCTTAATATGGAACTTTTTCATTTCTTCTTTGTCTTCTTTTTTCTTATTTACTTTGGTCTTTACTGCAGTTGTACTCCTTATTAAGATTGTTCTGCTTATAGAATATAAAACCAACTTTACTAATCTCATTAAGAAGAAAAATGTATCAAACTTGAATTGTAAGCTAATTTATATAGAAGAGATATAGTCGAGTCCTTTGCAAGTGGGCAAAGGCTAAGTATGTTCAGTGTCATTGAAATATTTAAAAATCCATTTGTAAATATTGAAAATGTTCTCTTCGGAGTCTGTTTCATGGAATTTTTAAATTACCAAATGTATCACTGCTAATCTTCTATATAAGTTGGGAACAAAAAGAACTGTAAGGCATTAAGAGTTACCAGAGGACAAAGTCACAGGTTGTGAGTAATTGGCTAGAAGGATTTTAGTTTAGTTTTCCATGAAAGTAGCATAATCACCAACTATGTTATAAATGGTGTCATCTTTCATTAATCAATTAAGATTTTGCCCATTACAGGTGTATCCCCCTCTGAGTTAGTCAGTTCAGGCTGCTATAACATTACCATAAACTAGGTGGCGTAAACAACAAACAATTATTTCTCACAATTCTGGAGGCTGGGATGTCCAAGATCAAGGTGCTGGCAGGTTGGATGTCTGGTGAAAGCCCTCTTCCTGGTTTGCATGTGGCCATCTTCTTATAATGTCCTCACATGGGAGGGATGGAAGGGAGGGGAGAGTGAAAGTGCGAGGTGTGGGGGGGATAGAGAGAGAGAGGGATGTTAATTTCAGTCATGGCTAATTACCTCCCAAAGGGCCCATCTCCAAATATCATCACATTGGATATTATGATTTCAATGTATGAATTTTGAGGAGACAGGAGCATTCAGTCCATAGCACCATTCCAGCCTCAGGCAGAGTTCTTTGGTAGGACTAAAAGCAATATCAACCATGGGAAAAAGAGTTGAAAATAATTGTCACTGACCTATCTGTTTACTAAAACTTACTTCTTCTGTACTTGGTTTTTATTCCTCTTTTCATTTTAACCATCGTGTCTTTTCTCAATGTAACTTAGAAAGCTGAGTCTCCAAAGACAGAGTGAAAGGAAGAATTTACCTTAGGAATATAGTCAGCATAAATGATGGTGGTGACAAATGAAACATATGTTTAATTTGTTTATAATAAACTTTATGTAGCATTTATAGATACTTCATATGGTTTTAGGTATAAGTGGACTCACTTAATGCAAGATGGTTTAATGTACCTCATCACATGTAAATCACTTGAAAGGTACTAGTGAGCATGGCTAAATTAAGTTTAATCATTCCCAAAGTTGGGTCATAATTGTTCCACATGGATCATTTGTGTTTTTTAATATCATTCATTTAAACTTTATTGTATTTATTGAGATTTTTACCTTCTCAGAGTATGGGCCAAATTATGCAGCTGGCTGAAGAGCTTAGGTGTAGGAGATGTGACATATTTTAGATTCCACACCTTCCTGATATATATTTTAGCTGGCTTTTAGTCCAGAATTCTTTTCTTAACCAATTTTACTTCTGGAGGTGGACTAAACATGATTTTTCATTATGGTCTTGCATCAAAAGTCTTAAAAATAATAATCATTGGGAACCAATTAATTTTTCTTCTTTAAAAATTGTCCCTAGAAAAGCAATCCTTTACCCATTTTTACAGCCAAACCAGGTATTATCTTTGAGAGACTTATTTTAGATATTAGGAAACAAATAATCATTTGTATTTCAAATATTCCTCCAATAGATACTATGACTATCTGGTTAGCTTTCTATGTCAACTTGGATAGGCTATAGTACCCAATTATTCAAACAATAATCTAGGTGTTGCTGTAAAGGTATTTTTCGGATGTGGTTAACCTCTATAGTCAGTTTCCTTTAAGTAAGGGAGGTGATCTTCAGTAATGTGGGTGAGCCTCATGCAGTCAATTGAAGTCCTCTGTTTCCAGGACACATGACTGCACTGCATTTTACAGCCTGCTTTGCCCTTAGGTGTGGCCATATGGATGATTTCTAGCCCAGGGTACGTAGAGAGAAGTAACACAAGCTCTTTCAAGATTGACCCATTATAATATTCTATTTTCTGTCCTTCATGTTCTTTCCTAATATGCTGGCTATATTATCTCCAAAGGTGATCTTGAAAATCATCTATTGAAGATTGCAGAGCTCCTGAATATCTGTGTGGAGCAGAAATCATCCCACCCTCATCAACACCAACAATACATACTAAGTAAAGAAACATAGTTCTACTCTGTTAAACCACTGAAATTCGGGGGTTTGTTCTTTTTGCAGAAGTTAGCCTACCTCAACTAAAAATCATTGTATTGCTTTCTTTTGCACAGCCATCTTACTAGGCTACTAAATGGAAAATCCAAAGATCAGCCACCTTCCAATTAGATACTTGATCCAAATTTTCCAGTGGAATTTCAAATGGAGTAGGAAACTTTTGGACTGAGTTTTTTCAGCCTATATATCTTTACCTCCATCTTCTAAAATACATAGAAAAAGCAAAGTTAGCCCTGGCTGGGTAGCTTGGTTGGTTAGAGCGTCGTCTCAATGCACCAAGGTTGTGGTTCGATCCCTGGTCAGGGCACATACAAGAATCAACCAATGAATGCATAAGTAAGTGGAACAACAAATTGATCTCCCTCTCGAGTCAATCAATAAAGAAAAAAACTTTAAAAGAGGGAAGTTAGGATAATTGATATTAAGTTGCCTTCAAAAGTAGTTCATCTACTGAAAGTTTGTGGTCAAAGACTAACTCTTTAAAAATAGTCTAGACCTCGTTCAGAAAGTATCCTCTTTGTTGAAAATATAAGAAAGGAGTAAGACTAAGGGTAATAGTTTGGCTATAATTGATTTTTAAATTTAAAGTATTCAAAGTTTGGCATCTAAGATCTCTCATTGAAAATGCCAGTAGAGGTTGACAGAATCTATTAGCAAAGTAGCACTTTGGAAATACATAGGATGCCAAGGATATTCCATTCGAATATTTGAGATGATGGAATAATAGAAAGAGCTATTGTGAACATTAAAGACCATCTAGATTATTTCCTTTAATTTAAATATGGAAACGGAAACCCAGAGGGCTGAAGTGAATGGACTGAAATCATACAGATATTGATACATCTAAGACTAGAATTCAAATTTCTTGATTAGTTATATACTTGGCTTAAAATAGGAGACTGACTTCTAGAGATTGTGTGTGTGTGTGTGTGTGTGTGTATGTGTGTGTGTGTAGCTTTCAATGGAATTAAAATCAGAAAGAGAAAACCAAAGTACAGTTCTTGATTGGATTTATAGAGTGAGAGAGACCAACCAGGTCAAATTCCTTAAAATACCTTAGCAATCACATTGGAAGACATTCATTACATCCTGGCTGTTCTTAGATAATTTTTTCTAATCTGTATTTTGTCATGTCATTAAAATATGGTATCTTATTAAAAGGAAATGAAGCTCAGCTGGCGTGGCTCAGCAGTTGAGCACCAACCTATGATCCAGGAGCAGAGACCAGCTAAGCCCACCCAGACTCTTGACCTATGAAATTGTGAGATGATGCATTTATGTTATTTTAAAGCATTTTAGTTTTGGTAATATATTACAAACCAATAGAAAACTAATACAGTTTTTTAGCCTTTTCTGCCTTGGTTATCTCTTCAATAAAATGTCTTACCGTCCAGATTTATTAAGAGTTATGAAATAGGTAGAAATTTCTTTAAAACAGAGTCCTTTTAATAGGAGAAGAAAAGGTCTGTTGAGATGTAATCAGCACATATTCTACTTAATAAGAAAATAAATATCTCAAATGTCATTTTATATCATCCTTTCCTTTCCTAATATTCAAACTGATGTTTCTCTTATCCAGGCTTAGGAAAAAATGATGACGGATACCTTGTAAGAGAGAGACTTTTCTACTGACATCCTAGAATATGGAGGATAAATTACGTCATCTGTACTTTTGTCCCATTATACCTAAAGCTGCATACTTCTTATTCTCATTAAACTTTTAAGGAAAATACTATTTTCACATCTGTGAGTAGGATATAGCCCTTGTATGTTTTGAACTTATTATGTTAATTTCCATTCACTTGTGGTATAAATTAATTGGCTGGCCACTGACTGGGCTGGTGAAAGAAGGTCCCTAAGGACAAAGTATAGTAGGAGGAAATTGAGAAGTGAAAAAAACAAAAGATTGTACCTTTCACTTCCTAGGAATTGGAAGAGCTTCACAGGCTAATAACAGTGAGAAAACATGAAGACTGCTTTCAGCCAGCTTAGGTAAATCAAAAAAGACTGATATCATCTTATCTTGGGGCTACACATACCTCCTCTTAATTTAAGGAAAAACAAACCTCCCCTATTCCTAAATCACTGTAGAATAAAACTAACTTTGCTAAACATAAGTTCAAATTCTGTGAATCTTGATTATATCTGTTGCTTCTCATAACATTATCATTCAGTGCTGTGTCTCTTTATTGGAACTCCTCTTTTACTGCTTGTCACAGCTGTCACACAGATCACACAGCCTAATTCTCAACTTTCAGTAAGCAGGAGCTCCGTTTTGGAACTGTAATCTGGATCACCTTTGGTGACCATTATAGATGTTTGAATTTACACACACAGTCTGGTGTCTTTGGTTTTATCCAATTAAATGTGCTGTTTTTTTATATTATTATGATTCTGTTGGTTGCATAAACATATTCTTATGTGCAATGGTTGATATTGTACAAGAAGAATATTGCTTTTCTGGTATGTGAGTGAATTTCATGACAAACTTGATTCTGTTGTTTTGTAATTGACTGTTGCTTTCAGAAACATCTGCCTTCAAAATTTCAAGCCACAGAAAAACATCTTTTTTTATGAAAATTTGGCCAGTGTATTCTGCATCAGGTAGTTTGATTATTTTTTAGTGTTTTACCAAAATCCTTTGTGTTATATGGGTTATTGGTAAATTCCATAGTTTTGTGGTTTATTTAAATACTGCTTTAAGAGAACTGGACTGCTCCTAGAATCACTGTTACTTGGCTTTGTAATTTTAAAGTATTCACTTAGCCTCCCTGTGTTGGTTTCCTCATCTGGAATATAGAGTTGAAAATGTTTTACACATTCGTTGGCCTTAAAACTGCAGTGAAAAAGTGTTGCATGTGCCCAGCCGGCATGGCTCAGCGGTTGAATATCAACCTATGATCCAGGAGATCCTGGTTGGATTCCTGGTCAGGGCACATGCCCGGGTTGCTGGTTCAGTCCCCCGTAGGGGTTGTGCAGGAGGCAGCTGATCAATGACTCTCTCATCATTGATATTTCTGTCTCTCCCTCTCTCTTCCTCTCTCTGAAATCAATAAAAATATATTTAAAAACAAAAAAGTGTTGCATGCAATTTCCTTGGAAGAAAGAGAATGTGGAAAAACTTGACTGACCTGCCCAATGTTCAGCAAACTCTTTTTTTATTATTTTTGATTTTAGAGAGAGAGAGAGAGAAGAAAGGGGGGGGGAGAGAAACATCAATGTGAGACAGAAACTTTGATCAGTTGCCTCCTGTACATGCCCCAACTGGGGATTGAACCTGCAACCTAAGTATGTGCCCTCATGTGAAATTGAACCCACAACCTTTGGTGTATGGGACGATGCTCTAACCAACTGAGCCACCTGGCCAGGGCCATTGGTTGGTTCTTTCATGTGCCCTGACTGGGAATCAAACCCACAACCTTTTAGCATATCGAGGCAACAGACACTCTAACCAACTGAGCTACCTGGCCAGGGCAGCAAACTCTTCCTTTGTCTCTTAAGATCACAATGAGAATGTAGTGGTCAACAGTAAACATTACGGATTGGAAAAGGAACAAGAACAGAGCTCATAACCCAGTTTTGGACTTCCCAGTCTCCAGAACTGTGAAAATTTCTGTTGTTTAAAAGTTACCCTGTCTAGGATATTTCATTTCAACAGCCCAATCAGACTAAGGCAGGCTGCCTGGTAAAGGTTTCATAAGAATGTGACAAAGAGCCCTGCCAGGCGTGGCTCAGCAGTTGAGCGTCGACCTAGGATCCAGGCAATTGGGGTTCGATTCCCGGTCAGGGCACATGCCTAGGTTGTGGGCTCGATCAATGACTCTCTCATCATTGATGTTTCTCTCTCTCTCTCTCCCTCTCCTTTCCTCTCTCTGAAATCAATAAAGATATATTTAAAAAAAAAAAAAGAATGTAACAGAGTTCATTTTAAAGGATCCTATTATCATTTATTTATTTGGATTTTATGTGAATTTGCTACTAAGGTGTATTTGCTGCAGATGGAACCCTAGTTCTATCATCTTGATGAGGAGTGTTGAGAGGGCTTGGATTCTGACGTGGAAGCAGAGGTTGTGTATAGAGAAGATGGTGATGTTTTTGCATATTTTTAAGCTGCTAAAATTGTTAATGGTTCCAAGATATTTTTGTTCTAATTTGCATGGTTGCATTAGGATCTACACGTGTCTTGACAAAGACTCATGTTTTCATTCTCTCTTTGTAATAGGATCCTCAATCCTCTTTAACTTTTTGGTTAATTTTATATTGCATTAATTTCTTTCAGAATATGAAAAGTTTTCATCTTTGGGGAATAGACTCCATTCAACTATGATAATTGCATTTGCAAAGTATCATAGCTGAACTATACAGAGAAAATTATATCCAATATACATTCAATGTCAAACACATTTCTAGATAAAGAGGAAATGTGTGCTGGAGTGTTTAATTATATATAAATACACACTTTAAGGAGATTATTCCTCAGAAACAATATCTACTGCATGATACGATCTGAAGGGTGTTTCAAAGATAATCCCACCCAGCCAGCATGGCTTAGTGGTTGAGCATCAACCTATGATCCAGGAGACTGCAGTTCGATTCCTGGTTAGAGCACATGGCCAGGTTGCAGGAGTAGGGGGCGTGCAGGAGGCAGCTGATCAATGACCCTCATCATTGATGTTTCTGTCTCTCTCCTTCTCCCTCCCTCTCTCTGAAATCAATAAAAACATATTATAAAAAAAGAAAAAAGAAAAAAAAAAGAAAAAAGATAATCCCAAGTCACAACATAGCTTCTTTGCCAGCCATACTTATTTGGAGTTCAAGCATGAAAAGCCAAGGAAAAATAAAATTGTATTTCTTGGTAGGAACTGTACCTTAACCTACATCAATAATTAATACGTTAACCAGATTTTGTTGATTGGGTTAACATTACTAGACTTCTGGGCCCTGAAACAATAAATCAGGGGATAGGTAAAGTTTGATGGAGGCAAATGGTAGGAAATGTCTGGAGAGGAGGACAATGTACAAGATGTTGAGCTTGAGTAAGCTCTTGGGATGTTGAAAAGTAGATCTAGGCAATTTAGACACCTTTTGTGTGAAAAGTGACAAAGAGGAGAAACATTGTAAAGGTATCTGTGGACATCTAAAAACAAAATTCTTTGCCCTGGCTGGTGTGGCTCAGTTGGTTGAGCATCATCCCATGCACAGAAAGGTCATTGGTTCCATTCCTGGTCAGGGAACATGCCTAGGTTACTGGTTCTATCCCCAGTGGGGGTGTGTACCGGAGGCAACAGATCTATGTTTCTCTCTCACATCAATGTTTCTCTCTCTCCCTCTCCCTTCCTCTCTCAAATCAATAAAAATGTATTTAAAAAAATAAAAATAAAAACAAACTTCATAGAACACAATGGGCTATAGAAGTTAAGTGGCAGGAAAGGAGAAAAAAAAAGTATGATAAGTTGAGTAAAATTATGGCTTTCACTGAAAGGACAGGGATGCCAAAGTAGGAATCAGGCAAAGAGATAGGATGACAAATCCAGGGAAGTGAATTAAGGCAGGGAGTAGCAGATAGGCACTTTATGATTCAAATTTCAAGTATGCATAATGGTGTATAAAGGAAGCATAGACAGAAGATTTTTTTAGCAAATGGTTTGAAACTCAGGTACTATTAAGGCACAACAGCAACAAAGAGTATGTTTCTACCCTGTATTCTACCCATTGCCATCACTGGTACCCAATTTCAGGTTGGTAAGCATCCACAGATGGGTAGGGAAACTCACACCTGGATAATGGGAAGGATGGATGTGGTAAGCAGAGAAAAGACAGCTCTGGTTAATAAGTTTGAGTTCTTTTTAGTTGGCCTACCTCTAAGTCTGTATAATGCTATAATTCATATTCACAAAGCAATTTTGAAAAATTTTATAAAAGTTCAAATATGCCACCTAGCATTTCTTTAGCCTCCAATACCACTATAATTTGTTAATTTTTGTAGCCTCTTTTAGATCCACATGCCAGACCTATCAATTTAAAATCTAGTTTTGAAATCATATCCAATTCCATATGATGAATTAATACTTGTTTAGTACTTGGAAAGAGATGTGTGCTTGTAGTCCTGATAGTAGAAATTGAAAGACTAATAATGAATTTGTCAAATGATGTACCCTTATATTTTAGAGCAATAAAACAGAAATGACAGAATTTTTTCAGATGTTGTTTATGAAAAAATATGTATTTATTATTTTAATGATGATTTTAAGAGGATAACAGTTGATGTTCCAAATGGCAAATGCATTAAAAATGTATATTTTCTCACAAGAGAGTGTATGTCTCGGGAGAGGAACTTAATCAGTAGGATAAGCTCTTATGTGTGTTTTTTCTAGACATGAAAAATTTCTTAATAAAGAAGTAAATGAAAGGAGGAGGAAATTAGTATGTAATTAAGAATATGTCTAACACGGAACTAGACACTTTCGTTCTTCTCTAATTATTTTTATTTTTATTTTCTTAAATTTTATTTTTCTGTTACATTTTACATTCCGTATTATTTTGTATTAGTTTCAGGCTTACAAGTTAGTGGTTAAACTGTCATACAAAGAGGTTACCACCTGGGCTTACATATCCAGTAAGTGACAGAGCCAGGATTCAAATCTGTCTGTTTGATCAGTTGATTTTCATTTCTATGCCCTCTAAGGATTATAGCATATAAGTAAGGATATTTGGATAGAAAAAACTGGGCCAATTAGTAAACAAAAATGTTTAGCTTAGAAGTCAGTTAGATCTGGATTAGATTTTTCATTCTATTGACTCTATGTCTTCTCATAAATCACTTAACATCTCTGAAATTTGTCTTTTTCAAATACACAAGGAAGATTATTAAAATATACTTAAAGGTCATTAGAAGAATTACATGAGACAATATAAATAAAATGCCTAACAGAATATCTGACAAATAATAGATACTCAAGAGAAATAGATCGACTTTGAATAGGACCTCTATTGTGGCATATTTCCTAACTTACAGAAAATTACCAACTATCAGGAAAAGGTTTTCAACTGCCCAGGAATGAAAATTCTTTTCTGATGTCTCTATTTAATCTCTTCTTTGGTAACTATCTAGTATAAAGTCTTCAACTAGTGCTTCTGAAGAAGACGCTCAGTCTGATTGAGCAATTCTGACCACAGTTAAGAATCTTGTACTTGAATAGGATGCTATGTCAGAAACCTAATTCAACATCCTCGCTCAGAGTACCCCATCTCCTGATTATTTTTTATCGTTTTTTTTTAATAAGGCTACTCTTATAATAACTACCATAGTATATTTCTAAGTAAATGTTTGTACATATGAAATTTTCAAATCAGGCTTTGATGCCTAACTTTTCTTTAACTTTAGGTCACTTGTCTAAATAGCAAGTAAAGAAAGAAGGGCAAAAGGAATTATCTTTTGAGCAAATATTTGTCAGGCATTTTGCCGTTCAATTTACATGATTTGTCTCAGATATTACTCTCAACAATGACAAAATACAGTGCCATTTCGTAAGTCAGCTGTGGTTCAAAAGTGTTAGTTACATGACTTTCCCAAGTTGTATAGAACTTTCATAGCAACATATTCCCCCTCCCCCTGTCACATGGCTAATTTATAATCTGATCATTTATTGGGAATGTATTTACTTATTTATTTATATTAGGAGCAGACAAGTATGCTTGAAATTCTATGGTAACTGGATAATAAAATGATTGGCATCCCTGCCTGCAGATTCCCTCCTCATCACTCCAGCTCACCACTGCCAGATTAGTTTTCCTAAATCACAACTTGTATTTCTTAATTTTTTTCTCAAAGGGATTGATAGTTTCTTGTTTCTCCAAGGATAAAATTGAAACTACCTATCCACATGTGCAAAAACTTTACCAATTTGGCACCAATCAGACTTAACCAGCATTACCTTCCACCCTACCCTTAAAAAAAGTGTGTTTACTCTGGTTAAATTGTTCCATTTACTACCCTCTGGGCACACTTTTAGAATTCTGTGTCCCCATGCATTTATTCATTCTTTCTCCTCCTCTCTGTTCATCAAAGTCTTCTATTTTAAGACCCAGAGCAAGTTTGTGCATGAATCCAAGCATGACCACTTCATCCACAATGCTATAAGTTTAATGCATTTGTCACTTGGAACATCAAATGTGATGCTTTTCCAAATCCTCATTAAGATACCTCGTTTACGTATGTATGTAATAACTGCTCTCTTCTACTGCCACAGTACTAACCAAGCCACTACCACCTCCCTCTTAGATTACTCTAATACTCTCCTGATTTAAAAAAATTTTAAAAATATGTTTTTATTGATTTCAGAGACAGAAAGGAAGAGGGAGAGAGAAAGATTAATGATGAGTCATTGATCAGCTGCCTCCTGCACGCCCCCTGCTGGGGATCGAGCTCACAACCTGGGGATGTGCCCGGATCTGGAATCAAACCGTGACCTCCTGATTCATGGGTCAATGCTCAACCACTGAGCCACGCAGGCTGGGCTTCTCCTAACCTGTTTTGCTTCTTCCAGTCTTCCTCTTCCATCCAAAATGCACAAAGTGATTCTTTTATTAAAAAAACACACAGCTTGGCCCGGCCGGGCATGGCTCAGCCGTTGAGCGTCGACCTAGGATCCAGGTGATCACGGTTCGATTCCCGGTCAGGGCACATGCCCGGGTTGTGGGCTCGATCAATGAATCCCTCATCATTGATGTTTCTATCTCTCTTTCTCCCTCTCCTTTCCTCTCTCTGAAATCAATAAAGATATATTTAAAAAACAAACAAGCAAAAAACAAACACAACTTGGATCCTGTAGAAACCCTGTTTTAAAATTATTGAACATTACTTGCCATGTTAACAACATGGTAATGCTCAAGGTTCTGTATGAGCACATACTTTCTGGAAGTCCAGATAACTACAGCTGTAGCAGTGGTTACACCAGCATCCTGAGGTTGGTAGCTGAGTTCAGCCACTCAAGAGCCAAGACGAGCTGCAGCTGCTACTTTTCTATTTATAAATATATGTATCTTATTTTTTTATATAGATATCCTCATATTATATTTCATAGGCCTTGGATAGAAAAAACTGGGCCAATTAGTAAACAAAAATGTTCAGCTGAAAAGTAATCTGATGATTACTTCAGCCTGTGGAATGAATTAATCCTATAGATGTATTTAAATTATCCACATGGAGCCTTTCATTTGTTTTCCCATATTATTGAAATATGTTATACATACAGAATGAAATGCACATATCATTACATGGAGTTTAAATTTTTTTCTAATTAGTCACCAGCATTTAATAGTTAAGAAGAGGTCTTACAAAGGTTATGTTTTCAGACTTCTCTTAAAAATTAAAAGTTTTGCCTACACCAGACTGTAATATTTACCTGGCAAACAGTCAGCTGGAGCTGATGAGTGCTGCCCCCTTTGCATGGGGTGTTGGCTTTAAGTGGACCAAGTCCCAAGACCCCCTCCTCATGCTATACTTTCCAGACCTTTGCAGGCATTTGAGTTTTGACCCCCTGCTCTAAAGAAAAGAAATGGGCCTGGCTGGAGTTGCTCAGTGGTTAGAGCATCAGCTGTGCACTGAAGGGTCTTTGGTTTGATTCCTGGTCAATGGTGTGTACCTGGGTTGTGGGCTCAATCCCCACTCCCAGTCGGGGCTTGTGCAGGTGGAACCAGTCCAGTCCAGTGTCTCTCTCACATCGATGTTTCTCTCTCTTTCCCCCTCTTTCCCTCCCTTCCACTCTCTGAAAAGCAATGGAAAAAAATATCCTCTGGTGAGGATTAACAACAACAAAAAAGAAAAGAAATGAACTATCAAATATTAGGTCTAAATAGAAGGCCTGACTAGAAAAACAAAAGTCAAATAAGATGTTAATTTTTTTCCTTTTTATTGAATTTAATGTGGTGACACTGGTTAACAAAATTATACAGGTTTCAGAATTATATTATACAACTCTGTAACACATCATCTGTACACTGTATTGTATGTTCACCACCCCACCTCAAGTCTCTGTCCATCATGGTTTATCCCCTCATACCCTCCTCTACCTCCCTCCACATCCCCCCTCCCCCTGGTAATCACCATACTATTGTCTGTGTTCATGAGTTTTTTCTCTATTTTTTTTCTCTTTTGCTCAATCCCTCTACTCCCCTCATCAGACTTCACCCCCCAACAGCTGTCAGCCTGCTCTCTATCTATGAGTCTGGCACTATTTTGCTTGTTAGTTCATTTTGTTTATTGGATCCCACACATTAGTGAAATCATATGGTATTTCACTTTCTCCGACTGGCTTATTTCACTTAGATAAAGCTTAGCAGGTCCATCCATGTTGTCACAGAGAGTAAGATTTACTTTTTTATGGCCGACTAGTATTCCATGGTGTAAACGTACCATAGCTTTTTTATCCATTCATCTACTGATGGATACTTTTTTTTTATTCTAACCTGAGGATATTTTTTCCATTGCTTTACAGAGAGAGTGGAAGGGTGGGGACAGATGAATGGGGAGAAACACTGATGTGAGAGAGACACATCAATTGGTTGCCTTCCGAACACGCCCTGACCAGGGCCAGGGATCAAGCCTGCAATCAAGGTATGTGCCCTTTGCTGGAATCAAACCCTTCATGTGGCTGATGCTCTAGCCACTGAGCCAAACAGGCTAGGGCAATGGGAACTTAATTTTAATAAATGTTAGTCTCTGTACCCTATGTTCTGCACTTTGATTTTTTTACTTATCTTAGAGATTTCCTCACGATTAAAATACTCCTTCAGCAACATCTAATTGCACTGAAAATAAAAAAGGAAGCTCATTACAAAGCCAATAAGGCTCCACATGTTCTCAGACTGTCTTGTTCTTCAGCCTCATGCTGCAATTTCTGCCTTCTTTCTCTCTGTACTTTATCCACACTTTTCCTCCAGTCATCTCTCTTTTTTTTCTTTTTGTAAAAATATATCTTTATTGATTTCAGAGAGAGGAAGGGAGAGGGAGAGATAGAAACATCAGTGATGAGAGAGTCATCGATCAGCTGCCTCCTGCACACCCCCTGCCAGGGATGGAGTCCGAAACCCGGGCATGTGCCCTGACTGAGAATCAAACCACAATCTCCTGGTCAATGCTCAACTGCTGAGCCACACCAGCCAGTCCCAGTCATCTCTTTCTATTGTTCACTTAAAATCACTGGATGTACACAAATACAAGGCTGTAAGACTTTCTTGGTGTTCTCAGCTACTAGATGTATGAATACCACAACCAACCTAAACCGTCAAATTTCCAATGGGACAAGAACTATATAAGGACTCTTAGAATCTATCCTCTGACTAATGTGTGACTCCAAAATGTTATAGTGCTGTAATAGAACCAAGTTAATAGTGCTAGAGTTACACTGAAGAGGAATATCCAATCTGGCTTTGAAAAATTAGGGAAAGCTTATTGGAATAAGTAACATTTGAATTGGAAGAATGATCTGATGATTAGGCGGGAAAAGAGAGGAAAAATGGTCTAAAAAGCATGAATTATAAGTGCAAATGCCTAGAACAAATTGGTGACAATGGTAGGTACCCATTAGTTCCTCAATGTCTATTAGCAACATCAGCAAGCTAAAATACAGACACATAAACCTGCACACACACCCCAAAATATTTGTTTGTTATGGAAATAAAGCTTCAAGACAACACTTTTAGCATCATTTTCCATCAACTTTGCTGCTCCGAAAGCCTTTCAGCATAGAACTCTGGAGTCTTGACCTGCCAAGAGCATATTTTGACAATGAGAAGAAAAAAGCACAGCATATTTTAGTAACTGCACATTATTTAGCATAGATGAAGCACATTTTGCTAGCATTGGGTGGAGTGAAGGCATAAATAGTGAAGACAAGAGATGAGGCTGGAGAACTAAGTAGGAGCCAGATCATTAAACAATTTATGAGTTACATTATAGTCTCCAGAAAGAAATGGGGATGAAATAAAGGTTTTTTAATGAGGGAGTTACATGACCAGTTTCGTGTTTGTGCTTTATAAAATCAATTGGGACGGCACCCTAGAAGAAGGAGTTTGAAAAGGGCAAAAAACTGAAGACAAGGGGATTAGGTAGAAAGAAGCCATTTCGGTAATGCAGGCAAGAAATTATGATGGCTCAAGATGAGGTAATGGAAGTTGCATATAGACAACTAGATGGCTTCAAGAAATAGTTTGTAGGAAAAAGGAAGTGGCTGATCAGAAAGACTGATCATGAATGGCCACTTACTTTGGAATTGATAGGCATCCGAGGAGATGCAAGTTTAAGGGGAAAAGGGTAATTTCAGCTTTCTTAAACTTAATTTAAAAAATATTATTTGAATATAATAGAAACAGTGACATAAGTTTAGAGTTCAGTTAGTCATCACAGAGTAAACAAACATATAACAATCACCTACAGTCAGGAAATAGAATATTACCTGGACTCCACATTCCCTTCATGTCCTCCAATGAGTCAATACACTGACTCACTGACACAAAGTTAAGCAATACATGACTGGCAATAAGATAGCTTAGTTTTGTTTTATTTTAATTCTATAAAAAAAATCAGGTACTGTGTGTTATTTTGTGTCTGTTGTGTTATTTTCAGGTCAATGAAATTTATCCATATTTTCTATGTGTAGTTATTGTGGCTTTATTCTCATAAAGTAATTTACTAAATATTTCTACTGTCATTGGTTAATTGCATTATTTTTAATATGAAGTAATCACAAATGAGCTACTGTGAACATTCTTATATGTGTCTTTTGGTGCATATACATATAAGTTTTTTTTAGGTGCATAACCAGGTGATGGTGTCATAAAGAGCAGTAAATAAGAGTTCCAATTGACTCACATGCTTGTCAACTCTGCTATTGTCAGTTTCTTAAATTATAGCTATATTTTATGGGAATATAGGTGTATCTTATTGTGATTTTAATGTTTACTCCTTGATGAATAATGAGATAAAGTACTTTTTGTAAACTTATTGGACATTTGGGTATCCATTTTTGGTGAAATGCATTGAATGTATAGCTCTTCCAATCCATAGAAGGTATATCTTTTAATTTTTAAAGATAGTCTTTAATTCTTCTCAAATATGTGTTTTGTGTGGAGCTAACTTACAGAGATTTCATTAGATTTATTCTTACATATTTGACTATAATTCAATGTTATTGTAAATGTATTCATTTTTTACATTTTATTTTCTGTTTTTTAAGATGAAAAAATTATAACATGATTGAGGTTTGAATATTGACTTTATATTCAACAGCCTTGCTAAGGTTCACTTACTACTTCTAATAATTTACTTTTGGGAATAAGTAACATTTTTTGTTTACCTGTAGACCCTTTTGGATTTTCTATATATACAACCTCCCCTATTCTAAAATGAATGAGTTTTATTTTATTTCCATTTTTATGCCTTTAAAATATTCTTCTCTTTTATTATTTCATTGGCTAGAACTTCCAACTCAATATTGTTTAGGAGTTGTCTTATTTTTCAAAGGAAAGACTCAACATTTGCCAGCGTGGTATTTCTAGGGTTTTTATGAAAACTCTCCCTGAGATTATTCTATTCCTAAATTTCTAAGAATTTTTTCTCCTTTATCATTAAGTGATCTTTAATTTTATCAATACTTTTTTTTGCATCTATTGAGATCATTATGTGATTTTTGTACTTTGTTCTATTAATATAGTGAATCACAATAATTGCTTTTCAAATGTTAAGCCAATCTTGCATTCTTGAAAAAAACTCCAACTTAATAATGTATTATATCTATCGTGTATTTCTAATTTCAGTTTATGATTTTTGCACCTATGTTTATAAGGATAGATTTGTAATATTGCTTTCATGAATTGGCCTTGGCAGGTTTTGATGTTAAAGTTATGTTGACTTCCAAAATTACTTGGGAAGAAATGAATCCCAACACCATTTATTGAAGAGACTTCCTTTACCCCATTATATAGTCTTGCCACCTTTTTTGTGGATTAATTGAACATATAGGTTTGGATTTCTAGTCTCTGTTCTGTTCCGTTCATCTCTGTGTCTGTTTTTTGTGCTATTGCCATACTGTTTTGATTACTATATGCTTTGTAGTATAGTTTGAAATCAGGGAATGTGATACCTCCAACTACATTCTTTCTTAAGATTGTTTTGGTTATTTGGGGCCTATACAGTTTATATAAATTTTAGGATTATTTGTTCTAGTTCTGTGAAAAATACCATTGGTATTTAGATAGAGATTGCATTGCATCTGAAGATAGCTTTGGGTAGTACGGACATTTTAATGACATTATTTCTTCCAATCCATGAGCACAGTATATATATATCCTTTCATTTACTTGTGTCTTCCTCAATTTATTTCATCAGTATATTCGAGTTTTTAAAATACAGACAGTTTCTTTTACCTCTTTTGTTACATTTATTTCTGGGTATTTTGTTCTTTTTGATGCAATTAGGTCCATTGAGTTTTCAGTGAACTTAGGAAGTAGTGCTTGTCAGGTCTCTCTAGTGTAAAGTTGCTTTCTCTTCCTTTATGTGCTGTACTCTTTAGCATAAAGTCACTAAGCACTGCTCACTCTTAAGGAATGGACAATACGCTTCCCCTCCTTACAGGGAGTATCTACAAAATTCACTTGTAATTCTTTAGCACAGGAGATTTGCCTCTTCTCCATTTATTATTTTATTCAATCATTTATTTACATCATTCAATCATTTATTTACAGTATGGGCTGATGTATATTTATTTTATAGTTTACATTTATTAAGAACAAAATTGTGTCCCCCAAATTCATAGGTTGAAGCCCTAATCCTCAGTACCTCTGAAATGACTGTATTAGAGACTTTAACAAGCCCCTCCAGAAAAGATTCTGTGCTCATTTTACAAGTTATTTAGATTAGGAGCAAATTACCTTAATCTACTCAAGGAATATCCTGATTTAAAATACGCTTTAGTCCTTGTAAGGTCTAATCTATATATTTCACCAGTACACCTAAGGTGTATTCTTTTTAGTTCCTAAATGAAAGCTTTAAGTGTTTATCAGTGTTCATCCTTCTTTTGGGGCCTTGAACTTCAATACATTTTCTCAGCCACATAAGACTGCTGAAAGTTCTGTTTTGGGATCTCTCAGGGAAAAGTTGAACCAAATGTGCCATCTTCTCTTGTTACCTTTTCTCTGGGTTATTGGTCCCACAAGTCCCTCCTGTATCTTTGGCTTTCCAATATTTTCAAGTATGTTTGTCTAGCTTTTTCTCATGTTCTCAGCAGGAGGGTTGCTACAAAATAAACTAGTATATCATTGCCAGAGACAGAAACTACACTATTCGAGATACCTGTACAACATCTAAAAAGAAAATATCTAGAGGGCAATTAGATATAAGGATCTGGAACAATTTCTCTGACTGCCCCTTAAATATTGGTGTTGTACTATATATCTTCTCATCTTCCTGTCCTTGAGTGACCTAAAACACTCTATGGATTCATTTACCATTTATGTGTCAATGTCTATTTCTAATATATTTCATCCAAGGCTCTCTCCTTAAATTTATACTTGAACTTAAGCTATCTACTAGATATCTATGCTGCTGCTCCACACCCACTTGAAAAGCAGATATTTTGATTTCTCCCTAACCCCACCAACTAACTTATTCTTTGTTCTGAGTTTTATTTCTTCTTTCTTAGCAGTGTTGTCAATTTTTCAACAAGTTCTGATTTTTTACCTAATAAATATCTCTCAATTCCATTTATTTCCCTCCATCCTCATTGTTATCATCTTTCTCAAGCTACTATACTGAATGTTTTAATGTCAGAGACCATAAATTATTCACCATTTTACTGTAGTGCATAGTAGAATGCCAAACACTTAAAAACATTTAATTAAGCAGAATGTATGTTATTGAAATTTGAGGACAGATTACATATGAATATATGAATTTAATTTACCATTCTAAAATTGGAAAACATGAGCCTTTGAAATCTGAGTTCTGTTATCTCACATATAGTTAAGGGCACAGGTTCTTGAGTCAGACTATGTGGATTCAGGTCCTGTCTTTCTGATTTACTGTGTGAAATTCAGTAAAGTTTTTAATTTCTTGGTGTCTCAGTTTTTTCATCTGAAAAATGTAATGATGCATTCATCATAAGTTTATAAAAATGAAATTAAATAATGGATATAGAGAGTGCAAGGCATTGTCTGGAACATAGGAAGTGTTCAGTAAAGATTAGCTATTACTATTATTAGTAATAGAATTATGTATCCTACTTCAATTGAAAATATACACATTTACACAGTGAAATACTACTCAGACATAAAAAAGGAAATCTTACCTTTTGCAACAGCATGGATGGACCAGGAGAGTATTACACTAAGTAAAATAAGCCAGTCAGAGGAAGACAAGTACCATATGAATTTACTTATATGTGGAATCTAATGAACAAAATAAACTAACAAAGTAGAGACAGACTCATGGACTCAGAGAACGGACTGACAGCTGTCAGAAGGGAGTGGGTTGGGGGCTGGGTGAGAAGGTTGAAGGGATTAAGCAAAGAAAATAAACAAGGAGTCTTGGACATAGACAACTATATGGTGATTGACAGAGGGGAGTAGGAGTGGGGGGAGGTAGAGGGTAAGGAGGAGATAAATGTTGATGAAAGAAGACTTGACTTGGGGTGGTAAATACACAATATAATATAAAGATGATGTATTGTAGAATTATATACCCAAAGCCTATATAATTTTATTAACCAGTGTCACCTGAAAAAATTCAATTTAAAAAAAGAAAAAAAGAAAAGAAGCATTTTGTGTGCTCTATGTGAATATCATTTGCAACCAGAAATTTATATCACACCAAGAGGAGACTAAAAAATTAATGCTTCAGGCTCAAATTTTCGAAGACTTGGTTTAGTTTTTATTAGTTATTGTAATAAGTTTAAAAGTTATATTAAAAGTATAATCATGTTTCTTCATGTTTATGTTCACCTAGTCATAAAATACTCAAAAACATTCTATACATCTATACATCTTGTATGAACCATAACTTCACCTTTTTCTAAGGTAAAATTATACATGGCGAATATATTTATTGCTTGTGGGCATTGCCTTTTTTTTTTGGAGAAATAAGACAACAATGAGTCACTGCATCCTAAGCTTTTAAAATCTGCACATATTAGTCAACAGTAGGGGAAAAAACAATCTAGGTGTTCACTGAAGCCTGAACTAAAAATAAATGAGAGAGTTACTTTGGAATATCAATGTGTGGATTAACACTGCAACCCTTTAATAATAAATGAGAGGAGGGCTATAAAGCTAAGCCCTTGGGGGGAAACCACTCTTCTGATGGTTATGTGGTTTATTAATGTTGTTCATATTATTTTCTCTGGTGCTAATTCCTCTGCCTAGTTTGGTGTGAATGTGATGATGATGGAAGTATGCACAGGGTGGACACCAGTGAATGAGGGCATCTTAGATGTAAGTGGAGTTAGTAACTGAGTTGGTAGAGGATTAAACATTAATGTACTCTGGGTATCTCAATCACCTAAGACATTCTTTATATAAGAATGAAAACTCTAATAAGTAGTTTGAGCTTTTATAAAAGTGTGGGCTTTATGAAAAGAAAAACACAGAACTTGTCTGCTGTCTGTGCTGGGAAGATGACTTTGATGGGGAACTTCTTGAAGGTACAGACCTTGTATATCTTGTTTAATTATATATCCTTAATGGTTAGCACATAGTAGTGCAAAAATCTGTTTGTTGCATAAAATATAAGACCATTCCAAATGTAGATAAGACTTATGTTCATATAACTCCCTGAATCTTGAAGGTCCCAGAAATTAGAGATTTCAAACAGGGCAAGGAAATGGCAATTTGGAGTATTAGACAGTTATAAGGAAACTAGATCTGGATGCAGCAATGAGGATACTTAGTCAGTTAAAAAGAAGAAAGACAGCACTAAGTGCTTTGAGAAAAAGGAGACAATGAAATAGATAAGAAACATCAAAAAGGTTAGAAGGTCTTCAACTCAGTTGAAATTTTGTCCAGATCCTGGTGACTATCACCCTGATGCTGAATACTAGCAAAGTGCATTTATTCTGCCTGTTAAACAACTTTCCAATCTAGCCCTTCTTTTTCGTCCCCACCACTGTAAACCTAGTACTGTTTCATATGATTTCTCAACAGAACATTTGCAACAATCCTCCATGAATGTAGGTTCCACAAAAGCAAGGGTTTTATAAGTTTTGTTCACTACTGAATCTTTGGACCTTGGATCAATTGCAAACACATTGCATGCTTTTGATTACTATTTCATCCATTTATTCAAAAAGTATTTGTTGAGTATCTACCATGTGCCAGGCACTGAGGTAACCGAATAGAGGAACAGTGAAAACAAGTTAGGCGATATCCTGGCCCACATGAAATTTCTATTTTAGTAGAGTTACAAATAGTAATAATCATGAATATATAGCATTTTTTCAAATGCCAGATAAGTTTTATGGAAAAAAAATAAAATGAGAGCAGAGTATGGAGATAGAATGTTATTTAAGACAGGGTTCTCAGAGGCCTATATCAGGAGGTGACCTCCTCAGAAACCTGAATAAAATTAGCAAGCAAGTCGTTAGACAATCTAGAGAAAGATCATTTTAGGGAACGGCAATACCTAGTGGAAATGCCTTGGAATAGAAACACACTTGATGTGTCTAGAGCAGAGTGAAAAAGGCAAAAGAATGTTAAGAGTTGTGGTTTGAAGTAGCTTTGTTGAATAAATGCTTTAATAATAGACACATTAGCACCTTATTTAACTTAGATACTGTATCATGGCCACAGTGGCTGCTAGATGTTAACCTAGGTGAAAATGGGGTGGGATAGTAAGAAGCTAGGCAAGTGGAAGGGCAAAACTGAGACAGATAGCTGAACAAACTAGCCCAGCAATTTACAGCCAGATAATAAATCACAGTGTCTTATCTTACACATTCCAGACCATGCTGGGGCAGCCCACCTCAGAACCAGTCTCTCTCTGGTGACTTTCTTTGAAGGTAAAACTGACCAGAGAATGGTCTATATGCTCATTTTGATACATCAGCATATTAAACAACACACCTGGAAAGCTGATGAATTCTATTGAGATCCTCCCCTGCAACCTCTCCTAAAATTCCTGCCTTTGGAAAACAGATAAAAACTCTTAAAACAAAGAACCCAGTGCACTCTCTCTCTAGAGCATGCCTGCACCTTCTTTCATCAGGCATATGTTATCTTTCTCCTAAACTCTAAGGGTCCCCATGAGACTTGCAACCAGGGGAGCAGTGAGCAGTGCAGCTCATCCTGGGCTATCCACCTGTACCTGTGTTCAAGGGCCCTTGTTTTGCCTCTGTAACTTCTTTTCTGAGTCCATGCAGCCTAGATGGCTTACTTCTTCTGCCTCTGTGACTTTCTTTCCAAAAGGCCAAGACAGCTCTGTGAGCAGCTGGCTCAAATCTTCTCTTTGAGTGTACTTTCATTTTGCATGCTAAATAAGCTTCCTCATGCACTACAGTCCTTGGCTCTGAATTCTTTCTTTGCCGAACTCAAGAACCAAGAGCTGACATCGCTGATAACAAAGATGCTAAGATTCATTACAGGGAAATGTGCTTCATGCTAATTTAATCAAACTAATGAAAAAATAGTATCCTCTGTCCCTGCTAAGCAGTGCCAAATAAGGTAATCTGTATCTCTGAACCTCTCTCTGATGACTTAAGCATAGAGTTGTCAAGGGTGTCTTAGCCAGGGCTCTGAAAGGGACCCCTGAAGTACTGTAGCGGTCCAGATAAAGCACTAAAGAAAAGGCTGCAGAACTAGGGAAGAAATGAAAGTGAAATCTTAAAGCTAAGAAAGTCATATACAACTGTCCTTGTTTGTCACATCCATTCCTTTATTAAGCTTCAAAGAGCATTGGAAAGCCCTGAGAACAGTAGCAAGTTGGCAGTACAGGACTAATACTGAGCTCCACGTCATGGTAAAATGGTGGCTTTCATGAGACCTCAAGGTTAAGGTAGATAATGTAAATTAGCTAGAAGTTTAACTAATATTCTCTGTACACTGATAAGCTTACAGAAAGGAATACAAACCATGAAATATGATTATGTTAAGAATCTTGTGAACCAAAGCAAGGACTGCATATTCAAGTAGGAAGTAGTCAGTGTTTCACATTCTGTAATCAGCAAAACTCTTACTTTCAGGAGAAATTAAGCATCTAAATTTAAGAGAAGAACATAGCTTTGCACTACAGAATCAGGCACAATCCATGACGAAACAATATTGTACTTAGTCTCCCTTATTAGAATTTACTTATTAAAATAATAATAAATTACTTTACTGATAGCTGTCATAGGGGAGAGAGGAGGGGGGACTGGATGAAAGAAGGTGAAGGGTTCAGCCAAAGAACATATATGCATAACCCATAGACACAGACAACAATGTGGCGATGGCCAGAGGGAAGGGGGTGGGGCTGAGTGGAGTCGGGCAGGGAAGGGATATGATAGTGTCAACAATAAAAAAAAGTTTAAAGAATTTTGAAAGCATCCCACCCCCACTACTCCAACCCCAACAATCAAAATATTAGCAAATTTGGAAAATTTATATAGAGGTAAGGCCAGTCTTGCTAATTCTAAAGCTTTATCTAACTGATTAAACCTAAAAGGTCTACTTTGAGTACATTTTTGAATCAGCAATATACTATTTTTTTTCAATGATATATTTCTTTCTTTTTTTTCTTTTCTTTTTTTAAAAAATTGTATTACTATTTTAAACTTAAGAAGGCTCCTTGTCCTTGAATTCATTTGGTGGAGGGATTCAATAGTCACATAAAGAAGCAGTCATTTCATTTTTTAAGCATGGACAATAAAATTCACCATCACCAACATCAGTGTCATAAAGGCTAACCAATTATTTAGTATATCAAACTGCAGGGTTGATGAGTTTTCCACAAGTCAAATTTGGAAGCAGGGTTTAATAATTCAGGTTCTTGCATGGCCGGGTGTGGCTCAGCGGTTGAGCGTCAACCTAGGATCCAGGCGATCCGGGTTTGATTCCCAGTCAGGGCACATGCCAGGGTTGCGGGCTCAATCAATGACTCTCTCATCATTGATGTTTCTATCTCTCTCTCCCCCTCTCCTTTCCTCTCTCTGAAATCAATAAAGATATATATTTAAAAATAATAATAATAATAATTCAGGTTCTTTCTGTAATTACACCCAGCGTATCATATACTCATTCATCAAATATATAAGCTTCTACTACGTGCAAAGCATAATATATATAAATATGTGTGTGTGTGTGTGTGTCTATATATATATTTAGTTAGTTATTAGTTCATTTGTTTGTTTCAGGGACATCACATTAGCCTGGTTCTGGATGTTCAAGATCTGGTACACAAGGATTGCTAAATAAATCTTCATTAAGTGAATGAGGGAAAGAAAAGGTTCCTCTCATTCAGGAGTTTACATCTAAGATAACTCTCAATTAGTATGAGGGGAAAAGTATAGAATAGGACATATTAAAATGATAGTATCAATACTTTTATTTCTAAAACTCTATATCATAAAATTCTATGACATAATTCTATATGAAAATATTAATTGCCAAGCTTATATTTCATATGCTGATTAGGAGTAAATAAATGCTAATAAAAGAGCAAGAATAAATTTGTACTGGGGACAAACTGTAAAAATAAAGGAGGGGCAAAAGCTCTTTTGTGACAATTTGATTAATATACGAATTCTTCTGAAGGAAGTGGAGTACTAAGACCTGTGGCAAAGTTGAGAGTATAACTTTGGTTGATTTTTTTTTTTTTTTAGTTTATCTTTATTGTTGAAAGTATTACAGCTGTCCCATTTTTTCCACCCAATTGACCCCCTCCACCTCACTCCCACCCCCTCCCCAGGCCTTCACTCTGTTATTGACTGTGTCCATGAGTTATGCATATATGCATACAACTTCTTTGGTTAATCCCTTCCCACCCTCCACCCCCCTTCCCTCTTTCCTCTGAAATATGATCATCTGTTTCCCGTGTAAATGTCTCTGGATCTATTTAGTTCATCAGATTCTTTTGTTCATTAGCTTCTTCTTAAAGAAGACCCTTCAACATTTCCTGTAGTGCTGGTCTGGTGGTGATGAACTCCTTCAGCTTTTTCTTATCTGTGAAGCTCTTTATCTGACCTTCAGTTCTAAATGATAGCTTTGATGGGTAGAGCAATCTTGGTTATATTTCCATGTTTTTCATCACTTTGAATATTTCTTGCCACTCCCTTCTGGCCTGTAAAGGTTCTGTTGAGAAATCAGCTGACAGTCGTATGGGTGCTCCCTTGTAGGTGACTAATTGCTTTTCTCTTGCTGCTTTTAAGATTGTCTCTTTGTCTTTAACCTTTGGCATTTTAATTCTGATGTGTCTTGCTGTGGGCCTCTTTGGGTTCCTCTTTTTTGGGACCCTCTGTGCTTCCTTGATTTGTAAGTCTATTTCTTTCCCCAGGTAGGGGAAGTTTTCTGTAATTATTTTTTCAAATAGGTTTTCAACTTCTTGCTCTAATTCTTCTCCTTCTGGCACTCCAATAATATGAATGTTGGGCCTCTTGAAGTTGTCCCCGAGGTTCCTTACGCTATCTTCATATTTCTGGATTCTTTTTTCTTTTTGCTCTTCTGGTTGAGTGTTTTTTGTTTCCTCATGTTCCAAATTGCTGATTTGATTCTCAGCATCCTCCACTCTACTGTTGATTCCCTGTAAATTATTCTTCATTTCAGTTTGTGTGGCTTTCATTTCAAATTGGTACTTTATTATGTCATCGATTCTCTCAATTGTTTTTGTAATACTCTTACTAATATGCTTGAACATCCTTATAAACAAAATTCTGAACTCTGTATCTGTTAGCTTGCTTGGATCTATTTCATTTAGTTCCTCTTCTCTAGATTTCTTCTGTTCTTTCCTTTGTGACATGTTTCTTTGCCTCCACATTTTGGCTGCTTCCAGGTGTTTGTTTCTATGTATTAGGTAGAGCTGCTATGTCTCCTGGAATTTGTAGAGTGGCTTTGTGTAGTAGGTGTCCTGTAGGATCCAGTGGCTCAGCTTCCCCAGTCACCTGAGCTACTTTGGTTGATTTTTTGGCCCAAACTTGACTTGTAGTAGTCGGATTGGGCCCTCAGAATTAATTGTAGCTTTAGGTGTATGAATCTAGCATTCAAGCAATGTTTTCTTTCTAGATGCTCTGCCTCAAATAAGATATGCTTACAAGAGATGGCAGCTAATCCTACAAGAAGGCAGTCTTCTCTCCTGTAATCATGAGTAACTGAGAGCATACAATCAATTTATTTTTACTTAGTTATTACTATTTAAAATAGAAAGATGATGTCACTAACTAGCTATGTGACTGTGATCCCTTAATTTTTGGGGACTTTAGTTTCCTCATTGTTAAATGAGGCTTTATTGCAAGCTGATGCCTAAAGTTCTTGCTGGTCTAATTTCATGATTCTGACATTAGCCAAGCTCCACCCTTATACCATTGCACTTTAAGAGTAGAAACTTTCCTTTGTGAAATATTATTTGAGTGTAATAGCTTGGGTTGATTTGTGGTTCTAGGAATATATCCTAAGAAACCCAAAACACCATTCAGAAAGAGTTTATGTGCCCCTATGTTCATAGCAGCACAATTTACAATAGCTAAGATCTAATAACAACCCAAGTGCCCATCAGTAGGCGAGTAAATAAAGAAGCTGTGTTACATTTACACCATGGAATACTATGCAACTGTAAAAAAGAAGGATGGCTCACCCTTTGGGACAGCATGTAGGGAACTGGAGAGTATTATGCTAAGCAAAATAAGTCAGTCAGAGAAAGACCGGTACCATATGATCACACTTATGTGTGGAATCTAATGAACAAAATAAATTGAACAAAATAAATCCATAGATATAGAAATATGGAAAAGACTGATGAATCTCAAAGGGAAGAAGGGGATGGAGAACTGGGTGGGGAGAGATTAATCAAAGAATTTATAGGCATAAGCCATGGACACAGACAGTGTGGGGAAGGCCTGAGAGTATGTGGATGTGGGGTGGAGGGGATCAATGGGGGGAAAATGGGGACATCTGTAATACTTTCAACAGTAAAGACAATTTTTTTTTTAAAGTAGAAACTCTATGGTTCCTCATTTACTTTGAATTGCTTCCCTGTAAGTATCACCCACCACCACCACCATCTAAGAAACTCCTTTTGTTGTTGAGATAATAAATTACTTTTAATACAGAAATGAGATTTCTAAAATCAAGTTTACTGGAACATCTCTTAGCCCCCTCTAATCTTTTCTGGAAGAGAGTGGTATATAAATAATAAATAAATGACATAAAAATAAAACAGCATATTTAAAAGCCCATTTAAAGATAACTAGGTTTTTAAGCACAGTAAGCAAAGACATCAAAATCTCTCACACAAGGGATTTCAGTTAGTGGGCTGGTGCAAAGGGTATTTCAGGGACAAAACATTGCAGAAAAATCCCAGGGGTGAGAAGACTTGTCCTCAGAGATATCTTTAGATTCACCCAAATGGTAGGGATGTTTAGGGTCACAGAGGATAATCAAGAAATAATGCAACTTAGGCTACCATGTACACTAAGTAGAATGATGGCATGTGCTATAGTTAAAAGTTGGGAGAAAGACACCTAGACAGACTGGCAGTTATAGTCATAGTAGAAGTAATGAATCTATTACCATTTAATTCAACCGTACTATGAGCCAGGCCCTAGACAAAGCATTTTGCATGCATTTTTATATTTATTCCTTATATTTACTCTATGCAGTAGTAGTTGTATCCTCATTTTAGAAACTGAGGAAACTTAGAAAGTTAATTAAATGTTTCAGTTTCACACAGCATCATGGTGTGTGTGCATCAGAGACTGTCTGGAACATCTGCCTCACTCTAGGCCTTACATTGCTACCTAGAGTATCTGTCCTTCAATGTGGCCCCAGTCATTTCAGGGACTTGGTCTCAGGCTTCGAATGCTTAAGAACTCTGTTGCTGATATATGAATGTGTGAAATCCATATTCACATCTCCTTCTATTTTGCCAACATGACTTGTGACATGTTATAATTAATTAACTAAAGCTCATCTCACAGTTGCTCTGTTTTTGTCTCTTTAATGGAGTATTGAGTGACATATTTTGCTCCCTTGATGAGATTCAGCTCAGAAAGCTGCCTAGGTTGTCAGTAACATACTTCTTAGTTTGCATCCATTTTTAAAATCTGTCCATTTCAAAAATAACAGGGTTCCCCTTTTTACTGTAAACATCAGCACCCGTGATATCAAAATGAATTTTTGACATTTAGCTGCAAAATCAATCCTGATTACAAAATATTTTCAATACAAATAGGTGTTTAGAAGAAAAAAATCCAAATTTGTTATTATTCTATTTGAATATCCCAGTGTTCATTTATGGGCTTATGTTTAGCATTTGCATAGTTTAAATTTTTCTTGCTGAGGTAATTTTTTAAAAGTAGACTCTTTTAAAAAGAAATATATCTTTATTGATTTCAGAGAAAGGAAGGGAGAGGGAGAGGGAGAGGGAGAGGGAGAGGGAGAGGGAGAGGGAGAAAGAGAGAGAGAGAGAGAGAAACATCAGTGATGAGAGAGTCATTGATTGGCTGCCTCCTGCACGCCCCCTGCTGGGGCTTGAGCCCGCAACCCAGGCATGTGCCCTGACCGGGAATCAAACCTCAATCTCCTGGATCATAGGTTGATGCTCAACCACTTAGCAATGCCAGCCAGGCAAAAGTACACGTTTAATTCGGCTGTACCTTTGGATATACAGAGGCACAGATCTATTCATCTAAACTTATAAACTTCATTATGTATTTAAGGGTATACAAATGAGAACGAATTCATACTCTGTGCTAGGCCATAGAGATTCAGGAGCAAATTCGAAATTGTTCCCACCTTCCAAGGGGCTTACTGTTTATTCCAGTAAGAAGCATTCCAAAATATGTTGTGGGTTTTTTGTATTTTCAATATCCCTTGAGACTGGACATTTGAAATCACAGGTGTTCACAATATAATTAAATATGTTTGAAAGCATTGAAAAGTTTTGGATTCATTGGTTGGGGAGAACCTTATTTAACTTTTTTAACCCAGGGAAACACACGTTTACTTGAATAAAGATCTTCCCTTTCATATTCTCTTTCTCTCTCTCTGTCTCTCCCCCCCACACACACACACACACAAACAATATATAAATATCGACATTTTGCAGGATGTATATTCTTATAAGACAAAGGTTGAAAATACTGATCTAGTCCATTGAAAAAAAAAAGAGAGAGAGAGATGATGAACAGATGTTTCTTCCTCACCTGGCACCTCGCATCATACCTGGGGAAAAGCATAGCTTACACCTGCAATCTTCTCAAAGGACTGTTGGGGAAAAGCAATGAGGATCTGTTGTTTATGAGATAATATTGTTATTCTGTAATTCTGTTTCTCATCCTTTTTCAGGAATATTTTCATTTAAAAGTAAGCTTACTGTAACTCATGCTATTATTAAAATTATAATATAGTCTAGACATCTGTATCTAGCTACTGTATACTACTATTATCAAGGCAAGAGGTAGTTCTAGTTCTGAAGTTATGAATCATGTTTGTGCTAATCCAGAATTCCTAAACCTAATTACTGGTCAATTCTTACCTCTCTGATACTTTTCTTAAATAAGATAGGGTTGCTATGGGTAATTTGATTTCCAAGTTAATTGAGCCATTGCAATTATTTCACAATAGTGAAATAATATTTGAGCATTGCACAGTGAATATAATTAAATGATTTGAATGTTGACTAAAGTACCAGACCCGAGCAGTGATCTATAGACTCATTTTAAAGGACTTTGTCCATCTGGTTCTTTCACTTAGAGGTTGTAATTTTATATTTGGCAAGAAGAAGGATACTTCAGCTGTTCTAAATAGTTTTAAAAAATAATCAGTACTTCTCCCTTCGATAGTATACATATAATTTTTAATTTCAGGTAAAATTCTCTAAACAAAAGGTACCATGGTGTTTTTCCAATTATGATTTTATCAACCCAAGTTACTAAAATGGGTTAACTATTTTGTATAAAGCAACAGTCCTTCAGAGGAATGTAATTTCTAGTTTTAAAACCTCACGAGTAAGAAAGTATCATACTTGATTACATTTTCACAGGTATCATGACTTGATATGTTCTGCTTTTTTTGCTGTTGGTATTGTTCATAATTATGTGGATCAATAATAAATTAGCATGAAATAGCAAGCATAATCATATCAGTAGGCATGTGCTCAAGGTCAGTGTAAATTATTTATGACTGAGAAAATTAGTATAGATTTTCTGATTTGTTTATCTAGATGCCTTTCATTTGCAGGGACCAAGAGTTCCTTGGGTTTTCCAGGGTCCTCAATATTGTAATTATCAGGAAATATCATCCCTTGAAAGTTTGTTATAATGAAAGGAAAGGATGTGGTGACTTACATTCTGCCCTTATGTATCTGTTTGTTCACTTCTGCATTCCATCAACATGTACTGAGTTTTTAGTTGGTTCTAAGCACTGAGGTAGGCAAAGGTATATAACACTGAAGAGAACACAGAACCTAATGTCAAAGTTCATTGCATAAGAAGAATTCGTAATAGATAAAAACTATTGAACGTTTTGAACACTTGACTAGAGATGAATAAAGTGCCTTAGAAACACAGAAACAAGAGCAAAAAGGAATTTGTATCAAAGTGGAGAAAATTCTAGGAACCAGGCATCAACAAGGTTAAAGTAAGTAGAATTAGAGTATATTTGGGGAACTGTATGGAGCAGAGAAATCCTTTATCTTCCTCAGCCCAGTTACATGCAAGTCCTTTTGTCAATTATATTTAGACTCTGCAGTAAACATCAAAATGCTAAATAAAACTTCTATCACTCAGTATCACAAACACATTGAGGGCCTCAGTCCCTACATTCTAACAAAATAAAACTATGTCAAATCTACATGGAGACTGACTCATCATAATGTTAGTTTTAATATCGCCAGTGTATTTATTTATTTATTATTTATTTATTATTTATTTTTTATTTTTGTTTAAAATATTACAAATGTCCCTTTTTCTCCCCAGTGACCCATTCCACCCAGTCCCATCCCCTCCTCAGTCCCTCTCCCCACCATTGTCCATGTCCTTGGGTTGTGCATATATGCATATAAATTCTTTAGTTACTCTGTCTCCCTCCACCCACCCGCCCTCCTCCATCCCTCTGACATTCGTCAGTCTCATCTATGCTTCCATGTCATTGCATCTATTCTGTTCATCAGTTAAGTTCTTTGGATTCCACATGTAAGCACAACTGTAAAGAAGAAGGATCTTGTACCCTTTGGGACAGTATGGATGGACCTGGAGAAAATTATGCTTAGTGAAATAAGCCAGGCAGAGGTAGACAAACATCACATGATCTTGCTTATATGTGGAATCACCAGTGTATTTAGATTTCACAACTATTGGAAATAGTGGAAAATTTCCCCATATATAATAAAAGACATGAATTAACTTAAATTGAGTTCAAAACAATGCCACTTAATTTAACGATTAATTGCCCACCTGTGTATGCAATTGTGTTCTATTAGAGAACCACATTTCCACTGCGTCAGGAATAACTAAACAAATTCTTGAAAACCCATTTACAAATTAGTGTTTGAACTAATTTGGGAATAATTTGTCTTTATAAACTGCTGTTCTATTGAATAGCAATGCATCATAAAAGCATGATAAATGCCTGGTTCTTTGCTGCTAAAGGGAAGATAGATTTCACAGTTAAAAATTCATGTGCGTTTTTCTAGCTGTAGGCTCTTTAAAAATCAAATTTCATGGCAGCTTAAAGAGGTCATCCAAATTAATTGCTACAACCACATTTCCCTTCTAAGAAGACCCATAAATCTTCAATACAAATGCTTTGAGTATTACACCTGGCCGAACCATGTGTGCTCTATTCGTGTATATGATAATTGAATCCAGAACAATTGCCCAGGATGCTGTTCAGCCATAATTGCATGCAACCAAGGGTAAAACCCTAGATAATTCATGATGAGCAAGAGATGTTTTGACACAGATTGACCAAATAAGATATTTTAACAACAGAAAGAATGGCATATTTTACACAAAATAGAGGTGGTGTCCTGGCATCAGGATCAATGGAGAGGAGAAAAAAAAAAACATTGTAAAAGAAGTCGGAGGGAGAGAAGTTGAAGAGAATGGTAACATCGTGTGCATTAGTCTTTTTTTTAGAGGAAGATAAACTTTTTGAGCTCAAGTATTAAAAGCTAGAGCAGTTAGTTTAAAAAGAGCTCAGAAGTGTCAAGACTGTCACTCTGTCACTCCTCATAATCTTTATTGATTAAAAGTGACTGTCCCTGGCAGTCAATACAATGTGTTTTTATGCAATGAAGCAGGACAAAATAGCTTTGACCAGTCCGTTTAAGATCCCTCAGCCACTTTGGGGAGAAAATAGGGTGTTTCATTGAAGACTCTCATTAATTGGAGGATAGTAGGTGTTAGATGCAGAATTTATCCACATCTGGCAGGTGCAGAAAAGCTTTCAAAAAACTAAATAAATGTTGCTCCTACTATGGTCTTTTATAACCCACCATTTTGTGGGGCCTCCAGGGTATTAAGATTATTAGGGATAGTCACAAAAACTGAAGTTTACCAAGGTTTTGATATGGTCCGTTGAGAATGCCAAGGATCTAATGTAATCATTTACTGATATTCGCTCATTCTTTGCACTTGCTCTTTCTTCTGCCTGAAACTCTCTTCCCTCCCATGACTTCCTCCCTCATAACATTTAGGTTTCTGCTCAAATATCATTAACTCAGGGAGGCACCATCTGTTCCCCTTCTAAATAAGTCTCTATTCCTTTCTCCTCGTCTATATTTTTCCCGTAGGGACTTGCTACTTGACGTTATACTGCATGTTTGTTTATTTGTTTGTTTTCTGCCTACCCCACTAACATGCAAGCTCTTCAAAGGAATGAAATGTACCTATTTTGTTCATTGCTATAACCTTGTTGACTAGAATATGCCTTGTGTAAGGTAGATCCTCAATAACTATCGGCGCAAAGAAGTAATTTAGAATTTAATATATTAGTTGTGTTTTTTTAGTGTGACATGCCATATTTGGTCTCCATTTGGATGAGACACAGAACAGTTAAATTTGGAAGGGTAGAGAGTGGAGAGAAAGACCCTAACCATTGGATTAATGTTCAGATCAGGATAATCAGGGCAGAAAACCACAGTAAGGAGCCCTGGATTCCTTGGGGCCTGTGTGATCCTTTTTAAATAGAGAATGACCATCAGGAGATGGGTTATAGTGGAGACAATGGTCAGAACATATTTTGAGGAAGTAGTTTAGAGGCAGAGGATCGTAAAGGAATACAGATAAATGAAACAAGAAGACAGCAGGGCCCAGCATAGGTAAGCAGAGCACCCCAGCTTATATCTGTGTTCTCACAAGGGTCCAGCCTACTCAGTGCCTGGAGCTGTCTTAGCTTGGGAAATACTTACCTCAATAGGTATAGTGTTGTCTAGGTTTCAGTAACAGTATCTGAGCCCCAGTAAAGAGATTAAAGCTAATCATATTGCACAGGGCTCCCTCTTCAGTTACAAGGGACTAGTTCAGAGTAGTATTGATTGCATTAGCTGATATTCACTTCCATAAACAATGTTTGGGCCAGAGATATAGCTGGTAGGAATGAGGAACTCTAACAACTCCCAGCATGCCATGCCATCCATTACTCTTTTGCTGGGGCTCCGATTTGCACCTACAGATTTAAGTGTATGTACAGAGTTTGGTGCCCAGCCTGTCCTCATGTCCAGAGCCTCCTCATTCCAGTACTGTGTTTCATTATATAAGTCTCAGACCGCACCTTTTATTTAGCAAAGTGACTCCTTGTTTTCAGTCACACTCAGCTCTTTAAATATTAAAATCCAATCTCAGTTCAATAAAACCTAGTACATCTTCTTTTAAGTTAAGAAAAATGAATTAGGTACCAAATAGCACAGGGTTGTGCTATGCAATGTTATAACTTTTAACTTTTGACTTTTAATGCTGTAAGTTTTAACTTTTCATTTTGCAATGGTAATTATTTACGTGAAATTGTCAGGGAGCATAAAAGCCTGAGATAAAAGCAGCTTGTTTATTTCCACACTACTGCTGGGAAACACACAAGTACAAATCTAGTCCCAAAGAACAGGGATCAACTTACAAGTAATAATTTAGTTATGAAAAAACAAAAGTTATATAAAAATATAAAAGAATCAGCATATTTCAATTGAGTTAGTTTGAAGAAAGATGATAAAGACCAGGAAAGTGTGTGTGCAGGTCAGATTTGGAAGAGGGACGTGATTTGTCAAATACCACAGAGATGTTGTTTGGAGTGATTTTGAATCCAAGTCAGAGGGATGGCCAATGGAGTAAACTTTTTTGGTTTTCTGTAAAGAAAGGCAAAGAATGGAGTGGAACCCAATTATAGTACCAAAACTGGGGAACAAGAATTACATCTTTGTAATAAACACTCAGTGGGAGAAGTAATATGAGTGAATCATCAAAGAGTAATAATTCAGAACCATGTTGGGGTGGGGAAGCAGAGTCTTCTTTGATGCAGAGGGAGATTTTTTATTCTGTTCTATTCTATTCTATTTTTTGGTATATAGGGGATCCCTTTATTAGAGAAATAGGAACCTGCAGAAGTAGGATTAAATTGAAACAGGTGGAGTTTTAATTACACCTGAAGAAGAATTTTCTTTTTTTAAATTCTCACCCTAGGGTATTTTTTCCATTGTTTTTCAGAGAGAGTAGAAGGGAGAGAGAGAGAGAGAGGAGAGAGAGAGAGAGAGAGAAGCATTGATGTGGGAGAGACACATCGACTGGTTGTCTCCCGCAGGAGCCCCAATCGGGACTGAGGATTGAGCCTGCAATGGAGGTATGTGCCCTTGGCTGGAATCGAACCTGGGACCCTTCAGTCTGCAGGCCTACATTCAAACCACTGAGCCAAACTGGCTAGGGCTGAAGAGGAATTTTTTTAAACAAATATGTTTTTATTGATTTTAGAGAGAGGAAGGGAGCAGGATAGAGACATGGAAACATCAATGAGAAAGAAACATCAACATCGATAGGCTGCCTCCTGCCGCCCCCCATTGGGGATTAAGCCCGCAATCTGAGCATGTGCCCCCACCAGGAATCCATCCGGTGACCTCTTGGGTCATGGGTCAATGATCAACCACTGAGCCACACTGGCCAGGACTGAAGAACTTTTTAATATTGATAGTTGCGAGATCTAGAATGAGTTACTGAAAGAAGTGAGATCTGTTTATCTAGAGCTAGAAATAGCTTTCTGGTGCTTTTGAGGCATTTATTCATCTATTTGGCCAGCAGTTACTGAATGCCCACCCTGTGCTGGCTTCGCTCCAGGCCTAGACAAGCTGACTGTGTAGAAAAATGACCAAAAGAGTATCCAACGTCTTCTGCACGGATTGGTAAGGAAGGGATCACCTGATGATAAACAAGGATCAATGAAATAAGCAAACATATTTAAACAATCAGAAATACACACACACACACGGACACACACTCACACACACCCCAGAAGAAATGTATGCTTTGGTAATGAAAAGCTTGTTTGTTGCAAAACACCTGCTTTGCATTGTCCAACTAGGTGGCATTTTACCTTAAGATCTTTAACAGGACACTTTTTTGCCTTGTTTTTATCCTAGGCAACTTTGGGGTTGCCTTATGGTATCTGGGATGATGGTGTGAAAATGAGTTAGGTAATATTGTATAACATAGAAAGAGATTTTATACTTCGTGGTTACAATCTTTGACAGTGAACATGGGAATGAGAAATAGCTCTGGCATATATTGTTCAGGAAACTGATATTAAGTGAAATCTCTTGTGGGGAATGTTATTTAGGGAATGTTTATAGTATTCTAATAATTGCACAAAGGGATCCGTGCTACTAAAACCCTTCTTTGTTTACATTAAAGAGTAAAGCCATCGTGCAAGTGCGCTCTCTGCCAAAGATAGAAGAGATACAATTCCAATGTTACGAAAAGCTGAGTTCACCGGCACCTGGCAATACATAGATGAGTCTGCAAAGGGAATGGCCATTCCCTCAGCAGAAATTGAAGGATTTAAGCCTACTTGAAGGATATGAGTACCACTTGAAACTATGATAGAAGAGCCAAGGTTCCCTCAAATATCCAGTGAAGTGGGAAATGAAATGAAAGTTACTGAAGTACATTAGTGACCTGAAGTATAAGATGAGTGCAGTATAGCTTTATATCCCTGACCTCTGCAATGTGCCAGCATTATACTTTCTGAAATAGACTATATATGGTTCTCCTGCTGGTGATATATTTTAAATCCATTGTGTAGGCATGATGTTTAAGACTGAGTTGTATAAGATCTGGACCTTGAAATGAAAACCTGAAGCATGCAACAGACTGACGTGTTTCAGAGGGAAGTGTGTGTGTGGGGGGTGTTACGGATCAACCAATGAACTTATATGCATACATGCATAGCCCATGGATAGACAATAGTGCAGAGAAGGCCTGGGGAGGGGGCAGTGGCAGGGTGGAGGGGATCAATGGGGGGAAAATGGAGACATCTGTAATACTATCAACAATGAAGGTAATAGTAATAATAATAATAATAATGGTACTAATTCAGCATAATGTTGTAATGCCTGAATAAATAGGAATGTGTAAGTGCATAGAACAAAGTCTGGCATAATAACAGCTCAAGAATAGATTCGTGTTGGCCACAGGATCTAAGGCTACTTTTTCCATGTCAGAACCCTCATGGATAAGCTCCCATTCAGAACCTGTGGCTATATTATGTAACCCTTTACAGGAGACAGTAAGTTCTGTAAATCTTTCACAACACAGGGAAGCTCTCGGGGAGACTCTGGTGAAGGGGCAACTTCTGAGGCCTTCTTTCAGAAACTTATAGAGTCTCCAAAAAGAGGTGAGACAGATAGGTATCCATCTGCCTGCCCACTTTCTCTACCTCTCCTTTCTAATCACCATATTTCACTGGGGTTGATAGGATCAAACTTCACCTATTTACTCTTTCTTTCTTTCTTTCCTTTCTTTCTTTCTTTCTTTCTTTCTTTCTTTCTTTCTTTCTTTCTTTCTTTCTTTCTTTCTTTCTTTCTTTCTTCTTTCTTTCTTTCCTTCTTTCTTTCTTTCTCTCTTTCTTTCTTTCTTTCTTTCTTTCTTTCTTTCTTTTCTTTCTTTTCCTTCTTTCTTTCTTTCTCTTTCTTTCTTTCTTTTCTTTCTTTCTTTCTTTCTTTCTTTCTTTCTTTCTTTCTTTCTTTCTCTCTCTCTCTCTCTCTCCTCCTCCCCTCCCTCCCTCCCTCCCTCCCTCCTCCCTTCCTTCTTCTTCTTCTTCTTCTTCTTCTTCTTCTTTCTCTTCTTTCTTCTTCTTCTTCTTCTTCTTCTTTCTTTCTTTCTTCTTTCTTCTTCTTCTTCTTTCTTTCTTTCTTTCTTTCTTTCTTTCTTTTCTTTCTTTCTTCTTTCTTCTTTCTTTCTTTCTTTCTTTCTTTCTTTCTTTCTTTCTTCTTTCTTTCTTTCTTTCTTTCCCCTCTCTCTCTCTCTCTCCCTCCCTCCCTCCCTCCCTCCCTCCCTCCCTCCCTTTCTTCTTCTTCTTCTTCTTCTTCTTCTTCTTTCTTTCTTTCTTCCTTCCTTTCTTCTTTCTTTCTTTCTTTCTTTCTTTCTTTCTTTCTTTCTTTCTTTCTTTCTTTCTTTCTTTCTTTTTCTTTCTTCCTTCCTTCCTTCCTTCCTTCCTTCCTTCCTTCCTTCCTTCCTTCCTTCCTTCCTTCCTTCCTTCCTTCCTTCCTTCCTTCCTTCCTTCCTTCCTTCCTTCCTTTTTCTTTCAAAGGGAGAGAGAGTGAAACATCAATGATGAGAAAGTCATTCATTGGCTGCCTCCTACACACCCCCTACTGGGGATCAAGCCCGAAACCCTGGCATGTGCCCTGACCGGGAATCAAACCATGATCTCCTGGATCATATAGGTCGATGCTCTACTGCTGAGCTATGCCCAGCTGGGCCTGACTTTAATTTTTTGAGGAAACACCATATTGTTTTCCATAGCAGGTACACCAACTTACATTCCCATCAATAATGTACAAGGGTTCCAATTTCTCCATATGCTTGTCAACACTTGCTATTTTCTGTATTTTTTACTAGCCATGCTAATGGGTGTGAAGTAGCATCTTATTGTGATTTTGCTTTGCATTTCTTAACAGTTAGTGATGTTGAGTGTCATTTCATGTGCTTATGGCCTATCTATATATTTCTCTGGAGAAATATTTATTCAAGTCCTTGGCCCATTTTTCATTGGGTTGTTTTGTTGCTGTTGGGTTTTAGGAGTTATTTTTATATTTTGGATATTAATCCCTTATTACTTATATGATTTGTAACTATCTTCTCCCATTTTATAGGTTACTTTTCACTCTGTTTATGTTCTTTGATGCACAGAAGTTTTATTTTTAAAATTTTGATCAAGTTCAATTTATCTAATTTTCCTATTGTTTCCTATGGATCATATGGTAGTTCTATTTTTAATTTTTTGAGGAACCTCCATACTGTTTTCCTGAATGGCTACACCAATTTAAACCTCTACCAACAGTGCACAAAGGTTTCCTTTCTCCACATTCTCACCAATAATTGTTAGCTCTTGTCTTTTTGATGATAGCCATTCTAACAGGTGAGAGGTGATATCTCATTGTGATTTTGATTTTCATTTCTTTGTTGATTTGTGATGTTGAGCATCTTTTTTTTCTTTAAATATTATCTTTTTTTAAATTTTATTTTTCAATTATACTTGACATTCAATATTATTTTATATTAGTTTCAGGTATACTGGTATAGTGGTTAAACAATTATACAGGTATAGTGATTAGGCAATTATATAAATTACAAAGTGATTGCCCCAATAGTTGAAGTACCTACCTGGCACCAGACATAGTTATTACAATATTATTGACTATATTTTCTATTTTCATGCACCTGTTAGTCATTTGGATGTCTTCTTTGGAAAAAAAAAAAAAAAGCCTCTTCAGTTTCTCTGACCATTTTTTAATCAGATTGCTTGTATGATATCCTTATAATTTTTATTTCAGCCCCTTATCTATTATGTGGTTTGCAAATATTTTCTCCCATTCCTGAGGTTGTCTTTTTTTAAATTTTGTTCTTTTTGCTGTCTGAGAGTTTTTTGATTTGATATAATCCCACTTGTTGAATTTTGCTTTTGTTTGTCCTCCCATACGTTTTCTTCTAAGATTTTTATACTTTTAGCTCTTACATTTAGATTTTTATCTATTTTGAGTTAATTTTTATATATAACGTAATGTAAGGGTTTAGCTTAATTCTTCTACATGTGGATATTAATTTTCTCAGCATCATTTGTTGAAAGACTATCCTTTCTCCATTAAATGGTCTTGGCACCCTTGTCAAAAATCATTTGGCCACATATGGAAGAGTTTATTTCTGACCTCTAGATTCTTTTCCATTGGTCTATGTATCAGTTTTCACACCACTCTCACAATGTCTTGAATACTATAGCTTTGTTCAATGACCACACCACTCTCACAATGTCTTGAATACTATAGCTTTGTTCAATGACCTTTTTAAACCTTGCCCTGCTGAGTCTTCCACTTCTCAAGCATTCTCATGAGGCCTATTTCCTTAGCGAAACAGAAAGATAATGTGCCTAGGAAGCCATTGATCATCTTTGACTCAAAGTGTGTGCAGTTAGGTAGCAGTCAGGGGCAGGTTGTGAAACTGTTTCTTTGCAGAGTTCCCAGTAGGAAGTGGGACAGAAGCCTCCCCATCCATCAGTAGCACCCAGAAATGGGAGCTTAGACAGACATCTGAAGACCTGCTTTCCCTGTCTGCCTTTCCTTTCTTTTCCCCATAATCCACTAAAAATCGATGACATATTATCTTCCTTTCTCTTCTTGTCTGACCTGAACCTCTTGTATATAAAACACTGTTTTTAAATCCACTAGGTCTACTTTTGACAGTGTCAACAACATTGAAAAGTTTGCTTCCTCATCTTGGCTTACAAATTTTGGCATTTCTCTATAAAAAGTGAAATTTTCTGTTTGGGGGTTTCCTTGGCTCAACTGTTACACAAATCCTAGTTCTCTCCCTCTCTTCCATTTTTACCCCAAGCTAGGAATGTCCAAGCTAAGGGGCATTAGAGAAAAGTATTCCTGAGTGAGAGAGAGGTGACTGGGGCTCTACCTTAGCTGATGCTTTGAAAGGTACGTAAAGAGGAAAACCACTAATTCTGGGCAAGGTTAAAACCTTGAATTGCCTACTGAGTATAAAATGTCAGATTAGGAGATATACACATGCTCAATGTTCCATTAAAATTGCCTCAAACTTAAACCAAGTGTACATTTATTTTTTGTGTTCAGTAGGAACTCTTCAGGCACTAACCTATGAAATAAAAATGCCCTTTGGAAAATGATATGTTCTTGTGAGATATTCTCAACTGAGAAGATTTGAGAGCAGTAACATAGCCAGTACTGCTGACAGTCAGTAAATGGAGAAACAGCTGAAAGTTTGAAAAAGGATACAAAACCAGGAAGAGTAGACAATAGAGAAAGAATATGTGCCTGGCAGGTGTGGTTCAGTGGTTCAGCATCAACCTAGGATCCAGGAGACCATGTTTTTCAGGGCACATGCCCAGGTTGTGGGCTCCATCCCCAGCAGGGGGCGTGCAGGAGGCAGCCAATCAATGAGTCTCTCATCACTGATGTTTCTCTCTCTCTCTCCCTCTCCCTTCCTCTCTCTCAAATCAATAAAAATGTATTTTAAAAAGGAAAGAAAGACTATGCCAACTAGATAGCACTGCCAAGCACTGACCTTGCATGCGGATGGTCAAAGAAACTACTGCTGAATGTTGCAAAGCACCACAGAGGGGTCACTGCCATCTGTTTCTCTGGCATTTGTTTATTCTGTAGAGTTTATGGAGGTTTTCATAAAATGTATTATGTCTGGACTTTACCAAATCCTACACACTGAGTTTTGAGAATCTAAGCCAAAAGGATTTTTACTTCTTTAACTTAAAACTTGATTAAAACATCCAAAATATAGTGCCTCTGATTTGATGACAGCAAAGGATATTTTAGATGCTATTTTTCAAACTTTCCCTCACTTATGGTAATGTAAATAATATTGAGAGGAGGAAGAATATAGTATATTAAATATTCACAAACATCTTAATGATGAGAGTAAAGAAATGCAGTTATGTTTTCTTTTTCATAATATCTGGCACAATTCTGGACTCATAAAAGACCTTAATGTAGCTACAATAAAATGGCCTGCAATGGATTTCAGTGAAACGCAATAAGATACTCAGTTACGGGTTTCATTAAAACACAGTGAATTCATTATCACCTAATCCGGCAGAAACTTTCATTGCACTGGGTTTGTTTTGCCTTCTGCCAAACCCCATCACAGCCTTGGTGCTACGTTATAGCCAATTAACACATTTTAACTGCTTGTTTGCAATACATCATTTTTAAATTACTATTCTAAAGGAGTTTTCTTTTTCTTCATTTTGTTCATTGGATCATTGAAGTAAGCGTCCAGGGGTTTTAAATGCTCTGCTTGATTATGCTCAGAGTTTTGAAGGAATGCCTTTCTAGGGCTATGAGATCCTATCATGCTGAATCATCATATCCTCCCTGCAGTAAGAACATGATCTAGTGCTATTATTTTCTCTGAATTGATAATAAAAAAGGCATAAAAAAGGCTCATAAAAATATAAAATATAAAATGGACTGGAAGCTTCTTGAGAATTTTATTTTCATAGCAGCTACTATATTTCAAGTGCTTATATCAGCTATTGTGCTAAGTTACATTTGTTATCTCACTTGCATGACAGTTCAGTGGTGCATATACTATATACAATTACCCCCACTTTACAGATGGGGGGATATTGAGGCCCTGAGGTGCTAGCACCTAGCTCAAGGTCATAAACCCAGTATAGGTGATGGAACAAGAGATACACTCTGATCCTAACCCCAGCATCAGCACATTCTTTATTCTACCAGGCTCATTCTCTGGGTCTTCGCATCTTTAGGGCCCAGGACAGTGCTTAGCACAGAGCTGGCACTCAAATATTATTTGACTATAATGTCGATGATGCTAACAAATCACTAATAAGTTGCTGCAATTCAGTGCTGTTTTATTTCAATGTGATTCTTTTTAATGGCTATTTTAGGCTGGATTCAACAATTGTTTTATTTGTTTATTGTCAAAATGATTTATGAGCATAAATAGCTCGAAGAGGGCTAGAAAGCAAATGTTTACCATAGCTACAGGGAAGCCAGTCAAAGGGTCAGGGTGTTAAAATATAATTTGGCAATCAGAGGAAGCTGATGGAATGTGGAAGCAAGGAAGAGGGAAAAAAAAGCAAGAAACAAACAAGAGCTCGCCCCTCCTCTTATGTTCTCTATTTTACTTGGTGTCACCATCATTCCCCAGTTACACGAGCTAGAGTCCTAGGATGTATCTCTGATTGTCTCCTCTTTACCTTCTCCATACTCGTTAATCACATGCCCATTCTGAATACTGTGCGTGTTTTTGTAACCTGTCCTCTCTTCTCCCTTGAAATTCCTTTCTGTTTTAATCTCTCGCCTGGATTAAAGTCTTTTCAATTAATCTCCCTGCCTTTATAGTCTTCCCCTTCTTAGGTTCTTGGACCCCATAGGTATAAGAATAACATCAAAATTTCAAATCTTATTAGTTCATGCTCCCCTTTTAAACTCTTTAGTGACCTTTATCCAACTCACTATAAGTCTAAACCAACCCGACCTGCCTTTTTAAGCCCATGCCTATGTGTTGCAAGTGAATAAAACCAATTTGGACAGTATAGCAAATGCCTGTGTGTGTGTGTGTGTGTGTGTGTGTGTGTGTTGTCCTTGTCATCATTCTTTTGTAAATATTAGCTTCTGGTGGAGGGGGGAAATTGGGGACTATACGTTCTCTCTCCTGCATCCTGGCTATTAGATGCTATGTTACAATGAAAGAAAGTCTCAAGTTCCATCCAAGGTAAAAACATGTATTAGGAAAGAGACAAAAAAATCTATATAACCTGTTCTATAGCTCTGGGAGATCCCACAATGTGACCTAAACCCAACGACTGGCACTTTGCATGAAAATCACATACTGAGGTGTGTGCAATGAAGTAGAGACGGAAGGGCTAGAAAGATTTGCAGTCCGATTAGGCAGCAGAAGGCTGAGAAATGCAGGTCCATAAAAGCAAAGGAGCTTTAGAGCTCTGACTCTTTGTTGCATTCTCAGACCTTCATGAAGGAGTAAGCAGATCTAATATATCACTTCTAACAATAGCCTACCTTAAACACCATTAAATTTGCCAATTAACGTTTATTGCTCACATCCCTGAAGATAAGGAGTAGACACTATGGTATAGCTTTTGTAAAAGGTTATCAGTGTTAAGTAACCAATCCTTAAGGTATTATTCCTGACTATGGTATTTCACATATTATGTGAAACCTCTGAATGATTATTGCAATTAAGGCACTTCTAACACTGTTTATCTACCTTTATAACATACAATATGCCCACTTTCAGGCACTTGTAGCTCTAGTGATATGCAACTACTTGTAGTTTCTTCAACAATTTATCCCCAAATGCCAATCACTGTTCTAGTCCCTGTATATACAGTAGTGAACATGGCAGACAAAGTCCCTGTTCTCATAGCACTTAACATTCCAGTGTGGACACAGAAAAAATATATCCCCAATAATTACAAGCTTTATGCAACAATATTCAGACCTCTTTCAGTTACAAGTAAGAAAAATTCAGGTAAACTAATTTACCAATAAAGAAGAATTTTTTTAAATATATGTTTTTATACATTTTAGAGAGAGGGAGGGAGGGAGAGAGAGAGAGAGAGAGAGAGAGAGAGAGAGAGAGAGAGAGAGAGAAACATCAATGATGAGAGAGAAACATTGATCAGCTGCCTCCTGCATGTGCCCTACTGGGGATTGATTCCATATCCCAAGCATGTGCCCTGACTGGGAATCAAACCATGACCTCCTGGTTCATGGGTTGATGCTCAACCACTGAGCTACATCTGCCGGGCCTTGATCAAGTTATTTAAACTTGTCGTACCTCAGCTGCCCCATCTGTAAGAAGAGGTAATGAAATAGCTATCTTATAAGGTTGATCTGGAAATGATATTTGTCAATACCATTCAAGTGCTTATAACAGTACTTTGCACTTTGTAAGTGCTGTATTGTTATCAATGTCTGAATCCAGTGGCAGAAATCATGTGATCAATTAGCAACGTTTGCTGTGGTTCCAGGAAAGAGGTGATTATACATGTCATAAAGTTGTCATCCCTGGTAGAGACAAAAGGAATACTTAAGCTCAAAGAGGCTACTTTGGGAATGAATGACAACTGTGGCCACACAAAAACCGGACAATTCAAATTCATTGAAATAGATATAATTTCTTAAGACCCTGCTCTAACATTGTAAGCAGCAAAGAAGAGAAAGGCAATGACTCAATTATTCTCAAGGTGGGAAAGAGTGACAATAGGATAGTAAATTCTATAATCTACAATCTATAGTATAATCTAAAATCTATAATGACTTCTTGAGAAGGCTTAAAAGTCACCAAGACACAATGAAAAACTAAGAATATGGAAGCTTGGAGTACTGGTGACAAAGATGGACAGAGTTAAGAGCCAAAACCTAAACATTTACCTGTCTTTACGTTTATGGGATCTGGAGAGTATTATAATATACGTGAATTAATATCTGCTGGTAAATTTAGAATAATCCAAGTAAGAATTAAAACAACACCTCTGCTTGATCTTATGAATTCAGCCTGTTTCTAATTGGAATCTTTCCCAGAAATCTGAATTATTTCCCTGCTCCCACATGCTGCTGCTGCCAATGTAACCTGAATTTTCTCTGCATTCTTGCCATCACTGATGAAACAGTAACTCCCGTTTGGTCCCTCTGGCTGGATTTTGGCATATGCATAAATGCTTCTGCTCCCCTATTGGCTTTCCTTAGTCTCTACACCTCTTAAAGTCTATCAGCATGTAATTTTCCTTATTAGCTACTCTGTTCTCCTCAGCCTCGTTTCTGGGTCTGACTACTTATCCATCAGTGGTGCAGGAACTTGATTCTTCTGGGACCCAGTGACCGTGTATCTATGAACAATTAGTATGATTCATTAGCCTACATAAGCACAAGTCCTACACTGTATCGAACATATGTACAAAAGCAGGCCTTTCTTCCTAGTCAAAGATTCCAAATGTATCTTGTGTGTAAGTTTAGGCAATTTGCCTATATTTCTGGGGCTCTTTGCCTCTATTTGTGAAATTGCACATGTGGAGAAAATATAAGGGATTTAAAACAATTTGAGTTTCTCTGAAGAAAGCATATATATAAGCCTAAAGAAACCTGTTCCTTGCTCAGTACCATGAATAAATAAGTTGGAATACATTTCTGGCATAGACCTTAGTTCATGGAAAGAAAAATAATAAGTAGGATAATATGAATTAGTTGGAAATATCTAGAGTAGAACATCAGATTATATGTTTTAATATAATCTTTTAATCCTTATAATTTATAAGTAACTGTGTGACCTCAGGCAAGTCACATAATCTGCCAACCAGGGAAAATGCAACTGCTCTGCCTACTGCTCAGAGTTGTTACTTTTGCAGAGGTGTAGAAAAGTACTGCAGAAATCTCTAAACTTCTCCTTCCCATCCATAAAAAAATAATAAAAATTTTAAAATATATTTCTTAATCAATGAAATGGTAATTTAATGCAAATACTAACTTAATCATTTAACGTTTTAAATTCAAAACTTATTAGGATAAATACTTATTAGGGAATATGCCATTACTTTTAGTATTAGCATAGACAGAGATCTTGCTGATGAATGATAAATCTATTGATAGTCTTACAGGACACCAATAAAGATGGTTTTATGTAACAAATATTTGGTCATTGCATATAAAATCTTATTAATCTTGTATAATAGGAAACCATTTGACTTCGTTATTTTGTATCTTGTGATAAGGCAAAAATTATCATTGAAGATTCCAGATAGGTTTGCATGATGGTTAGTGGACACTCCTTTCAAATCACATGCATCAAAAGGAGAGCTATTTGCACATTTGAATGCCTATGCTTTTTTTATGTCTTAACCATTTTTTTTTATATTGCCAAATGATTGCAAATAATCATGGATGGCCCATATAAGTGAGCAGCAGAGACTCCAGCACAGATTTTAAGCACATGGTGTTATTTTGGCATTTGACACTTCATGCTTTTGCAATTCTCCTTCTCACAAAGGTAGCTCCCTTCTCTGGATTTTCCATCCCAGGAACCACTTGATACTGTAAATCTTGCCTTTTTCTCTTCTTTCTGTAAGGATTTACCCACTTCCTGTCCCCGTGTCAGGAACTGTTCGTTGCTGTTCAAGTTAACATCTATCTGATTTGATAAAGAATCACAGGGAATGTGTGCTATAGATAGAATGTCCTCCTCGAGTGTGATCCATGGGATGCCAATTCACCGAGTTACTCTGAAAAATAAATCTGAGGTTAAATAAAATTGGGAAATGCTGTATATTACATCACCCTCTTAGTAATTCAAAATGTACATTAGCATACTTAAAGGTCTTCAAAAGTCCAGCAGCCAAGAATCTGATTTCACTTTATTTAACACCATGTTTTCCAAACTTATTTGAACATGTAACTTTATTTTCAAATCACACTTAGTAACGATTCTCAGAGCACTAATCCTCCAGAGAACAGATTTTCTGTATTAGAGCACAAACTGTATTAGATAATGTTACTGACATGATATGTTATACATTTTCCATAACATATTTATATTTAACAGAGACTCTTTAAAATTAAACATTTTTTATATGTTTTTATTGATTTTAGAGAGAGGAAGGGAGAGGGAGAGATAGAAACATCAATAATGAGAGTCATTGATCCACTGCCTCCTGCAAGGCCCCTACTGGGGATTGAGCCTGCAACCCAGGCATGTGCCCTGACTGGGACTCAAACTGTGACCTCCTGGTTCATAGGTCGATGCTCAACCATTGAGCAACACTGGCTGGGCTTATTTACTTTTTAAATTTGTGACAGTGCCTGTGGTAGGCACTCAGAAATTCTTTTTAATGGGGGAGTGTTTCACTATTGTGAAGGCACAGTTCAAGTAATAAAAAGGACAGATAAAAGAGAGATTAAGAAATCATCAAAGGAACAGTTGAAAACTAATTCCTGTAATGGAAGGCTATCAGCTCCCTGATTGAAAGGACCTATTGTCTAGCACCAAAAAAAAAAAAAAAATTAAAAGACCCACTAAAGCAAGCAATCATAAAATGTAGGACTCTCGGGACAAAGAGAAGCTCCCAAAGAGAAAAACAAATAGGATACATTCAAGAGATCAAGAATCAAAATAGCTTCAAACATCTTAATATTAATACCAGAAACTAGAAGGCACTAAGAGTCTCAGGAAAAAATGATTTTAATCTAAAATTTCATATGTAACCAAACTGTCAATCAGTTTATATTTTCACATGTTTTCACACATGAAAGGTCTCAAAAAAAATCACAGCTACTGGAGAAAGAATTCTACCAAAATGAGAAATTAAACCAACAAAGTGAGATTCAAGAACCAGGTGATTCAATGCATGAGAAAGTGACAGAAAGATGAGAGGAATTACACTGATGATGGCCAATGGAAGCCCCAGAAAGCAGTTACTCAACAAAGCTCAAGTGCAACAAGTACAGATTAGTTTAGAAGAGGGAAGGCTCCAGAAAACCATGGATCCTACAGATTACTAGACTGGTTTAAGCATGTGGGCAGCCATAGAAAAACCTAGATATAATTGAAAGAAAAATTGACAAATAAAAAGTATAGACAATTATTAAGTTAATGGAAAAAATGCTGTATGTGAAAGAACATGTTACCAAGAATGCTATGCTCTTTATCTCAGTTACCATTTTAGCAAGACCCTGAACCCATTTACCCAAATTTAGAGTTGGCAATGCTCTTGGACCATGAAGTTTGCATTAGGGTGACCATAACAATTGTCCAAATTTGGAAACTTTTGAGAGTGAAAAAGATGTGCTATTAATAGTTAATATAAAACAGTAGACACAATGTGGGTCTCTGCTAAGCAAACTGTAACACATGGTGATCCTACCTGTCATAAAAATACCACTTTCCGCCTAGTGACAGCTTACTTTTCAATGCAATCAAGATACTCAGGGGAAAATAAACTGCTGAACTTGGAATCTCCCTCCTAATACATAATTAAGAATATCACAACCTGTTCCTGAAACAGGAGTCAGATGATTTATTTGCAGGTGTTCAGGCATGCATAGCTATGTGAAAATAAGTAAAGAATTCTCATTCATGAAAGTAATTGGAAAATCACATTCTTGGAATAGGAATTTTTGCCATTTATAATAAACAAGTATTTAATAAATTACTGATATTAGCAAATATGGGTTTCAAGAGTTTCTCAATAAGGCTCCAAATGTGTATCCAGTTAAACCTAATATTAGAGCTCTGACAACTTGATTTCATTAACTAATGAAAAACTCCCCCCTTCCTATTTTTTTTCCAGCCCTTCTCTATTAGATAGGCTGATTCATTAATTATATTAATAATGTGGAGAACCCTCTCTCCAACCCCAATATTCTCTCAAAATCCCCATTGCACATATGCAATATTTTAAAAATACATATAACTGACCCACTATCAGAGGGCCAAAATAAAAATATTTCCTAGTTCAACAACATGGCTGGAGCTCTGTGACAACTCTTCAAAATTAAAGGTAGAATTTTTTCAAGCACCATTATGAATATATTCATAAGGATGTTCGTTGTGATTCCCTGACAAGGAATCAAGACTTGACCATTGGTCTTATCTTTCAGAGCTTTTCCCATAACGTGTACCGTGAGCAGAGGATAGGCTATTACCTTAATCTTCACATTTCCATTTGATAAGTTTACATGGGCCCATTCTGACGTGTTCTGTGCTATGCAGAAAGAAGAAGACTCACAGCTTCAAAGGTTTTCCATGTTTCTATAATGTTTATTATGAGTTAATTTGTTCAAATGAATTAACATAACTACTAAATAAAACTACACACCCAACACTACTAATAGAAAAGATTTATCCAAACCTAAGTAGATATTCAGATTAGAAAATTGCTTACTTGCAGAGAAGCTTGGGGGGGGGGGGTTAAGCTTATTATTCTTCTATTCCTTTTTTAAGATTCTGTTTTTACTATATTTTATTTGTATTATTTTTATGGAATGAGCTGAAAAGGGGAGACACATTAATATTAATGCCTTTGCCATTTTACTTTTTAGAAGAGCATATAATGACTTGAACATTTAAATATCATTGTTATCTGTGAAAATCCCTGGATGTCACTTTTTTTTTTTTAATATATCTTTATTGATTTCAGAGAGAGGAAGGAAGAATGAGAGAGATAGAAACATCAATGATGAGAGAGTCATTGATCAGCTGCCACCTGCACGCCCCCAACTGGGGATCGAGCCCGCAACCCGGGCATGTGCCCGGGAATCCGATTGCAATCTCCTGGATCCTAGGTTGATCCTCAATCACTGAGCCACACCCGGTAGGGCTGGATGTTGCTTTAACTAGTGCTTATAAAATTGAAGCAACTTTAAACATTTCTTCACACTCCTGAACAATTCTGAAAATTATACTTAAAAAAAAATCTTTGTTTTTCTAGGTTGAGATGGGATAAAGATAATATGGGTGATTCTATAAAATTTTCTTCCTATGCATGCGCACGTCTAGCCTCACGTGCCCGTGCCCAAGCAACCCAACCTAGATCACTGAGCCATCAGCATCTTGGAAAAGAAAGTGCCAGCCTGAAGGGAAGCTATTCAGGAAGAGTCACAATAAATTAAATAAGTTGGTTCGACCAAAATTTCAAGTAGATATCAAGGTTCTATTTTGAAGTGATAAGGTATTCACAATTTAGGTTGGGGTGTGTGTGTGTGTGTGTGTGTGTGTGTGTGTGTGTGTGTGTGTGTGTCTCCTTCTGTGTCTATGTGACACTTTGTTGTGTAGTGGTAAGTTTCTGAAAAGTAATTTCACATCCTGAGCTCTAATTCAAATTGAGCTGGGATCAGTGAAGGCGGGGTCACTGTTTTGAGCAACTGGCAATTTCTTTGCATAATCTCAGTGAGGCCTATGCCCATAAGGGTATACAGGACTACTAATGAATGCAGTGAGGGACTAAAATTGCTGAGTTTGTCCTTTGTAACTTTTAACTCTTTTCTGCCTCCTAAAAAGAAACTTTTAAATAGACCTTTCCCCCAGTGAATGAAATCTGTTAGCATGTAATTAACGTCTACTTAAAAAAAAAATGGCTATATTCAACCTCAAGCCCTACAATATGAAACTGGGATTATATAGACAAAGCCTATTACCTGAAAGAGAAAATAAACTAGAGATGTCTATCCACTTGGGTGCTTCAATATGTCAAAGGCAATTTGGAGTTGTAGGTAACTTTTTAAAACCCATCAGCCTTAAAAGCCAATTAGCATTCAAGGAAGCACAATTGTGAGGGTTTACAAGGTGCTCTTTCTGAAGATAAAAGGCCTTTCAAGGGGCTTTGTTCCTTGAACAATGTCTAGTCAGCCTTGGCAGGGAAATCTGTCAGGTGCCTGTGTAGCAGTAATGGCACAAGGTCAGGAAGCAGGCAGATCTTCTAAAGCCTCTACAAAACAGTCCCAGAAGCAATCAATCAGCAATCAACCAACCAGCCTTTCCCAAGTTACTATTCTTGTCAGGCTCTAATAGTTGAAAAGTGAGTGGAAATGTGAAAGTTAGACATTGAATAGTTTTTATACTAACAAAGTTCAGCTTTGGCAAGGTTCCTTAGAAATGGCCCAACCCCACTCAGTGATTAGTTTCATAGACCACAGTGGTTTCACCAATATAAGAATTTTCAGTAGAATTAGATTGATGCCCTAAACCTTGAAAGATTACGGTGACCCATACATTAAAATGTAATAAAAAATAAAATTTCATTTTTCAAAATGACACAAAACTTGAGTACAAGTTAAATTAAATATTTCAGATAATTTTTATTAGAAAATCTAATAAATTCATTAAAGCTGAACTTTGCTGGTGTTCTAAAAATGATTTTAGTCTGAGTTTTGGATTACTTGGTACTAGATCTTGGATAAGATTTCTATTACCAATCAGAAACATTCTGCCTGGTCATCCTTCCAAATTGCGCTTACTAAAGCGCACACCACAGACAAATTTTCAAAATTGATACAATTGCAAAGCTGAAGTATTTTGGGAGCTCCCACAGGCTTCATAATTTTTTCACTTAACTTTATTTTTAGCTCTTGCAAATGTAATATTTGTTGGTGTGTAACTGAATGCCAAGAAAACATGTTCAGCCAAAGTGGTCAGTGTAGTAGAGGTTTAGAATTTTAAAATTTCTCAGTTTCTCCATATTTGTTTTTAACCTCTTAAACCTTATTAATGAGCACATTCATTTCTCAGAGGTGAACAGTAATCATACATGTAGTGCCTTTTAACAATGATAGTTTAGCCTATCTATGTAGCGGAAAAGACTCAGGCCGTACACCGGAGGGGGCGAAAGGATTCCTTTATTTAAGGCATGCGGTCCCAGAGGAGGCAGTCTCCAAATTCTGGGCCCTGAACAAAGGGCATGGGTCAGCTTTATAGGGTCGTAGGTCGGGCCTGCTTTTGGCTCGAAAATAGTGGGCGGGGTTACAGAGGTAAGGTAAGGTTACATATACATTCAGGCAGGTAATCTGATACCTGAAATGGGGAATCTTCCTAAAATCTTCCTATAAATGAGGCAGTTCCTGCCTCATTTATACACAAGACCAAATCTAGCAGTCTCTTAAGGAATTTTAGTTTAAAAATCAAATTAGTCAGGATTTAAAAAATAGTAATTCAATAGCTCATTTAAGTAAACCAATTAATCATTTGGTTGGCTATTTTTTTATTTTTATTTTTTGCCATCTCAGGTACTTTTAGATAGTGTAAAAGCAATTCATTGGAAGACATACAAATACAAGCCTATGATAACCTCCAAACTAAAAAATAGAATTATCATAAGGCAGTACTCATATAGCCATTAAGAAAGAGGAAAAATTAGCATTCATTAACAACTAGTCTTCAAGTACCTTGCTATGTTTTATTTGTTATTTATTTCCTCTTTGCATTAACCCTGTAAGGTTGATGTTATTATGATAATATTGAAGGTGTGGAAACTGAGGCCTAGAGATATTAAATAACTTGATGATGGCTAGTAAGGGGTAGATCCAAGACTGGAGCCTGGATAGGCAGACTTTAGAAACTTCTCACTTTTTTAGGCAGACTTCATTATAGTTAAGAGTTGCGGCTCTGTAGCCAGATCGCCAAGGTTTGAATCCCTTAATTTCAGTTTTTTCAGTTACTAGTTGTGTGGCCATGAGGAAGTATTTTAATTCTTGGGGCCTCAGTTTCCATACCTGTAAAATGGAATAATAATGTTGCCTACCTCATAGAGTTGGTATGAAAATTAGTGAGTAAAAATAACTGAAGTTTTTATTTTCTTTTTCCTTTTTTTAAATCGTTTTTAAATTTTTCAATTACAGTTGACATACAATATTATATTAGTTTTAGGTGTATACCCCAGTGATTAGACATTATATAATTTTCTAAGTGATCATCCCAATAGATCTCATACCCATCTGACATCATACATAGTTATTAGAATATTATTCACTGCATTCCCTATGCTGTACTTTACATCCCCATGACTATTCTTTATTACCAATTTGTATTTTTTAATCCCTTGACCTTTTTCACCCAACCTCCCCCCCTCATCTGGCAACCATCAAAATGTTTGCTATATCTATGAGTTTGTTTCCCTTCTGCTTGTTTTTTTTTAAATATTTATTTATTTATTTTTTGGTTTATCCTCACCTGAGGATATTTTTCCCATTGCTTTTCAGAGACAGTAGAAGGGAGTAAGGGGGATATATATAGAGAGAAACATCAATGTGAAAGAGACACATCAACTGACTGCCTCCTGTATGCTCCCCCACCAGGGGTGGGGAGCAAACTTGCTACAGAGGTCCATGCTCTTGACCAGGTATCAAACCAGTGACCCTTCAGTGCGCAGGCCAACACTCTAACCACTGAGCCACACTGGTCAGGGCCTGGTTTTTTATTTAAAAAAATATTTTTTACTGTTGATAGTATTAGAGATGTCCCTTGTCCCCCCCACCTTTGCCCACCTGCACCCAGCCCCCACCCCACCCCAGGCCTTCCCCACACTACTGTGTCCATGGGTTATGCATATATGCGTACATGTTCTTTGGTTATTCTCTTCCCTCACCCTCCACCTTCCCTACCCTCTGGGAACTGTCATTCTGTTCCATGCATCCATGCCTCTGGACCTATTTTGTTCATCAGTTTCTTTTGTTCATTAGATTCCACATATTTGTGAAATCATGTGATACTTGTCTTTCTATGATTAGCATATTTCACTTAGCGTAATACTTTCCAGGTCCCCCCATGCTGTCTCAAAGAGTAAGAGATCCTTCTTTTATACAGCTGCATAGTATTCCATGGTGTAAATGTACCACAGCTTTTTTATCCACCCATCTACTGATGGGCGCTTGAGCTGTTTCCAGATCTTAGCTGTTGTAAATAGTGCTGCTATATAAAAAAAAAAAAAAGGGTGCATATGTTCTTTCTGATTGGTTTTCAGGCATCTTAGGATATATTCCTAGAAGTGGAACTGCCATTTGACCCAGTGATCCCACTTCTCCTACCACTCTTGATGTGTCTTCTTTAAATTCCTAGTTGTAGGACTTTCATTCAGCTAGATTTCAGACAGTTCTAAATGCTGATTGTTCTGTTGTCTAGTTGTAATTTTGATGTAGTTGTGGGAGGATTTGAGTACTGTGTTTACCTATGCCACCATCTTCACTGGAAATCTCAGCAAAGTTTTTAAAGCTTTTAGAATAATGCTTGGTACAAAGAAAGTGCTGAATTAATGGTCAATATTGTTACTATTTTTATTATATCATACAGTTGATCATTGTCAATAATGAGAGTCTGTTAGTATTTCAAACCAAGTAGCTCATTAAAATAAAGTCCTTGTCCACAAATGTTTGCAAATCAATGGGGAAAAATGACAAAACTAGGATTTCCTTACCAATTTGATATAAAAGTAATTTTCTCTGAGTATTTTTTAAATATCAGAACTTGTCTGAATATTTAGCATAGTATTTCCCTGTCTTTTAAAAGCCATGTCTTTTTGGTACATATAAAAAGTTTTAAATTACCCTAAATATTTGTAATTTTAAGATAACCTATATTAAAGATTTAAAACAGATTAAAGCTAATGTTATAATGTATATCAACTGTAATTAGAAAATAATTTAAATTTTTAAAAATCTGTTTCCAACAAAAGAGTTAATGCAGCCAGCCAGGGGTAGCTTTCTTTACCTTCAAAACACACTTTCCAATTATTTTTACATTTGAGAAATATTGATTTAGCAGATATGACAATATGAGCTGAATGTCCTTGGACAAGTAACATAGTCTCTGAGAACCTCAGTCACCTGCTGTAAAACTGGAATAAATTACACAGATTTTATCTCCTTGCCAGGATGTGCTGGGAATCAAATCAAATGCTAGATATGGAGGTTCTTTCTATTCCATAAGGCCTGATCTGAAAAGGACACATGGTTATTGTTGTGGATGGCAGAAAACTTGGCATCTTGCTGTTAGTAGCTCATTCATCTTTAGCCAGAAGCATCCACAAGTATTTTGTTGTTCCCAAAGTCAAAGTAATACAAACATTTTTATCGTAGCTGATAAGTAATATTTCCCTGTTAGGAAGGACAGCTCTGTGAAGAAAAACATACACAGAACCACGTTAGTTTTTCAAATGCTTTCTTATCCAGGTCCACTTAGGCAATTTATAATTTAATGGAACGACTATTAAGCATATTCAATGCAGATACAGTCCTTATGATCATGATATTGTAAGGAACATATACTGTGAGTCACCACCATTTAATATAAAGTGATATACACATTTTAGGACTCTTTTATGATAATAACTAGAATGAATCAGAGAACCATTCAGAATGAATATATTCCTGGTCACTGATTGTGAAAAGAATGCCTAATATACCATGTTCATTATTGGTGCAAGCTCCCCTTATTGCTATATTTACATGCAAATGACTTAGTTTTTTCTTCAATTTAAATAGAATTCTCCATTATAAAGAGCTAAGTGTAAAACTATAAAATAAAATTTATCAGCCGTTGTTGTTTTTTTAAAGTGGTCCTGAAAAAATAGGAGACAGCTGCTGGCAAATTAATTCTATTTTCACTTTATCACTGGAATTATAGCAAGTTTTAGGGCAAAAAAAAAGGGCACTATTTCATCTCATCTAGACTTGTCTTTTTCTCAATACTGATGGATGCAAGAAATGCAGTTATGGAGGCCCAGCTGGTGTGACTCAGTGGTTGAACATGCACCTGTGATCCAGGAGATCGCTGTTTGATTCCCGGTCAGGGCACATGCGCGGGTTGCAGGCTCGATCCCCAGCAGGGGGCGTCCAGGAGGCAGCCAATCAATGAATCTCTCATCGTTGATATTTCTCTCTCTCTCTCTCTCTCTCTCTCTCTCTCTCTCTCTCTCTCTCTCTGAAATCAATAAAGATATATTTAAAAATAAAGAAATGCAGTTATTGGGTAAGAATTAACTTTGTGACTACAGAGGGAGAGTTGGAGAAGCGAAGGAAATACAATGAAAGGGTAGAACAGAAAGAACTTGGGTCAGGAATACAGGGAAAGGGGTCTGGAAATGTTTGCAGCTGCACAAATGTGGAAGAGTGGGCTGTGAGTCACACATATACCAAAACAATTTTGCGCCTCATTCTCCTGACTTTACTCCTGCTTCCCTCATCCGCTGTCCTTCCCATACACGTGTACATTTCAGACTAGATCAGTTCTAATCCTTGCTGTCATTCAGTTTAAAGCACAAATCAGATTTGACGTACAGCAAAATGACTGCATTGCATCCTTTTTATGTAAAGAGCAATTTTAATGCTTTGCCAGGATGAAAGCTAGTTGAAATACTGATGTCTTTCTTTGTTGTCTCCTATCATAGTGTTCAACTTTTTTAATTGCTTCAATTGATGTTTTTCTGTGAATACAAACTATAGTAAATCGTCAGAATACCACATAAATTATTCCAAATTAAAAACAAAACAAAAGCTTTGCCAGTGACTGGCTTCCTTTTGAATTATGTCTAGGAACGGGGATTGCTAAAGAAATTAACATTTTCAGGAGGATTATGGGAGGAATGCCTAAATTGCTGCTTTAAGGTCATAGTTCTGAAAACATGTTAGCAATCTTTATTTACTAGTAAGTCAATACTTAAAACATTATAGAGCTTCAAAAATCTCAGATATTATCTGTTCTAATCCTCTCATATTATAGGTAAGGAAACAGTACTCTTAATGGCAGATCTGGGAGCAGGGTATGCTTTGACTCTGTCCATTGGGAATTTCCACTCTATTCCAACTTTTCCTATCAGAACACAGTCACAATGATATTTATATTAAAATAAGTCCTATCAATTGCCAAATGTTTGTTAGTTTTTGTTTGTTTTCTTAAATTATTGCCCTGCTTGAAAGTAACTTAGGTATGTTTCTTTTAAAATGTGTGATTTAGACTTTTGACTATATCAGAATTGCCTCCCTCCCAATTATACTTAATTACTGAAATTTTATCTCTAGTTGCATCTTGAAGTTTTGCTAACTTTCATAGTAGGAACTTAGTAAACAATGGTAAAGTTTTGTACATATTTGCTGTCCTGGTATTTTTATTACATCAAAATAGTTAATAAATCAGTAACTCTACCATGGATATAATGGTAAAGGAAATTAACAATGAAAAAAATGATTTTTAGAAAAGTAGACTTCAAGACTTTTACTTTAGATCGTGATATTACTTTATACCCATTATCAGATTTATGACACATGATTTGAATTTTTTGAATTAATTACTCTCCAAAATATATTCATTCCTGTGTAATTCAAAATGTCAAAATAAACCCATATAGAAAGCAAGCCTAGTTTATGTTTATAAAAATATAAAATTCCCTGGAGCCTGGCCGGTGTGTCTCCATGGTTGAACGTCAACCTGCTAACCAGGAGATCTTGGTTCGATTCCCAGTCAGGGCACATGCCCAGGCTGTGGGCTCGATCCCCAGTAGGGGATGTGCAGGAGGCAACCGATCAATGACTCTTGTTCATCATTGATGTTTCTGTATCTCTCTCTCCCTCTCCCTTCCTCTCTCTGAAATCAATAAAAACATATTTAAAAAAAAAACAACTTCCTAGAATACTTATTGAATGGTTCTTTTTTTTTTTTTTTTTTTTAAGTGAGCATGAGATTACTTACATTTCAGTCAATGCACAGGCTGGCCATCTCAGCCCTCATCTCAGTGGCTCATGACACAGGCATGCGGTGTCCTCCTGCCTCCTTTTCACTGTTCAACGTGAACTGTGCTCTTCTTTTACTTTTCCTGTCAGAGCTGACCGTGTATGTGTTTTATTCTTTACAGACCTGTCAGATGGTTAGCTGGCAGATTTATTGATTATTCCTTTAGCGTACACTGCATTTCATTGGTTCTAAGACACATGTTGTTTTTCTATGTTCAACATCTTTGATATAGGAATGCATCCAAATGTCTATGGCATCTTATCATCAACTGGGTGTAAATTGGTTATCATTGTCTACATGGTGAACTTGATCATAATTGTTCATGTGGTCATCTTTCTGATGATTAGTGACATTGAGTATCTCTTCATATGTCTATTGGTCAGCTGTATTTCCTCTTTGGAGAAGTGTCTATTCAGGATCTCTGCCTATTTTTTAATTGGATTGCTTGCTTTATTGGTGTTGAGTTGTGTGTGTTCTTTATACATTATGGGTATTAACTACTTATATGATGTGTCATGGGTGAATGTGTTCTCCCTTTCAGTAGGTTGTCTTTTCATTTTTCCTAATGGTTTCCTTTGCTGTGCAAAAACATTTTAGTTTGATGTAGTCCCACTTGTTTATTTTTCTTTTGTTTCCCAAAAGTTGATATATCAGAAAAATATTGCTAAAAGGAATGTCCGAGATTTTACTGCATGCGGGAAGGGCCTGCTGGGTACCAAGGCCATTTTCCACCAGTTATGAGCCTGGGACAGGTCTGTAAAAGGCACAAGGCACCCAAAGATTCATCTCTGCCTGCTGCCTCCCTGCTAAGCTCAAAGAGCTACTGGTAGATCATGAGTTGCGTGAGGTAGGTTCTCAGTGAGTTACCAGGTAGGGATGAATGGTGTTTACCACAATGATACAGTTTCAAATTCAGTGCCAGTGCTGGGTCTGCTGCCACTGATCAAATGTCTCAGGGTACACCAAGGTCAGCTGCTGCCTGCCTGGGCCTGCAGACCTTTGTGGTGGGGCAGGGTCTCAAGGAGTAGTCAGGGTGAGGCCAGTAGTGTTTAACAGACTAAAACAGATTTAAGTTTTGGTTGTGTGGAGGGAGGGCTTTGTACAGGGATTGTGGTATGGGTCCATGCATGCAAGGGGGGAAATGACCCTCACCCCAAAGCCACACAACTCAGTCTCTACCTGTGTGTCCTGATACCCCCCTGAATCTGTCCAGATCTCCTTGAGAGACTTCCAAGAAAGACTGCAGGCCCAGGCTGCCTGCAGTTAGCTGATTTCTTATTATGGTGCAAGCTTTGCAGTGTAGTACTACAGGGATTCAGGAGGCTGGGGCTAGTGGGCATCCCTAGGTTGATGCAGTGGGGTAGGGGGGCAGTGCTAGTTGGGCACATGGGGAAAAATTGCCCTTGCCCCAGAGCGAATGAAGACACATTTCACTGGGTAAGGACAAAAGAATGATGGATTCCTGAAGGGGCAAAAAGGCACTGAAGATGAATCTAACTTTTGTGATTTTGCTGAGGCTGCCTGGGATAACATCTTACTGAAATGTATTAAAGCAAGCAAATAAAGTTGCAGGTGTATTTCAACACTACATACAGTATGTACACAACTATTTGTTTTCTCTCCTTCTGTTTCTAGAGTGCTGATACCACCACAAATGGTAAATAACTGAATAGAAGTCACTTTTATTTCTTCGTATAAGTCCAGAATACCCAGATGCGAAATCAAATATTCAGTCTTCCGGCTGGATATTTTATCTCCATGATGCCAAATGTTCAACTGCTTGCAAAGTGCTGAACTATTAATGACATTTTTTTTTGTTTCTTTGCAATGCTTTGGCAATAGTAAGACAAATCCATTGCCCAATTAGAAGCTCGATTCTTTGGCAAACTGCTCAATTGCATCATTGGGTCCTGTTTATCTACTGACAACTTGGTGTAGTGGCAAAAGTTCTGGACAATGTGAGTATACTGCTAGGGTCCAAATCCTTCTTCAGCTACTCACTAGCTGTGTTACCTTATGGGAGTTAAATAGTATTTCCTTGACTATTTCTGAATCTTCAAAATGAAGATAGTAAGAATACCTAATAGAATGTAAAGTGCCTGGTATATCATGAGCATTCAATAAATAGTATCTTTATGTTACTCCTTATAATAAATCATTCCGTGATGTCCTAGAGCTCCCTTGGAAAAAGGCAGGGGATGGATGACCCTGGTGGCTCTGAGGTTCCCAAATTCATTTCTTACATTTGTTAAAACAGATCTAGAGGGACTTGAATGGTATGAATGCCAAGCCAGATGGGAGGTGGGCTTGCAGGACCTTGCAGTGTCCTTCAAGCACATACAGTCCTGTCAGGGTGTGTGATCCCATTCTTTCCCAACTGTTTACAACATAAGCAAGGCAGGAGGTCTTTCTTCATTTTGTTTTAAGTGGCTATATGATTCTAAGCAGCGATAATAGCCACTGCTAATCTCTACAAAATGCGAGAGGAATTTCTTATTAAGGACCTTTGTCTTGGAATTTGGATTTAAGATGTATAACCTAAGTGGAACCAGAGGGGGAAAAATAAGCTATTTAGTTTTGTATGTTCCAGGCAGAAATAATTGTCCTTCAGAGGTGTACCCTATGGACACAGCCATAGTGAGGTGGTTTTTGTTCAGGGGTCAGCCATTAACCAAACTGTGAAGGAGGTGATGTTAATCCTTAGAATTGTTCTGCCATCATTTTTTTTAGTTTATTTTTATTAAGTTTATTGGGGTGACAATGGTTACTATGAATCTGCCATAATTTTGACTGATGTTTGGCCCCTGTGTAATGCCTCAGCCCCAGGTGTCCACTGCCTTCCTCACGGCCTGGATCTTGCCAGTCATGATGGAATGGTATCTGGTAAATTGTCTATAAGGTGTCAGATACCTAATCTATTACCTCTCTAAGAGAAATTTGAAATTGACTGCTCATAAAAGACAATTCCATATTGGTGGGAATTACACTGTAAAGAGTCTCAAAGACAGAAGGGGAACACATAGAGATCAGGAGATTGTAATCTTTATGTCCCAACTACATATTATCCTGGAGTGTAAAGCCAGCCCCTTGAGGTCTTATCAAGTGGCAGTGGTCAGAAAGCTAAACTGTTCAAAATTCAATAATTATAACTATTTCCCAAGTGTCAGTGAGCCTCTAGGGTTGAGATAACCTTGAAAGAAAAATAATGTAAGGTTAAAAGAAAAACAATTTTGGTTTACAATCCTGTCAATCAATCTGTTAACTTTCAGTGTGGTTAAGGCACCCAAAACCTATCAGGATCAAGAGAATTATTTACTTTCAGTCCAAATGCTTGTAACGCATTAGAATATACAGCTTTAGGAACTCACTAACTGAATTTTTATGATTCAGAACCCAGTCTCCTAACTTGACAATATCATTGCCTCTTTTCCTATATAAATGAAATGTAGCATCTTTTTATAAAAATTTTGATATAACTAAACTTAATAGGAAGTTCAACATATTTATGTTTATTTTAGCATGTTATATAAAGATCTTATAAAATAATTGCTTACAAATAAATCTTTTGCAAATAGCAACCATTGTGAATTAAGAACCATTTATATTTCTTATTTTTCCCCCTACTTATAGAATTCTGAACACATGTCCAAAACCATTTTATCATGGTCTGTATAACTATCAAAATAGCTGTGATATGATTTAAAATTTTTATTATTTCAACTAAATCAACATAAATTTGAATGAAAGTACTATATGATTTTAGAAGAAATAGGACTGAAAGCTTTACATTTCAAAAGCATGAGACTAGATGGATGGGCCCTGAATTGCTCAAAGAGCATAATTTACTGTAGTAGGAATACATTTAAATCTTTTTTAAAAACCTCACTGGACATAGACATGCATTTTTTGAAACTTAAATTGTTGCAGCAGGGCTCTTTGTTAATATGTGCTATACACCTCTCCCTATAAAATACATCACATTCTCCAAAGGAAGTAAAATGCAAACTTCCCTATTATGGTCCATCTCCTCAGGCAAAACTGTATTCGACGAAACACTCACGTAAATTCTGCCCCCGAAGTGCTTTTCACTTTCCAGACATACATGCCCAGGAGTCTGCGGCTCTGTCCCCACTTTTACGGGGTAATGCTGCTCTCAGAAGAATATCACATGTCAGTGAACTAAACTCAGTGTGTATGACTAGAAAATCTACTATTTTAAAATTGCACTCATATAATTGAACATATGCAATTATACACTGTGTCAAAATAGGTCTCTTTGTACAGAAGAGACTAAGTTATTTACTAAGCCTCACTTTAAGATAATTTATAGACACCTCTCCCAAGAAAACATACAAATGGCCAACAGATATATGAAAAGATGCTCAACTTCACTAGCTCTTAGGGAAGTGCAAATCAAAACTACGATGAGATACCACCTTACACCTGTTAGAAAGGCTGTTATCAACAAGACAGATAATAACAAGTGTTGGAGAGGTTGTGGAGAAAAGGGAACCCTCATTCACTGCTGGCGGGCATGTAGACTGGCACATCCCCTATGGAAAACAGTATGGAAGTTCCTCAAAAAATTAAAAATAGAGCTACCGTAGGACTCAGTGACTTCTATTTTGGGTATCTACCCAAAAAACTTGAAAACATTTATTTGCAAAGATATATGCACCCCTATGATCATTGCAGCATTGTTCACTGTGGCCAAGACATGAAGAAAACCAAAGTGTCCTTCGATAGATGATTGGATAAAGAAGATGTGGTGCATTTATACTATGGACTACTACTCAGCCATGAGGAAAAATGAATATTTGCAACAACATGGATGAATCTTGAGAATATTATGCTAAGTGAAATAAAACAGTCAAAAAGAGCTAAGAACCATATGATTTCACTTGTATGTGGGATATAAAACTGAAACTAATAGACACAGATGACAGTATGGTGGTTACCACAGGGAAAGGGATGGGGAGTAGTAAAAGGTAAAGGGAACCAGATATATGGTGACAGGAGATGATTTGACTTTGGGTGGTGAGCACACAATACGATATACAGATCATGTATCATAGAAATGTACTCTTGAAACCTGTATGATCATATTAACCAATGTCACCCCAGCAAATAAAAAAGATAATAATAAGGCAGATGATTTAAATTAGCACAGGCAGAAATGTTACCATAGCTTCCATTAGCAACTCAGAAGGGAAGCAGTTTTGAAGGAAGCCTGCACCTGAACGTAAACCATAGAACAGAGGTTTTATTTAGAAAGAAAAATTGCTTCAGACCCTTCTGAAAATAGGCCGTGCTTTTATTCTTAAAACAAAAGAAGTTAGTTTCCTTTGTAATGTGGGTTTTCACAAAGTACTTTGCAGAAAAAACCATGTACAAATTCAATTTTGTTACTAAACCATGAATAGGCTGAGAGAGGAAAACAGAGTAAATAAAAATAAATTTCTCAAGTAAGAAAAGAAAGTGATACTTAGTTATTATTCATTTTCTTATTGTTGTTGTTGTCTGGTTCATTTGAGGAGTTGAATTAATTGCCTTACCGGTTTAGTTTGTCCACGCGCGTGCATGTACCTGTGTAATTAGTTTTGTTACAATAATATTAAATGGTATTTTTCAAAAAGTTCTTAGTTGTTCAATCATAAGAACCATAAACAAGCAGACCATTGAACAGCAATAATGTAAGAAAATACAGAAAATTTTCTAAATCAATTAAGCTTTTCCCAATATTGAAAGAAGTTCAGACAACACATCAGACAGGAAGGAACAAGAGAGTTAATATTGGAGATGTAAGGACCTTATCACAGTAGGTAGTCACATATCTAAATTTTATATCTCCCCTCCCAGAGAGGGTACAAGGTTACATGTATGTGATTTTCATAATGGATCCAGACGTTGAGGTAAAAATCTCTACTTTAAATAAGATGTAATAATTCTAAAAGGGCTTAAAAAGGAAGTTCATATTTTTATAAAGTGAAAAGATTATCATTTTCTGTGACTTTTTCTTAGAAATTCTTTGAGATGTTTAGATGTGAGACTCAGGTCAAAATTCTAAGATATAGCCTTTAAAACTTGATTACAAATGCACCTTTTAAAATGTCCCTGATAATTGATACTCAAGGACTGCTGATATAACTCAGTTTAGTAATTTGTATGATACTATCTTCAGAACCTTGTGGTAGACCAAAAGCTTAGCGATACAGGAACAGTATGATGCATGTCTTATAATCCTTTTCCTCTATTGTGGTTAACTACTCTGACAATTCTGATGAATCAGGGTACTCTTTCAAATTCTGGGGACACCATTGGAAAGCGTAAGGTTTATCTATTAGCTGTATATATTAACCATTTGGGAAGATTTTGGACATGGGTGCTCCCATTTTCCCACTGACTTGGACTCTGAAATATTTATATCTATGCAACAAAAACATTTTCCTTAGTAGGTATTGGGATAATATGAAAAAAACACATTATTTAAAAAATACTATAAGATGACGCTGTAATGAACATAGGAGTGCATAAGTTCTTTTGAATTAGTGTTTTGGGTTCCTTTGGCTATATTCCCAGAAGTGGAATTGCTGGGTCATAAGACAACTCCATTTTTAATTTTTCAGGTAACTTCATATTGCTTTTCACAGTGGCTGCACCAATCTGCATTCCCACCAACAGTGTATGAATTTCCCTTTCTCCACATCCTCGCCAACACTGGTTTGTTGATTTATTGATGGTAGCCATTCTGACAGGTGTGAGGTGAAATCTCATTGTGGTTTTAATTTTCATCTCTCCGATGATTAGTGACGATGAGCATCCTACTTTATGTCTCTGGACCACCTGTATATCCTCTTTGGAGAAGTGTCTATTCAGGTACTTTGCCCATTTCTTTACAATAGCCAAGATCTGGAAGCAGCGCAAGTGCCCATCAGTAGATGAGTGGATAAAAAAGCTGTGGCACATTTACACCATGGAATGCTACTCAGTCATAAAAGAGAAGGAAATCTTAAGTGTTGCCACAGTATGAAGGGACCTGGAGAGTATTATGCTAAGTGAAATAAGCCAGTCAGAGAAAAACAAGTACCATATGATCTCATTTACATTTGGAATCTTCTGAACAAAATAAACTAACAAACAAAGTGGAGATAGACTCATAGATACAGAGAACAGACTGACAGGTGTCAGAGGGAAGGGAATTGGGGACTGGATGAGAAGGGTGAAGGAATTAAGCAAAGAAAAAAAAAAGACTCACAGACACAGAAAAAAAATACTATAAGATGTTTGTGGTTCTTATTCAGCTAAACATTATAAGTCTAGTGAATGTGAATATTGTTAGCAAGTTTTAAAAAATGTTCATTACAGGCAGTAACTCACCATTTTTTCTCATATAGTCTGACAATATTATTGTGATAAATTTACACATGTCTGATTTATCTGGAAATTTATAAATATTCATGTGTACTTAGAAACCAGAAACTGTCACAGAACTAGTACTTTCTCAAAACTGGATTTTAACTTGGGAATGCATCGGGCCATTGGTCTATTCATTTAATTCATCAAACAATGTATTTTATTCATATTTGAAATAAATATTTGTACACTTATGATGTATTTTGTTTGGGGATTTAGAAACAACCAAAATGATTGTATCAACTACAGTAAAATATTTTTCTCGTTTTTTTAAATTTTTTTTGGTTGCCTGGCCGGGCATGGTTCAGCAGTTGAACATTGACCTAGGATCGGGAAGATCGCAGTTCAGTTCCCGGTTGGGGCACATGCCCAGGTTGTGGGCTTGATTCCCAGTAGGGGGTGTGCAGGAGTCAGTCAATTAATGTTTCTCTCTCATCAATGTTTCTATCTCTCCTCCTCCCTTCCTTTCTCTCTAAAAAATTATTAAAAATGTATTTTTAAAAATAAATAAATCTGATCCCCTGAGACAATTGAGATTAAAAGATGACCCCAATTGTTAAGTTTCTATTTCTTTCTTTCTTTTTAAAAAAATATATCTTTATTGATTTCAGAGAGAAGAGGGGAGAGGGGGAGAGAGAGATAGAAACATCAATGATGAGAGAGTCATTGATAGGCTGTAGCCCGCAACCCAGGCATGTGCCCTGACCAGGAATCAAACCCTGATTGCCTGGATCCTAGGTCGATGCTCAACCGCTGAGCCATGCCCGCCCAGGCAAGTTTCTATTTCTTAAAAATAGAATAAAAATCTAATTTTATGCTATACCTATTTTTGTTCAATTCAAGAATCAGAAAAAATGTACTATTTTATTATAGTTTATTTTCTACTTTATTAAAACAAATACTTGCTTTTATAAACTGGTCGCTGAAAACCAAGTTTAAAAGGACAACCACAAATAATCTCACCTCTTTAATGGCAGTACCAGGATGTTTTGATTACTATGGCCTTGTAGTATAGTTTGATATCAGGTAGCATGATTACTCCATCCTTTTCTTCTTTCTCAAGATTGCTGTGGCTCTTTGGAGTCTAATCTCAACTATTTATTGAATCTTTTGGAGCTCAAATTTTTTTATTCTTGTGAACTCTATTTTATCATTTTTTTCTGTTGTTACTTGTGCATTTGGTGTCATTTCTAAAAATCCATTGCCAAATTCCAGGAAGATTTTCAGTTAAGTTTTCTTCTAAATTAGATAGTTTGAAGTCTTACATTTAGATATATTATCCCTTGTTAGTTAATTTTTTAAAAAAATATCTCTTTTCTTGATTTCAGAGAGGAAGGGAGAGGGAGAAAGAGGTAGAAACATCTATGATGAGAGAGAGTCATTGATCGGCTGCCTCCTACATGCCCCCAACTGGGTATCGAGCCCACAACCCAGGCATGTGCCCTGACCAGGAATTGAACTTCCATCTCCTGGATCCTAGTTCGATGCTCAACCACTGAGCCATGCCCAACCAGGCCCCTGTTAGTTAATTTTTTGTATGATGGAATTGTGTGTTGAACTTCATTTTTTTGCATGTGGATATCTTGTTGTTCCATCAGCATTTGTTGAAAAGACTATTCTTTCTCCATTGAGTTATATTAGCACCCTTGTCAAAACTCAATTAACTATAAATATATACATTATATCTGGACTCTCACTTGTATTCCATTGATTTATATGTCAGTGCTTATACCAGTACCTCAGTAAACTGATTACCTTAGCTCTGTAGGAAGTTTTGAAAGTGGGAATTGTGAATCCTCCACTGTTGTTTTTATGGTTTTCTTTGGTTCTTTGAACATTTTTATAGTAGCTAATTTAAAGTCTGTTTGTTATGTCCAACATCTTGGCTTTTATGGGGACATTTTCTATTGATTACCTTTTATTTTTTGTATTAGACATTCATTTCTGTTTCTTTGTATGTTTTCTAGTTTTGTTTGAATACTTGACATTTTATTTTTTCCAAAACAATGGTGTTTTTATTTTATAATAATTAAATAAAAAAGATTTGCAGATATTATATTAAACAAACCAATTAGAATTGAATCAAAAATCATTTCATTATATAAGACATATAAAAGGAAGCTGATGGTATTTGTTAGATCATTAAAAACCAAAAATCAATGCTGAGAGTGTATATGAACAGGCTGCACTCAACAGACATAGTTATAAAATAAATGAATACTTGACATTTAAAATAATATATTGTGGTCATTCTGGGAATCAGAATTTCGCTCTCCCCACAATTTGTCCTTATTGCTATTAGCTATTGTTGTTTTTGCTGTTGTTGTTATTCTTCATTTGTTAGTAACTTTATTGGAATAATTTGGTGAAGTCTGTTTTCTTTGTCATATGCAACTAGTAAAATGTCTGTTTGATTAGCTCAGGGTCAGCTAATATTTAGACAGAGATTTCTTTAAATGCCATGCATCAGCCATTCTCTAGCCTTTGCCAAAGGATTTTGTATGCTCCTTGGCATACCTTCAATGCTCCTGCAGTTTAAAATTTTACCTTAGCCTTACTTTCTGCTTATTCCGAGCTTTAAGGTCGGAGGTGAGAGTTTAGGGCCTTCGGAGTTACTTTATTTTATTTTCATTTTAGCCATACCTACAGCCTTGCAAACCTATGTGGCCTTCTAGAGTCCCAAAAATATGTTGAGCTTTTCAAAGCCTACTAGAAACATCTAATTCACCAGTGTTTTGGGTTTTGTTTTTTTAAGATTTTTTAGTCAACCTCTTGTTAAATCCAACCGGTATCACTACCTCAGGTACCTGTAGTGTTAAAAATTACCACTACTTTTTCAACAAATTCCCTACATATGAGCTTCTTTGCACAGAGGGGGCTCTGACTCAGGTAAATTAAAGACCACACTGTAAATGGAGCTTTGCAAGGAGCTGGCAGATAGGTCAAACAGTAACAATGATCAGGAGATGGATTTTGTGGAACTCCAGTCTGTTTCTGTTCCTTCCAGTGGTTGCTAGAATGCTGGGTTTTGTGGCTTCCATAGTTGTGATACTGTTCGTTTTCAAGGTTCTCAGAGATATAGGGAGTTGTGGATAGCAATAGGGCAAACTCAAACTCCACAGAGCATGCTGTTTTGACCAAGGTTCAACCATTTTGCTCCAAGAAGTACGCATTGAACTATTATAAGGATCTAGTTAATTTTCAGAGTTTTTAATAAGTTTATTTTTGAATATCTTCCCAGTGATCTCATTGCTATATGGAGGAGAAAATTTTTGAAGCGCTTCCTTATTAGGACCTTTGACAGCTGTCTGTGAGTTTGTTCAGATCTGCAGAACACTGTCTTCTCTCACACAGTAATAAGTTCTAATAAATCTTCCCAGCACAATGTGGAGATAAAGTATTTCGACAGTTGACTATTTTGGGATATAAACAAAGCCATCTGTTCTATTTAAAGTATACCCTCATTTGATTTTGAGTTTTCAGAAAAGGTTTGCTGCCCCTATAGATAGCATACCTCATATTGAGGCAGGGAAATATAATTCCACGAAGGCAGTAATAGTTTTCATTTGACAACACCCCTCCCACTCCACATGCATAGACACCTATTCATTCCATCTGGACATTAGTCAACTGGGCTGATTTCATTGCAAGGCCCTGAGGCACGCTATGTTTACTTTTGTTTCAAATTATATAAGAGGTGCAGCATGTATATCGTAGCCTACTGAAATTGGAATGACACATATTGCAAATACAATGATTACCCATTCAGCATTACTCAGATCAAATCTGTCAGCTCAAATCACTCCTATTGAGATCCTAGGAGGTTAGGAAGACTGCCATTCCCAGATTCATTTCAGTTTGTGTATTTTCCAAGGAAATTTTAATTTATCATCTCTGAAAGTGACCCAAGAGTAACACTCAGGTTTGTTCTCCTAGTGATGTGTTACAGCCCCACATTTTTTATTGCTATTTTCCTACGTAATGACCAACAGGAATGGTCATTACATTTTGAAATGATGCCTGCAGATCTGCAAATTAGGTTTTTTCTTTGTCTATTCCACAGAGTATAGATACCTTGGCATCTATGGCAACATGACAGAATACAATCTTGCCTGTTGCAAATAAATTTTTGAGCTTAAATTCACATCTCTTGCTCTTTAGGTACTTCATTGAGCTCTTTCAAGTTTACTACTAATTAAACGCAATGGCATTAGAGCTTGCTCAAGCCAATGCAGCCTGGCCTGAGAGTGAACATTGGTAGAGCCATTGTTGTCCTTCAAGTTCATTTGATTTACTGTAAATGTGATATTCAAATGTAACGTGTAAAGATTAGAAGTGTCTAAGACATACTGCAAAACACCATTTTGGGATCTTTGGGGAGTTGCTTAACTCCCTAATGATTTCACCAGCTGCATCAAAGGCATGATAGTAGGAAAATCCTAGGTTTTTGATTGTATGTAAAGGATTTTACTATGCTGCTTGGGAGTTGATGGACTAAATGTACATTGTTCTAACATGTGTATATTTTTCTATGATTTTTAGTGGCTCCCACCAAAACAGTTGTTCAACAGTGTAACTGAATATAGATAGATTTTTGTTAACTAGCAAAAATTATTAACTCAGAAGTAATTCTATAAGGAGACTAATATTATATCCTTCTGGGGGAGTTTGTAGTGTCTGGTAATGTTTTTCATTGTTCAATGACTAAAGAACCACACTAGCATTTAGTGAGTATTGTCCAGGGGTTCCAAAAAGTCCCAGGAAACAAAGACTGATCCCACCCCAAATTCCTATATGGCCTCCTTTAAGATACAGTGAGAAATGGAATAGCCCTCTAGTTATGATGGACATTATACTGCAATGATAATGCATTGTCTTCATGCTTGCTTGCCCCCAGAATGAAATCCATAGCAACATGCCAGGATTCATTGGATGGTGCATAAGGGATCATTCCACATCTAAAAACATTAAGACTTCAGAGCTAAATGAATTGTATACTCAATAAAGAACAATCGTCTCACGTAGATAAATAAAATGTGTAGCTCCATCTTATAAACTACTGATGGCCTTTGTTCAAATTTACTACCTTGCCTATAGAAAGGACTCTGTACTTTCAAATTAAGAATAGGGTTTGAGATGGCACTGGATTCTTTTCAGTGGTTGTAATGGTGGGTGAGTTATTCATTCAGGTTTGTGGAAGGCAAAAATAGAGATTGATTACAGGTACAACAGAACTGGAGAATGGGACAGATAATACACCAGATGTATAAGGAATTATAAACTACGGTGCAGCTCTCCTAGAAGCACAGAATTGAATAAGGCATAAGATAGTTAATTGCCCTCATAGTGGATTTAAGTTGAGTTGGAAAGCCAAGAGTAAACAAATAATAATAATATGATATAATAATAAAACATGCAAATGGTCTAATAAATTATTAAATGTAGTGGTGCTAGGAATGTGTACTTGAGGAACTTAGAAGTAGGGATATATATACATTTAGGCTGTTTTAGCTAAGAATGGCTATATGGTAGTTGTGAGCCTTTGCTGAGTCAAGCACTGAGCACAGAGCAGATGGTTAATTAAAATAACATTTCTTACACTCGTTAGGAAGTGGTAACAAGTACATCTTTGATGAATCCAAGACTGCATAGAGGCTTTTCTGAGTCAAAATCAAGTCGCTGTTGTTAAAGACACCAAAGCTATTATATTCTATTGTACCATCCTCATCTACCAGATTACATAGAGATGGTCTGCAACTCAAACTTCCCCAGGCCTTACCAGCCAATAATATTGTTAAATTGATAACTATAATCTGTGTTATTAGCTTATGACCACAATTACTAATGCAGGACCTCCAGATCTCTTAAAAATTTTATCCAAACTGAGGTGTCTCATACATGTTCAGAAGCCATATTTTTAGTTACATTCCTACCTTTTTTTGAAGTATGTCCAATAACAAAACTTGAAGATAGTACCTGGTCACTTTGTCTGCTATGGACTGAATGTTTGTGTCCCCCATCCCCCCACCCCTGAGAATTTATATGTTAAAACCCTAATCTCCAATGTGATAGTATTTGGAAATAAGACCTTTGGAAGGTGATTAGTTCATTAGGGTAGAGGTCCCATGATGGGATTAGTGCCCTTATAAGAAGAGACATGGGAGGGACCTCTCCTCTCTCTCTCTCTCTTTCTCTCTCTCTCTCTCTCTCTCTCTCTCTGTGTGTGTGTGTGTGTGTGTGTGTTTTCTTTCCTCCCTGAGAGGATACAATGAGAAGATGGCCATCTGTAAACAGGAAGGGGGTTCTTACCAGATACTTGCCACCTTGATTTTGGACTTCCCAGCCTTCAGAGCTGTGAGACATAAATGTTTATTTTTTAAGGCACCTGTCTATGGTAATTTGTTATTGCAGCTCAAACTCACAGTTTCTTTATCCCAAATCCATAATATGAATGATATGGAACTATCTCCTAATTATTTCCCAGCTGCAAAGCTGTGGGAAGCTGCGATGATACATTGACCTTTAGAGTCCTGAATGAGTCAAAGCTCTGTCATTCTTCTTTAAGAAATTGGAAAATGTCCTTCCTACTGATGTGTATTATGCTTTGTCATCCAGGCCCTGAAACAGTATTACTGATTACCCCATATTTCACAGAGTCTCCCTAGAAAACATCTACTTAAGCTGTTGCCTAAAACCCATTTCTCCACAAAGCTCAAATGCTAAATCATTTGACAAGATCAAGGGACCAAAAAATGTTATATCACCCCCATCTCCTTCCTCCCCTCCACACACACACAACATACACACACCACCTCTCATAACTTTGTGTAAATCGTGTCCTCTCAAGCCTGCTCACCAATCATTACCAGGTGTGCTCAGATGATCTGAATCCCAAGTTAAGTAAAAGCTGGTCTTTTACTATGGGTACATAAGGATAGGTGTTTCTGTGGTTGTTGCTGTTATACTTCATACTCTATAGACATGTTGTCTATGTGGACATGTTCTAATATCATCTTCTCACTAACTTGCTATGGATTTCAAACCAACAAATTGTTCCAAATCTGAGATTCCTTATGTAAAAATTGAGGATGAGATCAAAACTAGGTGTTACCTAAGTTTCAGGTCTTTTCATTTCTGCTGTTTCATTGTTCTGTGAATTTAGGGGCAGAATCAAAGATATATCATAAGTTAAATTTCTTTTTATATTACCTGATAATAATTCATATACTCATCAGCCAAACAATCATCAAGATTTTATGGAGCAAGCATTTACTTTTTAATTAATAGGCAATTAAGAAATTACAAATTCAAAGGAAGAGATTAAGAGCAAGGCATTTTTGTATGTGTGAAAGACCATAGTAAAAGATTTCTGGAAGAAGAGATATCTAAGTTTAGTACCAGGATGAACAGAAATTTAAAGATTTCAAAAGCTTGGGGAGAATTGAGATATCGCAATGAATTCTGTAATTTCACACAGTTCTGTTTTGGCTGTTGGAGAATTGGGAGAAAGTGAAGATGTTGACAAAGGCTTGGTTTAAAAAAAAAAAAAAGCCTTCTATATAACAGTATATAGTTTGTACAGTATTTTACCCAGAAGGTAGTGGGGAACATTGATGGGTTTTGAGCAAGAAATAAGATCAAATTAGGATTGCAGGAAAAGAAAAGTTATGGCAGTAGTACAGAGAATAGTTTGGAAAGGGGTAGGATTGGCAGCAGGTGCTTTAGGTAAAGGGTTATTGGCAGCAATCCAGAAGTAAATAAGCTCATGAACTAAGGCCTTAGTAAGGGAAAAAGTGAAGACCAATAAAAATAAGAAAATATAATCCACAGACTTTGTGACATGTTGATATGAAGAGTTCTAGCAAAATAAAGAAGTTCTCACTTGAGTTATTGGGGGGAAAAAGATATTTCTAATCATTAATTTCGGGAATTCAGGGGGCGTTGTGACTATGGAATGGCGTGGGTAGGGAGTAGAAGGAATGGATTTGAACCACCTGGGAAACATCTCTGTGAGGCGATGCTGAACCTAGACCAGGAAAAATATATCTGGAAATCATAGGACTAGATAAAAATGTTCTGGTGAATCTCTGAGTACCTTCTTTTCAATGTGTGGTCTTCACACATCTTATATCAGCATTGGTAAAAATACTGCACCCTAACATACTGAATTAAAATCTTTAGGAATGGGCCCTGAATTTCTATATATATTTTGAAAAACAATTCTTTAACACACTAAATTTTAAAACTACTGGTTTATGGTAAGAAGCACAGAGAATCAGGGATAGAAGCATGGTGTGTTAGCCAGCCTCCAAATTGGCCCTTAATAAATCCCATCTCCTAGTATATACACATTTATATAGTCCCCTCCTACGTTTCATCAGGTTTGGTCTGTGTCACAAATAAAATATGGCACAAGTGATAGTACATGTTATGTTGCTTCCTATGTTAGTTATAAAAGCACTGAGGGATTTCATACTGGGGGCTCTCTATGATTGTTGGCTCTGGAAGAAGCCACCTGAGGACAGCCAGGCAACCTTTGAAGAGGCCCATTTAGTGGGTAACCAAGGCCTCTGGCCAACAACCTGTGAACAACTGAGGACTTCCAACAACCATATAGTGAGCAAGTGAGCTTAGTAGAAGATCCCAAAGGTCCAGTCAAGACCTCTGATGACTGCAGCCCTAGCTGCCATCTAAACAGCAATCTCATGATATTCCTGAACCAGAACCATTGATGTAAACCACTCCCAGATGACTCCTGACCCTCAGAAACTGTGGGAAAATAAATGGTTATTGGGTTTTTTTAACCCACTAAGTTTTGGGATAATTTGTTATATAGCAATACATATGATAATTTCCACATGAAAATCACAAGACAGGGCTCAGTTTCATTAACTGAACTTTTAGGAAATATGTAAAGGCTTTTTTCTTCCTTATTCAATTAGCATCATTTTATTAATAAAACAGATTATGCATATTTATTACCTGTTTCTTTCCTTAGAATTATGATGATCAATTCATCCCAGGTTTTAGCACTGAGATTTTCTAAAATTTAGTACTGAAATGTCATATCCCAGGATCTTCTCTTTCCCATTTAAGCCAGGACTGTTTGTCACCCTAATTAAAATGAACCAAGAAGTGACAGACATTTTCTTATTTATCATTATACTCCACTATCTAGAACAGAAACTAGCATACAATTAGTGTTTAATAAATATTTTAAATGAAGGAATTAGTGAAATAACACTCTATTTGTTTGTTGATCACACCCCTCTTAGTGTGACTCCATCTGAATGGTACACTGTACAGTTAAGTCTAGATTGGGGGGAAAGTGGGTAGAAGAGTGCTAATCATGGGATTTTAACCAGTTAAGGCTGATGCTTAATATGATTTTCCACTTTGATCATACAGGTCATTATAGGTCATAGTAAGAAGATTTGATTTTATTCTACCTGTGATAGGAGGTAATTGAAGGGTTTGAAAGCAGGAGAGTAGAATAATTTGATTTATGATTTTAAAAAGATATTTCTAGATACTGTGTGCTAATGTACTGTCATAGGACAAGTGTTGATTAGTGTAGCATTAACTAGACACTATGGAATATTTGATTGGATGGAGAGTCAGAAAAAACAATCTAGGCCATTTTTAAATTGGATTGTTTCTATACTTAATTGCCAGCATATTTTTACTCTTGACTCACCTATAATATGGGTAAAACATGAAAGGTTTTTAAGTTCCTACCACGAGATTCAGTATTATTCTTAAATAAAGAAATATTTTAACCAACCAATAACTACTAACTTTCTATCTGAACACATATGAGTGATAGAATAATTAAGGACTTATTATGTATTAATTTTGGACATTTGGAACATGGTGACAAAGATGGAGTTGAACCTGGGTAGATCCCATGGCCTAGATTGCTTTTTCTGACTCTCCATCCAACCAAATATTCCTGTCACATATCCTATAATCTTGAACCTATGAATCCCAACTGTCATATTTGAAAGTAGCATCAAGGCTAATTTTAGTTTAGGGTGTAAATGGGTGAGTGTTGGTTAATGTGTTAACTTTCATCTTAACTAGGACCTCCTAGAGACCCTGTAATTGATACAGAGGATATAATTCAAATGGTACCTTTAGACAGATTGTGGAAAGAGAATGTGGATAGATTGATACTCTTGGTCATACTACCAACTCCATTTTTATGAAAGGTAGACCCCAATAAAGATTTTGTGAAAAATGGCAATTATACAAAAATATCTACATTAATCAAAGTATAAACTAGAAATAGGAATTGAATACAATAAGAGACAGCAGATGATCTTTTTATATTCAGCAATACATGTCTGCCCCTGCATGATGATTCAGTATTAATGTATCACCATCTGATCATTCAAGAAATATATTGTGAGCCAAACACAAATAAGGGAAAGTATTCAGAAATAATTAATTCATTAGTTAGTTTAAAGGTTACAGTACTCTAACAAAGACATCCAGAATGAGAGTGGATTCCACAGTAGTAGCCACAGTGCCTGACATGTTAATTTTTCTCTCAATTTCAGAATGAATAGACAGATAGAAGAAAGAAAAGTCCTTCCATCTTATTTTTCCACCCTCTCCTACGGTGTTGATCTTGTCCACAGGTTCAAACTAGCCTTTGAGAAGGATAAAAAATCAAAATCCAGAGAAATCAACTTCTCTTTTAGGTGAAAATGCATATATTACTTAACGCTCACATTCCATTTGCTTGAACTTAGTTATATGGTTACACCTAGATGCAAAAGAGGGTAGAAAGTATAGATTCTAGCTGAGTGTGTGGCCATTTGACCAAAATGGGGAGAATGGATTTTTTTAGGCATAACTAGTAGTCTAGAATGGAGAGTTCCTCCATTCCATTCTAAGGTGTTTTGACTCTTCCATAGACACTGATAGCTACTGAAAGATTTTCTACAGAGTAGTGCTCTGAAGAGCAGAGTGGAGAAGGATAGTACTCTGAGAAACCACTTAAAATACTTTTGAAGCAGTCCAAGGAGCAGTTCTACTCCTTATCCAAGGCATTTGCCTACATGTGGTTTATACTAAATTGTACATGCAAATGCTAGGCATGTTAAAAAGAGGAAATATGCATCTTCTCATCGGAAAGAGGGAGTGGAACCCACCAAGTATATTCCTATTCTCCCACCCTGTATCTCAGGGAAGAAACCTCTGAACAGTCGTCCCTTTGGAACAGATGTAGCTAAGGACAGATGTGGTCTTAATGGTTCCTACCCGATCTTTGCACAACAATATGAGTTTTCATTTTTCCCAGCTGCAAAAATCTTGTGACAATAATGTAACACCAATTTCATCACACCTGGATTTAGAGGTAGAACCTTAAAATACACAAGTCCACGTGTGATTCTTAACACTCAAAATGAGAAACACTATTCAATTCTGCATATGTGGAAAGTAGTCATAGCAATAGGCATTGATTTATTTACAGTATACTCTTGAAACAAATTTTATAGGTTTAAAGACTAATGGTAGAATAAAATTCTGTGATTGGTAATAAGAGTGTTGATGAGCACCTTGAGGTAAGACCCTTAGAATTTAGGATAATCAATATTTAGACCTACTTAATATGTGCTGCCAATATTGAAAACTCATGTCAATCAAACTATATTCCACATAATTCTTATTAATCAATTAATGGGAACCTTCCGTTAATTTCATCATGGACCTGAAATTTCTTTACAGGCAACTTATTCATTGCCTTTCCCTGCCCTGTCTCACCTTAAATGAGCCTTCTGTGCCCCATCCTGTTCTATCCCATTTAGCCCTTCTATTTGCTATCAGGTATGGTTGTGTCCTACCATAAACCAATTTACACTTACCTTTACAATGGGCTTATTCTACTCTATCCCTCTCAGCACTATACAAATATTACTTTTTCAACCCTATCCTGACCAATTCTCTGCTGTGTCCCATCTGCCTTACGTTAGCTCATCCTGACATACTGTGTCATGCCCTGTTTTACCCTGTGTTGTTCTAACGGCTCAGCTCTTCTTTGTCCTGAGCAGCTCTGCCATACCCTACTTTTCCACTGTTACTTTTCTTTATTTTATTTATTTCTACTCTGGTCATTATTATTTCTTTCTTTAGCTTGTTTTGGATTTAGTTTGTTCTTTCTTTTTCTGATTTATTAAAGGTAAAAGAGTAGGATGCTGATTTTGAGGTCTTTCTTTTTAATATAGTCATTTACAGCAATAATTTTAAATGTTTTTCTTGATTACCTTTTTTTAGAGAGGAAGGGAGAGGGAGAGAGAGATAGAAACATCAATGATGAGAGAGAACCATTGATCGGCTGCCTCCTGCACACCCCCTACTTGGGATTGAGCCCACAACCCAAGTATATGCCCTGGCCAGGAATCAAACCATTACCTCTTGGTTCATGGGTTGACATTCAACCACACTAGTTGGGCTACAGTAATAATTTTAGTACTAAGCACTGCTTACTGCACATCGCTTAAGTTTTAGTATGTTGTGTTTTTCTTCTCATTCATTCCAAAGTATTTTCTAATTTATCTTGTGATTTCTTCCTTGACCCATTGTTATGTAAGGAGTATGGTGTTTAGTTTTCATAGGTTTTGGAATTTTCCAAATCTCCTTTGTTATTGAATTCAGATTTCATTATACTGTGTCTAGAGAACATAGTTTATATGAATTTACTCCTTTTATATTAATTGTAACTTGTTTTGTGGCCTAACATATAGTCAATTCTGAAGAACGTGTTCCCAAGTTTGTATTAATTTTCTGTTGCTGCTATAAAAAATTGCCCCAAACTTATGGGCTTAAAATAACCCATTTCTTAAATTACATTTCCATAGGTTAGGAGTCTAAGTGAGTCTCATTGGGCTAAAATAAAGATGTTTCCATAGCTGTATTACTTTCTGCAAGCCCTAGGAGAAAACCTGTTACCTTGCCTCTTTAGCTTCTAGAAACTGCAATCTTTTTTTTTTTTTTTTAATTTTTATTTTTGTTTAAAGTATTACAGATGTCCCTTTTTCTCCCCAATGACCCGTTCCTCCCCTCATTCCTTCCCCCTCCCCAGTCACTCTCCCCGCCGTTGTCCGTGTCCTTGGGTTGTGCATACATGCATATAAATTCTTTGGTTACTCTCTCCCCCTCCACCCACCCGCCCTCCTCCATCCCTCTGACATTCGTCAGTCTCAGCTATGCTTCCATGTCATTGAATCTATTCTGCTCAGCAGTTTATTAAGTTCTTTACATTCCACATGTAAGCGAGATCATGTGATATTTGTCTTTCTCTGCCTGGCTTATTTCACTTAGCATAATATTCTCCAGGACCATCCATACTGTCCCAAAGGGTACGAGATTCTTCTTCTTTACAGCTGCGTAGTATTCCACGGTGTAAATGTCCCACAGCTTTTTAATCCACTCATCTACTGATGGGCACTTGGGCTGTTTCCAGATCTTAGCTATTGTAAACTGTGCTGCTATGAACATCGGGGTACATATATCCTTTCTGATGAATGTTTCAGGATTCTTAGGATACATTCCTAGGAGTGGAATCACTGGGTCAAATGGCAGCTCCATTTTTAATTTTTTGAGGAACCTCCATACAATCTTTTTTAACGTATGTGCCCTTGTATCTTTAAAGCCAGAGGTGGTCAACTGATTTTTACTTGAATCACAAGACTCTGACACTATTTTGCTCAGATTGGATAATCTCAATTGAACTCTCTTCAGGTCTTCAAGTTTGCTGATTCTTTCTTTTTTAAATTTTATTAAATTTATTACAGTGACATTGGTTAATAAAATTATGTAGGTTTCAAGTGTACAACTCTACAAAACATCATGTGTATATTACACTATATGTTCACCACCCCAAGTCAAGTCTTCTTCTAAATACATTAGCATGTGTTTGACCCCTTTTACCCCCTTTTTACCTCCCCCGTTCCCTCTGCTAATCACCATACTGTTGTCTTTGTCTACGAGTTTTGTTTGCTTGTTTTGTTTGTTCATTTGTTGCCTTTAGTTTTATAACCCACATATGACTGAAATCATATGGTTCTTGATTTTTTTTCTTCTGACTTATTTCTCTTAGTATTATATTTTCAGGATCCACTTATATTGTCACAAAGAGCAGTATTTTATCTTTTCTTGTGGATGAATGGTATCCCATTGCATGTATGTACCATAACTTCTTTATCCAATCATCTATCAAAGGACACTTCAGCTGTTTCCATGTCTTGGCCATCGTGAATAATGCTGCAATGTACATAGGGTATATATATCTTTACAAATAAGTGTTTTCCAAATTTTGGGGAGGATACTCAGAAAAGTGATTACTGCATCATACAGTAACTCTAATCCTAATTTTTTGAGGAACCTCCATACTGTCTTCCACTCTGGCTGTTCCAATTAGCTGATTTTTCTCCTCCTTCGTATCTTCTACTGAGCCCCTCTAGTGAATTTTTCATTCCAGTAACTACAGAATTGCTATTTGGTTCTTTTAAAAAATACATTCTATTTCTTTGTTTATTCTCTATTTGATGACATTAGCCTCATATTTAGTTCTTTAAGCATGATTTCCATTAGTTCTTTGAACATATTTAGAAATTAGAAGTTTCAAAGTTTTGGTTAGTAAGTCCAGTGTTGAAGCTTCTCAGGGACAGTTCCCATTGTGTATCAGCCATACCTTCTTATTTCCTTGAATGTGTTGCACTTTTATTGAAATCTGGACAGTTTAGCTAATATTATGTGGAAAATCTTCAAATCACATTCTTTTCCACATCCTTTTCTGCATTTAACGTTGTTAGTGTTCTAGATTTTGGCTGTTCTAATAAGTGTATTGTGGTAGCTTTTGCTATTGTTGTTGTTAGCATAGTTTCTAAACTAATTCACTAAGTGTAATTCACTAATTCACTAATTCACTAAAGTCTATATTACTTGTCATTTGTGACCACTGATATCTCTGTTCAGGTTGCTTACTGGGCAGCTAATGATTATACAAAGATTTCCTTAGATATTTGGATCCAATAAATCTCCTCGTCTTTGTGGAAGGATTCTGTGTGTGTATGGTATGTTGGGGCATGTTTTGAACACTTAGCCAGGTAGCTTACACCTCCATCTTAGCTTTTACTTTCTGTCCTCTTAAAGCCTCAAGGTTAGTGAGAAGTGAGAGTTTCGGGCCTCATCAGATCTTTTCTGAGCATGTTCAGAGCCCTAGGTATGAGCACACAGTCCTGCACGTGCATGTGGCCTCTGGCTGAAAGCATTCTAGACAACACTGTGGTTCTAAGAGACTTCTGTAAGATCACTGGGGATCCCTTGAGTCAAAGTTCCCCATCAGAGAAGTCTTGTATGTCTCAGAAATGAACCTGTCCTAATATCTCTGCTGCGCTCAAATACTGGAAGCAGCCAGTAAGAGGAGTAGCCTTTGATGGATTAAGCACAGTAATGGATTACAGCATGCTGCAACTGGACGACAGGTCAATTACACTCTCTGCCATCAAAGATACAAGAAGCACATTTTCATGCCATAATGTGTGGTAACAAAAATGTCTTTATATAATTGTAGGTCAATTTGGAAATGGTTTTCAATTTTTTTAAAAAAATATATCTTTATTGATTTCAGAGAGAGGAAAGGAGAGGGAGAGAGAGAGACAGAAACATTAATGATGAGAGAGTCATTGATCGAGCCCGCAACCTGGGCATGTGCCCTGACCAGGAATCAAACCCAGATTGCCTGGATCCTAGGTCGATGCTCAACCGCTGAGCCAGGCCCAGCCAGGCTAGTTTTCAAATTTTTAATGCTTGTTCCCTTTCACCTAGAAGTTCTACTTCTAGAGATTTATCCTGTAGAAATACTCACATAAATATATAATGACATATGTAATGTTTATTACAGTATCATTTTTAATTATTAAAAATTGGAATCAGTTTAAAGGTTTCTTAATAGGGGACTGGAAATAATAGCATATAGCAGTTAAATAAGATAGTAAGTAGGACATTGTTGAAATATCTGTATTAGTATAAAAAGGGAAGAAAACCAAGTAAAGGGAATGAAACCATTTATCTTCCTGAGTATAATCTAAATTTTAAGCTCTAAAATTTTATCTCATAGAAGATAGCCTTATAAATTATCCCTCATGGTGAAGGACCCTTCTCAAATAGCTTATTTTGAATAACTACTTGGGGAAGACACATTGATCTAAAATAATAACCCCAATTAATGCTAGCTTTGAATGTTAATAGAAATTGCTGGTCAGAAGTGGTAAGAAAAAATAGGGAGACAAAATATAATACTAAATTTAAAATGACTCTCTGTAGACAGGGGAAATGACCTCAAAATTGCAGATTTTAGATCCCATTGTAAATAAGCCTTTTAAAGACTACTTTAAAAGCAAATATATATGTGGTTCTATCACAGAAACGATGAATAATATATAGTTATGATTTAAAATACATTTCAAGGAGCAGCATCATATGTAGATTTAAAAAGTGTTTTCTCTAAATTATCTTAGATGGAAAAGAATATGTTGTGCTCTGGAAGACAATGTTAGGTCTCTCAAGAAGAAACTTTAGTGATGTGAACTGATATTAAATTTGCCAGTAGAATGTAAATGAAATTAATTCATGAAACATGAAAGAGGAGGAATACAGCATTTCTAAATGCAGTTTTAAATATATTTGTGTCATTTATTAAATTCTTTGAAACATTATTAGAAGTAAATATTTGCTTAACTTCTATTTACATAATTTTCTATATTCAAGTTAGCTACAGACCCTTTTCTAAAGATTTTTTCTTCAAGAAAATAAGAAAACTCCTTGTATTGAGAATTATATTAAAAGTGAGTATATATGGAAAATTCCTCAGCCCTACGTAAATCTGCTTCATTCCTCATATGAAGAAATGGATAAGGTTGAAGTGCTTTTTTTGTTGCTGTAATTGTTGATATTCACTTTCTATTACTGCCATGACAAATTATCAGAAATTTAGTGACTTACCCAGCCAGTGTGGCTCAGCAGTTGAGCATCGATCTATGATCCAGGAGATCATGGTTAAATTCCTGGTCAGGGCACATGCCCAGGTTGTGGGCTCAATCCCCAGCAGGGGGCCTGCAAGAAGCAGCTGATCAATCACT